>NC_069128.1:24078805-24800489 GCF_026914265.1 Mya arenaria
CAAAAAGTGCAGATCAGTTTTCGGCTAAAACCCCCATTTAATACTTCATAGCAGTAACTTTAGGGTGCACGTCAAAACGTGATGCGAAAGATGACACTGTTCAACCGCACGCGATTTATCATCGTCACTTGTGGCCCTAAATGTCAGTATGGCAAAACTGACTGCTAGAAAGTGTTTCTACATTGTGCGGACGGCGAAGTTTGTTCTTACATATGGTTTAAAGATTTAAAGAAAGAAAAATATTATTGAAAGAAACATACAATTAATGAAAAGTCATATATACATTATCAAAATATCAAAATGCTAGATTGGGCTAGTAGATAGTTAACAATTTATGAAAACCCTTTCCCTCACATTTACCTTACATAGTCTTATCTAATTCTTTTGTCATTAATTCTGACGTACGGTCGAACGCCAAAATGGTGCTCGCACTGAATAAGAAAGTAAAAAGAAAGACATCAAGGCACTCCTATAATTCATCTGGCTATCGAAATCTGTTCCCTTCGTTCTGACAATAAATTATGGGGAAATGTGTAAAAAACTTCTTTAATACGGTAATACGTTTTGTTTATTACAAATTTATCTGTTAAATATAAACAATTATAACTTTGCTTTCCATGTTATCTGATTTATTATCGGTCTCCTTTGCTAGTAGTTCATTGTTATGTGTATCGTATAAAATGATTTTAATTATACCCAATATATTTTTATCAACATCAAAAACTGTTGCTGCCATTTATAGGTGAAGTCATTGTAAAATAGTCGTAAAATTCTTAACATTCCAAAACCCATCCGATCAATTCTAACATTAACAATTTATGAAGTCAATTCAAAATAAAGCAGAATAAAGCACAATGCTGCATAAATCTGTAACCCGGAGATACTTATTACATTGTAAAGGTCAAAGAAAAATACCTTTGCAATAATTGTCAAATTCGTTCAGAATTAGAATGACAATGAGACTATTTTTGCATTGCACTTCCCATCATTATGCATAACGACAAGACAACTTTTAGGCTAAGACATCAAAGACGCAACTCGATAAGTTTTAATGTATATCTATATTTATCATAATTCGAATGACGGTAAACAAACGTTTTAATGAGTAACTAAACTTAGCGACCATGACCACCATTGCGGTGGACTTAGACAAAACCCCACTCATATTGGTTTCGCTTGTCGTCCAAGGATGTTTCCGTCACATACCTTGTGCATGTATGCTTCTTTTAGCCTTGCTATTAGTGGTTGGCGATAGTCCTATATTTAAGTATTGTTAGTAGGTGATTAGATACGGGATATAACAAGCGAAACCATATCGGGTGAACGCAAATATGGTTTCCTGCGCACCGTAAATTTCATACTAACCCCGTAACGTATATATCACGTTGACAACTTGTTTACATTTGTTTACATTCGTCAAATTATAGAAAAAAATGTGTTTTTTTATCGGAATCTGAAAAAAGACGCCATTTTAATACGATATAATTCAGTGACCCAATACGGTAAAAACGGCGAAGTCAATTTGTGACCAGTTCTGGACCAATGACGCTATGTCATTCATGTTGGCGGCGTGATATACAATGTAGTCATGATATAGAGGATATTTGTTTATATCAGTGTAAGATCGTATTTTATTTCACGAGTGTCATAAAAAAACATATTTTTTGGAAGTCATATGAGTTCCACTCAGCGATGACCCTGTCTACATAACGCTGTCGATGCTGACGGCCAAGGGCTGCCTCCGACACGAGATGATGTGTAAGTCCGACACGAGATAATGCGTAAGCTTGACCATCTTTGACACCCTCACCAGCAGGCTCGTCGCTAGTGATCTTCAGCCAAAGGTGCTGAATGTGGCGCAGAACGGACTGGCGCCAGTGGAAGGCACGCGCATTTAGTCCCCGGAAAAAAACGGATGGGAGGGCCTGCCATAGACCTTAAAATATATTATGATCCATCTATCTCTTTACATATTTTTTATGATCATTTTTATTTTTTTCCATAATGCATGCTTAGATGTTTTTTCGAGACAGACGGTCTTATGGCGAATTGTCACATTCCACACAGGTGTCAGGCGTCGGAATTTGTGACACTTAACAAGTTAACAATATTCGTCTACACTCAGGTCACAAAAAATGACAAAATGTACACAGCAACTAAACGTTATCATGAATAAGTTCGAAATAAGGGTATATTTTTATGACAATATTGAGGTCAACAGTATACCACAAATAAGTCTTCATACATAATAAATTAATGGTTGAAACGTAAAGCTATATAGAAAAAACAGTTTACCACATTTTATCAGTTGAATTTAAATGATCAAAATATGGAATGACATATGATCAAGGTATAGAAAAAACAAATATTAGCTATATTTTGACGCCTTTAAAAGATTCAGTTTGTGGCCACGTAGGTTTTTATTTAATTATGTATTATCTTAGATTTATTGATACTTTTATAACATGAAAAATTAACTTGACATCAACTAAGCTGGACTTCATTAATTTACAATAATAAAAAACATGAAAGAACTCCGCTATAATAGATCTCTATATGTTGACAATACACTCGTGTGTTTTATAATGTCAACAAATGCCCACATGCCAATGTAAGTCATAAACATTTTGACACATATTTTGCCAGTCTAGTGTCAATGACAACAGCTTTGATATAGTTTGGTAACGTATGCATTTTATTAAAAAAAACATGAATTATGGGATAACTCGCTGTTACATACATCTTGAAATATTTATTATACATTTTGGGGGTGTCTACAAAACATTAACATTGCTAACACTTACCTGTATCGCAGACTCAGTGCTGCAATCGGTCATATTCATCCCAGGTGATGGCATGTTGCAGCGGCCTCACAACCTTATCACACTCAATACACAAATCCGAATTGGATATCAAAAGTATAAAACACAAAACATTAAGAAATAAAAGACACTTATTCATTCACACGCCTTTGAATGTCTTTTTCACACCTACACTACCAACAGTTTGCCTAGCAAAGAATGCATTGATGAAAGACATTTCTTTTTAAAGTTTTTATTGATCAATTTATATGAAACAAAATATATTCTTATGTTTAAAAAAATATATTGACAAAAAGGATTTAGATTTTAATTATGTTTTTTTTTTGCAATCTTATCACTATATTTTATGAATATATGTCTATTTGTGAATTTACAAATCTCATGTTCAACTAATTTTGAAATAAAATTTGGCAACTTATATGTTTTTCTTTAAATTGAAATTAAAAAATAAGGTGCCGAAATGTCTCTGTTGAAATTCAGTAAGGGGACGAAACGTCTCGAGTCAATTAAATTAAGAGGACGAAATGGCAGGACCGAAACGTCTTAGGGGCCGATTTGGTAAGGGGCCGATTTGTCTCGCTCCCTGTATTTTCAGTGTTTTATTTTGCATTTAAGTTATCAACAATCGAATACCTTTCAAATGGTACTCAAATTTTAAATGCTCACCAGACATGACATTGAAACATTATGGTTTTTGGGACTATTGGTGAATAAGCTTGTTTATGGGTCAAATACCTTATGTACAATAACTGTTGATTGTTTAAACATCGCGAGACGCTTTACCACTTTTTAGAATTTGCCCATTTTCACGCGGTCAAATATTTGTGACAACATTACTTTTTTTATTATACGTAAACATCGGAAAGTTGAAAGATGTATATCAGTTGTTGCAATATACTCATCCTGATCAATTCATACACAATCGTTGCACAAGAAAATAGTTATGATAATATGTCAATGAAATATTTCAGCAAAAAAGCCGCCAAACGTCCTGTTATACGACACATATTTATGTTATAGGGCTGCAGCCAGATGCTTTCTCAGAATGACTACAGTATTGATTATGTAAATTAAGGTATTGTTTTAAAGATACAGCCAGAAAAATAGACATGACATTTTGGTATTTTTATAAATATTTAAACAATAAAAGGCTAAGACGGACGGTATTGAATTGGGTTTTCTGAAAATGTTTTAGTGATTTAACATCTACACATATGAAAAATGATATCAACATTTGTGACTGAAAAGTCTAATGTATTATTGGTAAAATATAAAAATAGTTAAGAATATTGACCAAACTTTCTGAAAATCAAGATTAAATAATGAAATGGGAGATAGAAATTGGTGACGGCGGATTGTGTACGGCTCAGCAATTTTTACCATTTTTTGTAACATTCTCATTGCTGTCAAGTTTGCTGTTTAAAAAAATCTATTAAAACAATACATGTTGATGCAACTATAACAGTACTACATTATCTGAATGTTGCAGTTTAAAGTTATCATATATATTATATATATTTCCTTCTTTTTTCACATTAACAAAACGACAAACCCCAAGTGCAACTTATGAAATAACCACGTTATCTCAATATGCTTAATATGCAATATCATATTTTTTCAAACAGGAACTGCATGACTCGAGTGACTTTGCAATGATTATAAAGTTAAGACAACTATATGTCTAAAATAAATTATAATAAAAATATTTTTCGGGCAAAAAAGTGGTATTTTTTGACAAATTAAAATAACTCGTGTTGGCGTCATTGGGTTGCGCCGTTTTGTTCACCTAATTCAAGATACGACTATAACAAGCACACTTAACGTACCTGAATGAAATTTGGTAAGACTACGACTAACTGGCGGATCGAAAAAGAAACCAAAATGACACATTCTATTTATAAAGTTATTATCCATTGTACCAACAGTTTAATGTCAAACTATTTGACTTAGTAACCCTTCTAATTGTTAAATAGAGACACTTTCGACTAAGTTTTCTGTCTTCTGTAATATACTTGCTAGCAATAAAGAAACCACATAAAATGTATCGATTATTGATCGTCGTATGATAACGATTGAACCAAACATAAATTGTCTCATGAAAAAAAGAGTTGTACTTGAAATAACAATGTTCACTTTTTTCTCTGTATTTTTCTTAATAGCACAGCCAAAGAGAAGCACACCAATACCGTTGCATCGAAAGCATCATATTAACTTAAATCAACGTATATAAAAACTGGTAATCTGAAAGGTCCAATTGGCAATTCGAACAATATATTCGATGTCAAACAAAGATGATCCTTTTATATCCTCTTTAACGGAAGTCACCGTCATCAATCCGGTCGTTAAGTTATTGTTACTGCGGCTTCAACAGATTTCGCCTCAGTCTATCCTGTTTTCTGTAACATTCTGTAACATTCCTTTATATGAATAAAGTCTGGAAAAACGATCTCATTGAATGAAAACCAAAATACATCAACAGTAGGAAAACCGCATTTAATGTTAAAAAAAAGTTTTATTTAAGGAATGCATTGTCGGGTTGATGTCATTACCGTGAAATGCTGATTTATATTTTACGGGACTTGCTGAGACAAAACAAACAATATCGAACTCAACAATCCGAACTTAACCGAAGATGTGGCAGTCATCGGATGATAACCACAATTGCCGAAAGGCAGTTCATTTAAGGAATTGAAGTTGAGTTGTTAATATTGATTGTAAAATGTAAACTTTAGAAATTCCTCGCAGTACGCCCAATTACAACATTTATCTATATATCAATCATTTCCAACATAAACGCCAACTATGTCAACGCTTCTTTGCGTCAACATAATCAGAAGTCTATTTTGAAACATATTAAATGATCCATAATATATGATATTGTTGAAAGAAAATTATCAAAATAATTCTTACTCCAAATCTTGCACTAGTTGTAAAAGACGTGTTTATTATCATAAGGTTTCAAAAGGTGAGCATCTTTTTTTGCCTTTCAATTTATCTGATCGTTGATGGACTTATATTATTTATTTGATGTAACACTGAATGACACGTCGTCCATGTTGCCATTGTACAGTATACAATATATCATTTACCCCCCCCCCCCCACCCCTCCCCCCTCCAGTTGCGATCATCACAAAGCATGAATTATGATAACAATGATAACGTTCATTTCCAACCTCTTCTTAAAGGCAGGATTTGAAAAGTGCTTGAATATGATGAGGTATTTTTAGACACTCTTTTTTTATCGCCGCCTTATTTTAATTAACGAAGCTGTGTGATTTGCAACATCCATGGGAGAGTTTGCACGCGCATATGACTTTTATTATGTCTGGATATGTCCACACTTACGTCTCTAGATATTGCCATATAGTCGTCATTATCTTTTTTTCAGTACACTTATTGTTTTATACTCATCGACTTAACGATGTATGCACCGGAAGCTATATCTATTTTAAATGAAACAGTTGTTTTTCTCACATAATGTAACGATGCAATACTAGTAAGTAACGTATAATAAAACAAATTTGTATTACGTTGAAAGAAGATAAGCCAACTACCAATAACTTAATAATAATTTACGGTGTTCCAAAAACCTTTCAGCTAATTGCATATTTAATTTATGCCCAAGACCTCAGTTATTTTTCCCCTCCCCCCGTAATTCGAATGTTAATACAGAAAAAAGTGCACAACTTGCAAAACAACCAAATTATTTTAGTTTTGCAAACTGTGATCAAAGGGAAACAACTCATAAGTATGTTACTTTTATCATTTTTTTTCTTGGTTGTAATCTTCGAACACATGTATATCATTTAACTGCCAGGAACTCGCAAATAAAACAAACGAAACAATTCAACGCCACACACGTTAAATGAAATTTAACAGGATGCTTTCTGTTATCATGCAATTTCTATTATATTGCTAGTATGGACTACCTTTTGTCGAGAACACAATTTCTGATATGTTTTTCTATAATAACATTTGGATAAATATTTTGTATAGGAAGACATTACGATCATTGAATTTTAACTTTTATGTTTAGCTGGAGACACCGACTTGTATAGTAAAAACTCAAAGATCGGGGCAATTACGGTCGTCGCAAAAGATTGACTTGCCGTTCAATATAAAAACACCTGTGTCGAAAGAGCTGCGATTCATACGTGCTGTGCTGTCGTAAGTTTCAATAACGCTTGCTTTTGTTTTGGACGTACATATGAATGACGGGCTAGAAGGTGTCACCTTCATAGGTCGTGCACGGGTTGAAAGCAATTTTGGCCTTTTGCTTTTCGACTATATTTGCTGATAATGTAAATTTACTCAGAAGGGTTTGTTTAGAATTATGAAACTGAAGTTTGACCTAATAGTATTATGTTACGTTTAAGAATAGTAGTATGTAGTATGATACATAATACAAGTAATGGGACAGGAACCAATCACTTCGTCAGAATTGTTACAGGATCCATCGTAGCAACCTGTACATCCTTATGAAATCAACTCTGTGTAAATAGCCAAACAATAACACACATAGGGTAAACCACAAGTTCCTTACGACAAATCTGTAAGGCCCATTAGAATATTTTCAATAGCCATAAAACAATGTGTATCGTTGATTGTTTTAAACTCTCAAGGAGGCAATTTTCACAAGTATCTTAAAATCAACCATCATGTTCAATATTCAACACATACGAGCTGTGCAATCATATTTATATTTTGGTTTGAGACTGTTTTGAAATCTGGTCGCTCTTGGTCTTTCTCTGGAATTTAATACGATAGTTCTTTGAAACAGAAAAACGTCATTATCATTATTGCAAGGGAATGCGTCGCGATGTGGCCCCCGTTGTTATTATTGTTGTCACAGCTGACACCACAGTCTCCAACGTAAATAATCAGCAACTGAATAGCGTCTGTATTCATAGTGTCGGACGCAGTTATTTGTAGGCTATAGCCTGGGATAGCTGTGGCATTCAACGTGTTTGCAACCGTCACTGATCCATTGTTGGCAATGACAAAATCGCTGTTTATGTTTCCTGGAATGACAAAATTTAACAACAAAACCTGAGTGTTTGCACTACACTTGTGCAAGTTCATTTCGCATATTTAGCAAGTAGGCAGTGTCATTTAACTTATGCAACTTTATGAAATGTGTTATGGTTATAACCTGTTTGAATTATTCTTGTTAATCGTTGCCATGTCTGTAGATAAAAAATGGCGTCATTAATCCGAACATATTATAACATTATTTTAAAACAATAGATAAATAAATGTCATTACCAGTTGTAATTGAGTATGACAGTGCGGTTGTGTCTGGGTCTGTAGCCCTCACGGTTATCACACGTGTTCCTGGTGAAAAATATAAACTAATGTATAATTTCAAACGCAAATTTTACTGTAAACTTATGGATAAAACACTCAATTTACAAACTTTAATACTATCACTAAGAAAGAACACCTGGCGTTAGGTGTTCTTTCTTCGATCGCGAGTTATTGTTCCTGTTTAGATTTAGTTATATCAGTAACAGTAGGCATAACACGAACATCGTACGAATACAAATAAACACAAAGTAAAACTACGACAAATTGGCAAATAGGAAATGTAACAAAATCGTGCATTCATTTGATGTTGTTTTTTTAAACAGTCACGAGGTAAAATATTTGATTAATTAACCCGTCTGAGAGTGAAATTGACAAAATGTCGATGACCATCTGTTTGTTGTGATTATTCTGTGAGGAATACAGAAGCGACAAAAAATGCATCGATTACTGATAGGCTTATTTACACAACTAGAAGTGGCAAATTAAAAGCAATTTGTTGAGATATTGGTTTCAGTGAACGATACATATTGTTGTAGCATAATTTATCGAGAAACCGATTTTATTCACGGCGAAGTGTACAAGGTTTGGAAGATACGCGCATAATAACGAATGAACCAAATATGAATTATCTTATGGATATAAACGTTATTCTTGAAACTACTGTATCCACTTTTTTCTTGTTTTTGTTTTTGATTTTCAATGAAGCAATAGTCATTAAGTGCGTTCATAAAAAGAAATGACTAAACAAATGCTCATTTATACTGAGAACAGTTTTATCTCGGTACGTGTAAGTGTAAGATATTGTTCAACATTGAATCGAATCCATCATGACTTAATTCAAATATATCTGAACACAACTCACCTGAAACGGCCCCATTGGCGACGCAAACAGCTTCTACCGGTTTCCCGAACGACGGTGAGACATCGTCAACATTAGTTATAGGTAGTGTTATTGTCGCAGTGCCTGTGTTGGAACCATCCGTCGCCCTGATCAACAAAGACAAATACAGCATGAGAAAAAAGGAACGAGAAAGGCTTAATATTTTATATCAATATTAATAACAATCTCATATTACATTGAAATCGAGTATGTTTGTTTTAGTGCCACGATGTGAAATAACTTGTAATTGAATGCTGAAACAACAATTGATATGTTTATTTAAGCCTAAAAGGAAATGAAAGGACAGATAACACGCGCCAAATTGTATGCATACGTAACGTTTTTACGGAAATGACGTCGTTGAAATTGTGTCCCAGCCCTTTGCGCGCTGACATAAGATTAGGAAGTGAGACTATGCTAACATTTAAAAACAGTGAAAAGTATCAAATTTTATTTATATTTCACTTATAAATCACGGGAAAGCATGTAATAAAAATGTACAGTCCTTTTAACCAACTCTGATTTGTTTTACATTATCCCTTATCTTTTGAAATTCTTTATCAGTAAAAATTGTGCCGCTTAGTTGAAATACCCTTACTCAATCTTAAAAACCAGTTGTTTGTTTGTTTCATAATCTAGTTCCTTTCCGGATGCAATATTGACAACCCCTGCCGTGATGGTCGGATCTGC
The DNA here is from genome assembly GCF_026914265.1 of Mya arenaria. Lineage (NCBI taxonomy): Eukaryota > Metazoa > Mollusca > Bivalvia > Myida > Myidae > Mya > Mya arenaria. The sequence goes on from NC_069128.1 coordinate 24,088,505, forward strand.
AATAGTGTCAGGGTTCCCGTCGGAGCTGAATGTGTATGTAATAGTCGGGCTGCCTGTGGCAGCTGCCGTCACAGTAAACAACGGTGTTCCTGTAATATCCTCTCTTACGGAAGTCACCGTCATCGATCCTGTCGCATCCGTTATTGTTGCTCCACCTCCGCCAGATTTCGTCTCAGTCCATCCTGTTATCTGGGCACCTACATTGTTAACATACCATCATACTGGAAGAGTGTTTCCTTCAAGGGACTAGACACCAGATGGTCCCAAAACTGGCAAATACAGTATTTCCACAAAACAAGCCCAGAAGAATCAATACGAGCTAGTATGAGGCCGATAATATTTCATTTTACATGATTCAAACAATAGTTTGTCGCTGTCTCAGCTGAGTTTATCCGTTTAAAAATAGCGCATAATGGATTCCAAGTTTATAGTGTGAATGTTTAGCATGTGAAAGTCACGTGATAAACCAAGTTAATTTCGAAATGGAAAGATAAACAAAAACTGCGAATGATACATGCTTTCAAGCTATGTGAAACATCAGTAAGTAAGAGGTAATGTTATTGAATGTTTTTGACAGATTTCTTATTTTTTTGGAATGGTATCACCTGGTGTCTTATCCCTTTAATAGAGGCCCAAACTTCATCCAAAGTATAAAAAACCGCTCCTGACGATTGTATGTACTACAAACTGTAGAACAAAGATTTTTCGCGTTACTTTATTTGCATGTCGCTGACATAATATAACATTTGGCGGAAGTTTTTAGCCTGATCACACCGTTTAAAACATTTATTAAGTAGATACTGTTTTTTCATATGATTTTGATTGATAACTTTTTTCGCTTGTGACTCGAAAAGTATACAATTTGACTGAAGTAGGTTTAACCCGATCAGCTTCATATTGAGAATATTTTGGTTTAAAACAAAGATTTCAAAATTGTCCGCCAATGTCTTTTGATAAGGAATTTAAGCCCAGTATAAATAAATCCAACTATAAACCTTGTTTTTGATTTCTTCAAAAGGTATAGACATAACGAACTTCAGGAATTCTTAATTATGACATTTGGCAATAATGTATTTTATTTCACGGGGAAGAATCATTTCGGGAAAACGATATTTTGTTAATTTTGAATGTGCATGGAAAAGCTCTATCAAGCATAATGTTTTGCCTTAAATTATGTTTTCTAAATCAATATGTTATTTCCGCAAAATAAAAATTGCGTGATCCAAACTTGCAATCTTGTCATTCTTTTGGGTTTATTTAATTAATAAAGGTAGATATTTAGAAAACTTTGGTAGTACTGTTTGCACAATCATTGGATTTTTTCATAATATTATAACATCATAATAATTCTGGCAAATTTTATGCCAACACTTAAATTATGATTTGAAATCAAAATTATATTAAGGTAACGGCACTTAAAGACAGAAAGAAAATAAATGTCCATTCTTACTTGTTTTAAAACAAAGGCAAAAGTACTTACTAGTATAATATAGAAGCAAAGCAATATTTCATCTTTGTCAAAAATCAATTAAATGCATTACAGAATTAACTAAACATAACTTACTTTAATTGTTATTAAGTGTATAAACTCTAACGTTATTAACTTATTACACATACTACTACAAAGCTTAAAGGTAAAACAATAATAACTGTAATTGAAGCAAAGATCGCTTAAAGTGTTCATTTTGCCATTTAAAGCGTATACACCACTTTAAAATAGAAACTATCACTTACTTGCAATCCCCACAAAGCAAAGAACAATGATAACGTTAATTTCCATCCTCACTTCACGGGCAGGATTTGTACAGTGACAGAAAATGTTGAAGAATTTTATAGACCGATTTTTTGTCGTCGCCTTAGTTTAATTTAATTAAGACCGCTGTATGATTTGCAACGACTGAGGGAGAGTTTCATATGGCATTTTCAAGTATTGTGTTTGGGTATCTCCACTCTTAAGTCGTTAGAGAAGATCGTATAATCGTCATATTCTCGTGTTAAATACACTTTTTGTTTTGTATACTAACAAACTTAACGATTAGTGCACTCAGAAGGCTATATGTCAAAAGGAAATTATTTTATTTACAAAATTTATAACAATGGAACATGTGTAATTCATGAACAATAAATCAGACTTGGATAACATTAAAAGGAGATAAACAAAATACAAATGGAGACAATAAAATAAAACATTGCGATGGTCCAAATATGTTAAAACGAAGTGATTTTATCGTATTTGTTTATCAAGAGACTGCCTAAAACAATTCAGATTAAACTATAAGAATAACCTTCGCAATATACTTATTATCACGACTGTAGGTATTTGTTTAACATCCAAAAAAAACCCTTATTGGCTATTGCCTCGGTTTCTCGATATTTCTTAAGTCTATTATGACAAGATTAAGCTAAGCTCACTATTTTTGTTTTCAATAACTTTTTGTAATATTTAGTTCGTTAAGGGTTCTTATACCTTAGATAGGAATTATATTTATAACAATCACAATAAATCATTGTTCCTTTATCAAAATTCAATATAAGCATGTTTTTTTCTCGGAAATAAGCTACTTAAGCCTGTTAAACTTAAGAAGTTTCAAGAAATTGGGACCTAAGTTTAAGAAGTTTCAAAGGAAGCCTCGTGGTTTGAAATATTAATAAACTAGTGATTGTCTCTTTTTACACTAAAATATATAGCCAAGGAGCTCCAAATACTTTTAAATGTGTTTTTTTATTTCGAAGTCATAAAACATTGCCTTAGTGTGGAACCAATATTGACCTAGGTATATCATATGTTATTGCTATGTGCCAAGAAGAACTGTGAAGTGTGTTTAATTGTTTGTTTTAAAGCAGGTAGCTTTATATACAAATTATTTTAAATAGTTACATTGATAATTATTTACATCACTACCTACCACTAGGGCATGATGCAAACAACGTCGACAGCGGTGGAATTCGTTTGTTGTACAAACAGCGGTTGACAATTTAAGATTTTTTATTTATCAATTGATCAATTCATAAAAATGCCAAAGACAACCAACCAGTCTTTACTCACTCCGAGTAAAGAGTAACAATAATTGAGATTGTGCCTTTACCTAAGCACATATAGTTCAGTAAGACACTTTCCTAATCTATGTATGTTATATTGTCTTGTGCGTTGTAAATGCTATACATGTAGAGCGCATGTCATGTGAATAAGTTTTATTGGATTTACTGTTAAATTTGGTTAATAATAAGAACATTAGTCATATTTTTTTCGTAATGTAATTACGACAGTTTTTACAATGACAGCAAAAAACACACTGAACAGCACCGAAAATAATCAGGCTAACTACACGCTTTCATGTGAGTCGTTAAGCATAAACTTGAATACGAAGATATCCTTATTAGTGAGTACTTGTTTTTAAAATTAAAAGCGCTGTAACGAAAATATTATTCAATTGACATGACACTTCAAACTTCTGTGTTGGAAATACATATTATTTAAAGAGATTTGCTTTGTTGCTCACTTAATTTTTTAAAATTTATGAGAATACTATGATATCGTAAATATGATTGTGATCTGTCAACTATTGTTTGGTAGACATTCCGATGACGATATATAACTATTTAATATACATCATCAATCAGTTTTTGGCATACTTTTTGTTTCTAGTTTACAAAAAAGTAATTTGTGTTATCAACTGTGTAAAAAGACAAGAATATAATAGTTGTTGCTATACACAAAACACAGGAACAAGCCAAACAGGAAAAGCTAGTTGGCGTGATTTTATTTAGTTACGTTTTATTAAAGCAAAATAAAAAATAAACGACTTGTTGAAAAATGATATGTTTAACATCTTGGAACCAAAGTTGGAAATCTGGATTTTGAAAAAAGTTAGACAGGAAAAACTTCATTATGATAATATGTCATACTATATTAAAACGAAACCGCCAAATGTCCTATAAAACGGCATATAATAAATGCACGGGACATGAGCCAGCTGTGTCAGCAGAACGGTTACATAATTCATTATAGCTGCACTTACATTCTTATGAAAATAATTCTGGGTTGAAAGCCAAACCATAACACAGGCAGTAAACATATAGTACTTCACGACTCACTTGTAAGCAACTTTAATATTATTTCATTATATATTTATCACATATTTTCCGCAGCCAGAAACCAACATATCCCGTTGAGTTTGATTGTTTTAACCCTTAAAGAGGCTCTTGTCACACAAATCTAAGGTATTAATATTTTAACATTTTCATCGAGTTCAATCAGGTTCCCCTGTCAAACCACGCAAGCAGTACAATTACATTTTGGATTGAAATTGTATTGAAATCTTGTCGCTCGTGGTCTTTTGTTGTGAATTTAACAGCACTGTTCGTTGAAAAAGAACAACGCCATCATCAAAATAAAAAGGGAATGAGTCTCAATATATCCACCACTGTTGTTATTGTTGTCACAGCGGACCCCACAGTCTCCGACGTAAACAATCAGCGAATAAGTACCATCTGTTTTTGTACCATCGGTCGCATTGATTTTTAGCCTGTATTCTGGAATAGCTGTAGCATTCAACGTTTTGGCAACCGTCACTGATCCATTGTTGGCAATGACAAAATCGTTGTGTGAGTTTCCTGGAATGACAGCAACACCCATGATTGTTTAAACTATTTTTAATTTAAGTACACTATATTTTCAATGACAAAAAAGCAATATATTAAAACCAAGTTTTTCATCGTTTGTCATGTAAGTTGCGTCGTTTTAATTATGCTACTTTAATGTCGTTTCTGCGGCTTAAGATGTCGGCATTTATTAAGGATTTATCGCTTTTTATTGCCTGTATGCTGTATGAACACAGTAGGGCACGCAAGAAAATTTCATGAAGCGCGCTAGGGCTTCTTGGTAATTTGCTCGCTTTCCCTAATGCGATCAATATTTATATTTACATTTTAAATACTCATTAAATACAATTATAAAATAGCAGTTTCTTCTGCAATTGAGTATATGTTCTTAACAAATTGTAGCCGACAACATACGCTTGTATAAAATAAAAGCTGACGTAGTATGCGATTGGTTAAATGACGTCATGCTCATCAAACAAGAGCGCAATATTCAAATAGACAATGATGTCATGACTCCTTGTGTGTTTAACAATATGAACGTCAAATTTTATTTATACAAAGGACTAGGCGAATTTAAACACTCCGATTTAAACATTAGCTTTTTAAAAATGAAACATAATAACCACTGGTAATTGAGTAAGTAGGTGCGGTGGTGTCTGGGTCGGTAGCCGTCACGGCTATCACACGTGTTCCTGGTGAAAAATATAAACTGATGTATAATTGAGTTTCAAAGTAAAAAAACAAGGTCACTATAAATGCATAAACGAACAACCATATTTACAAACAGGAATATTATCACGAAGAAAGAACACCTAAAGCATATTTTAGGTGTTCTCTCTTTAAGACATTGTACCTGTTTAGATTTGGTAACACTTGTAACAGTAAACTTGACACGAACGACGTTAATTATAGTGCATCATTTAAGGCGGGGCTCTTTAAGCGGCATAGAATTCCGTGTGTTTATTTTAAATGGTGAAGAAAAAGAAAAGTTATCTTTATTTTAAGTCTTCATTCGAAGCAAAATGGTGTCTTCCGACGTAGCATTTATAACGTAATTTATCAGGTGGTATACCCACACTGTTGTTGCATTGTCTTTATTTCTGATCAAGCCAAGTAAAAATACAAATACTGAATGAAAGTTAGATTATGCAGTTTAAATATATTTCATAGGATGTAATTAATAAAACAATACAATTTACTGAGTACAGTTGAATTTGGTACGCGTACGATATTGTACAAGGTCTAATCAAATTCATCATAACTTCAGTCAAACGAATATGAACACAACTAACCTGAAACGGCCCCATTGGCGACGCAAACACATTCTACGGTTGTTTTGAACGACGGTGAGACATCGTCAACGTCAGTTATAGGTAGCGTTATTGTCGCAGTGCCAGTATGAGTACCATCTGACGCTCTGACCAACAACGACAAATATAGCAAACGGAAGTAAGATATACCATAATGTCTTTTTAAATTAACATTGAACATATTTCGAATAAAGAATATGACCTGCCACTACGTTTCCCTTTATAACTAGCATTAAGCAATATTTGAATATCATGTAGTACAGAAATAACATAAACCTTAAAATCAGTAGAGTAAAAATACACTCACACAATCTTGAAAACAAATCGTTTGTCTGTTTCATAATCTAGTTTCTTTCCGGAAGCAATATTGACCGCACCGGTCGTAATGGTGGAATCTGCAATAGTGCTAGGGTTCCCGTCGGAGCTGAATGTGTATGTAATAGTCGGGCTGCCTGTGGCATCTGCCGTCACAGTAAACAATGGTGATCCTGTAATATCCTCTCTTACGGAAGTCACCGTCATCGATCCGGTCGCACCCGGTATTGTTGCTCCACCTCCTCCAGATTTCGTTTCAGTCCATCCTGTAACCTGGGCACCTACATTGGTAACATGCCTGTATATTAATACATTATGGAAGAAATATTTCTTCAATAGAAGCCTAAAATACATCCAACTTATGAAAAAATAATTTTGTTTATTGAATGTCTTTGTTCATCAGATTTTTGGTGACAACGTTTTGTGCTTGTCGCTACGAGTGTCACATTTTGCTAAAATTGTTTTATCGCGGTCTCTCTTCAAAGCGCAAACAAAATCGGCTACAACTACTGGAAGATTTTAAAATAATAACTGATAGCCAATTAAGACAGGGAGTTTCTCATGACTTGTAAATCCACGTATTTTTTAGAAACAAATATTGAACAGGTATAAATTAGATGTATTAAAACTTAGTGAGTATGTTTGTCAACAATGCTGATACATTTTACGAAAACAGGCATCTTTGTGTAAATTTAGATTTTCACGGAAACAAGTTAATGCTAAAGATCAGACTTTTGATTTGTATTTTACAGCTTCTCACGAACAAAAAATAAGGGGAAAAATGAGACATTTAGAAAAACTTTCGATTTGTAGTATGAGTAATTGAAACACATTACTACCAATGCATCAATTACAACAGTGTTACGTCAACTACTCGTATGTTAACACCTCTTACCATCAACATAATATATAATCAATTTAAAATATATATTAAATGACTCAGAATGCGTAATTCCTTTTGTTACACATTTATGAATATTTGACATGTTCATATAAATAAAAATAGATTAAGTTAAATGAAATATCTTACGTGTATGGTAAATTCCAGAAAACAAACCCAAAAGTCGCAAGTATTGAAAAGCGTTCATTGTTGTCCTCAAAAATATCGTCTATCACATACTCGCAGTGAGTATTTATATGAATTCGTTGCCAAATTAAAAGAATGCCTAACACTTGAAACAAGTGCTCTTGAACGTAGTCAAAACAAACAATGATACATTTTATGATTTTCAATTATCCAGATCGTAAGCAGTTTTAAATAAGTAATTTATTGAGCTGTATAGTGTTTTTTTATATACAATGCGAAAAATTGTTGTACGTGTACACGTTAGCACTTCAGTTTGTAATCGATATTTTGTCCGTGTACCTGTTGGCTCACTGAAATAACGATGTTACAAGTGTGTATTATCTACACAGTTTAAACCACGAGTTAACTAGTGTTACAGGCGGTAATTCCTTCATTTATTTGTATTCATAAAGATGTTTAGATGCGTTTTTGGTCTATTTGTGGTGCTTGTACGGTTATGTTTTGTCTTCAGTATGTTGAGTTCTTACGATATACCATTGGACAGGGTGTATATTTCAATAATAAACTATTAGGCATATCCTTGTAATTCTAAGTTTATAAAAAGCTGTTAAACCAGCCTGCCTGCCTACATGTCTGTCTGTTTGTCTGTCTTTATTATTATTTTATTTTTTTATTTATTTATTTATTTATTTATTTATTTATTTATTTATTTATTTATTTATTTATTTATTTATTTATTTATTTTTTTATTCATTCATTCATTCATTCATTCATTCATTCATTCATTCATTCATTCATTCATTCATTCATTCATTCATTCATTCATTCATTCATTCATTCATTTAATTCTTTCTTTCTTTCTTTCTTTCTTTCTTTCTTTCTTTCTTTCTTTCTTTCTTTCTTTCTTTCTTTCTTTATTTATTTTTTTATTTCTTTAATTAATTATTTATTTATATATTATTCCTCACCAAATATAAAAAGCGATTTAGCAATAGCGAAATATTGATAGTTTTATTTTTGTACACATAGAAGTTTCGTTAAGTATTGTACTCTTGAAGGAATACATAAGGTTGCGAATAAGTCCCCCCCCCATTCCATAAGTTATTAGAAAATACGACGAGCAATTATTGCATAAGATTTGTGTAATTAAATCTCATCCACTGACTCTTTTTAATGTCCTCTCCCGCAATGGGAAATTAAGTATTGCCTATTTCAAATTAAAGTAATTAATCAATTTACATAGCCATAAACAACTACAAAAACACCACGTTGAATTACAACCCACTTTACGAACTCTCAGATACGTACACTTTAATTTACACTTAGTATTTTATCATCAAAACATATCTATTTTTCAAAAATGTAATAAAACTATTTTCGTTGTTAAAGCTGCACTCTCAAAGATTGACCGGTTTGACAACTTATTTATTTTTTGTTATTAAATGAGCCAACTTTTACGCATATGTCTGGAAACCAGTGATATAATACTGCTGACAAAACATCAGACCGAAGTCTGTTATATTTACGTTCGAACGTTGATGAATGGCTGAAAGCGTTACAAACTTTTTGAGAAAATGAAACATTTGGCAGTTTTCTAAATAAATTGATATTTGGTCTTATATGACTTTTCTAAAGTAATTTAATTGAATGCATCAATGCCAAGATGAGCTGATTCTGAGATTTTTTTCCAAACAAATAATGTCAAAACGATCAGTCTGTTAGAGTGCAGCTTTAAAGACGTTTTTAATAACTTAAGTTGTCTAAAGTGGGGGAACCTTCCTGCCTATCAGTCTATATGCTCGTTGACGACAAATATACTTTTTATTTGGTATTACACTGAATGACAACTTTTTTTATTATGTGTTATTGTTTGCTCAAATATGTGAACGTCTCACGAATACGCATTAAACTCTGAATATGACTTTGGCTATTTCGAGCAATACGACGTAAAGGAGAAAGTCTGACAATCGGTTAGGCTTTATACCACAAACAAAAGGTTGTCCGGTAAGCGCAGTGGTTAGCGCACTCGCTTCTCACCAAGGCAACCCGGGGTCGATCCCTAGGCGTATGGGAGTTTGGTTGATTCTCACAAAACCGGACAAGTGGGTTTCCTTCGGGCTTTGGGTTCGTGTCCCCCACAATACAAAACCACACCCCAACATTCTGCAGCCACCATTTTGTCGTCCATTAGTATAATGTCGCTTTCCATTCATTCGGAAAATTTAAAACCTACATACATGAATTTAAAGACCAACCATCGAATGACACAAAATTATTACAATGGGCCGTATTCAATACACAAATTTAAGTGATCTCGAGTAGGCTTGACTTAAGAAAGCATGGATCGGTGTCAGCCTTTCACCCAACTGTGGTAGGTAAGAACCCAATCAGAGGTGCTTCATCAGTGTTTACAAGCCAATAATTCATATCAGCTTATCAGCTTATAGCTCTCGTCACACTCGGTCTGAAACAAATCAGTATGAACACAACAACTAATAAATGCAATTCTAAAACTATGGGGACATGATAATCATTCTGTATCTGAATGAGAATTTAAACATTTTAAACAGTTGTCAGAGAAATCAAACATCATATTAAATACTCTAATTAAAAGATGTGACACATTTATCTTTCACTGCAATTGAAAACAAATTTAACACAAACAGCCAAGAAAGCAAGCTGGCACTGGTGTTGCTATTGTAAACGTAATTTTCATGATGCACTCTAAGCCATAATCCATTATTTACAAATAATATTGCGTAACAAGTGTCCTAAAATGTTTTATTGTGAACATCAAACGCATTCCGAGACGGTGTAACTTTAGTTAAACCATGTTCATACTTGTTACAAGTCACATTTAAAGGATGTTATGAGAAAAATGAATACAGCACAACTTACAGTATGGATTGTATGGCAATATATTGTCTGGAGGCATTTATATCATTGTGATCTATGACATTTCTTGCTGTAACATAGTTTGACATAACAGGAAAAAAAAACGTTTATATCATTGAATAGATACGGCTAATTAAGTGAGTTTCCAATCAGCATTGATCAAAGTCAGGAACATCAGATTAATGGCCGAATAACAAGATTTCTGAAATCTAATATAATTTGTTTTTAGATAAATTGCTATTCTAATTCTTACATCAAAAAGAGCTATCCAATAACAGTTGATAGATAACCGTTCATATTGAAGTACTCAAACAACATAAACATCTACTGATATACTAGGTAAATGAAATGGTGTCCGTTATTGTCTAATATATCTTTCCGCTGATATGCGAGGGTCGCGACTGGCTGTAATTGAACGTGTACCTTCCCTATCACAAAACGTTGCAGTTGAATTTGCAGTCGTTTGTGCAATCTGTGTTTCCACGTATATCGGTATGCTCACCAAACTCGCATTAAAAGCTATTCTCGCTACTATTAGAAGTCATTACCGTTATGCTCCAGTCAATTGTAACCACGCCTCCAGGTCCGGGTAAGAGCGGGGACTTTGACTTTCGGTCCAGGAAATCCCCGATGAAATATCCGCCCTGGGGTGTAAACTGCTGGTAAAATCCCGCCAAAAGCCCCAGGACCACAAGTGCATCCTAGGTTAGGCCCATTCACGGCTTTTTTCGGCACGAAAACAAAACCACCGCAGTCACTCGGCTCTGCAGTGCCACCTAAAGATAAAAACACGACCCATTTCCCCCACTTTTCCCGGTATACTCCCTTCGTACTTCTCATTGGTATTTAACGTATATTCATACTTGGATAACTTGACCACGTACATGAGTAGATTCAAACTCTTATATTGTCCAATATTATATATCACAAAGTCACTACTCAATCTCAACTCATATACTTACATAGCAGCATACAATTCACAATCTTAAATGACTTACTTTTTCTTAAAAAAAGCATTGTGTTATACAATATGTTTATACACATATTTGGCCCAGATTTTAAATAAATATATTTTTAGAGAGAAAATAGTATTTGAGTAATTGTTCAAAACCTCTGGTTGACTTCAAATGTGCTAAATATACTAGTATATACTAGAGCTGTTTTACTGAGATTTTCTAATAGTTGCCATCGTCTATTATCAATGTGTGTATACCACTGATAAGTTGCTTCATAAATGCTACGTCGAAAGACAATATTTTGCTTCGAATGATGACTTAAAACAAAGATAACTTCACTATTTCTTTACTATTTTAAATGAAACATAGCGCAGTCTACGGCGCTTAAGGTCTTTTACCAGAGTATACTGAATAGGTGTTGATTTTATTCTTCATTGTCGCTATTTTGTCTATTTTTATCGTTTACTAAGATATTGGACAAACATGGCACAACTTGGTATATTACTTCATATATTGATTTAAAGATGAAATATTTTCCTAAATGTATCACGAAATTTATTTGATAACCAAAGTTTTCTTTGTTTGGAATTAAATCACAAAATATTATAGGGTTGTATGATAGTTCTCTTAAGCTCCCTTCATTGAACGAATTTTTATGTATATTCTAAATTCACCCCAAAACGTCTGCGAAATATGACGTTCCCAAAACAAATGGATGTATGTTGGTAAGTCGGTGTTCAATAGACAAAATTCACATTACCTTGATGCAAAAATATTGTACGGGTAAAGCTTGATATTGTTTGGAAGGATATTCTTAATGCATTTGTATTTGAATTCCCGACGTTTCGTATCTATTGTTAGTTTGAGCGACTGTGTGTACACATGTTTCCATCGTATAGAGGTTAGTTCGAATTGAGATTTACAATTTTCTTTCCGAGTTCTATTTTCAGGCTTAAATTTCTTCAAATATTTTACGTTTTCAAATCATTTGGAAGGAGAGAATAGCATATACTAGTCGCTTTTATTTTTAATAATGTTTTTTCTATATTTGGTCCCAGTTTTAGTACAATGATGCTTTTTATTATGAAACTCTATTATCACACAGTTTTAAACCTTTTAAGGCAGACTGTGTGTGAAGCTTTTGGTTTCTAACGATGACTACATCGTATCTTTGAAAAGTATTTGCATTAGGTGCTCTGAATTGTTTCCCTCCGTCTGCAGATAGAGTTGGGATCTCTAATCATTGAAGCACTTGTGGTTCGTTTTTTATTATTATTTGTTTTATTGATAAGTTTCCTCAAGTTAATGCATACTTTAATAAGATATATCTTTTGCGTTTTATCTTTATTAAGAATTGTTGGGATAAGAGTGAGGTTTGTGCACATAAACTGGTTTAAACCCCCAGTAAATTTACATTTTACTGACCATTCCAAGGCGGTACCTAACAATTCTTGATAAACATATTGATATATATATATACATATATAGTATTTATGCACTGTGCTGTTTGTAGAGTTGTGTGCTGTTCTATGTTTCTTGTTTGTGAATTTGTGTTCTATGTCTTTGGCGTTGCCCATTGCCACTAAACCGGGTTTATGTTTAAACTTTTTGCTACTGAGCATGTTTCTGTAGCTTTTTGCATATATATATATATATTAAATTGTATAATAAAATGCTTGTAGACTGTTTTACTAATTTTTGTATTTCCCCCCATTTTATCTACAAAGTAAAGGTGTGTTATATGATATGCTTTCATTATTCTTCCATGTTTTCCAGTCATCAGGAATACTGCTAAATAAAGCATGATATTTAAAAAAAATCATGCTTACCAAGATCAAATCGTCTCGAGAAGTCGTGAAAGTCATAAAAAACATTTTTTCTGTAGTCATACAAATGTTCGACATATTTTACACCCCTAACATGCCATTCTTTGTAAATGTTTCAACATAAGGACGTTTTATTTCGCTGTTGTTCCATATTATTTCTTTTACTACTATCGCAGCATCCGTCTTATACGTAAACGATGCCCATGATTGTATAACTTCTAGAAGAAAAACAGCTTTTGATGGAAGATTTTGAATGGTTTTCGAATCCAAACAACTTTTAAAAAATAGATCTTCTCCAAATTGTTTGGTCATTTGCATACATAGTTTGAACCATATGGATTATTTGTTTAACATATTTTTTTTTACTCAACTTGCTTTAATCGCTTTTACAAAAGAGATATGTTGAGCATTTTTAAACCACCATTTTCATATTCTTTAAGTGCTTCATTTCTTAATACTTTTTCCATTCCATAAGAATTTGTACGTTTTGTTTTGTATCATTTTTAAGCATGGTTCAGATAGTGTTTCCAATACACTAGTGGGAACAGAAGTATAGGGAGCGCAATCGTTTTTATTCCAGTGATTTTGCCAAGTAAAGACAGATTCCATTTTTTCCCCAGTTTTCAAGACATGCCTCAAATTCTAAAATCTTATCGGTGAAATTTACTTTTTCTACCTCAACTGTGCCATTGGTAAATATTTTGCCTAGCGCAGATGTTTTGGTTATTTGCCAGTTATATATCATACAAAACGGTATGTCAGCGTATTTAAGTGGACCTAATCGTTAAACTTCACATTTAGCTTCATTTAATGTTAACCTTGTAACTTTTCCAAATTCTCTTAAAAAAGTTCTTCGAAAGATATTTGTGTTCCATCCATAAGGAAACTGGTGTCATCCGCAAATAAATTTGTTTTAGTTCTGTAATATATGCATTTATACCTTTAATATCTTTGTTTGTATTGATTTTGACAGCAAGCGCTTCTATAAAAATAAGGAATAAATACGGAGATAGGGGGCATCCTTTTTGATGTTGAAAAGGTGAGATAGATAGCCGTTGTTGGTAACACAAGCATTTGCATTTTTATAAAATAATCGAACCCATTTAATTATTTTTTCACTTAAGTTAAAATTTCGAAGACTGAGTCAAACGTGTGATCCAACAGGGCACATTGTTTTAAAGTAATTTGTGCATGGAACTTGTCTTGGACTTATGGTTATAACATATTCAACTCCAGTTGAGTTAAATCTAAGTGATTTGAGAATATACCAGTCAGTATTTGGTTGAATCATGGAATTGTTACAAATACAAAACCGTTTATTTTTATCAAACTGGTTTTGACACTGCAAACTGGTTGAGCAAAATTGAGTGCTAGACCTTTAAAGTGCAATCAATTAAATACCAGTGTTTGGCGACTTATTAAATATTTTTTTTATATCGTCATATAAATACAGTGGGTTATTTGTCTAAATTCTGCTAAATTAAGCTCAATTCCTATTTACAAGAAACCAACTTTTTCACATTAGTGATAGCACATTCACTGATGACTATTGTGAACAATAACATATGTACTTTAGTATTTGTCGCTATCAGTTTGATAAAGGTATGCATTATTACCAAACAGTCACAATTAAAGGCAATTTCCCCTTTCTTTATAAATTCCCATTTGCAACTGCTTTGTTTCCAAACGCAATCTTATGTTGGCACGGGAAAAGAATGGATAGAAGGAAAAGTGTTTGCAGACTTCTGCTGTAATGATTTTTAAGCTCGCACGAAAACGTGCTTTAAAAACATATACGCATCACATTGATTTCTTCCTCTTTATTTGGTCAAAAATGTCTAACTGCGTTTTCTTTTATAAGATCATTTAAGTAGGACTAAATCTGCAATTATTAAATAATTTGACTTCACCTCTGCGGAATTTTACAGACCAGAGAGCGAAACAAGTATGTTCAAAGCCTGAATTCACTTCAGTGCTGAAAAGGTTTGAAAATGTTGACATTTGTAAGATAAATGGATTGTATTTCGAAGCACAAAACTATTTTGGTCTTAGGTGTTTATATGTGGCATCGGAACAACTAGAGCCTGGCCCCAAATTTCATGTGCTTCAAAATTAATATCATATATATACTGTTGTCTGTATGTAACATAATTCAACATACTATATACATTATTTTGTTAATATTTGACCGGATTTCTATCCGCGTTAGGACTTCACTTTCACTGGAACTACATGGAAATAAGTTTCATAGAACATTGCAGGAGCTTTCCTATCAGTTAATTTATTTCGGTGTATGATCGTGCCTTTTTAAAAATCTTGCTTTATAAAAGTTGAGGGATTTAGGTATTACTTGTTGAATATTTAATCATGATACAATTATGTCACATTGTTCTTTGTCTCAATTTCTGTTTTAGCCGAATGTTTCAATAAAAACATACGGGCTATAGAATGACGAAAGCTATGCAGTTGGGCGGACGCCATTAAACATCTGCATTTAAGTTTTATTCCTTGTCGTATTTGAGAAGATTTTTTTATAACTGGTGCTTCATAACCCTTAAACTATGTTGTTACAGATGTGATTCATCTGATGATTAAACATGGCACGCATATTGCAATCAAGCATTGTCTGAACAAACGTTCTTCCAGTAACACCTCAGACAACAAAAAAGTTGTGTGGTGTAAGCAAAACAAGAGAAGTGACAGGCTGCCATACATCATTCGCATGCTGTGCATATTTGACAGAGAATTCGTCAAGAATTGCTTCAAAAAGTGTTGCATAACCACCTTCTTACACATGTTAAGTCAATTATGGCATACTGTACTTACATACATACACAATAATCAAACAGATAATACACAGAAATGGTACCAGCCTTCTCGGCCTTCGGCCTCGCTGCGCTCGCTCCATTTCCTTTAGATCGCAAAAGTGAAGCCTAAGATATACATATAGTACACATTTATCTCAATCTTAATGGTTACTCTTCAATAAAAAGCATTACATTTCAGTACGGTTGTCCGGAAAGTTTTGAGACTGTGTCTATATTTCAAAACGTTTTTAATATAAATCAACAAACAAAAAGCAGCTATCATAATGTATATAGACTATTCAGGAGTTTCCTTTTGAAAAATAAAATTATATAATCTCATAAAAAGGAAGGAAATGGTTGTCAAGACAACCCATCTAGCGTTTCACGGAACACTTTGAAATTGAGGTTTTATTAAAATTGTTCGCAATTCATATTTATTACTCCGTCTGAATAATAGACGCCAAAACGTCACGTCAAAACATATGACGACAATAAGACGTCAGCTGAATTACTGCGTAAATTATTGACGCCATCTAACTGAAGACATGTTTGTAATGATCAACGGAAGTAGAGAGGTATTTCTAAAATGCGGGAAAAAATCCAACGTTGACGTAACGCTCGGAGCAGCGCGCTATGAACGAACACTGTGTTCGCAGCGGGCTGACTCCAACAAATTCTTATACATTTCTAACACAGAATAAAAAATAAATGCCAACATGTTCGAGGGCTTTGGTTTTTCGCTGGCATGGACGTTTCAGTAACAGGCATGGAAATGTGTGCGATTTAAAGCGGAGCGGCAGACCGTCAGTCGTGAGTGACATATATTCAGTGTGGGACATGTTACAAAAGGGCCGGCGGAGAAATGTGAGGGAAATTAGCGAATCCGTTCAGCTAAAAAGGACAGTTGTTCATGATGTCATTCAAGAGTGGTACGGACAGGTATTCAAGCAATGGGTTGGACGCCACCGTAAGTGTTTACGTGCAGAAAGAGCATATTTTCAAAAACTGTAAATGACGTGACGCAACGAGACAACGCAGTGCTCCGTGGCTTATAACCTGTACTTTTTGTAATGTTTGTTGTATACGTTCTCTTCGTAGTATAATGTTGAAACTTTCAGGATTTGTTTATATTATATACAGTTGTCAGCTGATAAAATTTTAAATGCATCCTATAAGTGGTATGTTTTTTTTGAATACAGTCTCAAAACTTTCCGGACAACTCTCGTATGTTTCCATTAAACACTAATATTTATATTATTCCAATTCAATAACTAAATCATATTTCAACGTCGAAATTTAAAAACAAATAGATTAACATAGACTTAATAATTCATCGACAAAATTTCATAAAATACTCCTCTGACTGTTTGTTTAAGAAATAGAAAGATGATTGATGTCAAATCCGTTTTCAAATCCGGAAGGAATTTCATTAAGGACCGACATTCGTATATTGGAGTAATGTACTTGCAAACAAGCAAAGATTTTAAAAATGTCAACATTGAATGACAGCAATTAAATTCATTCTACCGAACATAATACAAATAACTACAGTCATGAGTTAAATGAATAATTTTAGTAATATTGAATGTTCTGTTGGTCATGTATGTTTGATATCTATTCAAGACAAGCGTTTCATACATAAAGGAAACATCAACCCGACATCAGTGTCCATGACAACAAAAGTCTTCTATAACGCAATAGGGTGACAAAACAATACACATAAAACACAAATAATAAATACTTGTTTAAGATCAAATTTTATCATGAATGTTGCTTATTGATTAAGATACAATTTATATTCTCAATTCCGGTTATATAATTATATAAAGCGGTAGTATAGTCTGTAATTATTCTGAATACTATTCAATTAATGAAGATATTATGAAGTCGTTAATCAAACTGTATGCATATGGACCCATTCTATTATATAAAAAATATTCTCATTGTCTAGTGTCTGTTATCTTAGATCATGTCGATTAGTGGTATAATGATGTAAGCACGGACATCAGCAAAACGCAAAGAAGGACAGTTATCTGGCTGGTGCCGCTGGAGCAACCTAATTTCACATTGACGGTTGTGGTTCCGGGTGTTACGCCTGATACAGTTGCGGTTAATTGAACCGTGTAAATATATTTGGTGGATGTTTCCAATGTCTGCGATGAGGCCACGGTCAACTCTCCAGAAGCGGCACCAATAGTGAACTTAGCTGTGTCGGTACCGCCCGCTTTAAAGAGAACGAAAAAGGATTAGTATTGTATGTTGTAATTGCTCTTCTTTTAAATGATAACATCGTTTATATGTGTTTTCGTTAGTCTTGTTAACATAAAACTCAATCTTTAATTCAAAAGTATACTCTGTTAACCATTGGTTTAAACGCAAAGAAGTATATATTTTACTTATTATCAAATAGGACATGTAATCTTAAAACATCTTGTACAGTATCGTAATGGAGTTCATACTGTATTAATATTGGTATACACTCGACTTACTATTAGTATAGGCAACAGTTTGGCCACTTTTCACATCAGTAGAATTATAGGTGCCGATGCTTGCCCCTATGATAAAGGATAAAGAACATGTAGAGAAGCATAAGATAGAATTGTGTATAATCCGCATGCGGACTCATTTATCTTAACATTAGGTCTATACCGGAAAGTAAAATATAATTCACTTGCAGAACACAAAACGCTGAAAAATTATCAACATGGACTTGTCCAAATTAGTAACGATTTTATTTTTATTAATTCCGTGAATTTATTGATATGAGAAAAGTACATAATGAATTTAAATAAGTCCATATTTTGAAATTATCTATGTATTAATAACAAATCTAATAAAACGTATAGCAAATGAAGTCTTCTATAACTGATATGATGATAGGATATGTTCAAATGGTCTTGTTGTTGTAACATGCTTCTTGTTTGTGATTTTTTGTTTTTGCGTTCTTTGTCTTTGGCGTTTACCCTGTGCCATTAATCGGGGTTTATGTTTAAACTTTTAGCTACTGAGCTTGTTTCTGTAGTTTTTCACGTAAGTATTTATACCGGAAACTTAGACGGACTTCGCTTGCAGAACACGAACGTTAATTTGTTTTATCAATTGAGCCTTGTCCAAATTAGTTACAATTATACTTTATTAATACCGTGAATTATTGATATGAGAAAAGTACATAATGAATTTAACTAAGTCCACATTTTGAAATAATCGATGTATTTATAATAAACCTAATAAAACGTATAACAAACGTCCCAGCAGCTATACAACATGATATCATACCTGCTGCCAGCGAAGTTGCGGACAAACATGCGTCATATTCTGACTGAGACCACTCAGTGGCGTCAGTGATGCTCAAGGTCAGCGTCGCTGTTCCCGTATCAGTTGCACCTGAATCCGAGGTGGCGCTAAATGAAGGAATTCATCTTTTAATAAGGCATGTGAAAGTTTCACTAGAACTTGTATAAGAAATACCTAGGCCACTATTTGTACACAATACTACTATTTTAAAAGCTCTATAAAAGCGCATCATGTCAATTAAATAGGAATATTTATTAGAAATTAACATGAACAAATGCCTTAGCATATTTAACATTGCAAAATTCTGTAATTCTACAGAGTCAGCGCATTTTTATATGTGTATCTATTTGATAAAGAATTCTCATATAATAAAATTATTTGAAGCAATAATGACTCAATGCATTACACAATCTTGAAAACGTATGACGTGGTTGTTTCGAAGTCAAATGAGCTTCCAGTAGCGAGTGAGACAACTCCCGCGGCAGTGATTGTGGTAGCCGCGATGCTGCTAGGGTTGCCGTCTGATGCGAATGCGTATGAAACTGTTCCAGTGCCAGCAGTTGCAGTGAGGGTGAACAGCGTACCAGTTACACTCTCACTCAACAAAATCGCAGAGGCAGCAATTGAGTCTGCTCCAGCAGGAAAGTTAGAAATGGCAGTAGAGCCGTCAGCCTGTATACCTTGCCATTGAGTGATCGTGGCCACTGTCAAACATTTACCAGGTTTCGCTTAGATGTTTAGTTATATACGTCCTTTCAATCCAATAGAGAAGAAACTACAGGGAAATGCAACAATCAATTTATCCTTATAGGTCAATATGTCGTTTTCAAATTCAAATTAAAATGCTTACTAGGTCACACTAGACAGGTAAATATATTCATATACAATGATCTATTCAAGAAACGGTAACATTGAACAAAACAAGAACTAGACAAAACACGTGTATTTCAAATATAGGTTTCTCTTAATCAAATTTGTACTTGGTAATTTCACCATACCATAATTTTTTTTTTTGTGACGAGTATGAACATGTTTTCATATAGATTTGAAATGAAGGCTTGTAAAATATAATCGAGGTTTAAAAAAAGTTATAATATAGACTAATATATATATCTAAAGAATGAGGATGAAAATGAATGCTTTTAATTTTAGTCAAAACATATGTTTGACAATGATATAAGCAGCACAAAAACTGTAAGATTTATTCAAAGTGGAATATTTGAATAACCACTTCCTAGAGATTTATCATCTGACTGTTTTCAACATGGAATATTTACACCTCAACTTCCATTCCTTCAATGAACTGCTTTTCGGCAATTGCTGTTATAATCCGATGAACGCAACATCTTCGGATATGTTCAGATCGCAATTCATCGCATTACTATAGACATGAAAATAGTTGATCTTGTTATTGTTTGTATTGTGTCAGCAGGTCCCGTAAAATATAAATCAAAACTTTAGAAAGTGTGAATTTATGATAACTGAAATGTATTGTTGCCATTAGTGTTTCAATTTTACGTTTAAAGGTGATTTCTTGGTGGTTGATCTTGTTTGTCATTTAAGGAATGAATTGCGGGATTGATGGACTTCGGACTTCACACACTTTGACCAGCCCAATTGCGTTCATACCCTGATAATGACATCAATCCCGCAATTCATTTCTTAAATGATACCTGCATATATCTTTTGAGACCGTACATACTAAATAAATGATAAAATCTTATTTAAGACATTTGTCAATAATGTACTGTATTTGGGGAGAAATTAATCATTTTTGTAAATATTGACTTGGCATAAAAGTCTTATTAAAACTCATAGTATGCGTAAAATCAGATTTCTGCCTAAAAAATCTCATTTTGCCAGTAGGGAGATCCAAAATTGCATACTTCATCGAATCTGAATTGAAAAGTAGAGTAATAAAGGATAGATCTAGAAAAACCTTGGATTTACAGTATCTACAATTGAAACACCCACTTAAAGGTGTACATATCAAAGTGACAGTATTTCATCCAATATGTCAAAAGTTGCATTAACTTAATATCAGAGTAACATTGCAAATTCCCATTGACGTTTCTTTAAAGTGCATTGAAGATATAATGTAAATAAATTAGGCTCATACTAACGCACACGTATGGCAACCAATTGTTTCAGGTATTGTTCTGAACCATCTTAAAGAATAAATACACTTAACGGACAAATCTCCGACATTTTAGCTGATTCTAAACAACCATTATTTCGTCTGTCGTAACCTCAAACAAACTATTACACACAGTTGTTAATAAGTAGGAGCCCGCTAAAAAACGCTAAAAGATCCGATTTTGTCGGGAAAAGAAAGGAAACTTTGACGACATGCTATTGTTAAATAAACTTTTAACATGTGCTTTCCATATTCATAAACAAATTATTTATATATCTGATATAAAAAGTAAATAAATATCTTACCCGTTTGATGAATTCCTAAAACCAAACCGAGAAATCGCAAGTATTGAAAAGCGTTCATTGTGGTAGAGGAGAGCGCATGTGTGCGCTACCCCATGATCACAGTGAGGATTTATAGGGATTCGTTGCTATATTGACATGTATGCACACCACTTGAAACTAAAATTTATTGCCTCTGTTCGTGGTCAAATCAAACAATGATAAGGCATATTCGTGCAACACTTGGGCCAATTATTAAAATGTTCACGTACAGGGCAAAATTCTATATTCCTTGATGAAAATTTACACATTTTTCATATCTTGGCTAGCGTGTTTTTCATATCTTGGCTAGCGTGTTTTTCATATCTTGGCTAGCGTGTTTTTCTAGCTCATTGTTAAAACAGTTAAAGCGACTTTACCGTTACGAGATAACGTCAATTAAAAGAACAGCTAGTTTATAAAGACTTGAGCTTCAAAACCACTTAATACTTTGAACTAGTACTTCGTTACACAAACATGCTCAATGAAAAAGTAACTCATAAAACAAAATAATAGTAATAGAAGTAAATGTATAAATAAGGTGATGATATTCTTATCAGTTTGTTTTAACCAGTATTATTGGTTAATATAATAAGTTCAAAAACACACATAATAGCAAATAGTCAGATAATCACAAAATAATCATGTTAGTTAATAATTGTAAGTTTGAGATGTCAAGAATTAGATTTTCTAGCAACTTAAGTACACATTTACAGAATTATGAAGTATTAAGCATAACTGCTTTTTCTTAGCCTCTCTACTGTGAAGCAGTATACAATATGACATGTTTTGTGAAATACCAGAGTTGACATGTTGTCTTAAATACCAGTGCTGATATGTTGTGTGAATACCAGAGTTGATATGTTGTGTGAAATACCAGAGTTGATATGTTGTGTGAAATACCAGAGTTGACATGTTATGTGTAATACCATAGTTGATATTTTGTGTGAAATACCAGAGTTGATATGTTGTGTGAGCTACCAGAGTTGACATGTTGTGTGAGCTACCAGAGTTGACATGTTGTGTAATATACTAGAGTTGATATGTTGTGTGAAATACCAGATTTGACATGTTGTGTGAAATACCAGAGTTGATATGTTGTGTGAAATACCAGAGTTAATATGTTGTGTGAGCTACCAGAGTTGACATGTTGTGTGAGCTACCAGAGTTGACATGTTGTGTGAAATACTAGAGTTGATATGTTGTGTGAAATACCAGAGTTGACATGTTGTGTGAAATACCAGAGTTGACATGTTGTGTGAGCTACCAGAGTTGACATGTTGTTTGAAATACCAGAGTTGACATGTTGAGTGAAATACCAGAGTTGATATGTTGTGTGAAATATCAGAGTTGACATGTTGTCATATGTGACTCATAATTCAAAATGGAACACTAAAGATTAATAAACAGACATTGATAATTGTTACAGTGGATGGCGTTAGCAAATCGAACTTAATATACATATGTTTCGATATGCATACAAATAAAGATGAGTTTGATAGTGTGTAGTGCGAAAGATATGACAGGAGTGAAGGATTAAAACGGACAGAAAAAATGAAGGGAAGGAAAAGTGACTTAGCCGAGTCAGAGATGTGCACTTGGTGGAAGATATGCTTGTTGATACTTGAGGTGTAAGATTTGTCTTCAAACAATATAAGCTGTATGGTATAGTGCTGAGGGTACTGAGATTTTCAAAGAAGACCTTTTTTTGGTTAGTATATAATGGATATGTGAAAAAGTGGTACGTGCCTTTTTGTTGCTCCACATGTACACATGGGACCTTTTACGATATTCTTAAGATAAGCTCATTAAAATTGATGCAATACATTCGAAGGCGAGCATGGTGAATGTTGTTGACCATTAATCTGCTCAGGACCAAAACCTTCACCTCTTTTAAGAATACTAAGGCAACCTTCAACTTCAAGTGGAGTCATTTTAATAGAAGATAGGGTAGGATTAGTTCGGGTTGACTTTGAGGAAAGGAACGTAGTAATTAGTACTTCGAGACTGCTTTGTGATTGGAAGAAAGTGTTTAGAATGTTTGCTTTGTTCAAGGTGTCTTTATATAGCCGATTGTTGTGTCTGAGTGACGGAATGCTGCGTGCAAGTTCTATGTAGCGGTGAATTTGTTTATGAGTTCCCAGAAATATGTGGATTGGTTTGGTGGATCACGTGTGTTTCTGCAAGTTTTTAAAAATTACAATGTTTTAGTGAGCGTATGAGTGTATTTGTTTGGTTTCGTGTGGACATGTCTGAAGGAGTAATTGTATGTTTAGCTAGGTTGTAAACTATCTTCGTTCTGTGAATCGATTTACGGATTTCATTTCTGGAACCAAGGATGTTCTGATGTTCGAATAGCATATAGTTTGGTTGAAGAAGATCTTCAGAAGATAAAGATTTATGTCACCAAATTTTGGTGGACACTAGAATGCCAAACTGATTAAGTTCAGCATACAAAATACCCTTTTTATTGTAAAAGCTCTGCACATTGTAATGAAAAATTGAGGGATTTGAATTAATGTCGGACGTGAACATCACAGTTGATGTAATCACGTTTGACATTGTACCAGGATGGTCGTGGATGTCACCAGAAGTTAGCTCTAGCATACATAACCACGTAGCCAGTTCGAAGTTGCTATGACGTCTTGAACCATTGCAACTTATTTGGTATAAATCGAACATATCGACACAATGTTTATAGACTAAAATACATGCATCTTCATTTATGTGTTTGCTAGTTAAGAAAGTCGTGTGTTGTGTCTTTAAGAGCAAAGTAACAAGAGCACAAAGAATAAGATAAAGTGAAGAAAACGAGAAGGCAAGAAGTAAGACAAATATGCATGTCTGGTCGACAAAAGAATGCAAAGAGGTTGTTCCGTTGTTCTTACCAGTTTCGTTAATACTCTCAAAGAGACCAAAATGATTACGCATATAAAAGGCTATAAGAAAATACGACGAGCAATTATTGCATACGATTTGTTTAACTAAATCTCAACCTTTGACTCATTTTACTTAATGTCCTTTCCCTCAATGGGTATTTCCCAATCAAAAGGAAAAATAAATCAATCTCAATGCTAACTATTCATACTTCAGATTGAGCATTTTCAAACATACGTTGATTTATATTACTTTTGTTATTAACTTAATTAAACCTAATTTCATTGAATGACAAAGGGATATAAAACAGATAAGGCCAAGAACAACTAAAAACACACGTTTAGACATGTACGCAATAAAATTAAACAAATAATTTCATCATGAAAAATAAATATTTTAATATCTTGCTGCCGTTGTCAAAGACGTTTTTAACAACTTCAAGCTTTTTTAACGGTACAGCATGTTTACCTAGACCAAAGTTTTGTGTTGTTAAGGTATATCCAAAACAGGTAGGGTATGTGGGCTTTTTAATATAAGGCTTTCTGTAAGCACGTTATTGTCCTCAGTGATTATTAGCGTTTAAGTAATATTCAGTATAAAGCTTTAAAGAGTTTTATTCTACATATTAAAGCACTCACGCCTATTTCGTATATAGGGTCGAATAATCCGAGCCACTAGTATGTTTAAGGCCCTATTAAACATTCTGCTCTTTGATGAAAACGATATTACTAATTTAATAAAGCACTGAATGAGGCGTGTGATTATTGTATTCTGTAAATTACTTAAATGTTTGTAAGTCTCATGAAGACATAAGGCTTTAAAGTATGGAAAGGGATATGATTGTCTCGAGCAATTCGACGTAGAAGAGACCGGTCGGTCATTCGTGGCAGTCGGTCAAATTAAGCCGGTAATAGATTAGTCGGACATTGATGACAGACGGTTAGTTCTATGCGGTAGTAGATCAGTCAACATCACTGAATCAAAGCGCTGATAGCGCTGCAAGACTGTCGGTGACGTAACTGAAGCAAGCAAACACTACCCCAAAGTTCTTTCAAATGAAACGTGATCAAATGATTTCATACAAATGTTGAACACTCTTTAAGGTAGATGAAGAAGGATAAAATGTGATTATAATAAGCACAAATATATTGGCCCTACTTAATCATGTATCCAATGGCCTACAAGATTCTTAATTCAAATTTCCTAATTTTGAACCGCTTTTAATTAGTTAAATGCATATTCATTATGTTAAAATTGCTTCAATTTATGACGTCGCTTATAACAGTTTCAGTAAGCAATTACATTCCTTCATTTCATTAGGGTCTATTGAAGCCAATGTCTTTAAAATGCAAATACAATACAAACTATACCCAAGATTCAAGGGACATAATAAAAATATAACTTTAAAATGATGCTCTTTCAAGCCTAAAAATGCCTCCCAGAACTTCTATCAACAGAGTCCACATATCCACAAAATTTGTGCTTGTGTTACTTTCTTTGATATAAAAGTGAAAACAAATCTGCATGGTGCTGTGGCATCATGCCATGAAAAAAACTAATATCTTTAAAATTTGTTTTCTAGTTTGTTTTTATTATAAAAATGTTAATAAATCTGCATGGTGCTGAAGAAAAAAAACTAATGTCTTAAATTTCAAACCTTTAGCATTTAGTAACGAACCTCTACAAACATTCAGATATGTTCGCAATAATATTACACCAATAATTTTATCATGAAAAAAGAAATATTTTAATATCTTGCTGCCGTTTTCAAAGACGTTTTCAACAACCTAAAGCTTTATTTTATGGTACAGCATGTTTGTCTACACCAAAGTTTTGTGTGGTTAAGGTTATATCTTTTCCCAAAACAGGTAGGGTATGTGGGCTTTTTATTATGAGGCTTTATGTAAGCACGTTGTTGTCCTCAGTGATGAATAGCGTTTAAGTAATATTCAGTATAAAGCTTTAAAGAGTTTTAATCTACATATTAAAGCACTCACGCCTATTTCGTATATAGGGTCGAATAATCCGAACCACAAGTATGTTTAAGGCCCTATTAAACTTTCTGCCCGTTGATGAAAACAATATTACTCATTTGATAAAACATTGAATGAAGCGTGTTTGTATTATATTCTGTAAGTTGCTTAAATGTTTGTAAGTCTCATGAAGACATAAGGCTTGAAAGTATGGAAAAGGATATGATTGGAACAAGCGACGTAGAAGAGATCAGTCGGTCATTTGTGGCAGTCTGTCAGATTTAGACGGTAATAGATCAGTCCGACATTGATGACAGCTGGTTAGTTCTTTGCGGAAGTAGGTCAGTCCGACATTGATGACAGCTGGTTAGTTCTTTGCGGTAGTAGGTCAGTCCGACATTGATGACAGCTGGTTAGTTCTTTGCGGTAGTAGGTCAGTCCGACATTGATGACAGCTGGTTAGTTCTATACGGCAGTAGGTCAGTCCGACATTGATGACAGCTGGTTAGTTCTTTGCGGTAGTAGATCAGTCCGACATTGATGACAGCTGGTTAGTTCTATACGGCAGTAGATCAGTCGGACATTGATGACAGCTGGTTAGTTCTATACGGAAGTAGATCAGTCAAATATTGATGACAGCTGGTTAGTTCTATACGGCAGTAGGTCAGTCAGACATTGATGACAGCTGGTTAGTTCTATACGGCAGTAGGTCAGTCAGACATTGATAACAGCTTGTTAGTTCTTTGCGGTAGTAGATCAGTCAGACATTGATGACAGCTGGTTAGTTCTTTGCGGTAGTAGATCAGTCCGACATTGATAACAGCTTGTTAGTTCTTTGCGGTAGTAGATCAGTCAGACATTGATGACAGCTGGTTAGTTCTTTGCGGTAGAAGATCAGTCGGACATTGATGACAGCTGGTTAGTTCTTTGCGGTAGTAGATCATTCAGACATTGATGACAGCTGGTTAGTTCTATACGGCAGTAGGTCAGTCAGATATTGATGACAGGTGGTTAGTTCTATACGGCAGTAGGTCAGTCCGACATTGATGACAGCTGCTTAGTTCTATACGGTAGTAGATCAGTCAGACATTGATGACAGCTGGTTAGTTCTTTGCGGTAGTAGGGCAGTCAGACATTGATGACAGCTGGTTAGTTCTTTGCGGTAGTAGATCAGTCCGACATTGATGACAGCTGGTTAGTTCTATACGGCAGTAGATCAGTCGGACATTGATGACAGCTGGTTAGTTCTATACGGAAGTAGATCAGTCAAATATTGATGACAGCTGGTTAGTTCTATACGGCAGTAGGTCAGTCAGACATTGATGACAGCTGGTTATTTCTATACGGCAGTAGAACAGTCAGACATTGATAACAGCTTGTTAGTTCTTTGCGGTAGTAGATCAGTCAGACATTGATGACAGCTGGTTAGTTCTTTGCGGTAGTAGATCAGTCCGACATTGATGATAGCTGGTTAGTTCTTTGCGGTAGTAGATCAGTCGGACATTGATGACAGCTGGTTAGTTCTTTGCGGTAGAAGATCAGTCGGACATTGATGACAGCTGGTTAGTTCTTTGCGGTAGTAGATCAGTCAGACATTGATGACAGCTGGTTAGTTCTATACGGCAGTAGGTCAGTCAGATATTAATGACAGGTGGTTAGTTCTATACGGCAGTAGGTCAGTCCGACATTGATGACAGCTGCTTAGTTCTATACGGTAGTAGATCAGACAGACATTGATGACAGCTGGTTAGTTCTTTGCGACAGTAGATCAGTCAGACATTGATGACAGCTGGTTAGTTCTTTGCGGTAGTAGATCAATCAGACATTGATGACAGCTGGTTAGTTCTATACGGCAGTAGGCCAGTCCGACATTGATGACAGCTGGTTAGTTCTATACGGCAGTAGATCAGTCCGACATTGATGACAGATGGTTAGTTCTATACGGCAGTAGGTCAGTCCGACACTGATGACAGCTTGTTAGTTATATACGGCAGTAGGTCAGTCAGACATTGATGACAGCTGGTTAGTTCTTTGCGGCAATAGATCAGTCCGACATTGATTACAGCTGGTTAGTTCTTTGCGGTAGTAGGTCAGTCCGACATTGATGACAGCTGGTTAGTTCTATACGGCAGTAGATCAGTCCGACATTGATGACAGCTGGTTAGTTCTATACGGCAGCAGGTCAGACCGACATTGATGACAGCTGGTTAGTTCTATACGGCAGTAGGTCAGTCAGACATAGATGACAGCTGGTTAGTTCTTTGCGGCAGTAGAGCAGTCAGACATTGATGACAGATGGTTAGTTCTTTGCGGTAGTAGGTCAGTCCGACATTGATGACAGCTGGTTAGTTCTATACGGCAGTAGGTCAGTCCGACATTTATGACAGCTGGTTAGTTCTATACGGCAGTAGGTCAGTCAGATATTGATGACAGCTGGTTAGTTCTTTGCGGTAGTAGGTCAGTCAGACATTGATGACAGCTGGTTAGTTCTTTGCGGTAGTAGGTCAGTCAGACATTGATGACAGCTGGTTAGTTCTTTGCGGTAGTAGGTCAGTCAGACATTGATGACAGCTGGTTAGTTGTTTGCGGTAGTAGGTCAGTCCGACATTGATGACAGCTGGTTAGTTCTTTGCGGAAGTAGATCAGTCGGACAAAGATGACAGCTGGTTAGTTCTTTGCGGTAGTAGATCAGTCGGACATTGATGACACCTGGTTAGTTATATACGGCAGTAGGTCAGTCCGACATTGATGACAGCTGGTTAGTTCTTTGCAGTAGTAGGTCAGTCAGACATTGATGACAGCTGGTTAGTTCTTTGCGGTAATAGATCAGTCTGACATTGATGACAGCTGGTTAGTTCTATACGGCAGTAGGTCAGACCGACATTGATGAAAGCTGGTTAGTTCTATACGGTAGTAGGTCAGTCCGACATTAATGACAGCTGGTTAGTTCTATGCGGCAGTAGGTCAGTCCGACATTGATGACAGCTGGTTAGTTCTATACGGCAGTAGGTCAGTCCGACATTGATGACAGCTGGTTAGTTCTATACGGCAGTAGGTAAGTCCGACATTGATGACAGCTGGTTAGTTCTTTGCGGCAGTAGATCAGTCAGACATTGATGACAGCTGGTTAGTTCTTTGCGATAGTAGGTCAGTCCGACATTGATGACAGCTGGTTAGTTCTATACGGAGTAGATCAGTCCGACATTGATGACAGCTGGTTAGTTCTATACGGCAGAAGATCAGTCCGACATTGATGACAGCTGGTTAGTTCTATACGGCAGTAGGTCAGTCAGACATTGATGACAGCTGGTTAGTTCTTTGCGGTAGTAGATCAGTCCGACATTGATGAACGCTGGTTAGTTCTATACGGCAGTAGATCAGTCCGACATTGATGACAGCTGGTTAGTTCTATACGGCAGTAGATCAGTCAAATATTGATGAATGCTGGTTAGTTCTTTGTGGTAGTAGATTAGTCCGACATTGATGACAGCTGGTTAGTTCTTTACGGCAGTAGGTCAGTCCGACATTGATGACAGCTGGTTAGTTCTATACGGCAGTAGGTCAGTCAGACATTGATGACAGCTGGTTAGTTCTTTGCGGTAGTAGATCAGTGCGACATTGTTGACAGCTGGTTAGTTTTATACGGCAGTAGGTCAGTCCGACATTGATGACAGCTGGTTAGTTCTATACGGCAGTAGGTCAGTCAGACATTGATGACAGCTGGTTAGTTCTTTGCGGCAATAGATCAGTCCGACATTGATTACAGCTGGTTAGTTCTTTGCGGTAGTAGGTCAGTCCGACATTGATGACAGCTGGTTAGTTCTATACGGCAGCAGGTCAGACCGACATTGATGACAGCTGGTTAGTTCTATACGGCAGTTGGTCAGTCAGACATTGATGACAGCTGGTTAGTTCTTTGCGGCAGTAGATCAATCAGACATTGATGACAGCTGGTTAGTTCTTTGCGGTAGTAGGTCAGTCCGACATTGATGACAGCTGGTTAGTTCTATACGGCAGTAGGTCAGTCCGACATTTATGACAGCTGGTTAGTTCTATACGGCAGTAGGTCAGTCAGATATTGATGACAGCTGGTTAGTTCTTTGCGGTAGTAGGTCAGTCAGACATTGATGACAGCTGGTTAGTTATTTGCGGTAGTAGGTCAGTCAGACATTGATGACAGCTGGTTAGTTCTTTGCGGTAGTAGGTCAGTCAGACATTGATGACAGCTGGGTAGTTGTTTGCGGTAGTAGGTCAGTCCGACATTGATGACAGCTGGTTAGTTCTTTGCGGTAGTAGATCAGTCGGACATTGATGACATCTGGTTAGTTCTATACGGCAGTAGGTCAGACCGACATTGATGACAGCTGGTTAGTTCTTTGCGGCAAAAGATCAGTCCGACATTGATGACAGCTGGTTAGTTCTATACGGCAGTAGGTCAGACCGACATTGATGAAAGCTGGTTAGTTCTATACGGCAGTAGGTCAGTCCGACATTAATTACAGCTGGTAAGTTCTATGCGGCAGTAGGTCAGTCCGACATTGATGACAGCTGGTTAGTTCTATACGGCAGTAGGTCAGTCCGACATTGATGACAGCTGGTTAGTTCTATACGGCAGTAGGTAAGTCCGACATTGATGACAGCTGGTTAGTTCTTTGCGGTAGTAGATCAGTCAGACATTGATGACAGCTGGTTAGTTCTTTGCGATAGTAGGTCAGTCCGACATTGATGACAGCTGGTTAGTTCTATACGGAGTAGATCAGTCCGACATTGATGACAGCTGGTTAGTTCTATACGGCAGAAGATCAGTCCGACATTGATGACAGCTGGTTAGTTCTTTGCGGAAGTAGGTCGGTCCGACATTGATGACAGCTGGTTAGTTCTTTGTGGTAATAGATCAGTCCGACATTGATGAATGCTGGTTAGTTCTTTGTGGTAGTAGATTAGTCCGACATTGATGACAGCTGGTTAGTTCTTTACGGCAGTAGGTCAGTCAGACATTGATGACAGCTGGTTTGTTCTATACGGCAGTAGGTCAGTCAGACATTGATGACAGCTGGTTAGTTCAATACGGCAGTAGGTCAGTCAGACATTGATGACAGCTGGTTAGTTCTATACGGCAGTAGGTCAGTCAGACATTGATGACAGCTGGTTAGTTCTTTGCGGTAGTAGATCAGTCCGACATTGATGACAGCTGGTTAGTTCTATACGGCAGTAGATCAGTCCGACATTGATGACAGCTGGTTAGTTCTATACGGCAGAAGATCAGTCAGACATTGATGACAGCTGGTTAGTTCTATACGGCAGAAGGTCAGTCCGACATTGATAACAGCTGGTTAGTTCTATACGGCAGAAGGTCAGTCCGACATTGATGACAGCTGGTAAGTTCTTTCCGGTAGTAGATCAGTCGGACATTGATGACAGCTGGTTAGTTCTTTGCGGCAATAGATCAGTCCGACATTGATGACAGCTGGTTAGTTCTTTGAGGTAGTAGATCAGTCCGACATTGATGATAGCTGGTTAGTTCTATACGGCAGTAGGTCAGTCAGACATTGATGACAGCTGGTTAGTTCTATACGGCAGTAGGTCAGTCCGACATTGATGACAGCTGGTTAGTTCTTTGCGACAGTAGATCAGTCAGACATTGATGACAGCTGCTTAGTTCTTTGCGATAGTAGGTCAGTCCGACATTGATGACAGCTGGTTAGTTCTATACGGCAGTAGATCAGTCCGACATTGATGACAGCTGGTTAGTTGTATACGGTAGTAGATCAGTCCGACATTGATGACAGCTGGTTAGTTCTATACGGCAGTAGGTCAGTCAGATATTGATGACAGCTGGTTAGTTCTTTGCGGCAGTAGATCAGACGGACATTGATGACAGCTGGTTAGTTCTTTGCGGAAGTTGGTCAGTCAGACATTGATGACAGCTGGTTAGTTCTTTGCGGTAGTAGGTCAGTCAGACATTGATGACAGCTGATTAGTTCTTTGCGGTAGTAGGTCAGTCCGACATTGATGACAGCTGGTTAGTTCTATACGGCGGTAGGTCTGTCCGACATTGATGACAGCTAGTTAGTTCTTTACGACAGTAGGTCAGTCAGACATTGATGACAGCTGGTTAGTTCTATACGGCAGTAGGTCAGTCAGACATTGATGACAGCTGGTTAGTTCTTTGCGGTAGTAGATCAGTCCGACATTGATGAACGCTGGTTAGTTCTATACGGCAGTAGATCAGTCCGACATTGATGACAGCTGGTTAGTTCTATACGGCAGTAGATCAGTCAAATATTGATGAATGCTGGTTAGTTCTTTGTGGTAGTAGATCAGTCCGACATTGATGACAGCTGGTTAGTTCTTTACGGCAGTAGGTCAGTCCGACATTGATGACAGCTGGTTAGTTCTTTGCGATAGTAGGTCAGTCCGACATTGATGACAGCTGCTTAGTTCTATACGGCAGTAGATCAGTCCGACATTGATGACAGCTGGTTAGTTCTATACGGTAGTAGATCAGTCCGACATTGATGACAGCTGGTTAGTTCTATACGGCAGTAGGTCAGTCAGATATTGATGACAGCTGGTTAGTTCTTTGCGGCAGTAGATCAGTCGGACATTGATGACAGCTGGTTAGTTCTTTGCGGTAGTAGGTCAGTCAGACATTGATGACAGCTGGTTAGTTCTTTGCGGTAGTAGATCAGTCCGACATTGATGAACGCTGGTTAGTTCTATACGGCAGTAGATCAGTCCGTTATTGATGACAGCTGGTTAGTTCTATACGGCAGTAGATCAGTCAGACATTGATGACAGCTGGTTAGTTCTATACGGCAGTAGGTCAGTCAGACATTGATGACAGCTGGTTAGTTCTATACGGCAGTAGGTCAGTCAGACATTGATAACAGCTGGTTAGTTCTATACGGCAGTAGGTCAGTCAGACATTGATGACAGCTGGTTAGTTCTTTGCGGCAGTAGGTGAGTCAGACATTGATGACAGCTGGTAAGTTCTTTGCGGTAGTAGATCAGACCGACATTGATGACAGCTGGTTAGTTCTATACGGCAGTAGATCAGTCCGACATTGATGACAGCTGGTTAGTTCTATACGGCAGTAGATCAGTCAGACATTGATGACAGCTGGTTAGTTCTATACGGCAGAAGGTCAGTCAGACATTGATGACAGCTGGTTAGTTCTATACGGCAGTAGGTCAGTCCGACATTGATGACAGCTGGTTAGTTCTTTGCGGTAGTAGATCAGTCGGACATTGATGACAGCTGGTTAGGTCTTTGCGGTAGTAGATCAGTCCGACATTGATGACAGCTGGTTAGTTCTTTGAGGCAGTAGATCAGTCCGACATTGATTACAGCTGGTTAGTTCTATACGGCAGTAGGTCAGTCAGACATTGATGACAGCTGGTAAGTTCTATACGGCAGTAGGTCAGACCGACATTGATAACAGCTGGTTAGTTCTTTGCGGTAGTAGATCAGTCGGACATTGATGACAGCTGGTTAGTTCTTTGAGGCAGCAGATCAGTCAGACATTGATTACAGCTGGTTAGTTCTATACGGCAGTAGTTCAGTCAGACATTAATGACAGCTGGTAAGTTATCTACGGCAGTAGGTCAGACCGACATTGATAACATCTGGTTAGTTCTTTGCGGTAGTAGATCAGTCGGACATTGATGACAGCTGGTTAGTTCTATACGGCAGTAGGTCAGTCAGACATTGATGACAGCTGGTTAATTCTATACAGCAGTAGGTCAGTCCGACATTGATGACAGCTGGTTAGTTCTATACGGCAGTAGGTCAGTCCGACATTGATGACAGCTGGTTAGTTCTTTACGGCAGTAGATCAGTCCGACATTGATGACAGCTGGTTAGTTCTATACGGCAGTAGGTCAGTCCGACATTGATGACAGCTGGTTAGTTCTATACGGCAGTAGGTCAGTCCGACATTGATGACAGCTGGTTAGTTCTTTGCGACAGTAGATCAGTCAGACATTGATGACAGCTGCTTAGTTCTTTGCGATAGTAGGTCAGTCCGACATTGATGACAGCTGGTTAGTTCTATACGGCAGTAGATCAGTCCGACATTGATGACAGCTGGTTAGTTCTATACGGCAGTAGATCAGTCCGACATTGATGAGTTAGTTCTATACTGCAGTAGGTCAGTGAGATATTGATGACAGCTGGTTAGTTCTTTGCGGCAGTAGATCAGTCGGACATTGATGACAGCTGGTTAGTTCTTTGCGGTAGTAGGTCAGTCCGACATTGATGACAGCTGGTTAGTTCTTTGCGGTAGTAGGTCAGTCCGACATTGATGACAGCTGGTTAGTTCTTTGCGGTAGTAGGTCAGTCAGACATTGATGACAGCTGATTAGTTCTTTGCGGTAGTAGGTCAGTCCGACATTGATGACAGTTGTTTAGTTCTATACGGCAGTAGGTCAGTCCGACATTGATGACAGTTAGTTAGTTCTTTACGGCAGTAGGTCAGTCAGACATTGATGACAGCTGGTTAGTTCTTTGCGGTAGTAGGTCTGTCAGACATTGATGACAGCTGATTAGTTCTATACGGCAGTAGGTCAGTCCGACATTGATGACACTGGTTAGTCCTATACGGCAGTAAGTAAGTCCGACATTGATGACAGCTGGTTAGTTCTTTGCGGTAGTAGATCAGTCAGACATTGATGACAGCTGGTTAGTTCTTTGCGATAGTAGGTCAGTCCGACATTGATGACAGCTGGTTAGTTCTATACGGAGTAGATCAGTCCGACATTGATGACAGCTGGTTAGTTCTATACGGCAGAAGATCAGTCCGACATTGATGACAGCTGGTTAGTTCTTTGCGGAAGTAGGTCAGTCCGACATTGATGACGGCTGGTTAGTTCTTTGTGGTAGTAGATCAGTCCGACATTGATGAATGCTGGTTAGTTCTTTGTGGTAGTAGATTAGTCTGACATTGATGACAGCTGGTTAGTTCTTTACGGCAGTAGGTCAGTCAGACATTGATGACAGCTGGTTAGTTCTATACGGCAGTAGATCAGTCCGACATTGATGACAGCTGGTTAGTTCTATACGGCAGTAGATCAGTCAGACATTGATGACAGCTGGTTAGTTCTATACGGCAGAAGGTCAGTCCGACATTGATAACAGCTGGTTAGTTCTATACGGCAGAAGGTCAGTCCGACATTGATGACAGCTGGTAAGTTCTTTCCGGTAGTAGATCAGTCGGACATTGATGACAGCTGGTTAGTTCTATGCGGTAGTAGATCAGTCCGACATTGATGACAGCTGGTTAGTTCTTTGAGGTAGTAGATCAGTCCGACATTGATGACAGCTGGTTAGTTCTATACGGCAGTAGGTCAGTCAGACATTGATGACAGCTGGTAAGTTCTATACGGCAGTAGGTCAGACCGACATTGATGACAGCTGGTTAGTTCTTTGCGGTAGTAGATCAGTCGGACATTGATGACAGCTGGTTAGTTCTATACGGCAGTAGGTCAGTCAGACATTTATGACAGCTGGTTAGTTCTATACGGCAGTATGTCAGTCCGATATTGATGACAGCTGGTTAGTTCTATACGGCAGTAGATCAGTCCGACATTGATGACAGCTGGTTAGTTCTATACGGCAGTAGGTCAGTCCGACATTGATGACAGCTGGTTAGTTCTATACGGCAGTAGGTCAGTCCGACATTGATGACAGCTGGTTAGTTCTTTGCGACAGTAGATCAGTCAGACATTGATGACAGCTGCTTAGTTCTTTGCGATAGTAGATCAGTCCGACATTGATGAGAGCTGTTAAGTTCTATACGGCAGTAGATCAGTCCGACATTGATGACAGCTGGTTAGTTCTATACGGTAGTAGATCAGTCCGACATTGATGACAGCTGGTTAGTTCTATACGGCAGTAGGTCAGTCAGATATTGATGACAGATGGTTAGTTCTTTGCGGCATTAGATCAGTCGGACATTGATGACAGCTGGTTAGTTCTTTGCGGTAGTAGGTCAGTCAGACATTGATGACAGCTGGTTAGTTCTTTGCGGTAGTAGGTCAGTCAGACATTGATGACAGCTGATTAGTTCTTTGCGGTAGTAGGTCAGTCCGACATTGATGACAGCTGGTTAGTTCTATACGGCGGTAGGTCTGTCCGACATTGATGACAGCTAGTTAGTTCTTTACGGCAGTAGGTCAGTCAGACATTGATGACAGCTGGTTAGTTCTATACGGCAGTAGGTCAGTCAGACATTGATGACAGCTGGTTAGTTCTTTGCGGTAGTAGATCAGTCCGACATTGATGAACGCTGGTTAGTTCTTTACGGCAGTAGGTCAGTCAGACATTGATGACAGCTGGTTAGTTCTATACGGCAGTAGGTCAGTCAGACATTGATGACAGCTGGTTAGTTCCTGTGGTAGTAGATCAGTCCGACATTGATGAACGCTGGTTAGTTCTATACGGCAGTAGATCAGTCCGACATTGATGACAGCTGGTTAGTTCTATACGGCAGTAGATCAGTCAAATATTGATGAATGCTGGTTAGTTCTTTGTTGTAGTAGATTAGTCCGACATTGATGACAGCTGGTTAGTTCTTTACGGGAGTAGGTCAGTCAGACATTGATGACAGCTGGTCAGTTCTATACGGCAGTTGGTCAGTCAGACATTGATGACAGCTGGTTAGTTCTATACGGCAGTAGGTCAGTCAGACATTGATGACAGCTGGTTAATTCTATACGGCAGTAGATCAGTCCGACATTGATGACAGCTGGTTAGTTCTATACGGCAGTAGATCAGTCAAATATTGATGACAGCTGGTTAGTTCTATACGGCAGTAGGTCAGTCCGACATTGATGACAGCTGGTTAGTTCTATTCGGCAGTAGGTCAGTCAGACATTGATAACAGCTTGTTAGTTCTTTGCGGTAGTAGGTCAGTCAGACATTGATGACAGCTGGTTAGTTCTTTGCGGTAGTAGATCAGTCCGACATTGATGACAGCTGGTTAGTTCTTTGCGGTTGTAGATCAGTCGGACATTGATGACAGCTGGTTAGTTCTTTGCGGTAGTAGATCAGTCGGACATTGATGACAGCTGGTTAGTTCTTTGCGGTAGTAAATCAGTCTGACATTGATGACAGCTGGTTGGTTCTATACGGCAGTAGGTCAGTCAGACATTGATGACAGCTGGTTAGTTCTTTGCGGTAGTAGATCAGTCCGACATTGTTGACAGCTGGTTAGTTTTATACGGCAGTAGGTCAGTCAGACATTGATGACAGGTGCTTAGTTCTATACGGCAGTAGGTCAGTCCGACATTGATGATAGCTGCTTAATTCTATACCGTAGTAGATCAGTCAGACATTGATGACAGCTGGTTAGTTCTTTGCGGTAGTAGATCAGTCCGACATTGATGACAGCTGGTTAGTTCTATACGGCAGTAGGCCAGTCAGACATTGATGACAGCTGGTTAGTTCTTTGCGGCAATAGATCAGTCCGACATTGATTACTGCTGGTTAGTTCCTTGCGGTAGTAGGTCAGTCCGATATTGATGACAGTTGGTTAGTTCTATACGGCAGTAGATCAGTTAGATATTGATGACAGCTGGTTAGTTCTATACTGCAGCAGGTCAGTACGATATTGATGACAGCTGGTTAGTTCTATACGGCAGTAGGTCAGTCAGACATTGATGACAGCTGGTTAGTTCTTTGTGTCAGTAGATCAGTCAGACATTGATGACAGCTGGTTAGTTCTTTGCGGTAGTAGGTCAGTCCGACATTGATGACAGCTGGTTAGTTCAATACGGCATTAGGTCAGTCCGACATTTTTGACAGCTGGTTAGTTCTATACGGCAGTAGGTCAGTCAGATATTGATGACAGCTGGTTAGTTCTTTGCGGTAGTAGGTCAGTCAGACATTGATGACAGCTGGTTAGTTGTTTGCGGTAGTAGGTCAGTCCGACATTGATGACAGCTGGTTAGTTCTTTGCGGTAGTAGATCAGTCGGACATAGATGACAGCTGGTTAGTTCTTTGCGGTAGTAGATCAGTCGGACATTGATGACACCTGGTTAGTTCTATACGGCAGTAGGTCAGTCCGACATTGATGACAGCTGGTTAGTTCTTTGCAGTAGTAGGTCAGTCAGACATTGATGACAGCTGGTTAGTTCTTTGCGGCAATAGATCAGTCCGACATTGATGACAGCTGGTTAGTTCTATACAGCAGTAGGTCAGACCGACATTGATGAAAGCTGGTTAGTTCTATACGGCAGTAGGTCAGTCCGACATTAATGACAGCTGGTTAGTTCTATGCGGCAGTAGGTCAGTCCGACATTGATGACAGCTGGTTAGTTCTATACGGCAGTAGGTCAGTCCGACATTGATGACAGCTGGTTAGTCCTATACGGCAGTAGGTAAGTCCGACATTGATGACAGCTGGTTAGTTCTTTGCGGCAGTAGATCAGTCAGACATTGATGACAGCTGGTTAGTTCTTTGCGATAGTAGGTCAGTCCGACATTGATGACAGCTGGTTAGTTCTATACGGAGTAGATCAGTCCGACATTGATGACAGCTGGTTAGTTCTATACGGCAGAAGATCAGTCCGACATTGATGACAGCTGGTTAGTTCTTTGCGGAAGTAGGTCAGTCCGACATTGATGGCAGCTGGTTAGTTCTTTGTGGTAGTAGATCAGTCCGACATTGATGAATGCTGGTTAGTTCTTTGTGGTAGTAGATTAGTCCGACATTGATGACAGCTGGTTAGTTGTTTACGGCAGTAGGTCAGTCAGACATTGATGACAGCTGGTTTGTTCTATACGCAGTAGGTCTGTCAGACATTGATGACAGCTGGTTAGTTCAATACGGCAGTAGGTCAGTCAGACATTGATGACAGCTGGTTAGTTCTATACGGCAGTAGGTCAGTCAGACATTGATGACAGCTGGTTAGTTCTTTGCGGTAGTAGATCAGTCCGACATTGATGACAGCTGGTTAGTTCTATACGGCAGTAGATCAGTCCGACATTGATGACAGCTGGTTAGTTCTATACGGCAGTAGATCAGTCAGACATTGATGACAGCTGGTTAGTTCTATACGGCAGAAGGTCAGTCCGACATTGATGACAGCTGGTTAGTTCTATACGGCAGAAGGTCAGTCCGACATTATTGACAGCTGGTAAGTTCTTTCCGGTAGTAGATCAGTCGGACATTGATGACAGCTGGTTAGTTCTTTGCGGTAGTAGATCAGTCCGACATTGATGACAGCTGGTTAGTTCTTTGAGGTAGTAGATCAGTCCGACATTGATGACAGCTGGTTAGTTCTATACGGCAGTAGGTCAGTCAGACATTGATGACAGCTGGTAAGTTCTATACGGCAGTAGGTCAGACCGACATTGATGACAGCTGGTTAGTCCTTTGCGGTAGTAGATCAGTCGGACATTAATGACAGCTGGTTAGTTCTTTACGGCAGTAGGTCAGTCAGACATTGATGACAGTTGGTTAGTTCTATACGGCAGTTGGTCAGTCCGACATTGATGACAGCTGGTTAGTTCTATACGGCAGTAGATCAGTCCGACATTGATGACAGGTGGTTAGTTCTATACGGCAGTAGGTCAGTCCGACATTGATGACAGCTGGTTAGTTCTATACGGCAGTAGGTCAGTCCGTCATTGATGACAGCTGGTTAGTTCTTTGCGACAGTAGATCAGTCAGACATTGATGACAGCTGCTTAGTTCTTTGCGATAGTAGGTCAGTCCGACATTGATGACAGCTGGTTAGTTCTATACGGCAGTAGATCAGTCCGACATTGATGACAGCTGGTTAGTTCTATACGGTAGTAGATCAGTCCGACATTGATGACAGCTGGTTAGTTCTATACGGCAGTAGGTCTGTCCGACATTGATGACAGCTAGTTAGTTCTTTCCGGCAGTAGGTCAGTCAGACATTGATGACAGCTGGTTAGTTCTATACGGCAGTAGGTCAGTCAGACATTGATGACAGCTGGTTAGTTCTATACGGCAGTAGATCAGTCCGACATTGATGACAGCTTGTTAGTTCTATATGGCAGTAAATCAGTCAAATATTGATGAATGCTGGTTAGTTCTTTGTGGTAGTAGATTAGTCCGACATTGATGACAGCTGGTTAGTTCTTTACGGCAGTAGGTCAGTCAGACATTGATGACCGCTGGTTAGTTCTATACGGCAGTAGGTCAGTCAGACATTGATGACAGCTGGTTAGTTCTATACGGCAGTAGGTCAGTCAGACATTGATGACAGCTGGTTAGTTCTATACGGCCATAGGTCAGTCAGACATTGATGACAGCTGGTTAGTTCTTTGCGGCAGTAGGTCAGTCAGACATTGATGACAGCTGGTTAGTTCTTTGCGGTAGTAGATCAGTCCGACATTGATGACAGCTGGTTAGTTCTATACGGCAGTAGATCAGTCCGATATTGATGACAGCTGGTTAGTTCTATACGGCAGTAGATCAGTCAGACATTGATGACAGCTGGTTAGTTCTATACGGCAGAAGGTCAGTCAGACATTGATGACAGCTGGTTAGTTCTATACGGCAGTAGGTCAGTCCGACATTGATGACAGCTGGTTAGTTCTTTGCGGTAGTAGATCAGTCGGACATTGATGACAGCTGGTTAGGTCTTTGCGGTAGTAGATCAGTCCGACATTGATGACAGCTGGTTAGTTCTTTGAGGCAGTAGATCAGTCCGACATTGATTACAGCTGGTTAGTTCTATACGGCAGTAGGTCAGTCAGATATTGATGACAGCTGGTAAGTCCTATACGGCAGTAGGTCAGACCGTCATTGATAACAGCTGGTTAGTTCTTTGCGGTAGTAGATCAGTCGGACATTGATGACAGCTGGTTAGTTCTTTGAGGCAGTAGATCAGTCCGACATTGATTACAGCTGGTAAGTTCTATACGGCAGTAGGTCAGTCAGACATTGATGACAGCTGGTTAGTTCTCTACGGCAGTAGGTCAGACCGACATTGATAACAGCTGGTTAGTTCTTTGCGGTAGTAGATCAGTCGGACATTGATGACAGCTGGTTAGTTCTATACGGCAGTAGATCAGTCAGACATTGATGACAGCTGGTTAGTTCTATACAGCAGTAGGTCAGTCAGACATTGATGACAGCTGGTTAGTTCTATACGGCAGTAGATCAGTCCGACATTGATTACAGCTGGTTAGTTCTATACGGCAGTAGGTCAGTCCGACATTGATGACAGCTGGTTAGTTCTTTACGGCAGTAGATCAGTCCGACATTGATGACAGCTGGTTAGTTCTATACGGCAGTAGGTCAGTCCGACAATGATGACAGCTGGTTAGTTCTATACGGCAGTAGGTCAGTCCGACATTGATGACAGCTGGTTAGTTCTTTGCGACAGTAGATCAGTCAGACATTGATGACAGCTGCTTAGTTCTTTGCGATAGTAGGTCAGTCCGACATTGATGACAGCTGGTTAGTTCTATACGGCAGTAGATCAGTACGACATTGATGACAGCTGGTTAGTTCTATACGGCAGTAGGTCAGTCAGATATTGATGACAGCTGGTAAGTCCTATACGGCAGTAGGTCAGACCGTCATTGATAACAGCTGGTTAGTTCTTTGCGGTAGTAGATCAGTCGGACATTGATGACAGCTGGTTAGTTCTTTGAGGCAGTAGATCAGTCCGACATTGATTACAGCTGGTAAGTTCTATACGGCAGTAGGTCAGTCAGACATTGATGACAGCTGGTTAGTTCTCTACGGCAGTAGGTCAGACCGACATTGATAACAGCTGGTTAGTTCTTTGCGGTAGTAGATCAGTCGGACATTGATGACAGCTGGTTAGTTCTATACGGCAGTAGATCAGTCAGACATTGATGACAGCTGGTTAGTTCTATACAGCAGTAGGTCAGTCAGACATTGATGACAGCTGGTTAGTTCTATACGGCAGTAGATCAGTCCGACATTGATTACAGCTGGTTAGTTCTATACGGCAGTAGGTCAGTCCGACATTGATGACAGCTGGTTAGTTCTTTACGGCAGTAGATCAGTCCGACATTGATGACAGCTGGTTAGTTCTATACGGCAGTAGGTCAGTCCGACAATGATGACAGCTGGTTAGTTCTATACGGCAGTAGGTCAGTCCGACATTGATGACAGCTGGTTAGTTCTTTGCGACAGTAGATCAGTCAGACATTGATGACAGCTGCTTAGTTCTTTGCGATAGTAGGTCAGTCCGACATTGATGACAGCTGGTTAGTTCTATACGGCAGTAGATCAGTACGACATTGATGACAGCTGGTTAGTTCTATACGGCAGTAGATCAGTCCGACATTGATGGGTTAGTTCTATACGGCAGTAGGTCAGTGAGATACTGATGACAGCTGGTTAGTTCTTTGCGGCAGTCGATCAGTCGGACATTGATGACAGCTGGTTAGTTCTTTGCGGTAGTAGGTCAGTCCGACATTGATGACAGCTGGTTAGTTCTTTGCGGTAGTAGGTCAGTCCGACATTGATGACAGCTGGTTAGTTCTTTGCGGTAGTAGGTCAGTCAGACATTGATGACAGCTGATTAGTTCTTTGCGGTAGTAGGTCAGTCCGACATTGATGACAGTTGTTTAGTTCTATACGACAGTAGGTCAGTCCGACATTGATGACAGTTAGTTAGTTCTTTACGGCAGTAGGTCAGTCAGACATTGATGACAGCAGGTTAATTCTATACGGCAGTAGGTCAGTCCGACATTGATGACAGCTGGTTAGTTCCTTGCGGTAGTAGATCAGTCCGACATTGATGACAGCTGGTTTGTTCTATACGGCAGTAGATCAGTCCGACATTGATGACAGCTGGTTAGTTCTATACGGCAGTAGATCAGTCAAATATTGATGACAGCTGGTTAGTTCTATACGGCAGTAGATCAGTCCGACATTGATGACAGCTGGTTAGTTCTTTTCGGCAGTAGGTCAGTCAGACATTGATAACAGCTTGTTAGTTCTTTGCGGTAGTAGATCAGTCCGACATTGATGACAGCTGGTTAGTTCTTTGCGGTAGTAGACCAGTCCGACATTGATGACAGCTGGTTAGTTCTTTGCGGTAGTAGATCAGTCGGACATTGATGACAGCTGGTTAGTTCTTTGCGGTAGTAGATCAGTCGGACATTGATGACATCTGGTTAGTTCTTTGCGGTAGTAAATCAGTCGGACATTGATGACAGCTGGTTAGTTCTATACGGCAGTAGGTCAGTCAGACATTGATGACAGCTGGTTAGTTCTTTGCGGTAGTAGATCAGTCCGACATTGTTGACAGCTGGTTAGTTTTATACGGCAGTAGGTCAGTCAGACATTGATGACAGGTGGTTAGTTCTATACGGCAGTAGGTCAGTCTGACATTGATGACAGCTGCTTAATTCTATACCGTAGTAGATCAGTCAGACATTGATTACAGCTGGTTAGTTCTATACGGCAGTAGGTCAGTCAGACATTGATGACAGCTGGTTAGTTCTTTGCGGTAGTAGATCAGTCCGACATTGATGACAGCTGGTTAGTTCTATACGGCAGTAGGCCAGTCAGACATTGATGACAGCTGGTTAGTTCTTTGCGGCAATAGATCAGTCCGACATTGATTACAGCTGGTTAGTTCCTTGCGGTAGTAGGTCAGTCCGATATTGATGACAGCTGGTTAGTTCAATACGGCAGTAGATCAGTCAGATATTGATGACAGCTGGTTAGTTCTATACGGCAGCAGGTCAGTACGATATTGATGACAGCTGGTTAGTTCTATACGGCAGTAGGTCAGTCAGACATTGATGACAGCTGGTTAGTTCTTTGCGTCAGTAGATCAGTCAGACATTGATGACAGCTGGTTAGTTCTTTGCGGTAGTAGGTCAGTCCGACATTGATGACAGCTGGTTAGTTCTATACGGCAGTAGGTCAGTCAGACATTTATGACAGCTGGTTAGTTCTATACGGCAGTAGGTCAGTCAGATATTGATGACAGCTGGTTAGTTCTTTGCGGTAGTAGGTCAGTCCGACATTGATGACAGCTGGTTAGTTCTTTGCGGTAGTAGGTCAGTCCGACATTGATGACAGCTGGTTAGTTCTTTGCGGTAGTAGGTCAGTCAGACATTGATGACAGCTGGTTAGTTCTTTGCGGTAGTAGGTCAGTCCGACATTGATGACAGCTGGTTAGTTCTTTGCGGTAGTAGATCAGTCCGACATTGATGACAGCTGGTTAG
Organism: Mya arenaria; assembly: GCF_026914265.1. Classification (NCBI taxonomy): domain Eukaryota; kingdom Metazoa; phylum Mollusca; class Bivalvia; order Myida; family Myidae; genus Mya; species Mya arenaria. The sequence goes on from NC_069128.1 coordinate 24,133,044, forward strand.
TTCTTTGCGGTAGTAGATCAGTCGGACATTGATGACAGCTGGTTAGTTCTATACGGCAGTAGGTCAGTCAGACATTGATGACAGCTGGTTAGTTCTATACGGCAGCAGATCAGTCAGACATTGATGATAGCTGGTAAGTTCTATGCGGCAGTAGGTCAGTCATACATTGATGACAGCTGGTTAGTTCTTTGCGGTAGTAGATCAGTCCGACATTGATAACAGCTGGTTAGTTCTTTGCGGTAGTAGGTCAGTCCGACATTGATGACAGCTGGTTAGTTCTTTGCGGTAGTAGGTCAGTCAGACATTGATGACAGCTGGTTAATTCTTTGCAGTAGTAGGTCAGTCCGACATTGATGACAGCTGGTTAGTTCTTTGCGGTAGTAGATCAGTCCGACATTGATGACAGCTGGTTAGTTCTATACGGCAGTAGGTCAGTCAGACATTGATGACAGCTGGTTAGTTCTTTGCGGTAGTAGATCAGTCCGACATTGATAACAGCTGGTTAGTTCTTTGCGGTAGTAGGTCAGTCCGACATTGATGACAGCTGGTTAGTTCTTTGCGGTAATAGATCAGTCCGACATTGATGACAGCTGGTTAGTTCTTTGCGGTAGTAAGTCAGTCCGTCATTGATGACAGCTGGTTAGTTCTTTGCGGTAGTAGATCAGTCCGACATTGATGACAGCTGGTTAGTTCCTTGCGGTAGTAGATCAGTCCGACATTGATGACAGCTGGTTAGTTCTTTGCGGTAGTAGGTCAGTCAGACATTGATGACAGCTGGTTGGTTCTTTGCGGTAGTAGGTCAGTCAGACATTGATGACAGCTGGTTAGTTCTTTGCGGTAGTAGGTCAGTCAGACATTGATGACAGCTGGTTAGTTCTATACGGCAGTAGGTCAGTCAGACATTGATGACAGCTGGTTAGTTCTATACGGCAGTAGGTCAGTCCGACATTGATTACAGCTGGTTAGTTCTATACGGCAGAAGATCAGTACGACATTGATGACAGCTGGTTAGCTCTTTGCGGTAGTAGGTCAGTCCGACATTGATGACAGCTGGTTAGCTCTTTGCGGTAGTAGATCAGTCAGACATTGATGACAGCTGGTTAGTTCTTTGCGGTAGTAGATCAGTCAGACATTGATGACAGCTGGTTAGTTCTTTGCGGTAGTAGATCAGTCAGACATCACTGTCAATAAGATTAAGGCAAACATTAATGACAGTCAGTTAGTTTTTTTACTTGTATTTCTAACGAAACATAATAAAGCATTACGATATCTTCTCTTAGTTTCATCCAAAGAAACATTTGCATCATGTTGCTCTCATTTCATCTGTTCAAATGTTGTCCATTCGATATACTGAACGGAACCTTTTACACATACATATTGAACTAATGGAACAACCAACGAATGACTCACCATTAGTTTCAATGTGCCGTATTTTAAACACATACTTGAATTATAACAAATCAATGATTTAACTCTTAGATTCGACTATGAAATTAACCTTGACATTGAATAGCATCATTGAGATGGCATGTCGCTGGTATTTTCCATTCCATTAGCACAATGTTCCCCACAATGACACTTAGACTGTCTTAGGCTGGACGTTATTCATACGATACGATAAGTTTATTGCGTAAAACATTATAAAATGTACATACCATATAACATACAATACAAAGAATGGAGAATATACAGAAATACAATTTTCTGAAGCAATTTAACATGAATGATCTAATAACATCCTATAGTTGTAAGAGTGTGGTTTAGAACAGAAATGTAATTGAATATGTTAGTATACTTACATGAAATAGCAGCAACTCGGGTATAAAAGGAGGTATGTGCCTATTTCTGTAAAACCTTTTTAAGCTGGTTAGCAAAGTAGATATATTCTTCTAATCTATATGTTGTGTTATTTGTGTTACATGTTCAAATTTATTTAAGGGTGGTCAGTGACAAAAATAGGTTTTAAAAATTTGTTTCTTAATTCCCTATATTTTGGGTATACAAGTAAAAAAATGACATTCATATTATACCTGATTCATATTGCATGATACACATATTCTTTTACGAGTGTGTTAGTATACCTGCCCGTGTCGATTCCAAGTCAATTGGTAGCAGTTCTAAATCGTGCAAGTGCATATCGAAATTAATTTTCATGGGTAGTTTCTAAGTATTTTTTTTCTGATAAAAGTATTTTTAAATAAGGCGTATGTTCTTAATCAAGGATAATTATTGATATCTGCGTACCAGCTTTGGAAATATGTATCTATAATTCTCTTTTTGATTACATCAAATGTGTTATTATCAATACATTCAGTTCGCCAAATATCAGAAAAAACATTTTCGTTCAAAATATTTTTAAACCGAGTGGTCCAGTTTTTATTTTTATATGTTTTAATTGGAATCGTCTGTTCGTAATACCTTATAAGTATGTTAGATTAAACTATGATCTATTGAAACATTTATTTCCAATATTTGATTAAATTAACTTTCCTATATTTACACTGGTACTCTTCCAAGTTCTACGTATAATGCAATTAAATTTGTTGATTCTTTTTACTTCAAGTATATAGCGAATAAATTTCCCATGGATACTTTCTATGTCTGTGGCTGGATTCATGCTTCAGATTTACGAGCAGAAATTAAGAACTGAGCTCATTAACACATCAAACACTCTAATTTTCTGATGAACGCGAAGTTCAGTATTATCAAATATTTGATATAATTTATACAGTGAAAAGGATGCATGTTAGGCAATCAGTTTCAGAGAACTATTGAGGTTGCCATTTTCAAACAAACAATACAACTTCTATAGGGTTACCATAAATCTTTAAGTTTATATGTGTTGCCCTTCCATTTTCAAACATCATAGCTTGAGTCTTTGATACATTTATTTTTTATCCCCACATGTCGCAGTAATTTTCAACGTCATTTAACATTAACCTTAGAGTTACAGCTGATTTTGCAAAAAGTACCAATCATCGGCATAAAATAAGAGGAATATTTTAATATCACATAGATTGGCAGATTAGAATAAACATTATGCTTAAGGTCATTTATAAAGAACATCGCTAAAAGAGGAGAGTTAGGATCCCTCTGTTTAACCCCGAGAGAAGTTTCAAATAAGGGAGATAACGACGATTGGTATGTAACTCACGACTTAACACAGTTATACATCACTTTAAAAGCATTGCCAAGTCGGCTACTTATTTTTTCATTTAACAACTTGTGCCAAAGATATGTGTGGGCAATGCGGTCAAAAAATGGTTGACAATCAATAAACACACAATAAAGTGTTTCTTTTTCACTTGGAGCTTTCGCGATAATCGACTGTAAAATAAAAAGACAGTCAGATGTAGATTTCCCTTTCTGAAAACCAAATTGATTTTTTGTGAGCTTTGCATTCTCAACGGACCAATTTGTTAATCTATTTAGGAGAATTTGTGAGCAAATTTTGACTATGATGTTTATTAGAGTGATTTCTCTCTCATTTTAGCGTCGGTAATATCACCCTTCTTAAAACCTGGTGTGATTATGCCTTTTCCCTAAGACTACGGATAGTCAGGATTATGAAATATGCGATTATATAATGTTTTTAGGAAAGGTAATATCATATCTATTGAGGCTTTAAATATTTCCGGTGGTAGCTGATCAATGCCTGAACATTTATTGTTATTTTGAGACAATACAGGCTTTCTTATTTCTGTTACACTTATTTCTATGTCAAGTAAATTATCATTAATTTGTTCATTGTTTACGTTTGTAATGTAAGGCCCATCTTAATTTGATGCGGTGTGCCCGGACAAATCCTTGAATCCTTGCGTATATAAATCATCTAAAGTTAAAGAATCCGTACGGACTTCTGTTTAAGAGATTCTTCCCTTAATGATTTTCAAAACTGCCTGGGATTTGTCGAGGTTTGGTTATTTACTCTGATTCCTTCTTCTTTACGGTATTTGATAACGACTTTCTTTTTAGTTATATTATATTTAGACCGGGAAGAAAACAGAGTTATTTCTATTATCTCCTGTTCTATTCCGGTAATATGTATGTCGCTGATCTATGTGTTCGATAAGCACAATGATCCCCAGAAGGAGACTTGGATGGTCTGAGGCTGGACTTAACAAGGCACGTATGAGTGCGCCAGATATATAGGTATCAGCCTTTCACCTAGATTGAGCCCAATCAGAGGCGCATACGCTTTGCTTCACAATCAGTGCATTAGTATTTTCCACCCATTAATCGGACAGGAGAGTGATTCATACCAATTTATAGCTCTCGTCACAGATTGTCTGAAACAAATCAGTGTGAACTAAACAGATAAATGCTATTTAAAACTAGGGAGACAAGCTAAAAAGCCCAAACCTTTTTTGCTAATGTTCAATGGCAAAAACAAATTAAATTTTGGTTTAAAATAGTCACTGATAAAAAACCCTGGGGCTACCGCCAAAGTCATTGAAGAATTATTAACTATACAGATGTATGTAACATACCTCTAAAATACAAGAATACCACATATTGGTCTGCATCTGTATCATCACAGAGTTTACTACTAATATGGAAGATTTCATTGTGGTAACTAGCTTTGATTTAAGTTAAGTACAGTAATCAAGATCACTGTATAAAATTATTTATGCATTTTTATTTAGCGGATATCAACCATAAAATACGTTAAGTGTTATATTGCATAAAAGCCCCGTAGACGTTCGATTTGTTATCTGTAGAGACAATATCTGCCTGAAAACTATATTTTGAAATACAGCACTGTGACAATAATTATGATAAAAGTGCAGCATACTTCAGCAAGCTATGAAAACATAGTTTGCTTTTATATGATTAAAGACCGTCTGAAAGTGTACCCGCATCGCTCTTGACTGAAAAGTTTGTCGGTGTTTATCTTCGTTTTTAAATCGTACACGCGACTTGCCTTCTGCTTTAATAGTGCAATTTAATTTGGGCCAATGTATAACTTAACACGTGCGTTTTAAAGTTCACGTCTTTTAGACACTGGACCAGATATTTAAACATATTATTAAAATATTGGCGGATTGCATTTGGTTTTATGAACTTACTAAGAATCCTAATTTGGGTTGGTAAAGAAATGACAAAATACAGATATCTTTTGCAGATCACACCAATATCTCAACAAATTGCTTTCATTTTGCAATTTCTGCTTGTGTTGATAAGCCGACAATTTTTGTCCTATTTCAATATCATACATGTTACTAGGTCAGTCATTTAAACACGTAAATGCTTTATTTTTGGTTCTTTATCTTTCCGCCAGTTTGTCCTAGTTTTACCACATGTCTCGTATTATTCGTATGATGCTCTATAGTGAACGCCATTTGTGTCATGTCCACTGTTACTGGTATTACTAAATCTACACAGTTGCAATGCCTCGAAGAGCGAACAACTTAAACACACGCGAATGCTATATCTGCCCTGTGCTTTTTGAGATAGTATTACTGTTTGTGAATAAGGTTATTCATGGATAAGTAAAAAATGACCTTAGCTTTTAACTTTTAAACTCATAAAAACATTAGATTGTACTTTTTACCAGGAACACGTGTGAAAGCCGTGTCTGCTACAGACCCAGAAACAACCTCATCGTCTTCCTCAATTTCCATTGGTACTTGTGTTTTTTTGAAACATTAAGCTTTACTTTCAATAAATGCAGACATTTTTGCCGTATACATGACAATAATTACACAAGAAAAACCATGCCAACAAATAATTATCTTAACACACGAGTTCAAGTTACAGAATAAAAAAATATACTACTAACAGAACAAGCGATGGATTAGCTATAGTTGAAATACTATAATCATGCCATCATTGAAATATATATATTTTTGTTGATTTTTTGGATGTACATGTTACTATAAAAATATGGTAATCATTTTTGACAAAGAAAACTGGCTCATGTCCCATTACATTTGGAATTGTTTCATTTTTTACAATAGTGTGACAAATTATCAGAGTGAAGTTCAAAGCTTCCGAACAAAGATGCTGTGATGCTACACAAATGATCTTTCAACAATCTTTGCTTTTATATTGCGCTTAATAAGTACAAAGTAATGCTCTTCTAGTTCTTCCTGTCTAACTTGTTCCTATATTTCGTGTATAGCAAAAGTGTCCCTGTTATATTTGTTTATGGAAAACACAAAAGATGAAACAAATGATTTGGAACATAAACTATGCCAGAATCCTTGTTATGTTGGTGTACCTGAAATAGTTATGTACGGTCATCGGAATGTCTAACTAAGGATATTATTTTCGTATGAAACAGTACGGCACGTGAGCAAAGTCCATTGACAATAATAAAAGCGGTTTCGTAATATCCTCTATTAGTGCCCTTATTTTAGCATTGTGTTCTTAAATGTTGGTAAACGCAACATTATAATATTATGTCTAATTTCAATGTAAAAAAAATCAGCTCGGAATTTTTTTTTTACGAATTACGAATATTGATCAACTTTCATTTTGAGTCATTTTTGAAACTGTTTTAATATCAGGCCATCAGTAGATCTATATATATATATATATATATATATATATATATATATATATATATATATATATATATATATATATATATATATATATATATATATATAAACCAGCTTCGGCCCTGAAGGCTCATAGTAGACAAATCACGATGACTTCACAACCTTCTTTCTTTTATTAATCTCCGCTGCCATACCATTTATTGTTTATCATGAAACCAATTTTTTATCAAGAGTTTCTTAAGCGACTTAAGCTTTCTGTGAATAGAATAATGCAGAGAATTATCGCAACCAAGTATCATCGACTTGTAAATGTGGTTCAGATGAGTTGTCGTGTAAATTAAATTTAAACGGACGGCGGATTCTTGAACGCCCATAATCTTACGTTGTTGGTGAACTAAAACGATTTTTACTTGGTGCTATGAAATAAGGATTGATTCCTTAACTTGATGTCTTTACCGTAAAAGGCCAGTCAAAGTATTTACTCGATAAAATATCATAAGTCGGCTAATTGGTATACCAAAAGAGGATCAGTATCTTCGCAATAAGGACTCACTCAACTCCGCTCAACAAAGAAGCAAAACATATCGAGTTTGTGATCTTATTGTTAGTAATTGTATATTCTTGTACTTATAAATAATTGGAAGTTTTGTGATAAACATATAACATGCACTCACGTAAATAAACATCAGTCAATAAATCATAGTAGGGACACCAGAAGTTATTAATTAATGTTCTTATCTAAAGTTGTTATTTTCTATTTCAACGAAATCCCAATCTGATTAATGGTACTTGTCTTACACATGATCCTTCTGCATCTGTTCCGTTCAGAATAGATATGGTTGTCATATTTAAGTCATTTAAAACAACAAGTGTGTTTAATTCAAGATCGTGAAAAGCATGTGTCTTTCTCCAGCGTCATAAGAATGGACATATGCAGCCGTAAAGCTTGTAAATGTCAGATCGAGGGGTGAAGGTGAAAAGGTTCAAAGTGACATTAAATAAAGAAGAATATAGAACCCTTTCGCTTTCATCCATCGAGACGCACTTGGCAAATCATTTAAGAAATAGATTGTGTGGTTGATGTCATTATTGGGCCCTTTAAGTTAAGGACCCCACGCGTACTTTAGCCAGCCCAATTGCGTTCATATCCTCGGATGATAACCCCGAAAGATAACCCTAAATGATAACTCAAACTAAGGTGACGGCAAAAATAAAGGCTCTTTTAAATACTCCAACATTATCAGTCATTTTTCAAATTCTGCCCATGAATAGAGGATGGAAATGCACATTATCATAATTCTTTGCTTTGTGGGGACTGCAAGTTAGTGGGAGTTACTTTTTTAAAATGTTATAGTGTATACGATTTTAATAGCAACATGGACACTTTCGGCGATCGGAAAATCTCTTATGCAGTTATTATTATTTTACGTTTCAGCTTAATAATAATTCCTGATGAATGATAATAATAAATGTTCAAACATAATCCAATGTAAGTGGTTATATGTTATTGTCGGACAAAGCATACCGCTCTTTCCTAATGCTATGATTAAAATATGGGTCATATTGTTGCGCGAAGATTAAATATGATGTCATAATATCATAATGATTACCTTATCACGTTATACACCCTGATGTCATTATTAAGTATGGGTCATCCTGAAGCCCTACATGTTACTGTCGCGTCGATAGAATCTACCAGACGGTCAAGTATCGATCTTTTACACGTTGTATCTGTCATACTATTTGCAATAATTTGGCAGAGGTGTAGTGGAATTTCTTTATAGTTATGCCCGATTTCCTCCCAAAATTTCAGACCAGATTAATTACTACACAGCAGCTTTAACTGTAACATTATACATGTTATGAGTTTGTACACTAATAACTGTTTGTAGTAACTGGAAAAACTACAATTATGCATCTTAAGTACGGTAACACATATTTTAGGGGGTGCGATCAAAGGATGGACTTCACCTGCTCCTGGTCTGCAGGCAGCAAATGGAAGAATTGAAATGACTGATGCTATTCCTGAGAACTATACTTCCGCCGGAGGATTTCTATTCCTGGCAAATGCTACGGGTGAAGGAGGAATACATTACACCATCGAATCAAGCACTGATGACGTCGCATCCATTAACTCATCATCTGGTGCAGTCAGCCTTGCACATGGCAAGGAATTGGATTATGAATCTTACACTGTATACACAATTTTTGTCAGGTACGTTTTTGCTTGATTTAGGAAGTGTTATATTATATTTACGTACTGTATGTTTTACTAAAAATGAACGAAATTAAATTTAGCACATTATTTCAAATGTACAGCAATGTTTTCATTCTTGTTTCTTCTAAAATTACACGTTTTAAGTTCATAGTTTATATAATAATTGACGTCACCATCATGAAATATTTACATTCACACTTCATTCCTTAACGATGGTTGTTGTTTATCAATTGCACTTAATTCTGAATAAAGTGCAATGACATATCCCATCGATATCGCGTGCGTTTGTTCAATACTTCTGTCCTGTCATTGGGCGCAATAATACCAAGGGGCGGGGCATATTTATTACGGAACTATTTTTTTTCAATGAAATCGTAGTTAAATTGTTGGCAATATGCAAAACTGTAATCTGCAGTAAAGCAATTAAAACAAAATAAGCAACGATAATTTGATTGATTTTAATGTAGATAATTTCATGATGGATGGAACAGTTGAAGAAACGTTTGTGTTTAAAAATGCTGCTAAATGTCACGAAAATGCAAAAACAGTTATAGTTCAAAATAACCTCTATAACGGGTGCTTATATGACGTCATGAGTGATGTCATTGAAAAAGTTTTACATTAAGCTCGATTCGGGCCGCAACAAAACTCGGCAGCTGCATTTTGTTTCGACGCCATATTTTGCAGTGTTCATTCGTTTTAAAAGTGTTTTTTTTTTTCAAAAATTGACTAGATTACTGGGATTATTTACACACAATACCTATTGGGTACTCAATTAATTACCTATTCAGTCCTACTTTAACCATTATTTGTTTTTATAACAAAATTAAGCCTGAAAATGTTGTAAACATGTTCTTGATAAAATGTTCAGCATCTTCAGCATCAGAGAAAAAATATTTTAAATTTCTTTGTTCATTGCATACGACGTAATGGAATCATGTCCATGTAAGTAGTATGTTCTGAATTAAATCGACAGAAATAACTAAAGTTCGGAGGAGTTAGTCGTTTTAGACATAATTTAGTGCTTTTAATAGTCAAAACAACTGCAGAAAAAACTAATTGGTAAAATAGCTTGCCAGGAAAAGACAACTTAGCAGAAAATATGTAAGTTATACAATGTATGTGGTTTATTTCATGTTTTGGTATTTGTATGCAGCTACATTATATATTCTAAAATATGTTTTTGTGCAAAAGTTTGCATCGTTGACCAACCTTCGGTCAGAAACCAGGTCGCTCAGCCTTCTTTGTTATAATGCTGGCCCTGAAAGCGCATTTGTAAAACAAAAAAACGGGCATTAACGGCACGTGAATTTACTGAATAATGCACGTTTCATACCGATAACGCCCGGATTTTTGCGTTTTAATACACCACGATAACGGACCGAAAACACACATTGTATGCAATTATACGTATTTATAATATTCTTGACCTTGAAAAGATAGAAAATAAACATATAAATAAGGAACTATTTTATCTGTGCATTCATTGTCGTATAAAATTAGGTTACGATAGCTGTTCTAATTTACCCACCATTGAGAACAACGAGGGAAAGAAAAGAGAAAATGCTCTTGAATAATCATTTTATTTTAACAGAAATGTAGATTTAAAAGAATGTAAATATAAGTATTAAAATTCGACATGTTGCATTTTAATCCTTAAATAACGTCACTGTATAATTTACAAGTGTAACAACAACTCAAAAATGGTGACGTTACATTATGTACAAAAATCATTTTAAATGACCGCGCTATAAGGCGACGTTTCATGTAATCAGAGCGTTAAACTGGCAAGTACGTAGTTTTATTATATGATTTCCGATGGCGTATGGAGATGGTGAAATAAAATTATTTGAACTGTTTCAAACAGCGAAAATAACAGTTCGATATTTTTCACTGTATTGAAATTTTAGCCCGCTCTCAATACCATATCAATCATCAGCGAATACAGAGCTGGAACAGGGATTTAACGACTTAATTTCCGAAATGACGTTATATTCGCATACAGTTTGGCGCGCTGTTCACGCCACTCGTGAAATGAATTACGATCTTACACTGAAACAAACATTTATCCTCTTTATAATCATTCAATACGAAAATCGTTATACTTATAAACTTTTTTTTTATTAAGTTTAGCCACTCATGTGAGATCCTCCTTTAAATTTTATAGCGCAAAAGACCAAGAGGCTTCTGAAGCAACGGCAACGGTGCTTCTTTCGATCAGTGATGTCAACGATAATGCACCAGTGTTTACAGAGTCCGAATATACAATCGAACTCGACCAGTTCGTGCCTTACGGTAATTTGCAAGCATAATTATACGTCACTGAGAGAAACACTACATGTTCTTCAAAATAAAGTTTTGATAAACGAAAATATCCAGTTCAGTATTATCCTTGCGAGTTAGATTATTCTGATTTAATCGGTAATTGTTGAAGTGGCCCTCTTATTCAAAATCAATACAACGACATGTATAACAAACATAAATTTTGAGTAATTCACCCTAAACTACTAAGTAATACATTTTTCGAAAATATAAAATACTGAAAACAAGATTGTAACTGTGTTTTTAATAGCTGAAAAGGAAAAAAATATTCACTAATCGTTGAATCCTAAAATATCTACTGTGATCTATCTCAGTTTAATAAGGTAGAAATACCGTGTTTTCTCTTTCAAATTCAACTCGGTATCCTTCACAGGAACCGTTATTTACGACGTTGATTCATCCTTTTTGGTATAACAAACCTATTGTATATATTTTTTTGTAAATATTATTTGGGAGTAAGAGTGAATCTTTTAATGTTATATGACTTAGGAGTCTTAAATAACATAAAACATATAGCGACTTATCTGTGTTGCTTGCCTGAGTGCCATATCACATGAGACGACAGGTAGATGTATCTTTACGCAAGAAACGAGAAAATATACAATCCTCACATATCAGCTAACCTAGCATTTACCTTATTTTCTATCCATAGGATGTCTTTTACATAAATGACTGTTTCTCTCTACCCACCCCATCAAAGTCCGACCGGAAAACGTCCTATGTCTTTCGCGGTCTGAAGCAGAGTTGCGCATGCGCTTTATTCTTCCATGTGATATGGATCCAGAACTACCAGTGTCTTATTCAGAGAATCTTTTCGAGTAGCCATAATTACTGTTTTAATCATACGATATACTATACGAAAACTTAACAGGTATGACATAAGATATATGCTTTTATTTCAAAAAGGAACGCCGTTGGTGACCCTGACTGCAATCGACGCTGACAGATCAGCACCAAATAACGTTGTTCGATACAAACTATCACGTAAGTTTTGATCAAAATCCATTTCGGAGTTATTTACTGATAACATGATTCACAGTAGAAAAGTATGCGTAATTTTCTTTTGAACTCCTTTATATGGTAAAACTCTAAATAGTGAAGTGTTTTGGACGGTGCAATAAAATAAGGATTTTGGAAAAACAATTTCATTAAAAATCTTGAACATGGCAATACTTTTTTGCACTTGTAAGAGGAACAGTGCAAACTGTAAATTCATAATTGTCATATCCGGCGTTCTTTGTCGGTATTTGGCAATTATCTTCGTCGAAACATTCGCCGACGTGTTATAAACATGATCTCTCGATAAGTAAACACGCATGGTAATCGTGTGATGTTACAGGCACTTTCATTGGACGACAGAAATATCCGAGGCTGTCGTTCTTTTCCGTCAACTTCAGTATCAATTAAAGCTGTGTTTTGGCATGACTTGCGGAAGTGTCAATGTCAAGGGATAAGTGGCCGCTAATAAGTGTTTTTATGGGTTCACGGGGACAAATATTAGTGGACAGTTGGCCGCATAATGCACGTACTTTATATAGAAAACACGTACGAGGGGAATTTGGAGTGGACCGATCAGGCAGGTGACCCTTTAAAGCAGGTGACCGTTCAACCAGGGTTGACTGTATCTGAGGTATTTTCAAGATGAATTTATACGTGAACAGCAACGGATCAAGGATTAAACATTAGATGGGGGGGGGGGTAGGTATGGGGCGTTACTTTATGACTTGCAACCCTCTCTTTATCAAAACCAAGTTTTACTATGTTTGGTGGTACTCACCTAAGAATGTTTTAACAATTTATAGTCTGGAATGGTGCATTTTACTCCTATATTTAATTATAAATAAAAAACTGGATAATTTAAGGGGGGTGTCGTCGGGTGTACCCCCTTCTGGTTTCGCTAGTGCAAAGAGCAAATCAATAATGCATATAAATAAAGGATGTAATTCATGAAAATGATTATATTACACACTATGACGTCAAACATTATTTAAATTCTTTTTAAAATAGTTCAATTAGATTGGGCATTTCGTAATGGAAATTATTTTTTTTTTAAAATACCGAAAATGTTAAACAAGGCGATATTTTTCTGTAGTTATTATAGGTATCAACATTTTATTAAAGTTAACGTCATCACGTCACCAAATCTTTGCCCAAAGCATACGCCACTGCTGCTATAACGATGTTTGTCTCGACAATAATTACCCTTGAACATTGACTTATATATACCTTAGTGTATATGCATTTTAAATATGGCTCATAATAACATCTGTATTGATATGTGACGTCATCGACACTGCTGTTAAGGTGTACACGTTTACAACAAACACAAATTCAACAAAGAGAAAGTATAATTTAACAATCAATTGGTGTAATGGATTTAAAGAACCTATTTCCATTATATCAGAAATATCTATGATATGTTGATATGGCACGAAACTTCTACTCGCAAAGGTAATGTACTGCTGTAATGTTCTTGTACATTCTCATAACTCGTTTGCGCTGACGAAGTCACATTTAATAAATACATGTGTGTTGTTTACGTTCTAGCTGAAGATACAGACTTGTTTGCGATCGACAACGTAACGGGAACAATCACGGTCGTTGCCAGAAACGGTATCAGATTTACAAAGAAGGAAACCGGCGTTGTCAAGAGATCAGCCGAAGTCAACATCGTAGAGCTGGGGTTCGACTTGGTAGCCTACGCGTTTGATAAGGGTATTCCACAATATCTTGTCAAACAGATTATTGGACTGGTATTTCCTAATATTGCAAATTTGTTCAGTGCTAGCTTCTCTGGATTTCTATTGGTATCTGCACTGGTTGTGGATGTTGTATCGTGGTAGATAAACAGCTTTATCTTTGCTACAACGGCACTTATTTGCAAGAATTTCCTTGCATGATTTTTTTTTAAATTTCATTTAATAGAATTTGTTTTAAGCTTTGCCAAATGTTAGTGTACATTGAGTTTTGATTTAACTCTGTCGTTTGTTCGTATTATTTTATTAAACTTTTGTTGTTAACGCGTGGTTTAAAGACCCTTGTTACACTATCAAGGGCAGTAAAATCCGGTGCGTCCAGGTTTCTGGGTTCATTGTTTGGGGGGAAAACATCCTCGCTTCTAAATGTTTCAACGATATGTTTTAGAAACGACCGTGTGCACCGAATAAAGATCAATTGCTTGTTTACGATGACGCTCGTTTTTGATGACAATTATTTCTGTATTAAAATATCTCGTGAAAGCAATGCACTTTCCCACTAGGCTTACCAACTCACTCAATGTACTTTATTTTTGTAAACTACGATTCTATACCTTTCTCTGTATTTAATACACGTACTATGTTAAAACAAGTTATAAGAGGATCACTGCAGTATGTGTACATGTAATGGTTATTTTGGAATGGATTTACTTTTAAGAAAGAAGAAGAAGAAAAATCACATAAACTTCAAAAGAATAGGGTTCTTTTTTCAAAGCAACACATTGTTGACATATTGCTTATTAATATTATTCAGATTCGCTTTCACATTCATTCATCGTTGTTGCATCGTTTATTTCGCTAAAATGATTGTGTTTTGCTTTTCATTCTTTTTCTGAACGCTCATTTTCCTATGTAATAAACTATTTACACATTATACGCTGAATTTTGTTTTGAAAATAATGGCCCCTTTCATAAACTAATATTGTAGTTGATAATATCTCAACAAATAACTCCATGGTTTAACTTAATCTAAAAGAAACAGGCCGTGGAAATGTCTTTTCATAACTTAAGCAGAAAAAATGGTTAAATTTAAATATGTAAACTGCTCTTTCATATTTTAAGCCGGTTTCAGACCTTAGTGAAATTTCAATGAAAGCAACGATATTTGAAGAATGTTAATCAATTGCTTTTTCAAATCTCACATTATATTGAATATTTTTATCACTAATACTGTCGCTGCAGATGTCTCACAGTTTGAAGGTTTTGGCCGAATATAATTACACAAGAAAAAAATCATATTCCAGAGGATAGTTTAACAGGTGTAGGACATAACTTTCACATGTATATTTTAATGATTAGAAGGACGTAAGACATATTATTATACCTAACTTCTATAGAACATATAGTAAAAACGCAAGGGCAATATTTTCGACTATCACCCCGCACTATCACCCTCTGCCGCACTGTCACCCTCTGACGTCATAAAATTGAAAATACGCTACAAATACGCCGCCATGTTGGATTTGTATGTGACAAATTATGATTAATATAAAACTGGCATTGCAACCTTAAAATGCACTTATTATAAAACCTTACTTCTATAGAACATATGAAATTGGCAATACGGTACGAATACAAGATTTACTGATAGTATTTAACTTTAAGTCTGTAACACCTGAGCGCTTTGTTTACCAGCCGACAATTCTTGCCAAAATGGCAGCAAGATTCGTATGGTATTTTTAGTTTTTAAAATACTACAGTTTTTGTTCGGTATAATAAAATAGATATTGACTGCCTTGAGGGTGACAGTGCATATAGTCAACCTTCGGAATACACTGTTAACCTTGGCTTCGCCTTGGTCGGCAGTATTTACCTCAGGTTGACAATATGCACTGTCACCCTCAAGGCAGTCAATATTTATATAATATCATACACATATCAATATACATTTTTTACTACCCGTCAAGTCTAGCTTTTTTGAAATTTTAATCGTTCACATTGAACTGACAATACATGAGTGCTTTGAAATGATCTCAATCTCTTTCCTTTGTTTGATTACAGGATATGATGTTTACTCCATAACTCATGCTAAATATGAACTCATTTATTGATCGATCTGTTATTTACACACTCATTTATTGTAGTGTAATCCCCAGAGGTATATGTGTGCATTCTTTGTCAATGGCGTTCCTTGTTTTTTTTGTGTGTCGAACTATGCCATTTTTTGCGAGGATGAACAGCTGATATTATGCATGTTACCATGGAAACCAAACAAACAGCCAAGACTACCACTGTTTTTTAAGCCTATAACTTGTCTAATTATAAGTAGTATGCCTATTTAACAAAAGTGATGTTCTGACTCGATTTTTAGTACGTTATGTCAGATGTCCAGCCTTCTACCATACTGGCGATTAAAGTCACCAATGGTAAAGGTCAATGTCGATATGTGTAAAACAGCTTAAAAGTTATATACCTAAAAATTTCATATCAACGACAATTTACCTTAACTTAGCTTATCTAGTACAGAACAAGCTACATGTATACTGTTTGTGTGAATTCCATTGTAAACCCATTCAGCCGACAGTACCACTGTTTGAGACCATTTACCAACATATCAAGTACATATTTCATTACCAAACAACTCCAAAACATTTCGGCCTAGGTTCAATGTCTCTTTGGCTTACCATAAAGTGTTTCTATCCTAGCCTACCGCGTGCCTTCTATCCTAGCCTACCGTGTCCATTCATTCAATATTGTCTTTTTAGACACTTTTAAATATGTCTCAACAACCCTCTATGATTGCATTAGAGCCAATTCACATATTTCTTACAAAGCAGCGATAACGTCAAGCCAACAAAAACGAGACAGGTTTTAATCAAAGGCCACCCAAGAGCTTTTTCAAACCCCATATTTCTACAACCATATACTCTGATGCCAAAACAATGTCAAAAATAAACAAAAGTTTGGCTATAGTGAAGACTATTAAGCGTCAAACAAATCTCAAACAGGTTCTACCAAAGCTAAGTCAGTGGCCACCCAACCCCATTGTAGCTCCAATCTAGTGTATAACGTACCTCTGAAGGACTCTTCAACACCCAACCATGTCGCATACAAAACGTGTGCATCTCTAGGTCACCCTACTCAGTGATTAAATTTTGGCAATCATAAAACCCACGCAACGCCAAACAAATCCATGATCAGCACTCAATAGGCCTACACAGAGCTAAATATGAGCATGTGTAGCTCTTATTTGGACTACTAACTGCTCAATAAACCCTTTTTTTGCAACCATAAACCCAATAAAAGTAAAACAAACACATGTGTAGCACACATTTTGCCTAAAAAATCACAAATAGCAACAATCAAACCAAAGAAGAGCCGAGCTAGCACATGCATACGATACAAGAGACATATTCATTTAAAGTCGGGTAAATTATTTTATTAAGTATCTTCCATGGCCGGGCATGTAAGATTGGTTCATCCCAACCCGATTTATGCATACAAATATAAAAAGGGAAGATGTATTAGAGCACTTAATACAATGATAACATCAAGTAGTCTTCACGGCTTTGCGGCCAGTTCACACACGCTCGGTTCCTCTTGTTGACATACCATTGTAAAATGGTTAGTTCTTTCAAGAGTATTCCTTAAAAATGGATGATTTAGGCATGTGAAAAAGTTGTGCAATATGCTTCTCGATTGCTACTTGAGGAAGAGAGAGAAAGTGGAACACGACCCTTAGCGAAGATTCGAGAAAATGTTTGAAAATTGGTATATAAATTGACCTTTAAAACGTAGAAGCTATAAATGATTTTCCAATAACAAGCGCAGTAATGGCAGGTACGCCCATGTTTCATGGTTCACTCTTTGGGTTGAAAAAAAAACGCCCTCGATTCGGTGAGAGGGCCAATTTTGTGATATATTGACACATTTATATGCTTACTGGTTCACTATGTGCATTTTTAGAACCAAGGTTCACCATATCTTGGTAAATATATGGTATACTAAAAGAACGACAAAAGACGTTCATTTTACCCTTAATACATGTATGAGTATTACTATAAGACGTATGAATGGTGATGTACTTCACAGGTCTCTGGTTAAAGTAGAACCTATATTTCCCAATTGAAAAAGTGCTTGCTTTAATTTTGACGATATGCATTTAAGACGTAAAATTTTAAGGTTGTTGCCATTTTTCGATGATTGACAATATTAAAACATATTGCTTATAGATATTTGCACTTTATGTTTAGAATCTATGATTTATTTTTAAATCTTATTTTAAAAATGCAGTTTTAAATGGGTTTAGCCATTAATGATTTCCGTTTAGTCCATTTGGTACACCCACACGTTAGAATACATACAACTATTTTTAATACGTTTAAGAAATCTTTAACTCACGTGGTACAATGGAAAACGGCTAAATATTTAAAAAATAACAGCATCAATGATTTACAATCCAGTTCTTGTAAAAAGTTAATTACAGTTTCAGAATAATATTGTCGTTGTTTGTCGCCATTTTAGCTTACAATAAGATACTCAAATCTCAAATAAACATATGCAATCATCCCCACAATCAATCCGATATGATCATGAATGTATACATTTACATATACTGTATTGGTCACTTGATGAAGTGAAGTGTTAGCGAGGCGCGTGAATTCGAACAGATCACTTGAGTGTCCCTATAGGAATGTATTCTGACACTATTGGATGTATCGCCTATAACGATGTTTTCACTGTGCCGGTGAGTATGTTAAAAACACTAGTTAACGTCGTTCAAAGGCAACCGAAGTGCACCGGGTCTGCATTAGTGACCCTGTTCAGACCTCTGGAACTGTTGCGCCGTACATACTATTGCCATAATATTTTCAGCTGATGCTATCCGCGCCTTGTTGATATTGCAATTGAGTATATGCCACAATATTCCTTGTTAGTTTTAAAACATTTTTTCCGTGTTTTCGTGAACGTTATGACAAAACACTTCATGAAACTTACATGTAGACCAAGAAACAATCCTCGGGTACCTCATAAAAGGTTACAGTTAACTGGATAACAATGCCAAAAAGACAAAATAATATCAAACAAATTCTATTGATAATTGTTACATTTCCGTAGGACCGTGGAGTTAGCCGGACAGCCGAACAAGTTTCCCGGCCGAAGAATTAACTTTATATTTTCCGGCCGGCGAATCAAGTACTCACTATTCTTGTAATCGCTAAAGTGAAAAAGACAGAGTATCACACAGAAGTTGTCCTACCACCTCATAAATAAATCGCTAGCCCGTTTAAGACACTCGCAAAAAAAACTTTAGAAAATCCAAAACCTGCTCGGACTGGTACTCATTAGAGTGAAGTAGGCGGAGTACCATCTAGAAGGTGTACTAGGGGACACTCCCACCTACCACCCCAAATGGATCGCCATTCTTGGAATATTCAATAATTCGTTTAAAACACTCACAAATTTGGTCTTATAAAGGTATAAACCGTTTTCTGTTGGGTCTGATCATCACCCAT
Organism: Mya arenaria; assembly: GCF_026914265.1. NCBI lineage: Eukaryota > Metazoa > Mollusca > Bivalvia > Myida > Myidae > Mya > Mya arenaria. The sequence goes on from NC_069128.1 coordinate 24,152,302, forward strand.
CAGCTCTTTTACAATGATGTACAGAAAACGTGTCAATTACATCATTCATGTTTACATATTAAGTTTTACATGTGTATATAACATCGCTATGTTCTTTCTAGATAAGTGAAATCCAATTGATCATGATCAATTCATATGATGAAATTGAATAATAAAACATAAATATTTTCTTGTAAAATTAAACAATCAATTGAATCAATGTGAACGTATCGGTTCCCCAAGCTGCATGCCTTTACATTTATATGCGCACGAATCACTTATATCTGCTAATAAAATGTCAGCTGACGGTAATTTCATTATAAACAAGGGAAATAATTTCCTTCTTATTCATATAACTCAAACTCATAAAACTCATTAAGTCATTCAAAGCAATTGCACAGTTGACCCCAGGAATTGATAGAAAACCCGTCTCCGGCTGTGTTTGGTTCTCACTATAGTAAAGTAGAGGGAGAGACACCAAGGTCAGTATTCAATATTGATCTTATTCTTATTCTTTGACATGCCCCAGTAATTCTAATCAGGCTGTTGGTCAGCTTAATATACAGGCCAATCAAAACTCTTCCTTATTCTTAGACATGCCCCAGTAATTCCATTCAGGCTATTTGTCAGCTAAATATACAGGCCAATCAAAACTCTTCCTTATTTTTAGACATGCCCCAGTAATTATATTCAGGCTATTGGTCAGCTAAATATACTGGCTAATCAAAACAATTATTTTCTAATCTTAACTTTAAGAATCTAAGATACTTATTGAATACAGCCCCTAGTGATTGTTGTAGAGGACACGCCAATCTACCACACCATATAAGTCACAACTTTGGGAAAACCCGTTGATTCGTTAAAGGCTTGCGGAACTTAGGCACCAAAACGAACAAAACCGACTGGGTCTGGTACTCGCTAGGGTGACATGAGCGGAGTATCAACTAGAAAGGAGTAAAAATGATTTGTATGATAACCACGTTACCTCAAGGTAGACTTTTAAACCCTTAAAATGTGTTAACCGTTAAAGTAACCGCACATAATATACGCGTATTTCCAGTAAGTCTTTAAATAGGAAATATTATTATAAGTACTTAATATAAGTGGAAAATATTGTCGATATCATGCGATTCGTCTTTTTGTTAAGAAATTTGTCTCCTATTTATGCGTAAAAATTTTGAATCCAAAGCATATACATTTGCTTTTGAATTTATTTGAACATATTTTAAGGTCGAAAGACAAATCATTTGGTTTGAGTTACACATTTTTGTAATTCAAATAATATATCTACTATCATCAATCACCTATCGAGTATACGTCCGCGGTATATATCTAAAGGTACCAAAACGTATATACGTATATAAAACAAAATCATCTTTGTAAATAACGAAAATCAAAGTTTAAAATTGTGATAATGACTGCGGTCATTTCTTACTTCTTTGTTTCTTGTTAAAAACGGTTTTCAATTTTATTAAATATGGATATTTGTGAAATTTGATGTTTATTTTGATTATTTATATTCAGCATGTACTTGCTGATCTTGCCAATAACTGAAACTCATATCAATACAGTGTGGGGAACATTAAGGTAGTTATATCAAAACGAATAATTTATTAAATTTGTATAGAAAGAAAGAAAAACAGCAAAAATCAATTGAGTTATGACATGAGGTATAAACAAACGTCTTTCATATTGAGTTTCGTAATGGAAATTAATACAATTTTTTATTTCCTTCTATTTGAGTTTTAAAAAGAGACTTTTGCTGATACGATATTTTGATATAAATCATTTTTAAGTTGGACATTCAATCATTTCTACCCGAATCATAATTTGCATTCAATAATAATGATGAACTAATTTAATGATAGCCATGATCTTCCTACCGAATCGGACTTGTGCAGATTTTGAGACCTGCTAGCATTTCAAGTACACTTCGCTGATTACACCGTTAGAACATTCTGACGCAATAAAATATTACGTTGGCTCCCGGAGCCCTTTTCGCCCAATACTGCTGGATTTGTATATCCTCTGACTTCTAATGTGTTTATGTATAAATGCTTTACTAGTCACTGGCTTTCGCCCGGTACATTACATTGCTTAACTCGTAAAAGGCTGTGAAACACTTTCAAACTTGACCATACTAACCCGCGTTTTGAGAGTGGATATTTTAAATTCAGTTTTACGTATACATTTTCTTGAAAACTATCCAATGAAATTATTATGCTGATATAACTAGTTTATGGCTAAAAGTTGAGATTTTAAATGAAGGAAATAGTTTGATGTTTTAAAGACGTTGAAGGCAATTAATTAAATACTCGTTTTTAATATCTTAACACATTCACAGGAATTTTAAGAAAAAAAGGTGTTTGTTATAATTGACTTTCTTTGAACCTTACCAGTAGAAAAAAGGGGGAAATGCAAGTTAGTATTTTGTGTGTTACGATTTTAGGAAGCAAAATGTGTGGGACTTTTTGTGCAAAGGTTGCAGTGATATTTTCTATACCCGCAAAACACGATGACAAATTCAGAGTGTATACGAGAATGGTTTATGTTTCCAAATATACCTAAACATCAGAATCATTTTAGACATATAAATACAGCTTCATCGTATAATGTAGTGATGATATATGAAACTGTATGTAATAACCATCTATGACTAGCACTTCCATTCGTAGTTGACTTCTATTTTTATGTTTTTTTCCGTAGTCAAAACAACATGCCAGCTTTAAGAAATTATCTTTTTCTGTTTTTCGTCATTTCAAAAAAGATATGATCATCAGGAGTCAAGTCAATTTTCAGATTAATTGTATCCCTTATCACATTAATTGCATTTTCTGTATTTTCATTTTTAGGTTCACGTGATAATTTTTTGTCACTGTCTGTTATAATCAATGAAATTAATAACTTAGAGATTAGATGAAGTATTTCTCATCTAGTTAAAAACACACTACCATGTAAAATTCAGTTAATAATTAAAAAAATTGTACAATAAAATAAGCTTTACGTTTTCATAATCATTATTAAAAGTGAACTTTATAAAAGAATATAACTTGTGTATGTGAAAAACACAGTCATGACATAATGTCTAACCAAAATGGCTACTGTTTTTGCAAGTACACAGATATGGCTTTATGTCTAACCAGCATGGCTGGTGCATTTGCAAGACTACACCTAGTTTTTATATAGTATATATGCACTGTGTTGTTGTTCCTTGTTTGTGATTGTTTGTTTGTAACTTTGTGTTCTATGTCTTTGGAGTTAACCTTGTGTCATTAAAGGGGGTTTATGTTAAAACTTATGGCTACTGAGCTTGTTTCTGAATTTTTCCATATAAATATTGCATGCGACACGTAGTCTTGGTCCGTGGACCACATGTAGCATTTTCTTTACACGTGAAAGCTACAGCCCGGACACAACCATCTATACTCTATGTCCATATATGCAGCATTTCATAGTATTCAAACACTAAGTGTGACATTGACCAGAGGTAGGAACACGGGTCTTTTACACGACACATTGTATTTGTATGCCATATAGCAAGTAATTTTAAAATCTTTATATACAAGTAAAAGTAATAGTAAGTCCGCAAGTACAGCCGGACACTCGGAAGACGGACGGATGGACGGACGGACAGACGGACGGGGGCATAACAAAAGTTAAAACAGTTTAAATATTATTCCTACTTAATACTGACTTTCTGTCAGAAACAGTATAGGCTACTGGTAGTTTACGTATAATATATTATAAAATTTATTTCCATTATCTCGTTTTAAATACATGATTCTCAGTACATTTTTCTGCATAATAATGTATTTACACTGCTGTACTTCCAGACTACTAGACTGCTAGCTTCAGATTCAATAGTATTTCGTTATCATCCATTTGAGGTTATTTGAAGAGAACTGGCGCATGCGATCGCTTAAGAGGCCAGATGCAAAACACTGATGAAGATGTACTGCACATTGGCAACGCCTCAACACACACTGATGCATTGACCTGGCTTAAGATCAGCCTGTTAGACTTGGAAACAATCGTGCAACCGCCAAATCCACCAGATCCCGCGTTCATGGATTTAGCTGTTTTCCCAAAATCAAGAGGCACAATAGACGACATCGTTTTCTTTCCCCCCACGAACTGCAAATGAATGTGCGTTATGCGATATCTATGTTTTCAAGGGAGTTGCTTTCGAACGTTTGTTTGTTATTGAGTCATGTCCCTTTAAATACGACTTTGGTTATGAATAAAGCTACTGTGTTTGTTTCTGGGGTTTCTATTATTTTATCAAGAACACGTCAGTCGTCAAATGTAAATTAACTTTTATTCATGATTTGACATTTGCGAATGAAAGACACTTTTCCTAAGTCGTTCGAGTTTATTAGATCAAAAGCACACATCTTTATAGGAATAGAATAAATATTTCGGAATACTCACAACACCCAATATACTCGTATATATAATGCTGATAATTTTGAAAAAAAGATTAATTACTTTGGATTGGTAAACATTAAATTTTAAAGGGTTAACACTATTTCCCCCCATATTTTATTGTAATGTATACTTTGAGCATAAGCGAACACCCACACAAGCAACACTCTTCTATATACAACACATACGCACCTCAAATCACACTTGAAACAAACAATAATGATAAAAAACTAACAAAATGAAGCAAAATTAAATAAAAGCAAATGTGATTACTTGTAGTGGTGTTCACGCAGAAAACGAAATAGTCATGAAAATATTTCAAATATAAGCAGACGTGAAATCATGTTCTACAGTTCATGTGTAGAAATAAGACACACGATAACTCATCTCATTTGACATTTATGTTTAAGCATATTACTTTGCGCGAAAATCTATCAAAACAATTTTCAAACAGAAAAAAATACAAAGACTTGTTCGGAGAACGGTTAAGATAGCGTATTACATAAAGCTGTAAAACGTATTCCAGAGCATGACAAAAGGAAACAATAGAAAAAATGAACTGTCCCATGTACAATATTTATTTGTTCCATTCTTTTCTTCCTCTGTTGACTGGTTCGTTGAGCCTTGTTGAAATAAATCGTTTTCCCATTCACTTGTCTGTGCATTGAAAGAAAATCTTTCCTCAACGCCGGTCGCAGATGCTTTTATTGGCCTGTCAATGTATGGCGGCATTTGGATGTGAGGCAACCTGGTTATATTGCGTGCACCGAGTTTGACGCAAACACTTATTTCACACCCATCAACAACAGTTGCTAAATGCTGACTATAACCCGTAGGGCAATATCCTCTGTCGTTGGTGAAGGGGTTTTTAGAAGTGCAGCTGTGAAAGCCGGCGAAGGGAATGGAATTTTTGTTGCTTAATTCAATATTGCTGCTCACACACACTGACAAATCCTTTGCAATTGTTAACCTGTAAAATGGATGGGGACATGAAATAGACTGTGTGGCGGGGTTTTCGTAAAACGGTGTGAATGTTCCACCAAACAATAACCGTCTGGAAGGCTTCGTAGCATTTTTCGCAGCGCACCAATAAGCAGAGTAATTGGCTAACGTTGAATATGTCTCAAAGTCATAACAAGTCTTAGACCAAAGCAATCCACATTTTCTTTCCTTTTTGACAATACATGAACCTTTGAACGTGCCATGTTTCAGCGCTATTGGCTCGTAGTCATTTTCGCAAAAAAAGTCATCGGTTAAAGGATTTTTCTGAGTTACGCTGCTACATAAATCGTTGCCGATACAGTCTTCTGGCATTCCATGCATCGTACATGTTTGATAGACTTCACCAAATACAAAGCTTTCTTTTGGCGGACTACACGTTCCATCATCAACATTAGCACTGAAGTCAAAATAAGGAGACCCACGTAGGGTACAGCCAGCATTTGTATTATGTTTATAGTATGATAAAACTGCGTTTTTCACTGACTCATACGCTTTAAAAACAGCTATAGACGGCATATCTGGAAGGGTATATTCGTTTATAAAATGATATATCGGATCGCCTTCCTTGTCTATTGGCACTTGATTGTTGTTTATTGATTCGATCCAACTAGTATTGAATCCTTCTGCTGTACTGAAAAAGTGGATATAGGCCAAAACATTATACAAAAATATACAGAAAAATATTTATTTGTATAGCAATTCATTTCTGTACAGTTCGAACTCGTTTTTTAAAATTCTGAGAAACCGTATATGATTAATAATTTAATGTTTGATTTCAGTTGTTATCTTATTTATATCTCTATTTATGATAGAAGTTTACCTGTATTCTATTCCACCAACTGTCCAGACTTCCACCGATTGTACGCTGTTTTGGTAATACTCCATGTCCCTTTTCGTAGTATTTGCTGGGAATTCGAAACTCGTCCCTACCTTTGCTATAGTTTTAATATTGAACGATGCTTCACCTCCGATTAGAAGTCTTTTCTTTTCTTCAGAAGAATGTTGAAGAATTTTCGAATCGAGGTAGTCCACCTTGTTTATTTACAAAATTAAGAAGATAAATAAATGGCTTAACAAACTACACTCTTAGAAAAATACATAAATAAACTAAATATGCATGTTTGCAAATCTGAGTATGCATTTACCTGAACAATCATCGCTCCAAGTTCAACCGCGGTAACCACATGAGTCCCATATTCCCTGACGAGTAACTGGCTTTCATAGGTTGCAAGGTCTGTTTGGTTAAGCAATATATATTCTCCGATTTTACTTACTTTTTTAAAAAAAGAATCTGAAAGTGCGCCTACCGATCCAATTTTTGTTCTGTACTTTGAATAGCGATCCTAGAAACGAAGGAATGACGCATCATCGCATATCTTGGTAGATATCAATAAAAAGGTTTTATTGTTACATATATTTAAAGAATCAATAACTATAATTACCGCACGTATCTTACACAAAACGTTTAAAACAAACAAAGATATAAACAACTAATAGCAATGTTTGCAATCCGTTTGCATTACCTGCGACCTTAGAGAAACGGTCCGTTCAAAAAATTGCCTTTTCTTCATTTTTTCATATCCGGCCGAAAATTTCCCGCTAATGTTAGCAATCCCAGGAATTTGGACCCCAACTCCTCTGTTGATTGATATGGCTGTGGTGCTCGTATGCTCATCCCAATGCTCTATGATTTCCGATACCGTGTGTAACTGACTCGTCTTAGATGGATACACGGAAAACATATCAGGAATCAAGAACTTTTGATCTGCTGTCACGCGATCTTCATTCTGAAGGTTATCCCAACCTTGTCCCGGTAATGTTTCTATTAAGTATATATCTTTAAATCCCAGTTCTTTAATGCATGTGTGTGGATGGCCTGTTCTAAGAGAGAAACCGCAAGCCAGCTGCGACATAAAAACTAACAAAGACAAACTGAAAACATCCATCGTGAAGCTCTCGACCTAAATGAAAAGTGTGCGTAACCAGAAGATCTTTATACTTGATGATGAAGTGTCCGCCTATAATTTTATTAACGATTCGTGTGATTAAATTGATAAATTGCTTTCAGTGCATAAATAACTTCAATGGAAACATTTCCTTGTAACAGGGTTGTAGTATGATAAATGTTCGTCATGGCACACTGGCTCAATTCTGCGATGACTAGAATTTAGCGTTGCGAGATAGACTTTAAGTTATTCTACTATGCATTGGCTCTTACAATTATTGTATACTTAACCATGTTATTGTTTTGTGAATCTCGCAACGCTCAACACAAGTAAATTAAAATTAGTCAGCCTACTGACCATACCTTCATAAAAGGCCAAGCGTTTGTTAATACGACTCATTTGTAAAACCACTCAGCGATTTATAAGCCCATACTTTGTGAAAGCTGATGAGAAATTCCGCCTATTAATATCGCTTGACACATGTATTGGTTTTAATGAACTGCTTATCCCCAAATCAGTTTGATCAGTATTCAATGTTTTATATACGCTAAAAATAAAAGCACCTATTACTAATGGCGCGGTGATTACGTTGATGTAAGAAAATGTAAACATAAATATTTATGCAAAAGCTACAGAAACAAGCTCAGTAGCAAAATCTTTAAACACCAACCCGGTTTTATGGCACCGGGTAAACGCCAAAGACATAGAACAAAAGATCACAAACAGGAAACATGGAAGAAAAGCACAAAACTCAACAAACAGCACAGTGCATACATACTATATATAAAACCTAGGAATGTTAATTAAGAATTGCTAGGTACCGCCTTGGAACGGTCAGTAAAATGTAAATTTACTTTTATGCGACTTGACAATAGCGGTTCATATATATGATTGCCATGACTCAAATAATCAGCAAAGTATATGTATATATTTGTCTTATGACTATTACATCGTTTTCACCTGATCTCGATCTTAACTATGCAACTGTTAGGACACGTTTGGATCCATTTTGTTGTTCAATGTATGAAATAAACGTATAAGTTATGCCAAACAAAATAAAAGGAGAATGTCGAATTCGGCTTTGTTGTGTTCTAATGTTCAAAATAAATGCTAATAAAAATAATTCAAATATTTGTACTTTTTATTAAAGAAATAAATATACTAGAAATTCCGAACAACAATGCCAAACATGACCCTTTTAATGTTGTTCACGACTATATGCCACAGTTCTGTTTTAGATTATCTTTTTGGCAAAAATGGTTCTGGGAGACTAATTCGCTTCTTTATATGGCATTAAACCATTAATTTATAACGATAAAATGTTGATGTATGCAAAGAAATGGAGCAGTCAAAATATCAGCACTTGATAAATAAAAATGGAAAAGATTGCAAGACAAAGAAAGAAATATTGTTAGAAAACATTGCACTCACATCAAGCGCTGAAATCTTTTACAGAAATAAATTGTGGTCATCAGCATGTAATAAAATCAGATAGACATATCAAAACGACATAATTGATTACTTTATTCAGGGGAGACATTAACTTATTGCGTTTGTTTTCGTTCGCAATCATATTTCAAGACAGCATATGACATTATAATATATTGTTCCCATTGCATATTTTGTGAATCAATTACGTGAAGGAACACGAATAGTATCTGTTTCAAACAAATTATTGAAAAATCACTTTACATTTCTGAGCATTAATAAGATGTTGAGCAAATATTAAGCACGATTTCACCAGATTTCCAATCAAGGAGCATTTTCCAGAAATGGGTCAAAAATTGCTTGTTGTATTCATTCATCAATTTATTGAGGCTTTGTGGTGATTGCAGCTATTTAAAGAAAGATATTTTCATTTTTGTAATCATAATGTGTTGCCTTTGCACTTTGTTGCATTTCTTGTACATCGGTACTATTATGGATTCAATCTTACTGATAAGAAAATGTCGACTGTTTAATGTAAGATTATATAGTTCCTTTAAACGACCAAGCACTGCTTTACTTACTTCAATAGAATATTCATTTATACCTGGCATTTAGGACGTGAGTTCTAATAACGGCCACGTCACCCGTTCAAACACATATCACAATAAGTACACCAAACACTTCTGTTTCCTTCCGATGGGCAATGTCAATCTCATTGTACAGCAATTTTTCTAACCATTTATAGACTTTATATATACGATTCGTTTGAATATGTATGACATGTTACATTCTTCTAATTGTCTGTTTTAACGGACCCCTGCACGTATTTGAACAGAAATATAATAATTCACTATGAATATATACATCTGTAAACCCTTTATAAAAAGAATTGGACATATTGACTTAATATAATAATGATATCGCTGCCAAGGGAAACCTTCCAGTGACGAGATACGCCTTTAACATTATTGTTTACCTCGTGCATTCTCGCCATGATTACCTTTCAATCACTAATACCAATACGGTGCCTGTACACGAATCTTGTTGGGTCACCACCCTTGCAAACACCAATGCTATAACATTAAGTGTACATGAAACTAGTTGGGTCACCAACCTTACAAACACCAATGCTATAACGTTACCTTTACATGAATTTGGTTGGGTCACCACCCTTGCAAACACCAATGCTATAACGTTACCTTTACATGAAACTGGTTGGGTCACCAACCTTGCAAACACCAATGCTATAACGTTACCTGTACATGAAACTGGTTGGGTCACCAACCTTGCAAACACCAATGCTATAAAATGACCTGTACATGAAACTGGTTGGGTCACCAACCTTGCAAACACCAATGCTATAACGTTACCTGTACATGAAACTGGTTGGGTCACCCCCCTTGCAAACACCAATGCTTTAACATTACCTGTACATGAAACTGGTTGGGTCACCACCCTTGCAAACACCAATGTTTTAACGATTTCTGTACATGAATATGGTTGAGTCAATATCCTTGCAAACAAAAATTCCATAACGATGCCTGTACGTAAATTTGCTTCGGTCAATATCCTTGCAAACACTAATGCAATAAGGACTCCTGTAAATGGTTTTTATTCGGTTACTCTCCTCGCAAACATCAATTCAATTACGACAACTTTATCAATCTGCAGATGATAAATGATTCCCTAAACGATTTACCTCTTTCGAAACGTTCATCTGTCTTTAGAATGATTTTTTTAGGTTTAGGAAGAAAATACAAAAGAAACAGATTGCTGGTACTACTTATCCAAACGACTTCCATTTTGCGTGCATGTATAGTTGATATTGTTTCGAATTGTAATAACTTTTATTGTTAAGCTCTGACCAGGTTTTCTTGCAAAAAAGTTATATCTTCATAATGATTTGGGGATAATGTTACAACATGAGTGTTAATCGTTCTTAATCAATTTCATTTATCGACCTCCGAACTCCCAACAAAAATGGATTGACTTATATGATAAGCAGTTAGAAATAGCTGATAGTTCTAATATTGGGTTTCATTTAATTGGAGATTTTAATATCAATTATTCGCCGGAAAGTGGCAAATATAACAACACTAAATGGGCAGATCTTACCACGAAGTATGGCTTGGAACAATTAATCAAATCACCAACAAGAATTTCAAAAAATAACTCTACTATAATAGATCATTTATATACGAATATGAGTAATCATGTAACTGAATGGTGTGTGTCTCACTTATCACTAAGTGACCACTTTCCCGTTTGTTTCTCACATTCTATTACAGACAAATTACCAAAATTGGCCCCTAATAGCCATACAGTTATACAATATAGATCTTTTAAGAAATTTGAAAAAGAAGCTTTTCAGGCAGAATTGATGTTTTCAGGACTGGATGAAATAGACTCATTGTCAAATTCCAATGATGCACTGAAAAGATTTTATGAAATTCTAAATGGCATTTTATCTAAACATGCCCCAGTCAAAGATAAACGTGTGAAACGCGAGAATCAGCCTGATTGGTTTACTGAGGAAATTATATCTATAATAAATCACAGGGATAAATGCCGAAAAACTGGCAACATAGACCAGTATAAAATACTTAGAAATAAAGTAACTTCTATGATAAAGAAAAGTAAAAAGAATTTTTTCAACAATGCAATAAAAGACAATAAAAATCCGACATATTTATGGAAAAATCTAAAAGATATTTCACATTTGAATCAATCAACTGTGACAGCATTACCTCATAAAATGACATTTAATGAATTTCCGGTTGAAGATCCGTCAAATATTTTAAACGAATTAAACAGTCATTTTGTAAGCATTTCAAACATTATAAATAAAACAAAGTTTTTGAATACAAATTTTAGAAACTTAAAACATATTCTAGATACAAAACTAGGTACAAATAGGTTTGAGATTAAACATATTACCCCTTATGAAGTCCATACTATTATTGATAAATTAAATGTTGGAAAGGCCACAGGCATAGATGGAGTAGGCCCCAAAATTTTGAAGCAATGTGGTGATACTATTACACCTTGTATAGCATCAATTATCAACAGTAGTATAGCGCATGGAGTTTTCCCTGATAAACTGAAAGAAGCACGAGTAATACCAATTTTCAAGTCGGGCAACAAAGAGGACCCCAATAATTACCGCCCCATTTCAATACTCCCAACTATATCAAAAATCTTTGAAAGGCATATAGCGACACAGGTACAGTTGTACTTTGAGAAAACCGATGTCATACACAAAACACAATCTGGATTTAGAAAACACCATTCATGTAACACTGCTCTAATAAGACTTATAGATACTTGGCTTAAAGATGTTGACAGTGGTAAACTAGTTGGTGCGATATTTTTGGATTTGAGAAAAGCTTTCGATTTAGTTGATCATGAAATTCTTCTTTATAAATTGAAACTGTATCATTTTTCTGAAATAGCATTGAATTTGTTTAAATCATATCTTGAAAATAGAAACCAAATTGTAAAGATTGGCAAAATTAAATCGCAAAAACTCACTGTTACATCTGGGGTACCCCAGGGTTCCATACTGGGACCCTTGCTTTTTATTTTATACATAAATGATATTGCAGTTATGCATCCAACATTAAATATAGATCTATATGCAGATGACTCAACACTTTATGAATCTGGATATCAGTTGACGGATATTCAAAATAAATTACAACATCATTTAAATTATGTTAATAAGTGGTGTCAATTAAATAATATGTCATTGCATCCTTCCAAGACTAAATGCATGTTAATAGGGTCTGCAAATAAATTAAAAAACACTGGGAATCTTGAACTTTGTATTAATGATGTTCAAATAGTTAATGTTGTTGTGCAAAAGTTATTAGGTTTGTATATAGATAATACACTAAACTGGCATGCGCAAATCGATTATGTTTGTAAAAATCTGAATAAGAAAATTGCACTTCTAAAAAATATAATATATTTCCTCACACCTGATACAAAACGAATGTTTTACAATGCATATATTCTGCCAAATTTTGATTACGGCTGCTTGGTCTGGGGCAAGGGAACCAATTCATATGTGAATAAAATAAATAACTTACAAAAACGAATTGCAAAAATCATACTTGGTAAATCTAAACGAGATTCATCAACAAATCTATTTAAAGAACTAAAATGGCTAAACTTCTCGGATAGATGTAAATACCACGCAGCAGTATTAGTTTACAAGACGTTGAATAGCATGGCTCCATCATATATGTCAGAATTAGTAACAGTTTCAGACAATAATGTATATATGCTAAGATCAATGGCACACAAAGATATTGTTTTACAAACTAGACCTCGTACTAATTATATGAAAGCATCGTTTACATATTACAGCAGAATTGTTTGGAATAATATACCTTTGGAAATACGAGAATCAAAAAACTTTAATACGTATAAAATAAAGGTCAAACAGTACCTCATAGGAAACTTGTGATTATACAAATTGTGATGTTTTATTCATAATTATATTTAACTGAGAGTATCTGTCTAATATTGATTCAACATCATCATCATGTCATCATATGCATCATTATCGTCAGCATCAACAGCATACTTATAATCATCATCATCATCGTCATCGTTGTTAGCATCGTCTTCATGTTTGTCTTATGATTATTTGCCATATTTTCATTCTGTTTCAGAGGGCCATATCGAAAATAAGATTCTGTAGTTTTGTACATGATCTTAATATGTCACCTTCGTAAAATAAAGATATTATTATTATTATTATTATTATTATTATTGAGTATTTCTCATACTGAAACTCATTTCTAGCACACCGGATATGCATTTCAGGTTTTTAGCCGTGGAAAATTCAATCTGGAACCTCAATGCCAGATGAGGCACGCACTGTAACGTAATACTTTATTTTTCTTTTATAATACAATAAAAGTAATGAGATTTTAATGAATGAGTTCCATATTCAAATTAATTTTATACAAATTACGTTCTAAACAAAACATAATTACCCTTGAAAGGCGTTATAATAATAATAATAATAATAATAATAATAATAATAATAATAATAATAATAATAATAATAATAATACAGTAAATAAACATTACTGCGCGTCATGACAGTAAACATCATCACACACGCTCTTTCGTGAAATGAAAAAAAACAACTTTCATAGTATTTTTATTTCAAAAATGTTATTTCAGGAATCCTAGAAAAAGGTCATGTTTTTTCCGTTCCGGATAGACTAATACAACCTTCGGGCACGCTGCGTAGCAGGTTACTCGGTATAATGAACAGGTGCGTATCCAGGTGTTTACACTGCAAGTGACGTATACTTTCGTGGCGTAACCATGTGACTTTCGCCTGTCCGCCAGAAACGTAATTATTAAAAAAAAATCCAATAAGATACATATGATGAAGGTAAAACATATACGGGGGACCTCTGGTATGTAAGTTGTGGCATTTATGACAAAAGCGACATGAGGCCTGTAAAAAACACACATACGGATTTGATTCTGGCATAGTTGCTGATAGTACTTATGTCATGCACAGCATTGTGCACAGTTTCCGAGATGTCTTCAGGCATCAGACCAACTAGCGATGACCCAGGTGCGCAGTTCTTAGCAACAAAGGCAAAGTGTGTTATCACTTCCCTCTACATGTTAATACTATAAGGGAATGGACAACAGATGGCCCGAAAATACAGATTTCATCAAAACACGTTTGGAGTATTCAATTCTAGTTAGTAGGAGGCCGATGAATCAGCTTTTTACATGACTAAAACTTATCTTTTTATCAAACTGCAGAAATAAAACGAACAGAGCATTTTAAGCTGCATTGACTGCACTTTGTTTCCTTAAAAATGGTGAAAAAAAAACAGTTAATCTTCGTTTTAAGACTTTTACCGAAGCACATACTTTCGATCTAGCTTGTATGATACTATTGAACGCGTTGAAATACACTCTGTTTATGTATGAACCGGAAGCGAAAGTAAAAAGGGCAATAAACTGATAACACAACAACTAGGGCTTCTTTATAGAAGGAACATATTTCATATTCAAGCATGTTTTTTAAGAGTGTTAAAGTATCCTGGCGTAAAGAACTCTCATAATATGTTCATTACTTTCAAAACATGTTAACTAAATCGTCATAAATCAAGACATATTTAACTGACTTTTATGGTCATTCGACAGACGTTTTGGCTGAAAGCACTCTCAGAATACTTGACCTTTTTAAATCCTAAAAGCATACGACTATTACATTGTATACCATTTCTGCAAGGATACCAACTGTACATGAAAATTTCGTCAACTCGTTATTACTCCAAAACATGTCACAATGAGTTTTATGTTTCTATACTATATCATCTATAACTCACAAGACATTGTTGATAGTCTGGGGCATTTGTGACACGATAACAACGTTACACTGTCGAAAAACTTGTCAATAAATTGCAAATGCCTTTTTAAACAAAATCACATAAAATGTTCTTTCGTAAAATTTCGTCAACTCGTTATTACTCTAAAACATGTCACAATGAGTTTTATGGTCTACTCACGAAAAATAATGTTCTTCGAAACAGCTTTATTTCTAGCCTTCCCAACCTAAATTTGCACTGTGGAAGGCCCTTAAATTCCTGATTCGTTCTTTAATAGTACTCTAGTATGTAATTATTTTATTATAATAAGGAACTTTAGGACAAAGTCAATGGGGCCGATATAATAAAGATCTTCGTCGATTTTAGTCATGAGTTTAAATTATATAAGTGCCATAGTTTCTGCCATTACTTTGCTTTATATTTGAGTGAACTTTGACCAGTGTTTAAAATGAATTCAAAGTGGAGAAAATCAATGTCTTGGTATGTGTGACGTTTATATAGATTAAAAATGTCTAAATAACAACTAAAATCCATGACTGAAACCGCCCCACATAGTCAACAATTTCTTTAACTTCGGCTTGATTGGTAGTGGCCCGGAGATGAAAGGTCAAACAAAATAAAAAAAAGGTGCTAATTACGATTTTGTTTCTAATGGGCTTATCCTTGAAAACTGCGTTACTATAATTCCCAAACCGTTTCTAACATCATAGCGTTGGTTTATTTTTTTTATTTTAGGTCGATTGTGACAAAAGTAGATAGCGTATGGTACTTAATAACTAAATTCTAAGTATAGACTGTCCTCCCCATATTTAAGATTATGAATGCTTGATCAGATTGATACTTTGTTTAAGCCTGAGCGATGCAAATTATTTATAGTTTTTTTAGCTGATTGCAAAAGGTAATAGGTTATGCCCCCATAGAAAAGATATGATAAATATTAAATAAAAAAAATAGATGTACTTAGAATATACTGCCGGGCAATCACTTGGCAGTTTTTAGACAGGTGCAATATTCTTTTAAAGAATTACGCTGCTAATTTTAAAAGTTTTCATATAAGCAGTTATGGCACATTGTTTTGCGAGTAAACTTATATTTTAAGGAAATTAAATCTAATCAAGTTTTAGAGTTTAATAAGGAGGAATATGTTTGACGTGATATCCTAACACACGCACGCACGCACGCACGCACGCACGCACACACACACAAATTAATGAAAATAAATCAATGAAGGATCAACAAACCTACAAACCTAGGGCGCTAGATTTTTGAAATGTTAAGTTTCTTATTAATTAACTGTCGTTACTTTTTGTTGAGGACAAATCTTTATGAATAAATTTTCTAATTGCGTATGCGCATATAGCAACGCATACTGTTTAATTATGTAACATGCAATTCCAGTGACAACGCTGATTCTATTGACGTCACAATATATTGCACTGATTGACAGTTCTTTATGACAGTTGCAAGACTGAATTTTAAACCTGATGCAATTTCAGAAGGGAAAAAAGTTATGTCTTCGTAAATAAGACAACATGATCCCTTCGCTGCCTTTCGCTCTCTTACTCCCTGATGAAGAACTTACGTAGTTTACTTTGACATGCACTAAAAGCAAATATATTTAACCTCATTGATGTATAAAGCTGATCCGAGATGATAATATTAATATTAGTATAAACTTTCGCTGAGTCAGGACATAAATAAGAAATATATTTATTTTATACTCCAAAATTGATAGGTATTCGTTGTTTAATAATGTTTCCTTAACCGCGGATGTTCTTCCATAACATTTCTAAAGTAATGAAAGCTGCCCTCTAAAAATTTGACCTTTCGATAATTTGTTTGTATGTATTGTCTTCAAACCATTTTTGCAGTGATGGATGATTGCTGACAAAATATGATCGAAGTTATGTCAGAATTGCATTCATTCGTTTTATTGATGATTTTTCAAATGTTGATAAGAAACATGCCAGTTTTATGGTCTGGCCGGATGTAGTTATCTTTGTTGTTTTAATTAGACCTATTTTTATAAGTAAATATAAACTGTAAACGACGCGTTAAATAAGATAAAGAGCAGTGGAAAGGCGATCCAACGCAAGTTGCAACATGATTTCATTGAATGTGGTTAATGTCCTCTGAAATTGTTACATAAATATTATTATAACCCAAGTGTTGTAATCAAAATCTTAACTCGAATTTCACACGATACAAATAATATTAAGTGTGTGTAAAGCACGTTTTACCCCACTGGGTAAGAGGCGGATAGAATAATGATAGGTTGGCCTTCATGCGATATTAAGACATTATCATTACGTAAAATTGTTAAGGCAATAAAAAGTCTAAAAGTCTCATTAGACTAACTTGTTGGTAACACTCCATGTTTATAAATATTGTCTATTGTATCCCGGCCCCGATCTCCCCAGCCACCTTCACATACCCACCTATGCACTTGAATTCATTTTTTATTTTATCTCAAATGTGTACAAAGCTATTTTCATTTTCGAAGTTCTTGACTTACCTCTATAAACAAAAACTAGCGTTTAATATTGGTCCAATCGAATTATTCCAACCCAAACAAAAACCATAACTCAGAAGAAAATTACATATTTCCCCGTAATGTCACAAGATTATATCAAATAAGTTTTTGTTTAACATATGTCCATAATCAGAAGGAATCCTAAAAAATAAAATAAAAACATCCAAGAGTTTTTTTCTTGTATCCTTCTGAAGGAATACTTACCATCATTTCAAACAGCACACCACAAGTTTAAATGGTTGGTTTTATTGGTGACAAATATAATTTAAATAATTTGCTTAACGCATGTTTGTCCATCCTCAATGTCAATTTCAACACTATTTAGTACATATTTGATGTGCAAAATACTGATTATTAATAGTGATCATATTATAGATGTCGTGTCTCACATTCAAACCTATTGTGTTATCATTGTATATATGTATAATTGAATTATATTTTGATCATGTAATGAGGAATACGATTGTGTTCAAATTACTTAATAAATGTGTTGAATCTTGAATCTTGAGTCTTTATTCATATTCATCTTAATAATATTAATTTTTACCAAATGAAAAAGCCAGATTTGGCATACTAGCGTAAATGCATCTATTGCTTGTTATACTTGTACTCGTGGCCAACATGGGAACAGGAGATAACAAGAAGTATTCTAACATACTTGTATTATGATGGATGAAATACATATTTAGAACTATAAGCATGGATCAAATGCTGCCATGTTAAATTGAACTGACTTACAAAAAATACAAGAGACAAATAAACAAATTTACTGTAGCAATAGCAATAATGTATGGAGTGTGAGTGTGAGACTCAGGCTAAAAAACTGAATTCTTAAATGTTCTGAAATATCTATAACATAACAAGTTTAGTCATGACCTGCTTTACTCATATACTAGCGTTTTTACAACAAAAAAAAAACAAACATCAACCATCAAGTTATATGAATATGCACATGCAATCACAGGGCCGAATTCATAACATCCACTCTCACTCACTCCAACCACATTCCCGTAAGGGACACTCAAGTGATCACTTGAGTGGAATAATGGGAGTGACACTCAAGTGATCACTTGAGTGAAATAGGGGGAGTGACACTCAAGTGATCGGTTCGTATTCACACGCCTCGCTAACACTCCACTTCAGCAAGTGACCTATACAGTACGAATTCATGTATGTTTTCATGATCATAGCGGATTATCTGTTTGACTATAGTGATGTTTACAGTAAACATTTGTTTATTTTCGATTTATGTACCGTATTGGTAGATATGGCGACAAACAAATGACAATAATTGTTATTCTGAAACTTAACATTTTAAAACATTTGGTTAATAAATATAAAATCGTAAATAACTGTTGCAAAATGCATTTAAATGCATTTTTTGTTGTTGTTGTTTTAAATATGTAGCCGTTTTCCATTGTATCACATGATTTAATTATGTACTGGTATAATTTATAATCTGCTTTTGTAGTCTGCATAAAGCGGTCTTTAATAATAATGAATAATAATAATAATAATAATAATAATAATAATAATAAAAATAATAATAAAATGATGTTGGGGGTAATGATGGTGATGGTGGTGGTTGTGTTGTTGATGATGATGATGATGATGATGATGATGTTGATGATGATGATGATGATGATCCAACTGAATATATGCTGGAAATACATATCAATTCTCTGACCACGCTCTGAAATGAACATGAACACTGTAAAACCGTGTACATAAATAGGTCTAGTGGCCTAGCGGCGTATAGTTAGCGGCCTGGCGGCCTAGTTGCCTTATTTGCCTAGCGGGCTAAAATTATTTTATATGAGTTCTTTTCCAAAACAGTGATAAATTAAATGTTATATTCATAAATCCAACTCCTTTAGCTAATATCGGCATTTCCCCCTATTGGGGGGGGGGGGGGGAGGTTGCTGGATTGAGGTTTGGGACTAGGCCGCTAACTACACGCCACTAGGCCGCTGGAATGCTTGAATGACCTTTGGAAAAAAATCACTCCAACGTGATGAATTTTGTATTGAAAAACATTATTTTAGCATTGTTTAAGGGAAAAATCATATTAACATGCTTTGAAGTGGACATCAATTTAAGACCGCTATGATTATGTACGATTGAAAAAACATTGATTTATCATATTTCCCAATTAAACGCATGGACAATACTTTTGAAATAGAGAACAAATATAGGCCGCCAATGTCACGCCGCTAGGCTGCTAAATTCGCGTACATTTAGCTAAATGTTATTGCAGCCATCGATGAAAAGCAAACATCAAGTTTGCTGGGCGTTCAAGATCATTACGAAACAAAACAAATATATGATTGGCGCATCTTTTTGATTTTCTTTTATAGAAGGCAACCTTTTTAAAGCACACGTACTTCAATGGATTATCCCGGTCTCTTAAATATGTTCTGGGAACGAGGATGTCCCTTATCTATTCCAAAATCTGATATATTCCACCTTTTCTACTTGTCATGTACATTTATCCATCAGAATGATTCAATTCGTATTCACAACCAATCCTCGATGGCTGTTCAAGTGGCCTAGCCGAGCACTCACAAATGTCCCACTCACGCAAAGCACTTGAGTCTGACTCACACCTGTGAATACGGATATACTTTTCACTCGAAAATATCTGGACCGTTATGTGATTACAAAGGATTAGCTAATTGAGTGTGAGTGAGAGAGGTTGATCTGAATTCGGCACACAGTTACAGCATGCACAGAAGTGCCATGATTGTCGAGAAAATACGTCAAATTGAAGATAAAATCAACACGTCCATTGCTGAAAATTACAACATAACCGACACTCTGTTCAATAACTGTTTAATCATTCAATGCTTGATACAAAACGAAGCTTTCGATGAAAGAATGTCATTTTCGCCACAAACTTGACGATAATATTAGGAATATCATTACCAGTTAAGCGCTTGTGCCAGAATCGGTACTTTTTTTTGTAAATCCACCATTTTGTTTGCTTTTGAACATTTTTCTCACAATGTATTTGTATCAAACCATAAAACGCCCCCCCCCCCCCCCCCCCCCCCCTGTATCGTGTGCACCTTTAAGTGAGTATTTTGCAAACAGACATAACTCAGTTCTA
Organism: Mya arenaria; assembly: GCF_026914265.1. Taxonomy (NCBI): domain Eukaryota; kingdom Metazoa; phylum Mollusca; class Bivalvia; order Myida; family Myidae; genus Mya; species Mya arenaria. Next base: position 24,173,098 of record NC_069128.1, read on the forward strand.
CTATTTGATTGCATTTTTGAAAATCCTTCCTTCTCCCGTAGATCACTAACACATGGACATTGAGTAAAGAGAAATAAATCTTCAATATCATTCGAATTTCAACAAGGACGATATCTTTTGTCGCGTCCAATATTATTTCTAGCGCATCTACCGTTTTAAATATGAAGTGGGTGCACAGACAGTCATAGTCAAAATCGATAAGGGCAAACTGTCTAAAAACTTTTATATCCCGATCATGTAATACACCGTGACGTCATTAAACATTGGTCATCCTGATGCCCCATGTTCTGATGGTTCATCGTCACGTGATTTGTCACCATGTTGCGCAATGTTTGATTATATGATATCATCGATGGGCCCTTCACGGCCCCGGACAAAAAAGGGCTATTTTTTTCAGGTGATGAGGCGGGTAATGGACGCGTTTTTTGAATCGGGATAAACAATTGTGTTTTTGGCATTATCTGTTACTTTACATACACGTTGACGTAATATGTTATATCATAATGTGTTGTTGACGATGTACATTGTAAAAGTCAAAATAAATTGTCTGTCTGTCTGTCTGTCTGGCTGTCTGTCTGTCTGCGTTGTAAGTGTTGGACATGTTTTACCACTACGTTTTCATGGTGTCTTTACGTAGTGCTGGACACACTAACACACATATGTTAGTGCCACGGTACCATGGGTACAACAGATGATACAGTATCAATTAATTCATACGTTGTTCCTGTATATACTATTTGCAGTCATAAGTGAAACCTCAATACAATTATGAGCGTTTTTCTCGGAAAATGCAAATTTCTGACCAGTTTACAAATATGCAACGACGCAAACCACTTTGAACAGCTTCCTGTCTTTATCTCAAGTCTTGACATGTCAACAAAGAACCCGTTTCGACAGTTTAACCTTGGTTTGTGGCTTTGCATTAATTAACAGGTATGGTTGGTGCTTGATTTCTAGTGTAAGAGTCAGTAGCAGTCGAGAGTTAGGAAGATGAAGTTCGACGTCCTAATCGGATTTGTGTTATTTCTTTTGCATGCAGAAACATCAAGTCGGTATTATTGCATGTTTACTGTCACTTTAATTCATGTCACAAATAAAAAACAACAACATAAACTAGACATAACATCTATCTTAAAACTGTTTTTTTTCAACTATATTTACCGTAATATGGACTATTACGTTGTTGTTTTATTTGTAATACTTTCTTTAAAAATGAGTTTCTATACTGACTATTATATTGTTTAGTTAATTAGGACGAACTAATATGATGCATCTTTAGAAAGGTAACACATGTTGTAGGGGGTACGTTCGCAGGATGGACTTCCCCTGCTCCTGGTTTGCAGATGGCAAATGGAAAAATAGAACTGACTGGTGATATATCGGAGAACTCTATCTCCGCCGGAGGATTACTATTCCTAGCAAAAGCTACGGGTGAAGGAGACGTACATTACACCATCAAATCATGCACTGATGACTTCGCATCCATCAACTCATCATCTGGTGCAGTCAGTCTTGCACATGACAAGGGATTGGATTATGAATCTAACATTGTATACGAAATTGTTGTCAGGTACGTTTTTAAACGTATTTGTTTGCTTAATATAGATAGTGTTATATTATATTTACTTACAGTACACATACGCCAGAGTAAGTTCACCTGTATGTCTTACTAAAAGCACATTATTTTAAATAATACAGTTTTGTCTGCTACAATGTACATCAATGTTTTTTTAAGTTTTTTCTAAACTTACTCGTTTTAAGTTCATAGTTTTATATCATAAATAATGTCGCCATCATGAAATAACGTCATTGTATATTTTTAATAAATACAAGTTTAAAATCTATTCAAAAAAGCTGACGTTATGTCATTAACAAAAACATTTAATATGACCGCGCTATAATGCGATGTTATATGTAAATTGCGCGTTAAACTTGCAAATACGTATTTTTATTATATGTTTCCGATGGTTTATGGGGTTTGAGCAGTGAAATAAAATGATATTTAACTGTTTCAAACATTTAAATAACAGTTCGATTGTTTTCACTGTTTTGGAACTTCAGCCCGTGCTTTATTCCAAATCAAACGTCAGCGCGCACAGAGCTAGAACACGGATTCAACGACGTGATTTCCGAAATGACGTTATAGACTTTTACAGTTTGGCGCGCTGTTCACGCCACTTGTGAAATATAATTTTGGCGCTCACTCGGTGAACCAAATTACGATTTTAGACTGAAACAAACAATTATCCTCATTCAATACGAAAATCATTGAACTCATACTATTATTGCATAAAAATCTTTCTAAGGCTCGTTTTCTTTATCAATTCTGGAAAACTCTATTCAATGTCCTCTCATGTGAGATCCTCAACTGCTATATTTTATAGCGCAAAAGACCAAGAGGGTTCCGAAGCAACGGCAACGGTGGTTCTTTCGATCAGTGATGCCAACGACAATGCACCAGTGTTTACAGAGTCCGAATATACAATGGAACCAGACAAGATTCTGCCTTACGGTAATTTGCAAGCACATCATAATTATTTGTCACTTGGAGATCAATACACGTTTTTAAAAAAATAGTTTTGATGAACGAAACTATCCTGTTCAGTATTTTCCTTGTAAGTGAGTTTATTCTGATTTAATCGGTTATTGTTAAATGTTTTATGCCTAAGAAGTCTCATAATACATAGATCGACCTATCTGTGTTGCTTGCCGTAATTCATATCACATGAGACGACACATAGATGTATCTTTACGCAAGAAACGAGAAATGATACAATCCTCACATATCAGCTAACTTAGAATTTACGTCTCTATCCATAAGTTTTTTTAAAATATATTTAAAAACTATTTTTCTTTACCCCCCCCCCCCCAACCCACCCGTTGAAGTCCGACCGTAAAACGTCAACTGTATTTCGCAGTATTATGTGTGACGGAAGCAGATTTTCGCATGTGCATAAGTCTTCTAAGTGATACGGATTCAGAACATCCAGTGTTTTATACAGAAATCTATCCGAGTATCCACATTTGCTGTTAAAATCATATATTACGTTAAACAAAAACAAAACAGATTTGACATAAGATATATGTTTTCGTTTTAACAAGGAACGCCGTTGGTAACCCTGACTGCAATCGATGCTGACGGATCAGCACCAAATAACGTTGTTGGATACAACCTATCAGGTAAGTTTTAATAGGTAATCGTCGTTATTATATCAATGATATTGCGTTTGACTTGAACCCATTGTGTAAGTGTACCTATTATTCTTATGTTACTTCATGCATGAAATAACTATTTCTTTTTTACATATTTCATCAATATCATATATATTAAATTGTGTCCAAATATCCCTTGCGATATATTGAAATAAATGAATAAATGAAAGATATTTCTATAACATGCTATATCGTCAAATACAGCTCTCTTATACATTTTAATGGCTTTTTAGAAAGGTGCAATAAAATAAGGAATATTGTAACAGCATTTAACAGACTATAGTTTTATTTCGCTTTCAAGATCATACCGCAATTTTGCTTTTTAATTGTGTTGATATATCTGTATGTGGGTTATTTTCGGACAAAATGCATGTTCAACCAGATGCTTGAATAAATCAGTCTCGGTTTCTTCGATAACTTCTGTAATATATTCCTACGCATCACTGCTTGTCTCGCCATGAATTCATTATAAGTACCCTAAATGATGTCTACCTTAGTGTGTATGTATTCTTAGAAAAAGCTTATTATCACAACTATATTTATATAAATGTGACGCCATAGGTAGTCCTGTTGAGGTATTCGCTCTAACAACAAACACAAATTGAACCAAGAGATACGATAATTTAAAACAAAAACTAACAACAATAGGTGCAATTAATTTGAAGAACCCTTTTCAAAATATGTAGAAATAGCTATGAGTGCGTGCTGATATGACACGAAACTTCGTGAATTAAATAAAACGTTTTCATTTCCTCCTCATAACTCATTTCCACTGACGAAATCGCTAATAATACGTACATGTTTGTTATTGTTTACGTTCTAGCTTAAAATATAGACTTGATTACATGTTTGTTATTGTTTACGTTCTAGCTTAAAATATAGACTTGATTACATGTTTGTTGTTGTTTACGTTCTAGCTTAAAATATAGACTTGATAACATGTTTGTTGTTGTTTACGTTCTAGCTTAAAATATAGACTTGATTACATGTTTGTTGTTGTTTACGTTCTAGCTTAAAATATAGACTTGATTACATGTTTGTTGTTGTTTACGTTCTAGCTTAAAATATAGACTTGATTACATGTTTGTTGTTGTTTACGTTCTAGCTTAAAATATAGACTTGATAACATGTTTGTTATTGTTTACGTTCTAGCTTAAAATATAGACTTGATAACATGTTTGTTATTGTTTACGTTCTAGCTTAAAATATAGACTTGATTACATGTTTGTTATTGTTTACGTTCTAGCTTAAAATATAGACTTGATAACATGTTTGTTGTTGTTTACGTTCTAGCTTAAAATATAGACTTGATAACATGTTTGTTATTGTTTACGTTCTAGCTTAAAATATAGACTTGATTACATGTTTGTTGTTGTTTACGTTCTAGCTTAAAATATAGACTTGATAACATGTTTGTTGTTGTTTACGTTCTAGCTTAAAATATAGACTTGATTACATGTTTGTTGTTGTTTACGTTCTAGCTTAAAATATAGACTTGATTACATGTTTGTTATTGTTTACGTTCTAGCTTAAAATATAGACTTGATAACATGTTTGTTATTGTTTACGTTCTAGCTTAAAATATAGACTTGATTACATGTTTGTTGTTGTTTACGTTCTAGCTTAAAATATAGACTTGATTACATGTTTGTTGTTGTTTACGTTCTAGCTTAAAATATAGACTTGATAACATGTTTGTTGTTGTTTACGTTCTAGCTTAAAATATAGACTTGATTACATGTTTGTTGTTGTTTACGTTCTAGCTTAAAATATAGACTTGATTACATGTTTGTTATTGTTTACGTTCTAGCTTAAAATATAGACTTGATTACATGTTTGTTGTTGTTTACGTTCTAGCTTAAAATATAGACTTGATTACATGTTTGTTATTGTTTACGTTCTAGCTTAAAATATAGACTTGATTACATGTTTGTTGTTGTTTACGTTCTAGCTGATGATACAGACTTGTTTGCAATTGACAACGTTACGGGGACACTCAAGGTCGTTGCAAGTGGCGGTATCAGCTTTACGAGGAAACGCAAAGTTGTCAGTAGATCAGCCGAAGCCACAGTTTTCTACATAAAGCTGACGATCGACTTGGTAGCTTACGCGTTTGATAAGGGAGTTCCACAAAACATTGTCGAGCAGGTCATTAAACTGACATTACGCAATATTGCAAATTTGTTAAGTGCTAGCTTCTTTGGACTACTATTGGTATTTGTGCTAGTTTTGGATGTTGTATCAAACTGATTGTTCGATGGTAAATGAAACAAGTATAACTGTGCTACAACGACAGTTATTTGCAAGAATTTACTTTTAGTACTTTTTATCCTTGCATTTGTCAATAGAAAACATTATAAAATTTGTATTAATGTAAAGATGCACACTTACTCCCAAACAAGGTTTACCACAATAAATACATTTTTTAATATAATTAAAGGGATGAATAAATGTCGAAACAGTGGTTCTTATGAACGATACCGAGTTTAATTTGAAAGAAAAGGACAGAAAACATGGTATTCTACCTTTGGAGACTTTAGTTGATCACAATAATTCATTGAGCACTCACCATTCATTTAGTATGTTATTAACTATTAAATTCACGGTTACAATCTTGCTATCAATAATTATTATTTTCCATAAATGCATTATTTAGAAAGAAGTTAAAAGTGTATCACTCAAAATTTATGTTTGTTATACATATGTATGTATTGATTTTAAATAAGACTGTCACTTTAATTTAAATTTGGATTTAACAATGACCTTTGTTCGTACCAATTAATTGCTAGCGCGTGGTTTATAAACCCCTTTCTTTTATTTATATGGGAGAACATATTACCATAATTTTCTGGAATGATTGTCGGAGGTCTCGTCCCCCTCATCTGAGGGAGCCGTTACCGAACGGAAGCTTTTATTTTCAACATAAATTAAGCTGGTATTAATGGACCAAAAATGAACTGAAAGGGATTTTATATAATACTAATTCATGTGTTAAACTTGATGATTACGTTTTCTGCTATTAATAACATGTCACGTAATTGGACCTTTGTTTTACTTTTCCCTTTGAAGATTAATCCGGACCCATGATGTGCCTTTAAAACGGGTTACCACTTCCACTCTAGAATTCGTATAGATTGATGAAAATGTGTTCGAACGTTGATAAATATATTTCAAGAAGAGCATTTACAGTCCCACTAAATATATATTAATGACTTCCATGAATAAAACTGATAAAAATATACTAATCTTCGTATCAACGTTTCTAGAAGTGTTTGAATTCAATTTACAACGCACATTTTCGTAAAGTGCTGGTGTTTAATTACACCATCCTCGCACTCCTTATAAAAACACATTTTTTCAATCAATTGTACCTCCTTAAATTCCGCGCATATTTGTACCCGATCCACAATTTGTTGAAGCACTTGGACATTCTACAAACACAAATGAAACTACTTCTTCATTACTGAAGATAATCTATGTAAATGCGATTGGTTATTTTTAATAGATAAGTGTGGCTGGTATTCATTTCAAACATATTTTGCTACGTGTTTACGGATTTAATTGCTTTCCCATTTAAAATAACAAAAAAACTTTATGACTTTTTGCCTGTACTTGTATTTGCAAATGGTACGGAGTCTAATGGAATGCATAAGCATACTCATCAAAGAAGTTCAGTTTTTTTCAACCCTTTGAAGTTTTGAAGTTATTACTTTTATACAAACTGTATAATGTAAGGTTGTAACACTTTATTTTGGCTCGAGTCAAACAAAGATGTGCCAATAGTAGCCAAACTTCAAAACCGTTTTCTGTATAGTTTATACTATAGCAATATATATGTGAAAATAGCCATCTCCTCTGGTGGTCATATATTTCTAAAAATCGCAAAGATTTAGTTTGGTAGACTGTCCCAATTTTAAACAAATCGGTTATAAGCAGTGAATTTTTTTCAATATTTTTTAAGAAAGCCAATTCAAGGAAATTGTCGCCCATGGCATGCTGTTGTTGATCACAAGGTCAAACAAGTTTGGCATAGAATCACCTAAATATAAATCATTTTTCGATAATAGCGATGTAAAAACTATAAAGCTTGATGCAACGATGCCATCATTTGGTGTCACTAATTGACCACGACCCATTCCATGAGTCGCTTTCTAGTCAGATGATGTTTTGATACGCACATTCAATCATTCAGTCACTCCCTTCATAAGACCAGTTGGCGATGGTAGATAGTCACATAATTTTGTGGTTCAATTGGAATGGATTTACTCATTAGGGAAAAGGAGTGAAGGCCAGAAGCTGAACAAGTCGTTGAATAAAAATTAGCATGTCTTGAGATGATGACAAGTGACATATCCCTTATAATAATGTATATTGATCTCTTTCATAACTTACACAAGTCATACATATATTAAGTTGACATTCAGTTCCGTTTATTAACAATTTTTGTTAACATGTCAGTATATTAAAATCATTCGAGAGTGAAGTAGTTGTAAGGGTCTCTCAGGTTAATGCCACCCTCCACAATCGCAATTATGGCCGGGGGAAGACCGCACTCCTGAACAGCAATCTAAAATAATAAACAATGCTTCATGGGTACGACCAAGTAACTATATACATTATGCCGCCATTTGGGATACAAAACTAAGGGCCGTATTGACTAACGACTTGAATATTAATTGAGACTCGGACTCAGTTAATTTTTAAAGTATATTCTTTGACGAAAAAGTGCTATTTGTTTTACAGGTAAATTAGTTGTTAAACATGTAATTTCAAAACATTTTGCCATTTTAACCCTTATGTCTCAGCTATAAACAGTTTGATAAAGATTTGTAGTCCTGAGTCTCCGACTCAGTGAGTTCGGACACAGGAAGTGGATCCACTTGAGTCTGAACTTAAGAGACAAAATGAAAAATTGCTGCATTTTATCATACTTTTAAATGGCCTTTTGATTAGCAGTTGTGAACACTATTGTTGTATCTGCTACGAATAACTGTGTTCTTCAGAATAATTGAGTAGGCTTTTACGGCTATTGGCAAAAGAAAACCGCTGTAACCAGTGCTAGGGGCGTTGTCAGGGTTGAGATTGAACAGCTTCAATCAAACCGGCACTGCTTTATTAAGACATTGGATGTAGTGTGTGCAATAAATTTACCATTATGACATACATCGTCGCGAAATTTAAAATTATATTTTCATAGGCAGTCAATGAACGATTCCATTTTGTTTTCTTAAGTTGTTTCAGTTGTAAGATCTCTATCCGTCATATATAACATACACTTGGACCTTGTGCGTCAAAACAGTGGTATAGGTTAACATGAAGACTAATGGGACTGGGCCGGATTGATAAAATACCTTAAGTCATTTCCTATCTTAAGTCAATTTCTTTAATCTTTCATTGTCAAATTAAAAGAAATGTGTAAGTGTTTTTAACATTGAAGTATTTTTTTTTTTAATAAGTTCAAAGAAAATAATGTATTTTGGAAATCCTTTATTTCATATGACTAAAAAGATACAAAAGTTAGGAAATGACTTAAGAAATTTTATGAATACCGCCCCTAACCTTGGAGTTTCCAGTGTATACCAAATAATGCCATTAATCATAATAGATACTTACTTTGAAACCATTGTTCAAACAGTCGACTAGGACTCCGGACAAACCGCCCTGGGCCACATAGTTGCCGTTGTCAAAGGCAGCAACGGCGCTGTGCAAAGGTACTCCGCTACAACCTCCATTATACACCTTTTGGAAGAAGATTTTGCTTTTTTAAAATTTATATCCATAGCCTCTAAAGTAAAGAAAAATAGCTTCACATATAGCTTTGAAAAGTTATTTTTCTAACTATCGGAAAAGTCTATGTCAAAAATGAAATATGAAAAAAAAGAATGATAACGGTATTTTATGTTTAAACTGCCTAGGTTCTATGTTCCACGATAAGAACAACACCAATGGTAAAGGCGCCAAATAAATGCTCTATAAAACAATACCAAACCAAAGTCAGACGGTTTTGGGACTTGATTCTTTATATTTGGATAATAGTTTGAAATTAATTTTAGCCTTTATCAAAGCTGGAAACACAGTAGAGATAAAACATTAGAATTTGACGCCATATTCGATGTTACTGCATATTTAAGTTGTTAATTCACGATGATCCACACTCAATATACACATACAATCAAACCCCGTTGGCTCGAACTCCCAGGGACCGATGAAAATACCTCGAGCCTCGGAAAATACGAGCCAAGCGCCAATACTTACCATCAGTATAAATCAATCGGTCCTATACATGCAGTTCGAGCCAACGAGAGTTCGAGCCATGCGAGTTCGAGCCAACGAAGCTCGACTAAAGTTAAACATACTTCAGTTTTTTTTGCTGCAAAGAACTTGACAATTTTCACAACAAATCTAACAATTAGCATAACTACGTACATATAATTTTAATGACATAATAGGCAATATAACTAACTAAAGGATGAATATATACCTGTTTGCCTATCGCCCACGAGCTTGGATCACTAGAGAGTGTCGTGCAATGGTCAAGGACGAACGCCTCGTGTGAGGAATGGCTACTGGTGTACGGACACACAAAGGCTGCTGGGTTGTCACTGGACGTGCCACTGGTGATGTCTACATTGACTTGTGTGATGTTGCAGGCATGACCAGCTTAAATGTTTTTTTCAGTTGGATAAATGCAGTTCGAAGAGACTTTAAAAGGAAAAACACTTGTTCCGGTTACTTATCAAATATGTAGAATGTAAACTGTTGTTAGCATTTAATATGAGCTCCTCATCCGGTGTATTTATAAAAATGTGACAACAAACTAATACAAATGGAATAAAAGTCATTGTGCTGATCATATTTCTCTTATCTTCGATTAATTAAAACATTTAAAAATGTTTATATTTTACTAAATTACTAAAAGCAACTGTTGTCGGCCTTGTCGTCGTTGAAGCGGTAGTCGTCGTTACCGTTGTTGGTGTTGATGATGGTTCTGTAAAATTCAGTCCAAGAGAAAACTTAAAAATGAAAGCAATTGTCATTAAGCCATACAGATTATAATAGGCTTCCTCCTTGTACTGCGGATTCACTCAAACCACAATACCACACTGACGCCTGATTCACAGCATGCCTTTTAGAGCGATTCATATAAAAGTGTTATAACTTGTTTTAGAATCGCTTAAAAACAATAAATGTGTCTAAACCTGTCGACTTCAAAATAATAATAATCACAACGGGAGAAACAAAGAACCAGTCTATAAAGGGGGGGGGGGGTAACAGCAAATCGACAATCTAAAGCATATGATCCCTTTACAATGTATATGGCAATCTTGTTAACCTTTTTAAGAAAATTATCGAAATCGTACAATTCCTGTATTTATATTAAAATCCTTCATAGAACACTAGTAAAAAAGACAACTATAATTAAAAACGTATCAATATTTTGTTATTTACTGTTACTTAAGTGCGAAACATTGGTCGAAAACGAGGGGCAATAAAACAATCCCTTTACGATAAAAAAGTAGCTTTACTTGCCCCAACATGTTGCCCCTATCCAGTCACTAAAACAATGACAGGAACTTCCGTCCCACGAGCCGTGGTTGTTGCAGATGAAAGAGGGTTCACCCGTATCTGTTTGGTTGCCTGAGGAAATGAATTTATACACATGCATGATGTACGAGTTGTATATTTGTAAATTACAAAGACAGTGGGTGTAGGAACTGCTGGGTAGCATATTGTACCACATTTGTAAATCACGAGGACAGTGGGTGTAGGAACTGTTGGGTAGCATATTGTACCACATTTGTAAATCACGAGGACAGTGGGTGTAGAAACTGTTGGGTAGCATATTGTACCACATTTGTAAATTACGAGGGCAGTAGGTGTAGAAACTGTTGGGTAGCATATTGTACCACATTTCTAAATCACGAGGACAGTGGGTGTAGGAACTGTTGGGTAGCATATTGTACCACATTTGTAAATCACGAGGACAGTGGGTGTAGAAACTGTTGGGTAGCATATTGTACCACATTTTAGATCACGAGGACAGTGGGTGTAGGAACTGTTGGGTAGCATATTGTACCACATTTGTAGATAACAAGGACAGTGGGTGTAGGAACTGTTGGGTAGCATATTGTACCACATTTGTAAATCACGAGGACAGTGGGTGTAGAAACTGTTGGGTAGCATATTGTACCACATTTTAGATCACGAGGACAGTGGGTGTAGAAACTGTTGGGTAGCATATTGTACCACATTTGTAAATCACGAGGACAGTGGGTGTAGAAACTGTTGGGTAGCATATTGTACCACATTTGTAAATCACGAGGACAGTGGGTGTAGAAACTGTTGGGTAGCATAGTGTACCACATTTGTAAATCACGAGGGCAGTGGGTGTAGAAACTGTTGGGTAGCATATTGTACCACATTTGTAAATCACGAGGACAGTGGGTGTAGAAACTGCTGGATAGCATGTTGTACCACATTTGTAAATCACGAGGACAGTGGTTGTAGAAACTGTTGGGTAGCATATTGTACCACATTTGTAAATCACGAGGACAGTGGGTGTAGAAACTGCTGGGTAGCATATTGTACCACATTTGTAAATCATGAGGACAGTAGGTGTAGAAACTGGTGGGTAGCATATTGTACCACATTTGTAAATCACGAGGACAGTGGGTGTAGAAACTGTTGGGTAGCATATTGTACCACATTCAGAGACAGTGGGTGCAGAAACTGTTGGGTAGCATATTGTACCACATTTGTAAATCACGAGGACAGTGGGTGTAGAAACTGGTGGGTAGCATATTGTACCACATTTGTAAATCACGAGTACAGTGGGTGTAGAAACTGCTGGGTAGCATATTGTACCACATTTGTAAATCACGAGGACAGTGGGTGTAGGAACTGTTGGGTAGCATATTGTAACACATTTGTAAATCACGAGGACAGTAGGTGTAGAAACTGGTGGGTAGCATATTGTACCACATTTGTAAATCACGAGGACAGTGGGTGTAGAAACGGTTGGGTAGCATATTGTACCATATTTGTAAATCACGAGGACAGTGGGTGTAGAAACTGTTGAGTAGCATATTGTACCACATTTGTAGATCACGAGGACAGTGGGTGTAGAAACTGTTGAGTAGCATATTGTACCATATTTGTAAATCACGAGGACAGTGGGTGTAGAAACTGTTGAGTAGCATATTGTACCATATTTGTAAATCACGAGGACAGTGGGTGTAGAAACGGTTGGGTAGCATATTGTACCACATTTGTAGATCACGAGGACAGTGGGTGTAGAAACTGCTGGGTAGCATATTGTACCTCATTTGCAAATCACAAGGACAGTGGGTGTAGAAACTGTTGGGTAGCATATTGTACCACATTTGTAGATCACGAGGACAGTGGGTGTAGAAACTGTTGGGTAGCATATTGTACCACATTTGTAAATCACGAGGACAGTGGGTGTAGGGACTGTTGTGTAGCATATTGTACCACATTTGTAAATCACGAGGACAGTGGGTGTAGGAACATTTGGGTAGCATATTGTACCACATTTGTAAATCACGAGGACAGTGGGTGTAGGAACATTTGGGTAGCATATTGTACCACATTTGTAAATCACGAGGACAGTGGGCGTAGGGACTGTTGTGTAGCATATTGTACCACATTTGTAAATCACGAGGACAGTGGGTGTAGAAACTGTTGGGTAGCATATTGTACCACATTTGTATATCACGAGGACAGTGGGTGGAGAAACTGCTGGGTAGCTTATTGTACCACATTCAGAGGACAGTGGGTGCAGAAACTGTTGGGTAGCATATTTGTAAATCACGAGGACAGTGGGTGTAGAAACTGTTGGGTAGCATATTGTACCATATTCAATATATCATTTTCTTCCATTGATTATCTGAGATAATATTATATTCGAGATTTTAAACCGTAAAAATATGCTGCTATTAAACTATATTACTAGCAGCTGTAGTCGGAACCGTCTTCGTGCTAGTTGTTGGCCTTGGCGTCGTTGTTGGTGGTGTTGATGTGGTAGTCGTCGTTGCCGTTGTTGTTGTCGTTGATGGTGGTTCTGCTAACCGTTAATTGAGGTTCAATAAATTCAATTATTTTAAGTCCAAGAGAATACCTAATGAATGTCTAAGGCGTAATACAATGTTTGCTTCTGGCTTCAAAACCTACCATAACATTTTCACTCTCGACAATAATATAATGTTATTAATTAGGTGATTTCATATGTGCCCAGTTATTTGTCCGAGGTCGGCTGTATTGTCTGAGCCCGAAGGGCAATACTCCTGATTGAGTGCAAACTCGGCGAAAATGAAACCACCTTATTAATGAGTATTTTATTATTTCACTATTACGTACGTTACGACATTTCGGTTAAAACATTCTATTACCTTACCTTAGGTTATTATTGAAGCTTGTATCCCCTTTTCATCAATGGATTCTGCTTTTCTAGACTGAACTTTGCTGATTTTAACCTGCATTCCTTTATGGTGACATTGCACATATTTATGACTAACGTCGATTGCACTGTACAGTCTAAAGAAGCATACCTTTCGTGATTATTTCGTAAATCGTTTGCCAAAAGTTCAAAATCGTTTTCACCTTCGTTGTTGATTTTATCGGTTTCCAAAAAAATAACTGTCATTAAATCCACCAAAAGGTTAAATACAACTGTAATATCAAACCGTACAAAGTGGTTGTGACGGACTCTACAGAATGTTAATTCCAAAAATGTTTTAAACAAGGCAAACAATTTTTAAAACAGTCGGTAAAACGGAAAACAAAATGGCTGCCTGTTAAAATAATTGGGGCGAATTTCGACAACCAATGAAAATGGTCCATTTTTTTAATACCGTATTTTGCGAGTTTAGTAGCAAATCAAAAAGGCAGTAACTCATATTCGGCGACTTTTGGCATATATTGTCGCCATTTATCAAGTATTAGTACTACTTTTGTCCCGGTATCGCGTCAAATACGTATTAGTTGATTAATAATATTTGTTATTGCCCACGGCATTTTTTTTCGAACTTTACATTGGTAATCTTTGGGGTTATACTTCTTTGTAGTTTCTTTTACAGGTAAGATGCGTATATTTTATATAGAACGTATAAATTACCTTGCCAAATACAACACTGTTATGATTAAAAGTCTAATAAATGACATTCAGTTACATATTAATATAGCACATACACTGGAAGTCTTCCCTACTTTTTAGCAATGATATCGGAAAAAAACAAAAACAAAATTACGCCGGACAAATACCCTTAAAAACCATGGTATATCAAGATAATTACGAACACCAATTGTGTTCACTGATATTTACATGTACAACGATAACTACTAAAAAGAACGCAAAATACGTATTTATCTTGCAGTTATATTATAAATACACTGCGTGTATCAAAATCACATATCTTTTCACTTATTAGTGTATACAAACAAAAGAGTAATCAATGAAAACAGACGCACACTATACAATATATTGTGCAAGACAAAATGTCTCGGGCTGGACCAAGCCGCGTCTGTGTTCAAATTGATAGAATGTTAATATGACTTTAGATTGTCAATTTAATTTGGAATGAATCAAATACTTCACAAGCATATGGTATGCATTAAACTCATTCAGACAGTCGGAAAGAAAACGAACGAACAGTTGCACAACTACTTTTGTAATAAGACAGTCCGATGCCTTGGCGACATGTAGAGCATGCACATTTTGTCCGCTAGTCGCAGTATTCGGAGCTCCTCGGCCATTTTTTTGCGAATGCAACCTCGGATTAGTGCCGGTATAGCGTAGAAGTAGTTCTTAAAATTTGAATTATACATGTATTATTAATAAAATGGAATGTTTTAGCTTGTATTTGTAGATCTAAGTTTAAATTGATTGCCAGTGAAGTGTATTATTGCAAACATAATTAAGATTTCCAAGAGTTAAGTCTTTAAGTTTAACTGCTAAATTGAAATTACAACGCGATCTACTTTCAGCGTAGATAAAGTGTATCCATTTCGAACATTGTAAACCGTCAATATACATCCGCGGTTGTTTTCGTAGAAAATAGCCGAGGAGTTTCGAATGGTCATTAAGCCGTACAAAAAAGCTTCCTCCGTGTACTGCGGTTTCTCTTACAAGACCACACTCTCGCTTAATTAACATCATGCTTATCAGAACGATTAATTAAAATTTGTTTCACAATCAATGTAAATCTCAATAAACAGGTCTAAATATGTCCTCTTGAAAATTATCTAATAATATTATTCCGGCATGCTTTGTTACACATCTAATATACTCCTATCACACTGTCACGACATTTCTCCCGACATGCTGTGATATACGAAGAAAAGACCCCTATCACGCTGTCAAGACATTCCTCCTGACATGTTGCGATATACGAAGAAAAGACCCCTTACACACTGTCAAGACATATCTACCGACATGTTGCGATATACGAAGAAAAGACCCCTTACACACTGTCAAGACATATCTACCGACATGTTGCGATATACGAAGAAAAGACCCCTTTCACACTGTCAAGACATATCTACCGACATGTTGCGATATACGAAGAAAAGATCCCTTTCACACTGTCAAGACATATCTACCGACATGTTGCGATATACGAAGAAAAGATCCCTTTCACACTGTCAAGACATATCTACCGACATGTTGCGATATACGAAGAAAAGACCCCTTTCACACTGTCAAAACATATCTAACGACATGCTGCGATATACGAAGAAAAGACCCCTTTCACACTGTCAAAACATATCTACCGACATGCTGCGATATACGAAGAAAAGACCCCTTTCACACTGTCAAAACATATCTAACGACATGCTGCGATATACGAAGAAAAGACCCCTTTCTCACTTTCAAGACATTCCTCCCAACATGTTGCGATATACGAGGAAAAGACCCCTTTCACACTATCAAGACATATCTACCGACATGTTCCGATATACGAAGAAAAGACCTCTTTCACACTGTAAAAACATATCTACCGACATGTTGTGATATACGAAGAAAAGACCCCTTTCACACTGTCAAGACATATCTACCGACATGTTCCGATAAACGAAGAAAAGACCCCTTTCACACTGTTAAAACATATCTACCGACATGCTGCGATGTACGAAGAAAAGACCCCTTACACACTGTCAAGACATATCTACCGACATGTTGCGATATACGAAGAAAAGACCTCTTTCACACTGTCAAAACATATCTACCGACATGCTGCGATATACAAAGAAAAGACCCCTTTCACACTGTCAAGACATATCTACCGACATGTTGCGATATACGAAGAAAAGACCCCTTTCACACTGTCATAACATATCTACCAACATGCTGCGATATACGAAGAAAAGACCCCTTTCACACTGTCAAAACATATCTAACGACATGCTGCGATATACGAAGAAAAAACCCCTTTCCCACTGTCAAGACATTCCTCCCAACATGTTGCGATATACGAGGAAAAGACCCCTTTCACACTGTCAATACATATCTACTGACATGCTGTGATATAAAACGAAAAGACCCTTCACACAGTGTCAAGACATTTCTACCGACATGTTGCGATATACGAAGAAAAGACCCCTTTAACACTGTCAAGACATATCTACCGACATGTTGCGATATACGAAGAAAAGACCCCTTTCACACTGTCAAGACATATCTACCGACATGTTGCGATATACGAAGAAAAGACCCCTTTCACACAGTCAAGACATATCTACCAACATGTTGCGATATACGAAGAAAATACCTCTTTCACACTGTCAAAACATATCTACCAACATGCTGCGATATACGAAGAAAAGACCCCTATCACGCTGTCAAGACAATCCTCCCAACATGTTGTGATATACGAAGAAAAGACCCCTTTCACACTGTCAAAACATATCTACCGACATGCTGCGATATACGAAGAAAAGACCCCTTTCACACTGTCAAAACATATCTAACGACATGCTGCGATATACGAAGAAAAGACCCCTTTCTCACGTTCAAGACATTCCTCCCAACATGTTGCGATATACGAGGAAAAGACCCCTTTCACACTATCAAGACATATCTACCGACATGTTCCGATATACGAAGAAAAGACCCCTTTCACACTGTCAAAACATATCTACCGACATGCTGCGATGTACGAAGAAAAGACCCCTTACACACTGTCAAGACATATCTACCAACATGTTGCGATATACGAAGAAAAGACCTCTTTCACGCTGTCAAAACATATCTACCGACATGCTGCGATATACGAAGAAAAGACCCCTTTCACACTGTCAAAATATATCTAACGACATGCTGCGATATACGAAGAAAAGACCCCTTTCACACTGTCAAAACATATCTACCGACATGCTGCGATATACGAAGAAAAGACCCCTTTCACACTATCAAAACATATCTAACGACATGCTGCGATATACGAAGAAAAGACCCCTTTCCCACTGTCAAGACATTCCTCCCAACGTGTTGCGATATACGAGGAAAAGACCCCTTTCACACTGTCAATACATATCTACTGACATGCTGTGATATAAGACGAAAAGACCCTTCACACAGTGTCAAGACATTTCTACCGACATGTTGCGATATACGAAGAAAAGACCCCTTTAACACTGTCAAGACATATCTACCGACATGTTGCGATATACGAAGAAAAGACCCCTTTCACACTGTCAAGACATATCTACCGACATGTTGCGAAATACGAAGAAAAGACCCCTTTCACACAGTCAACACATATCTACCGACATGCTGCGATATACGAAGAAAAGACCACTTACACACTGTCAAGACATATCTACCAACATGTTGCGATATACGAAGAAAATACCTCTTTCACACTGTCAAAACATATCTACCGACATGCTGCGATATACGAAGAAAAGACCCCTATCACGCTGTCAAGACAATCCTCCCAACATGTTGCGATATACGAAGAAAAGACCCCTTTCACACTGTCAAAACATATCTACCGACATGCTGCGATATACGAAGAAAAGACCCCTTTCACACTGTCAAAGCATATCTAACGACATGCTGCGATATACGAAGAAAAGACCCCTTTCTCACTTTCAAGACATTCCTCCCAACATGTTGCGATATACGAGGAAAAGACCCCTTTCACACTATCAAGACATATCTACCGACATGTTGCGATATACGAAGAAAAGACCTCTTTCACACTGTCAAAACATATCTACCGACATGTTGTGATATACGAAGAAAAGACCCCTTTCACACTGTCAAGACATATCTACCGACATGTTGCGATATACGAAGAAAAGACCCCTTTCACACTGTCAAAACATATCTACCGACATGCTGCGATGTACGAAGAAAAGACCCCTTACACACTGTCAAGACATATCTACCAACATGTTGCGATATACGAAGAAAAGACCTCTTTCACACTGTCAAAACATATCTACCGACATGCTGCGATATACGAAGAAAAGACCCCTTTCACACTGTCAAAACATATCTACCGACATGCTGCGATATACGAAGAAAAGACCCCTTTCACACTGTCAAAACATATCTAACGACATGCTGCGATATACGAAGAAAAGACCCCTTTCCCACTGTCAAGACATTCCTCCTGACATGTTGCGATATACGAGGAAAAGACCCCTTTCACACTGTCAATACATATCTACTGACATGCTGTGATATAAGACGAAAAGACCCTTCACACAGTGTCAAGACATTTCTACCGACATGCTGTGATATAAGACGAAAAGACCCCTTTCACATTGCCACGACACTCTCCCGACATGCTGTGATATAAGACGAAAAGACCCCTTACACAGTGCCACGACATTCTCCCGACATGCTGTGATATAAGACGAAAAGACCTCTTCCACACTGTCACGACATTCTCCCGACATGCTGTGATAAACGACAAAAATACCCATCTCACATTGTCATGTCATTTCTCCTGACATGACTTGATAAACGACAACAAGACCCCTTTCACACTGTCATAACATTTCCCCCGGCATGCTGTGCTAAACGACGAAACGACCCCTTTCACACTCTCACGACATTTCCACCGACATGCTGTGATATACGAGGAAATGACCCCTTTCATATTGTGACGTCATTTCTCCCGGTATGGCAAGCTATAGAAAGAAAAAAAACAAAACAACAAAAAAACTTTTACACTGTCACAACATTTGGTCCCGACATGGTGTGCTATACAATGCAAAAGACTCCTGTCACAACGTCACGGCATTTCTTTTGACACGCATAATAAAGTATATCACTTCGACACTATGAAATTAAAGACGACACAGCTCAACGTCCTGCTTTATATCACGACTTCGACTTTAACACTACAAGAAGGAAACACTATAAGTGAAGGGTTTAAATGAAATCGCTGCAAGTCGTAGCAGAATTCGTGACAGTCTGACAGGGATACTAAATTTGTTACACCAAGTCTTGTCACTAATGTACGTCATATTGCATTATGTTTGGCACCGGAATTGAATCATTTGACGTGTAACGGTAAGTAAGCGTAGAGCAATCCATACGTTCTAATGTCCAGAATGTTGCTAAAACGCGGAAAGCGCTCTGATCGATATAGGTTGTTGCATAGAAAATGTACGTGTAAAAACAACACGTTATTTTTCTAACGTCTGAAATAACACTTCAGTACTTCACCTTGTATATTAGTGAACCGTTTTCCGTTTAAGCCTAATAGCGCTATTTTGTTTTAGCATCGTGCTTTATTAACAAAATTGCTGCGCAGCGGTATGGGAGAGCTTTCTGCTTAAGCTACTACCTATGTCCAGGGTGGTACACGTCTCTCCTGACCATCCCACATCACATGTGCACGAGTAACCGTCAAATGGAAATCCGTGGCCCCCACACAACAAGTAGGCTATCGAAGTAAAATAACAGAAAGGCCTAATCATATTAATATTCCATCCGTTTTTGTTTTTGTCTTTTCTTCGCCTTTCCATACATTTGTCATAATTTAATCTAAGATAAGTTTCGTTTTGGGTCGGCATACATATATAAATATAAACATAAAAAGATTTGTTTACTCCATAAAATAATAAGTTTTACAATATCTTATTTCACTTTTCGTAGACAGGTCTAGAAAGTTCTTAATATACTTAATTAGCTAAAAATAGCATAGGTACAAACAGTAAGTTGATAAACGGCACACTTTTTATATCCTGCATTTTTGTAATAGACATATGATTATATCTCGCCGCAACTCCTTTGAAATCTTAAGAGTGTGACAAGCATATTAGTTAACAAGGTGGCAACTATTTCAATCTTTTGAATAATGACTGATCTAGGCATCTGTTATTATATTGGCGTTTACTTTTTTTCCAAGGTATATCAATATCGTTTTAACTTGACATCCCAAATTAATGTTTAAAGTAAGAAAATGAGAATGCGTGCACGTAGTTAATGAGCGTACTGGTGTCATTAATAACATTACGCGTTGACATGCACTATTTGTAATTAAGGTCGTTTCTGTTGGTACAGACCAGTTTTGATTTTATATTGGCTCAGCGAAATGTTTCTATTGTGACAGTTTGAAATAAGATAAACACCAGATTTATCGCTTGAAACTATCGACCCCACGCCCAAAGGCGGTTTCGTCGGTCTTTTACGTCGGAAAACCAGCTCAATTAAGAAAATAACAAATTTGCGGGCAGTGATCCAACCTATGTGTTGAAACACTATTGAGTTCATCTGCAGTATCATTATTTTAAAGAAATTTAGATATAATGGCACAATGAACTCCATTCTGTTGTCAAGCTATATTATATCAGTAAACACTAAACATACTTTCACATTTACTTCCGCTGTATCCCAAGGAGCATACACAATGATGTCCGGTATTACTCCATACGCCGTGTTGCCCGCAGTCTGCAAATATTCTTATTTGGATATCAGACACCATGAACAAATATAACAATATATCGGATCTATGAGATGATCTTTGAAAACTTATACTATCAGGAATTTTTAAAATTTTTAGTACAAAATAACTCCATAAGACGACCGGCGGTGATCGCAGTAAGCAATAATTTAAACGTACAAGGCAAGCGGTTGGATTCCACGGACTTAACTACGGATTTTTTATTGATGGACTGCAAACTCACTGATGGAAAACGAAGTAGTGCCATTTGAACTAATACGCAGTGTTTAAAATTTGAAATAAACCAACTCTTATAATCAACTTTTTGTAATTATATTAACTTAAAGAAGTAAAACTTACCATGGGTAATAGGAGCAACTGAAAAATACAATCTGATACGAAGTGATCTACATTGACGACTAGAGTATATATCTGCCATCACGTGCGGCAAAAGCTGGAATCCAGCGATATAATTTGGCACGACAAACGTTACAACAACCTATGCCAAATATATTTATCCAATTAAGATATAAACAAACTTATCTAAAAAAATATCTCTTTTTTACTTGAATAAAATTTATTCAGTAAAAATGTTTATGGACTAAAGAAAAGATTGTTTAATAAAAAAATAAGTATGCACTAAAATATAAATTGTTCTATAAGAAATAGTTTTATTCATAAAGTTTTTATGAAGTTAACAAATTATATCGCATTAAAAAAAATTACGTTCAATAAAACATGTATATGAAGTTAAAAGAAATATATTTCGTGTAATTACCATCATTGGATACTATCTACATCTTGTAACAGGAGTGTTTATTGGTTGAGGCAAAACAACATCAGAGCGCAGAATCAAAGTGGCTTGGTGACAGGAGCTCATCTAGCCATGATAAATAATAATTTTGTCTAGTTGAACTGATTTATCAAGGCTTAATGGTCTTATATGAGCTCATGTCATTAAGCCACTGTGATTCAGAGTTTTCATATTGTTTGGTCTTAACCAATATACTGCATATAAATATTTTACTTTTCAAACTTAGTTACAAAAAAACATGTAAATTAGAATGTTTAACATGGAAATCATACAGAATACATCATTTCTGATATCCAATGCAGAGAATTATGATACATTATTTAAACAAGTTGTTTATACGCCTGTGTTCTTTAAGCCGAATATTACTAAAAGAAAATTAAAGTATAAGGCAGTATCGTTGATCATATAAAATGTGTTATTTTTTCCATCGGAGAGCAATAACTCTTCCCGTCCGCGGAAGTTCATCTTAAACAGGATTTGATATGGTCTTATTGTGTGAAGTTAGCTAAACGTACGACATTCGATATAAGACATTCAAATGATTAATGCTGTGATGGTAAGAATTAAATACTGGACATTTAAGAAAGAATGTCGTTCTTGCATGACATCGGCTGTTTAACGTTAAAAAAATATCGTGCGTTCGACATATGCCATTCGACATTTGTCATTCATAACTTGTACTTGTACAACAATTGACAAACAAATGTTCTAGGATGTCGTTGGGTATTCGCGATAGTATGCCATACATTTTTTGATGTCCAATGTCGTGTCAAAACGAGATTCTCTCTTTGAATGTCAAATGTCAGGCTAGCTCGACATTTGTGTTTGAATGTCGAATGTCATATTAGCACGACACTCATTTTAAATGGTCAATGTCGTTTACGCTCGACATTATTTTTTTGAATCTCGAATGTCGGTTGTTTTGCTAAATTCACACACCAAAGGCAATAAATGTAAAGATGAGTTCATTACACTAATTAACCATAGTTGGTATGTAAACTGTAACTGTTCCTTTTCAAATAACCAGTGCCTTTAAAAATGAACTTTACATTTGCACAAAAATTCCAACTTTATTGTTATATATGTTTACTTGAGTTATACATGTTTACTTGAGGTAACGTGGTAAACTGGGCGTGTAAGACTAATTTCTATTAAATAATGTAAAAGCTCGATTTAGCTGATACGTTGTTTTATGCCGTCAAATTCATGAAAATGTTTTCACGATATTCTATCATGTTTATTGTCATATTCTCTGTAAGAATAAATAGCCTTTAAGATGATACCTTAATTATTGATAGGTATAAATACATATAAGGTATCAAAATTATATTTAATACAAAGAAAATGTATTATTATTCAAGTTTCGAAAGCAATACAAAAATACACAACCATCGAGATAATATAAATAAAAACTAAACATACTTTCACATTTACTTCCGCTGTATCCCGAGGAACATTCACAATAATTATGTCTATCATTCCAATGGCCGTGGTGACCACAGTCTGTAAAAATACCAATATAGATATCAGCCAACATGAATGTACATTATCTCAGGTTTATAAGATCTTCTTTGAATACATATGTGAATCAAAGCGCTGAAAGCGCTGCAAGACTGTCGGTGACGTAACTGAAGCAAGCAAACACTACCGCAAAGTTCTTTCAAATGAAACGTGATCAAATGATTTCATACAAATGATGAACACTCTTTAAGGTAGATGAAGAAGGATAAATGTGATTATAATAAGCACAAATATATTGGCCCTACTTAATCATGTATCCAATTGCCTACAAGATTCTTAATTCAAATTTCCTAATTTTGAACCGCTTTAAATTAGTTAAATGCATATTCATTATGTTAAAATTGCTTCAATTTATGTCGTCGCTTATAACAGTTTCAGCAAGCAATTACATTCCTTCATTTCATTAGGGTCTGTTGAAGCCAATGTCTTTAAAATGCAAATACTATACAAACTATACCCAAGATTCAAGGGACATAATAAAAATATAACTTTAAAATGATGCTCTTTCAAGCCTAAAAATGCCTCCCAGAACTTCTATCAACAGAGTCCACATATCTACAAAATTTGTGCTCGAGTTACTTTCTTTGATATAAAAGTGAAAACAAATCTGCATGGTGCTGTGGCATCATACCATGAAAAAAATTAATATCTTTAAAATTTGTTTTCTAGTTTGTTTTTATTATAAAAGTGTTAATAAATCTGCATGGTGCTGAAGAAAAAAAACTAATGTCTTAATTTCAAACCTGCAGCATTAATTAGCGCCATGTTGTCAAGAATATCTGGACAATTGAATGAAATATGCATGGACCGAAATGACAGCTGGTTTTTCATTGACAAAAGATGCCTTTGAGGCAGTTTTAAGATTATGCTATTCAAAGTATGAGGGTAGTTGGTACAGTTTTCACTCATATTCAGATCATTGCTGATATTTGCTGATAAACATGTATCCTCTTAGCAGCAGGGAATAAGTAAATGACAGTTTTAATGACCAATATTGGAGATGTGACCTTGACCTCCAAATCCAAAGGGGTCATCTGCTGGTCACCTCAAACCTAAATTTCAAGTTTGAAGGCCATGGGTGCAGACTTTGTCGAGTTGTCACACAGGCAAACTTTTTGCGTTCAATGGTCTGTGACAAATCAATAGGGCTCACCTACTGGTCAGACCCAACCCCAAAGTCAAGTTGTTCAAGGGCCATGTGTGCAGGCTTTTTCCAGTCATTATTAGTACAACCTTTTAGCATTCAATGTCACTGTGACCTTGACTTTTGACCCAATGACCGCTTAAATCAATAGGATCTTCTAATAGTCAGACTTAGCCTCCATGTTGAGTTTGAGGGCCATAGGTGCAGGCATTGTCAACTTATCAGTCAGATGTATGGTTTGACACCTTCCTGTTCAAGGTCACTGTGACCTTTGACCATATTACCCCTAAAATCAAAAGGGGTCAACTACTGGTTAAACCAAGTTTTCATGTCAAGTTTGACAATAGGTCTAGGAATTGTAGAGTTATCACCCGGATAAGCTTTGGTCTACTGTCAGACAGACGGACGTAGCGGCCAACATGTGCAAAGCAATATACTCCTCTTCTTTGAAAGGGGCATAATAAATTGAAATTGATTAAATATTTTTGTTTATTATGTTAATTAACTTACACTACATACAACAAGTACCATTTTGATATTTTCGAATGCTCATTTGGGCATGTACATGGGTTTTGATCTGACTATGAACATGAAACTACATAGTGATGTTCCCTCCTATCAATTCTAAATTTAAATAACCATGAGAAAAAAAAATGTTTTCACTGCACCATGAATAAATATGTCAAACAAAATAAATGTCAAGTTATTCAAGATTAATTTAACACTGTTCTTTTGATGATTTCCGTGCATTCCTGACTGCAGGTTTTTCCCATTTTCCCACACAGTTATTTCATATTGGCCTTACAAGGTCAGATCTTGAGTTGGGTCTTCATTGCTGGACACTATCTCTTTATCTCCACAGAAAACACACTGGTGCAAGTTTCACTGCAACAACTGCAAAAAAAGTTATGTTATATTCTAACTGAACTCTGCATCAATATTCAATTATTTTTTATTGGATTTAGGAAATGTCTTTGTTTTAAAGGGTTCATATAAATTAATGCATTTTTTTTCAATTTAATGCATTATCATGCTGGACTCTTTGACATTGATGGTTAAAACAAAGAAGGCATATGATTTGTGTACAGATTAAACATTATTAATTATAAATATGTTCTTTAATAATTATAAATATGTTCTTTAATAAATAGACAAGTGGCAACAATTTCCCCAGTTAAAAAGTTTACATTTGCATATCTGCAGATTAATCAATTGCATTTCTTTTGCTTTGATTATTTAAGTCAAATGAGTTAGACATGATAACGCATTAAAATAAGAAATATATTTTTGGGCATCAAATTATAGTGTGTGCCTTCAATCTAGAAATAAATTTCTTCTCAACATATGCTAAATTATAAAAAAAAAATATAAACCAAGATTTTGTTTATGACATACCTGCATAGTTAGTGGTCTCCATAACAGCTCAGAAATGCTCCCTATGACAAACTAAGTGCTGGTGTATGGCTGGGGAATAGTGCTGCTCCAACCAATAGCACAATTCTTCCTACATGTGGACCAGCTCCTCAATATGGTTTCTGTCATGGCAGTGATAACAGTATGTAACATGCCCTTTTCTACTTTCCAGAGAATGAATCTTCCAATCTAAATTACAAATATAAAAACAAATATATACATATGCACATGTAATGTTGTTAAAAACAAACCATTTATATGCCACAAAACTATAAGATTTTAGGTGAAAATTGAGCCAAATCAAAACATTTAGTCATTTAAAGCTGCACTCTCACAGATTTACTATTTTTACAACTTTTGTATTTTTTGTCTTGGAATGACCTATTTTTTTGCTAAAATATCTGCAAACCAGTGATATAAGACTACTGACAAAATATTAGATTGCAGACTTCCATATTTCAGGTCGAAAACAAAGGTTTTATGGCTTAAAGCGTTACTAACGGTTTAAGAAAAATACATAAAACATTTTGAACTTAAATATAAACATTTTCTGACAAATTCATTGTCACCAATCTTATATGAATGGTTAACATGCATTTGCACATAAATTGGCCCGTTCCAAGACAAAAAATAAATAAAGTAGTCAAAACATTCAATCTGTAAGAGTGCTGCACTCTCAGTCACAGATTGAAGGTTTTGACAACTTCTTTTACTTTTTGGCTTGGAATAAGCTAATGAAAAGCAGTATGAAAACTGATGAAATAAGACTGCTGACAAAAGATAAGATCATGTTTTTTACACTTACATTTGTAACTATTGTTTTTTTTTTGGTTAAAAGCATTACTTACGCTTTACTAATAATGAGATTTTTGGCACAGAACATCATCTTTTGACCGTATTAAAATAAGAAAACAGCGTTCCAATATTTTCAGTTGTCTTTTTTGACTGAATTAATATAAGAAAGCAGCGATCCCCTTTTTCCAGTTGTCTGTTATGTCCAGTGTTCAGAAATTCGCATAAAATAATTCATTACAAGACCAAGAAATAAAAAAAGAGTTGGTAAAACAGACAATCTGTGAGAGTGCAGCTTAAACATATGATATGCATTATCAGCCAAGTGCAGACCTACTCACATCCTGGCTACACAACCAGTACATTCATCAGCTTTACTGATTCGAACCAGGCACATTTATATTGGTAGACTAGCATATTACCATTCTGTGCTGGCCAGTAAAGTTCTCATTTGAATTCATTTTTTTTGCCAACTCTGTTTCAACTGAACTTCCTAAATGAATGAGAAGTTTCAAAAAATAATTACAATATCTCAGTAAATACCTGCATTTATGTGTTTCTTGTGCAATCTGTCAGCTTTGGTAGGCTCAGGTTTCATTTTGTCCAACTCAATACTTCTAGTCTGATGTACTGCCATCCAATTTTTAAGTCAGGTCAGGCAGCCATTTCAGCTTTGTTCCAGTTGATTGTATCAGATGATGCTAACAATACTAGCCTTGTATCCAGGCACTTCTCAATCTGAAAGTTTACAAAAGAACATGGCCTGTAATATTTAATAAAAAAATCATAATTGTTTACTCCTGGATGATGGGTTCTAAAGTAAACCTTTGAGAAAAGATGCTACTGGTATGGTGCTTGAACCCACGACCATGTGAACACTTGCATAGAGATCTGTCAAACTGAGCTAACTGGGTAACTGATTTTTAGGCAGCTCCCAGCTTGGCTCTACAATTGACAGGTGCATTATACATTATAGAGACAATAAATCAAACACTTGAAGCACTAGTCCAAATAATAGTATCTTAACTGATCTTTTTACAAATTTTGAAATGGCATATCCTTCACATACAATTTTTTTGTACCAAAAGTGGGTAGCTATTCCGATTGGGATTCCGGGTCAGGTAATTATATATATCTAAAATATGAGTTATGTTCACAAAAAATAAAAGCCGACGAATTATTATGAGTTTGATGAGTGTTTTTCTTCATTTCATACTGTCAAAACATAATGATATAAACTGTTATACATGAAGATCACCTGCAAGGCTGCGGTGCATAGATTTACATAGATGTAAAATGGTTGTGTTTAAATGCATTAAATGCTTGTTTTGTGAAAAAAATCTTTGCACTTACATGGTTATAACTAAAATACGAATATAAACCTTTAATATCTATTTCAAACATATAATACATATCTAACTACGATTTCAATATCTTTCAACCCCCACCCTGTTTTTCACAAACCCGCTTAGACGTAAGGGATTGGAAGAATCCCATATAACACGTCTATTTTTTTAGACTATTGAAGCATATATGTTCTTTTTTGATGGTTGAGACGTTTCAGGTTAAACAACAATTAAAAATGCGAAATAATTTTAGTGAATAATTAACTCTGAATTGAAAGTAACATGAAGATGTTGTAGTGAAGGATTTGCCATATATATATATATATATATATATATATATATATATATATATATATATATATACATTTTTTTTTTAATCGTAAAAAGAGTCCGTCAACGTACAAATATTTAGACTAAGAGATGTAGATCAGCTAGATGTACCTTCTAGTCCAAATAATTGTACATTGACAGATTTTTTTACTATTTTTGATACAGCAAATCCTTCACGTACAAATTGTTTTGTACGAATAGTGGGTAGTTATTCCGGGTTAAAGCATATTGCATCTATAATATATCATAAAAACAAGAAATATTACCAGATAATGTTATTTTATATAAATACCGTAACCAAAAAGTAATATCAAGCAAATAATTATGAGTTTGATGGTTTTTTCTTCATTTCATTCTGTCAAAACATAACAATATATACATGAAGGGCACCTGCAAGGCTGCAGTTCACAATTTTACAACAATCGGAACATTTCGGCCATCAATTGTAACAACTGGCCATCTTCGGTAAGCTTCGAGATAGTCAATCCCTGTTGGATACTGGCTAAGGTGTTCAGATTGTTCGGCCAAGGCCGAGTTGTTACGATTGTATTATCTCGAAGCTTGTCGGAGGTGGCCGAATTGTTACGATTGGGTCAAGTTGTTCCACTTGGCATAATTGTTGTCTGTGTCAGTCAACTTTTCTTTTAATGAAAAGGTGAATAATGTGTTTTAATGCATTAGATGCTTGTTTTTTGCAAAATAGCTTTGCACTTCCATGGTAAAATATGAATATAAATCTTTACTTTATTATTCATTTCAACCTTAAAATACTTCACTTAATACAATTTCAATATTTTTCAAACACCCCCGCTTTTTGCACAAAACCTTTTAGACGTCAGGGATTGGAAGAATCCCGTATAACACGTCTATTATTTCAGACTAATGTACATGTACCTTCGTGTCCGAAATCGATCACTTCCTGACAGCTCATTTCTGGATTGTCTCCATCTAAATTTAACATTTTTAGACGCATACATTGATGCCATTTTTGATTCGATTGATGTTAAAGCAATAGCACTAAATACAGGTCGGTTATTTTGTAGAAGAACGTTTTCGAAGTAACATTCAATTTCATTTCCGCATAATCGCCGCCATATTGTGTATGACTTTAAAAACTACACCCTATAGTCCAAAATAACAATAGGCATAACGTTGACACACTGTGATAGGTATAATCCAGATAATTTACTCAAACAAATACAATAGTTCGAATGCTGCTGAAAAAAATATTTTGAAACATAAAAGCTATTTCACAAAATATTACATGACATGAACTCTTTAACCGCGTATGATTTATTTCTTAATAGCTTTCATTCATAAAATAAGTTCTTTGCCGGGGTTTGCCGGGTCAGTCTTGAATGACGGGATATGTGTGACGTCACACGGGGTGCAAACATGTGGTGTAGCTTACTATTGGATGTAGGGTAAAATGACTTCGTATGTAAATGCTATACTTTCATTATTTTTCATTATTTTGTTCAATAAAACTCACCAAATTGCAACGGTACAACTATACTAAGAGTAACACGCAATGTTTGTCATAAAAAGGGCAATAACGCGTTAAATACACATAAGCAGGTACTTGACGCCCCACATTCACGTAAGTAGATCTGTTGCTACGCAGGTGGTGTGTATCAATATATTCATGTTCAATATGTCGTGTCAGGCGACTAGTCGCGTTTCTGAAATACCGCTCTCTAAAGACTGTCGGCTTGCAGCCGACAGTCTAAAAACAAGTTCGGTAGCAAAAAGTTTAAACATAAACCTAGTTTAATGGCACTGGGTAAACGCCAACACTTAACTTACACGTATTTGTATACATCTTTAAATACATCACTCCATGGACTAAACTTTACGGATTGTTTTATTGATGGACTGCGAACTCGCTGATTGATAACGAAGCTGTATCCAACCAACTAGGCAGTGATTGGACTCAACTGGCTAAAATATGCGGATTTTTATATTGATGGACTGCATACTCGCTGATATATAACGAAGCTGTGTCATTTGAACTAATTAGCCGTGTTTAAAACTGGAATTTGGAATAAACCAGTGCCTTTTATAATTAAATTGTCTGTAATTATATTAATTTAAAGAAGGACAACTTACCATGGGTAGTAGGAGCAACTGAAAAATACAATCTAATACGAAGTGATCTACATTGACGACTAGAGCTTGTCTACCATCAAGTGCGTAAATAGCTTGATTCGGGCTATATATAATAGCTCGACCAACGTTACGACATTTTATGCAAACAAAATTTATTTATTAAAATTATATACGAACTTTACTAAGAAAATATGTATTTTATGCTTGCAATATACTTATTCAATACAAATGTTTATAGACTGATCCATTCAGCTCATACGTTGTTTTATGACGTCTTATTCATGTTAATTGTTTACACGATATCATATCATGCTATTTTTCATATCCTCGGGAAAATTAAATAGCCTTAAAGACGGTACCTTAATTATTGATAGGTATAAATACATATAAGTGGTCAGCATTATATTTAATACAAAGAAAAGACAGTGTTATTCAAGTCTGGAAAGAAAAACAAAAATACACAAACATCTAGATAATTGAAATAAAAACTAAACATACTTTCACATTTACTACCGCTGTATCCCGAGGAGCATTCACAATAATTATGTCTATCATTCCAATGGCCGTGGTGACCACAGTCTGTAAAAATACCAATATAGATATCAGCCAACATGTACGTTCATTATCTCAGGTTTATAAGATCTTCTTTGAATACATATGTGAAAAACAAGTTCGGTAGCAAAAAGTTTAAACATAAACCTAGTTTAATGGCACTTGGTAAACGCCAACACTTAACTTGCACGTATTTGTATACATCTTTAAATACATCACTCCATGGACTAAACTTTACGGATTGTTTTATTGATGGACTGCGAACTCGCTGATTGATAACGAAGCTGTATCCAACCAACTAGGCAGTGATTGGACTCAACTGGCTAAAATATGCGGATTTTTATATTGATGGACTGCATACTCGCTGATATATAACGAAGCTGTGTCATTTAAACTAATTAGCCGTGTTTAAAACTGGAATTTGGAATAAACCAGTGCCTTTTATAATTAAATTTTCTGTAATTATATTAATTTAAAGAAGGACAACTTACCATGGGTAGTAGGAGCAACTGAAAAATACAATCTAATACGAAGTGATCTACATTGACGACTAGAGCTTGTCTACCATCAAGTGCGTAAATAGCTTGATTCGAGCTATATATAATAGCTCGACCAACGTTACGACATTTTATGCAAACAAAATTTATTTATTAAAATAATATACGAACTTTACTAAGAAAATATGTATTTTATGCTTGCAATATATTTATTCAATACAAATGTTTATAGACTGATCCATTCAGCTCATACGTTGTTTTATGACGTCTTATTCATGTTAATTGTTTTCACGATATCATATCATGCTATTTCTCATATCCTCTAGAAAATTAAATAGCCTTAAAGACGGTACCTTAATTATTGATAGGTATAAATACATATAAGTGGTCAGCATTATATTTAATACAAAGAAAAAGCAGTGTTATTCAAGTCTGGAAAGAAAAACAAAAATACACAAACATCTAGATAATTGAAATAAAAACTAAACATTCTTTCGCAATTGCTTCCGCTGTACCCGGGGAAGCATATACATTTATGAAAATGATCACTCCAATGGCTGTGTTTACCACAGTCTGTAAAATATCAATATGGATATTAGCCACCATGAACGGGTAAAGCCTGATTTCAGCTTCATAAGATCTTCTTTGAAAACTTAACTTTAAACGTATTTGTTTACATCTTTGAAAACATCACTCCATTAGCCGTGGTGACCGCAATCTGCAAAAGTACCAATCTATGAAATAGTGATTTCCCATGACGTGTAGAGCAGGTATCTGCCACTACGAACGAAAATATTTCTGCATTCACTTCATTGATGGACTGCAGACTCGCTGATGGATACCGAACCGCTGTCAATTACGCTAATTTACCGTGTTTTAAACTGTAATTTGGAATAAAGCAGTGTCTTAAATACGATATTTTCTTTTATTTATATATACTTGAGGAAGCAAAACTTTTTTTAGTAAATCCACGAGAAAATACAATCATGTACGTAGTTATCTGCCTTGACAAGCATAATTGATCTCTACCACCACATGCGAAAGCAACTACAAAAAAATTGGCATGTATATTATAACTATTATAACAAAGTTACAAAAACAACATTTTTTCAATGTTTTATAACAAATCTTCAAATTTTAAATGAGGAAAAACGTCCTTTTAATGACGATACGAAATTTTTGAATGCCGTCATGTGATATGATCGATAACAGTGATTACTGTTAAGCAAGGGAAGTAACCACTGTATGGAGTCTGTAAAATACATGCTGTATGTGTAACCCAGATTAAATTCTGATAGTTTAAGGGAGACAATTCATGCAGGTTGACATTAATGTTTTACCTGTTATTTGTTATTGTTTCCCTTGATATGTTATATGGTTGAGTGATTTCTTTGAAATTGGTCAGGTGACTGAAGCTTTAGTTTTAAGTTGGTGTAAGTAAAGGAAAATTATAATGGCCAGTATTGTTTGCATTTGATCTTTTAACTATTTTATTTGTGTTTGCAATTTGTTGGAAATAAAATCATGCATTTGGTATATTTGTCAGGCTGAATTTTGTATTTTCGTGTTAGTAGACTTTTGAGGATTGGTTTCAATATAGCATAATCTGCAAATTGTTCTTTAGATCTAATATTGCATTCATGTTTTTGAGTTTTCAGTTATAACCAGCATGAACTGCATTCACCTGCGAGATGTATGATTAATAGTGAGGAGTTCAGTCCCACAGACTTGGTAGGTGATTGATGTAAACTGTTTTGTACATGTTTGTTAGTGGTATATGTACTTTGTTATGTCATTGTATGTTATGGCTTTTTAACGCCACGTGACAATTACAACGCATATATTATTTGTTTACTACATTATGTTTCTATTACAAGAACAGTTATATATGTATTGTAATAAGTAAGTCTTTTCTATTTTTAGAACGTGCTCTCTTATATTATACGTTATTACGCTCTTCGAACTATATGGAAATAAATGTATATAATTACTGAAACGGTGCTATAAAGATTAAAACGAACCCATGCCTTTCTCACATATCCATTAAAACTATTTGATTAGCGTGGAAAGTTAAGGCTGGAAATATATATTTGACGTTGATTGAAGAACTCTAGTGTTCACAGACAGTTTCAATGCGGTTAGACAACAATTTATTGATACTAGATTTCGACCAATTGAAAATGGCCTTCTTTAAGCGCCCATCATTTGGAATGAACAATGATAAAACCAATACTGAATATTAGAAGGAGTGATGCGTTTCACTATAGGTTGATAAAGTTAATGTGTGAAGTTTGCTAAAACATATAATTGTCCCTATAAGAAATTCAAAAGATGAATGTCGTGCTGACACGTCATCGACATTGGACACTCCAACATCTATCTCGTGCTCGTACACTTCATACAACCAAATCTAACACATGTTGAGATGGTCAAATTTGAAAATTCAAGGATAATTACTAGTAAATGTTGTATTCTAATATCATACGCAATATGTCATACACATAAACATTGCTATTATTGAGATTTCGCAAGTGTCTGTTTGACGTCACTGTTGCATAATTTAAGATATACGAAGGCACGGACCTTAAATCAATGGACTTCATACTCGCTCATAGATAACGAATCTGAGTCCATTGCAATGATTTACTATGTTGTGTATGTAACTGTAACTGTGATTATGATATAAAATTCAATAATGAACCTTACATTTGAATAGAACTCCAACTCTACTATTATCTATGTTCACTTGAGGAAGCAAAACTTACCATGCTGATGAGAACCATCTTGGCCACAGCATCTTAGATCTGCAATAAGTCATCATGGTACATTTACAAGTGCATAATGGTTGAAAAACGAAGCTAAAAAGTCATGTGCGGGGTTGTCGTTTAGGTGCTGAAGTCTGTGATTTCAAAAAAAATGATATTTACTTGAGATTTATAATATATTTAGGTTAAAACGTATGGAACTAACATTTGATCCCCCTTCTGTTTGATATTAGAAGCTTTAAGGTAGCCTCGCTATTGCTTTGAAACAGACGTCTCAAATATCTAAGCGTCATCTTTAAAATAATAATTTATGATCATTAAGCGTTGACAAACAATTCAAAGGTATTCATCATGTACATCAAAAGGTTACAAAGTAGTCGGAATATTATCAAATGGCTTCCAACGACAAATGTAATACAAAACAGCAAATATTCTTCAGGATAAAAAACAACAATAACACAACTATTAGAAACATAGGGAGAAATCAAGCCCAGTCCACATAGTTTTAGGACGCATGTTTTCTATGTAGTGACCTGAATCGTACAAACTCCATCCGCGAGTCAACAACATTATATCCACGAGGACCTAGGTGGCGCTAAAAGCTTGCTTTGCGTTGCATTATGTCTGGTTGAATAGCTCTCAATAGTAGACCACATAGCCACGCACCCTGGTTTACGTTTATTTTTATCAACATGGACACAATTGAAGCGGTCCGTAGGTAAAACATAAGACAGGAATGTTTCCAACGTAGCCAGTTAATCTAAACACTGAGTGTTGGGCGTTTTTAATATTATCTCAATATGGTGACCGTTATGCTAGTTCATGGACTGTAAAGAGCGCACAATGATAACTGACTAAATAAATATAACAACTAAGACTCAATGAAAATAAGACTGGATTTAAAATTCAACCAATGTAACTAAAATTTAAACTTTTAGCATTTTATAGACTATGCTACAATTTTTTTCAACTAGTGGGTGTGCTTTCAGCAATGATGAAAAAATACATTTTTATCGATCATTTAGAACTAAGAATTGCAAAGAATTTAAAAGTGATGTTCAAATTATACAATACTAATATTATTTCACAGAAAAAATAATAGAATCCTTGTGTTTTACCTTTATGCTCCAGCAACACAACGACAATGACGAGGACTGCAAGAAAGACATTAAGAACGCATGACGTACGTAGTGAGTGATTAAGTTTGTACAAGTATGTGACGTTTAGATGCCTGTTGACCCCCTAAAATATTTATGTTATTTAAAATAGATAAATAATACGTTCAAAAGTATAGCAAAAAATACACAAGAAGTTTTTTCCTAGATATATGATAATTAGGTCATTTTAAGTTGGATTTCTTGTGAAAAAGAACCAAAAACACGAATGAAATAAATGTAACTATACTCTTTGTACGTTTATATATTTGTTCCACAACGCGACGATAATCAGAAGTTCTCCATTAGCCGATTAGCGGTTAAAATTTTGCTGTCTGCCTGTGGAACGTTAACAGGTGAATTAAATTTGAGATTAAAAATCAAATTTGCGACCGGCCATATCCAGGACAGCAATATTAACTACATAATCATATTTAATTGATCCGTTCTAACAACAACTTAAACTTATATATGGAGTCAACGCGTACGGAGTCTATGAAAGTATGCTGGTGGTCGATTACTAGCCTAGACTAAAAGTGACGGTTTTTATTTAGCGTTGGCATTGAAAATAAAAGGAAATCAAAGAAGAAGTGAATTAAAAGTTTTCAAAACTATGAACATTGTAAATGTATTTCGATATAAAATTTACAAGGCTTTTTTCAATTAAGATCAGAAAGTTGTTTCAATTTTTACTGAATTGAATCATGATATTCAATACATGAAAAGGAAGCGTGCAATGATTTGTACTGATCAAGTTTGGATTTATTTGATGTGGAATCAGAATAGAAAAATCAATTGCAACACAATCTTGTTTGTTTTATTCCAGTTTCTCTCAAAATTGAATTTAATTTAAAAGGAAGGTCTGAAGTAGATGTAACAGGATTTTTTGAAATAATTTACAAAATAAAATTAAGCGTATGTATTAGAGAACTTTAAAAGTGGCGAATTCGGGCGTTATTTAAAAATGAATGAAGATAATTGACCTTCGTGCTGATAAGACTGGGGTTAGATACCTTGATGACAACATAAGAATAAGTCATTTCCAAGTATTGTAACAATGTAAATTATGTAGTATTTTTTATGGTATAGAAGGAAACGTTTCCACCCACACCCCAATAAATAAAAAAACAGACGTTTCATATGAAAACAATGACAACTACAAGGGCAAGCCGGGTAGTTAACAATCAAATACAACTCCTGATAAGAGGCACTAAGCCATAGCCACATAAGACAAGCAAAGTAGCTTAAATGTTAGGGAAAAACACTGTTAAGGGGCAGTAAGCTAGAGCCCGAAGCAGGGTCAAGCCCAGAAGCTAATATTCAACCAAAACTCCTGGTCAGAGGCAGTACGCTAGAGCCTAAGGTAGGGTCAAGCCCAGTTGCTAACATTCAATAAAACTCCTGGTTAGAGGCAGTGAGCAAGATCCCAAAGTAGGGTCAAACCCAGTAGCTCACATTCAAGAAAAACGCCTGGTAAGAGGCAGTAAGCTAAGCCCATAGCAGGGCCAAGCCCAGTATATAAATTTCAAGCAAAAATCCTGGTTAGAGGCAGTAAGCTCAGCCCATAGCAGGGTTAAGCTCATTAGCTTACATTCAAGCAAAACTCCTGGTTAGAGGCAGTACGCTAGAGCCCTAAGCAGGGTCAAGCCCCGAACCTAACATTCATGTAAAACTCTTGGTCAGAGGCAGTAAGGTGGAGCCCAAAGCAGGGTCAAGCCCAGTAGCTAACATTCAAGAAAAACTCCTGGCAAGAGGCAGTAAGCTAAGCCAATTGCAGGGTCAATCTCATTAGCTTACATTCAAGCAAAACTCCTGGTTAGAGGCAGTAAGGTAGAGCCCAAAGCTGGGTCAAGCATAGTAGCTAACATTCAAGCAAAACTCCTGGTTAGAGGCAGCGAGCTAGAGCCCAAAGTAGGGTCAAGCCCAGTAGCTAACATTCAAGCAAAACTCCTAGTCAGAGGCAGTGAGCTAGAGCCTAAAGTAGGGTCAAGCCCAGTAGCTAACATTCAAGAAAACTCCTAGTTAGAGGCAACAAGCTAAGCCCAAAGCAGGGTCAAGCCCACAAGCTTACATTCAAGCAAAACTCCTGGTCAGAGGCAGTAAGCTAAGCCCATAGCAAGGTCAAGCCAATATTTAACTTTCAAGCAAAACTCCTGGTTAGAGGCAGCGAGCTAGAGCCTAAAGTAGGGTCAAGCCCATTAGCTAACATTCAAGTTAAACTCCTGGTAAGAGGCAGTGAGCTAGAGCCCAAAGTAGGGTCAAACCCAGTAGCTAACATTCAAGAAAACTCCTGGTTAGAGGCAGTAAGCTAAGCCCATAGCAGGGTCAAGCCCAGAAGCTTACATTCAAGCAAAACTCCTGGTCAGAGGCAGCAAGCTAAGCCCATAGCAGGGTCAAACCCAGTAGCTAACATTCAATAAAACTCCTGGTTAGAGGCAGTGAGCTAGAGCCTAAAGTAGGGTCAAGCCAAGTAGCTAACATTCAAGAAAACTCCTAGTTAGAGGCAACAAGCTAAGCCCAAAGCAGGGTCAAGCCCACAAGCTTACATTCAAGCAAAACTCCTGGTCAGAGGCAGTAAGCTAAGCCCATAGCAAGGTCAAGCCAATATTTAACTTTCAAGCAAAATTCCTGGTTAGAGGCAGCGAGCTAGAGCCTAAAGTAGGGTCAAGCCCATTAGCTAACATTCAAGTTAAACTCCTGGTAAGAGGCAGTGAGCTAGAGCCCAAAGTAGGGTCAAACCCAGTAGCTAACATTCAAGAAAACTCCTGGTTAGAGGCAATAAGCTAAGCCCATAGCAGGGGCAAGCCCAGAAGCTTACATTCAAGCAAAACTCCTGGTCAGAGGCAGTAAGCTTAGCCCATAGCAGGGTCAAGCCCAGTAGCTAACATTCAATAAAACTCCTGGTTAGAGGCAGTGAGCTAGAGCCTAAAGTAGGGTCAAGCCCAGTAGCTAACATTCAAGTAAAATTCTTGGTCAGAGGCAGTAATGTGGAGACAAAAGCAGGGTCAAGCCCAGTAGCTAACATTCAAGAAAACTCCTGGTTAGAGGCAGTAAGCTAAGCCCATAGCAGGGTCGAGCTCGTTAGATTAAATTCAAGCAAAACTCCTGGTTAGAGGTAGTGAGTGAGCTAGAGCCCAAAGCAGGGTAAAGCACAGTAGCTAACATTCAAGTAAAACTCTTGGTCAGAGGCAGTATGCTAGAGCCCAAAGCAGGGTCAAGCCCAGTAGCTAACATTAAAGTAAAATTCTTGGTCAGAGGCAGTAAGGTGGAGACAAAAGCAGGGTCAAGCCCAGTAGCTAACATTCAAGCAAAACTCCTGGTTAGAGGCAGTAAGCTAAGCCCATAGCAGGGTCGAGCTCGTTAGATTGAATTCAAGCAAAACTCCTGGTTAGAGGTAGTGAGTGAGCTAGAGCCCAAAGCAGGGTAAAGCCCAGTAGCTAACATTCAAGTAAAACTCCTAGTCAGAGGCAGTAAGGTAGAGCCCAAAGCTGGGTCAAGCCCACTATCTAACATTCAAGCAAAACTCCTGGTCAGAGGCAGCAAGCTAAAGCCCAAGGTAGGGTCAAGCCCAGTAGCTAACATTCAAGCTAAACTCCTGGTAAGAGGCAGTGAGCTAGAGCCCAAAGTGAGGTCAAGCCCAGTAGCTAACATTCAAGAAAGCTCCTGGTTAGAGGCAATAAGCTAAGCCCATAGCAGGGTCGAGCCCAGAAGCTTACATTCAAGCAAAACTCCTGGTCAGAGGCAGTAAGCTTAGCCCATAGCAGGGTCGAGCTCGTTAGCTTTTATTCAAGCAAAACTCCTGGTTAGAGGCAGTACGCTAGAGCCCAAAGCAGGGTAAAGCTCAGTAGCTAACATTCAAGTAAAACTCCTAGTCAGAGGCAGTAAGGAAGAGCCCAAAGCTGGGTCAAGCCCAATATCTAACATTCAAGCAAAATTCCTGGTTAGAGG
The DNA here is from genome assembly GCF_026914265.1 of Mya arenaria. NCBI lineage: Eukaryota > Metazoa > Mollusca > Bivalvia > Myida > Myidae > Mya > Mya arenaria. The sequence goes on from NC_069128.1 coordinate 24,212,617, forward strand.
CAGCAAGTTAAAGCCCAAGGTAGGGTCAAGCCCAGTAGCTAACATTCAAGTAAAACTCCTGGTAAGAGGCAGTGAGCTAGAGCCCAAAGTAGGGTCAAGCCCAGTAGCTAACATTCAAGAAAGCTCCTGATTAGAGGCAATAAGCTAAGCCCATAGCAGTGTCAAGCCAAGAAGCTTACATTCAAGCAAAACTCCTGGTCAGAGGCAGTAAGCTTAGCCCATAGCAGGGTCGAGCTCGTTAGCTTACATTCAAGCAAAACTCCTGGTTAGAGGCAGTACGCTAGAGCCCAAAGCAGGGTCAAGCCCAATAGCTAACATTCAAGTAAAACTCTTGGTCAGAGGCAGTAAGGAAGAGCCCAAAGCATGGTCAAGCCCAGTAGCTAACATTCAAGTAAAACTCTTGGTCAGAGGCAGTAAGGTAGAGTTCAAAGTAGGGTCAAGCCCATTAGCTAACATTCAAGCAAAACTCCTTGTTAGAGGCAGTAAGGTAGAGCCCAAAGCAGGGTCAAGCCAAGTAGTTAACATTCAAGCAAAACTCCTAGTTAAAGGAAGTGAGTTAGAGCCCAATGCTTGGGCAAGCCCAGTAACTTACATATAATCAACACTCCTTGGTAGAGGCAGTAAGGTGGAACAAAAAGCTGGGTCAAGCCCAGTAGCTAACATTTAAGTAATACTCCTGGTTAGAGAAAGTACGCTAGAGCCCAAACCAGGGTCAAGCCCAGTAACTATTATTCAAGTAAAACTCCTAGTTAAAGGCAGTACGTTATAGCCCAAAGCAGGGGCAAGCCCAGAAGCTTACATACAATCAAAACTCTTGGTTAGAGGCAGTAGGGTAGAGCCCAAAGCAGGGTCAAGCCCAGTCGCTAACATTCAAGCAAAACTCCTTGTTAGAGGAAGTGACCTTGAGCCCAAAGCAGGGTCAAGCCCAAAGCAGGGTCAAGCCCAATAGCTAACATTTAAGCAAAACTCCTGGTTAGAGAAAGTGAGCTAGAGCCCAAAGCAGGGTCAGACCCGGTAGCTAACATTCAAGCAAACTTTCTGGTTAGAGGAAATGAGCTAGAGCCCAATGCAGGGGCAAGCCCAGTAGCTTACAAATAATCAACACTCTGGTTAAAGGCAGTAAGGTAGAGCCAAAATCAGGGTCAAGCCCAGTAGTTATTCATTGAAGTAAAACTCCTGGTCAGAGGCAGTAAGGTAGAGCCCAAAGCAGGGTCAAGCCCAGTACCTTATATTCAAGCAAAACTCCTGGTTAGAGGCAGTAATGTAGAGCCCAAAGCAGGGTCAAGCCCAGTACCTAACATTCAAGCAAAACTCCTGGTAAGAGGCAGTAAGATAGAGCCCAAACCTGGGTCAAGCCCAGTATCTAACATTCAAGTAAAACTCCTGGTTAGAGGCAATGAGCCAGAGCCCAAAGCAGGGTCAAGCTCATTAGCTTTTATACAAATAGAACTCATGGTGAGAGGCAAAACGCTACTAGTCGGCGAGTAGTTCTCGGACACTCAGGATTTTCGCTTCATTTTGGAATTTACATATCAAGCACCTGATTTAAATCAATCAGGTGTTTGAAAAGTTTCAGCAGGTACCAAATCTTTTCTTTAGGTTAGGATTATAAGACGTTGAATTCCAAAAGTTTCCAGTTGTTTACAAAATCACATTTTACCTCCGCTGGGAATCAAAATTATAGTGCGCATCCGCAAAAATTACAACTTAAAATACGGGCAACAGTTAGGTTAAATGAATTGTTTGGTATACTTCCTTTTTTGACGCAGACGACATTCTGCATTTACGAAAATATTCATGTTATTATAAGTCGAGCGTTTACATTACACTTGTGCTAAAAATAGATACCACTTATTTCATTTTTATGAGCTTCATGTTATATGTATATAGGTACAATTTGATTAGTTTTTAATGAAAAATAATGAGATATATATTACCTACTGGTTTGAAAATTCCACTTTTAAATATATTAAATAAAAAAATCACTTCAGCGCATGTTTCCCGGTTTTGTTAATCATTTAAGGGGGTGTCCGAGAACTACTTCTGTCGAACTAAAATTTAACCTCTTTTGAGCACCACATTCGGAGCCTATGAGAATGGACCTAAGTTGTTTAATTTCACTTGATTTTGCATTATTTCAACAGAAGAAAAGCTGAAGTTTGTTATAAATATTGGAATATCATATATCTTTTAAAATAAGGATACTTTATCGATAAAACCTCTAAAAGTGTCCGAGAACTACTCGCCTACTGGTGGAGCCCAAAGCAGGGACAAGTCCAGTATCTAACTTTTAAGAAAAACCCCATTTAGAGGCACAAAGCTTGACCTGGAAACAAAACAAGCCTTGACATTGACAAAACAGATAAATGCAAAAACATAATCAATTTTATGTACAAAATCATATTGCCAATATTAAAAAACCATCATTATTAAATAAAACATTTGGTCAAATGAACAAACCTGTTTTGATATCCATAACTGAGAGCAAATAGATTTGGCATGCAAGCTTGGATAAGAATCGTGCACTGTGATTCCAAATACGGTGTAGGTTCAGACGTTTGTACATGTAGTATTTAAAGATATGAATTTTAGGACGAAGAAACTGTAGAGTTCTAAAAGTTTGCCAGTTTTTGAATTTTGTAATGTTTAGCAAGTTGATCATTAGACAAAAGGAAGACTACGGAGATATAAATTAGTGTATGCTTGCTAAAAATTGTATAATGTACATGTAGTCACAAATGTTATTATATTATTATTGTTATATTTCTTTGATATACTTTGCAGAAAACGTACAACAGTCTGTAAAAATGATTTGACTTAAAAGATAGCTAGACGAGAGTTGTGCCAGCAGGCAGAAACATAACGTCAGTGATACAAAGTACTAAGCGCAAAAAGCAGGAAACACTTCTTCCGTTAACTTCAAAGGCAATGTGTTAACCTGCATTTAATGAGCTGAATAAGGAGAACGTCCAAACAACAAAGGTCGATTTATCTCACTCATGGAAATTAGTAAATGCAAAACGTACAAGACACACTTATAATTCTACCGGTGAACTAATCTTTAATGGACATATTCTAAGAAACGGCGATGAAAAACTAAAGGGTCCCTCGTTCCTTTTGGCCTTATACGTACCGAAAATAGTTGCAACATTACATGATTATAACTGAAACGAAAAATACCATGAGTTTTGAACACCACGATGCGCCACTTGAGTCCCAACAGTAATGCTACTGTCTTACTGGAAGCTGTTAAAAGGTGATCGATCGCTGTCTAAAACAAAAGTTCAGTTGACATGATATGATTCAATATAAACAGTTGTTTGATACAAAAGAAGTTTGGTCTCCGTTCTTGTAAATTTGTTAACATAAATGTAACGTGCATGCCGAAATGACGTAACGTTAATCATTTTTAACTCCAATTTTAGGCATATAGAAAAAAGACCGTAAACACCTCGTGAACATCATTTGTTCTATATTGTAACTATTATATACTATTATATAGTAAACAATTTCTATCCAGCCGGTAATAAATTTCCTTTTTCGCTGCTATTTAAAGAAGGATAAATACTTGCCCTTTCAAATTACGGCTGTTTTGTGTCCAAACCAGGCTATCCGACAGCAAAAGTCAAGCTTCTTATCTGGGTGTTTATGAGTTTAATATACTAGGTGGTTATCTATTGAGGATAGTACACAGAAAAAATTAACCATGGTTAGTTCTACCCTGCTATAACACTGTCACATGGGACCAGAATTGAGGTCCCATCGGAAAGACCATTAGTATTGTAGAGTTAAACTAAGTTATTATACGTTACCTGTTAAATTTGGCAGAGTATTAACAATTTATGTGTGAAAACTTTGTGGACTGCTCCGGATTTCTCTCGAATAAAACAATAAGGGTGAAAAAACATGAAGTCGGAGATGATGCCATCTAATGGGAGTTCATGCCACATATATATGTGATTAATTGTAAATTAATTTCAGAAGTTTAAATATTTCGGTAGTGTTGAAAATAAATTGATCAATTTCGAAAACATGTGTTGTGCTTTCATACAAGAATGGTTATTTCTTTATCCCTTTTACAATCAATTCTTATTCATCTGGGCCCTATCTAAATAGTTAACCAATATCAGATTGATATTATATAAATTAGCCTATAAATGGTTCGGTCCCGGGTCCCAGAGATAACATTTGTTTAAGATGAAAAATTATTCCAAAATAATATTTGCAGCTCAAGTTATACTACATTGTTCATGATTTGTTTTTTATATATCCTTGGCCGCTAGTACGTATTCTTGAGCATGTACAATAACGATGTGATATTTCCAAAATATTGACAAATACGAATCATCATTCTTCAGTTGTATGTCTCGATGTGTAGACTCCGTTTCGCAAAACCAATAATGTAAATGAGGTGTTTATTATGGTGGCATATTACTGCCGTAAAATAACATGATAGCGTTCGCGAATTGTTTCGATACTTTTTTGGTAAGATAAATATAAATAAAGATTAAACACAGGCATTAAAGTGCCCAGAACTGCCACCTATTACTCTTTTTAGCTATACAACACTAACATGTTAACTAGTATACGAAGGGCAACACGAATTTTATCTAGTTAACTAGTTAGTACGTTACTTACTAAGTGTCATTTGCAAACATTAACTAGTGAACCAGTAAATGAAGTACAGCTAAAAATGTAACAGATGGCAGTTCTAGGCACTTTCAAGCCAGTTTCAATCTGATGATATGTATCTTATTGAACAGGTTAGAGAAATAGCTAGAGAAATATCGCGAAAAATTAAGTGGTTAACACGAAACAATCCTTGAACGTTAACAGGTTAACAGGTTATCTTGCGGCAGTTATATGACACCATAGTTTATCATTTGGCGGTCTGTAGGCCCCTGATATGAAATCCGCATTGCACACAAAGGGACATAAATCTATAATGGCATATCACTATAAGGTGACATACATTATTGGCCTTGTGTTGGCTAGTGATTCGGTTGTCGTCTTTACGCCTTGTATAGCACGAACAAAATTATAATATTTGACACTTCTCATATATTTGACCATAAAATATGTAAGTCTAAAACTTAATTATTTGCATGAAACTAATACGATTTGCTCTAAGATGCTACGGGAATAGGATCTCATGATGTGTTTGGCCATTTATATACTTGATAATAAGTTCTAGAATTCCGTGGGATTTCATCTGTTGGCTGTTATTTTCAATCATACATTATGTATAAATTATTATTATGAAACACGATATATAGCGAGATCATGCGAGGATGTGCCCCGGGAATTTTCGGTCAGTGGGTTCAATGAACTAGAGTGCATGTCAAGGAAAACATTTTATAACTACAATTACTGATAATTTGTTGGTTTAGGGAATGCATTACGTTGTCATAACTTTGAAGATTATTTTGTTTTTAAGAGAGCATATGAGGAGAAGTTTCTCCGTTTCTGCATTTTTATCATTGCGTAAGGAACACTATATTATGATAAAACGTGTATAACAAGCTGATTTCAGGATATATGATAATAATACGATATTGGTTTGGTAAACACCAACGTCAATTAAAAAAAATCGTTATGGCTCAATTACTTAATATTTTAATTTCCTTTTTTAGAATTTTGATTTGTTTTAGACCTCATAAGTTAGTAATATGTTTTCTTCTTTATTACATCTTTTAAATTTAATGACATTAGAAACGAATGCTGTAATCGAAAAACAATGATACTTTGTTCATTTTAACTCTTCATTGGAAGTTATGTGAATTTGTTCAGTTGACAGTCAACACTTACACACCGATAGAAAGAGTCAAACAATCTGCGAAATGTCTCTTATAATGGGCCCTTTGCACCACAAAAAATGTCAAACTTCAAACTTAAATGCGTTCATGCTATTATTTATGCATACACATATGTATAGGTGAAATGAAAGCAACACCTCAGTAGAATAATTCGCGCTTGATAACAGTTTTAATTAATATAAGTTTCACTTACGTAATGATGAAAGAAATTTGAACACTCCAGTAATTAAAATTAGTGAAGTGTCCATCTAAATGTTAAAGAAATTTCAATTTAAACAATCTTGGAATGTTTTTTGCTTTGCTCGCAATTCGATAGGCTACTAAATACAAATACGAGCTTCTACCAGATCCACCAGTTTGTGCGATGCAAACTGGTTGTACACGTCCAATTATTTGGTTCCCCTCATAAATACATTTAGTTCGGTTCGGTCGGCCGTTAATATTGTTGTCAAATAAGAGAGTCTCTTCTAATGATGAACGAGGAAGCATGAAACAAGCCTAGTTTTTAAGGGCCACAGTATAACATGATTCAAAATATGTCTTTAATTACGATTCATTATTATAATAACATATACGATTTTAATAATAAAAACTAAAATCACATGACAACTCAAGTCTTTAAACTAGCCTAAGAGATTGAATATCTGTTTGGTAAATATGATTAGGAAATACAACCTGTTTATCGCAAATTATTATATAATGATTGTCATCGATTATGAGTTTTTGATTCACGTTTCGGCTAATCATTCAGATTGAAACAAATAAAAAACAACAAATAAGTTTCCAGTATGATGGTTTTAAAGTATAGCAATAGTTTATTATATAAGTACTCCATTCTGAAGGAAATTGGTCAATTGTCGTCCTCAAGCTCATTGTATGTGTTTTCCTGCGGAGAGAAGAAAATAATAGTACATATGCGATATTTATATCGTTAACAATTCATCTTGAATTACATTACAGTGTGAAACTCTTGCAATTAACGGTAATATGCATTATATACTGAGCCTTTCGATATTGCGCTATTGATTGATGTTTCATTATCTGCCTGGTAGATCAAAATTCTGAAAATTGATAATATTAAAAATGTAAATGATTGTCACTTACAGCACATATTGCATGTTTTGGGACAGGCAAGTTCGGCCATTGTTATATCCTGACAGACATTCGTTTGCCTTTGACATGCTATGGGATCAAGGTCAGCACATGTAGCGCCTACTGTTCCGGTGTTACTGGTAGTGGTTTCAAGCTTTGGTGCGCCAGTTGTTATTGTCTCTATGGAGATACATATATTGAAAATAGTCTGAACGATATCACAATACATAGTGTTTGCTGAATCTAACCAACAATGCAAAACGACTTTTTAAGGGCCGGCCACAGTGCAAAAGTACGCGGGGAAGGTCAACAATATGAACGTTACAAAAGCTCATGTTTAATTTAGGTTTTTTTGGGAACGATTCCTTTAGATGTCAAATATTTATTCTTGGTGATATGATTTGTGGGTGTAAGGAGTTAAACAAGGTTTAACTGACATTTTATCAGATGTTTGATAAAAGAAAAAATTCACATTCTTTCGGAAGGTCTGTCGACATTAATTGTTTTTACAACACATTGAACCTTCTTGATGATATTCTTTAAAATAAGAAAGTTATTCAAAAAAACCTAATTGGCGAGGAAATTCATTTCCTGGTAAGAAGATGCAAATACCTTTTTTAAAATAGCTGCAATAAACACAAAGCCTTATGACATTTTTGATAATGTAAAATCGTTCAATCTGACTTATAAACATAATTATTTTGCGTTAAGACCTTTCCAGGAAAACGAAAATTATTTTTGATTGGAAATCTGATTAAATCTTCTTTCATAACCACAGCTTTACATGTTGCAACCGATATTCAAAATATGCTTGCTAAATATTGATTCTCAAAACTAAATAAAATTTGATTTTTTTAAACATTTTAAATTTTTGTCCTTTCAAAGCATTTGAATTGTGGCCGGACCTTAAAAACAATCATTTTCATACAGACATATTAACGACTTGCCAAGTCACGAAAACCGACAACATATGCTCTATCAAAATGAAAATTTAATTCACCGTAACATCTGATCTACACTAAATAGGGTAAATCTGAGTTTGCCATTAGTCCGCATATAAAAGTGCGAACACCAATAATCAAGTGTTGAATGTACTATCGGTGATTCTATTATACTCATAACGTTTGCTGTCGTTTTTAATAATTCTTAAGTAAGATTCGAAACGCTAAGGTTTTTTATTTGAGTCATAAATGATAGATGTTCTTTGTGAAGGTTTGACTTGGTACACTCATATTCTTTCAAATGCATAATGGTTCTTTACAGAGTATAATTATAATTATTATAATAGATCATTGTACCAAGATATACTACTAGTGTAATTGCATAAATCTTAAATTTAATTACGTAGGATATCTGCCTTCTAGTGTGCTGTTCATTTACAATGAACTTCTTTTTTTTCGTTACCTGTTTTCGTATTGTTTTACGCTCTTATGCTTAATAATTGGCAACGAGAACTGAAAACCTGAAATATCACTCTTCGCAACAAATCGTATCATGATATTGATACGGTAGTTGAGCGACAATGTATTGCTGTACGAGAAGATGTATTTTGAAATGCTCGCTGTCATTTCCGACACTGTGGGATAACCGACGACACCTGTACGAGTCCATACTATATGAACTCGTCGACTTCCTAACAAAAAGTAAGATTAATGAACTTCTTCAAATATTTTACATTTTCAAATCATTTGGAAGGAAAGATTAGCTAATACATGTCGCTTTTATTTTTGATAATGTTTCCTTATTTGTTCCCAGTTTTAGTACAATAGTGTTTTTATTATAAAACTATATTATCACACAGTTTTAAACCTTTCATTTTATAAGGCAGACTGTGTGTAATGTTATTAGTTTCAAACAATAACTGCATCGTATCTGTGAAAGGTTTTTGCTTTAGGTGCTCTGAATAATAGATGTACTCGGGGTTTACCTATACGTTTATTATTATTTGTTTTATTGATTAGTTTCCTCAAGTTAATGCATACTTTAATAAGATTTACCTTTTGCGTTTTATCTTTATTAAGAATTGTTGGGATAAGAGTGAGGTTTGTGCACATAAACTGGTTTAAACCCCCAGTAAATTTACATTTTACTGACCGTTCCAAGGCGGTACCTAACAATTCATGATAAACATACCTAGTTTTTTTTATATATATAGTATGTATGCACTGTGTTGTTTGTGGAATTTTGTCCTGTTCTTCTATGTTTCTTGTTTGTGTTTTATATCTTTGGTTTTTTTTGTTAAAACTCTTTGCTACTGAGCTTGTTTCTGCAGCTTTTTGCATACATATTGTCACAACACACAGAAAAAGTCATGACAGTGTTACCAGGAATATACAATTAACAGAAGAAGGAATACATTTTACTGAATGCCTGACTTATATTTTTATTTTCGATGCCCTATTGACTGTTTAAAGAACATTAACATAGTGTACAACACATTCCACATCAATAAATTGTTTCCGACTGGCTTTGCTTGCATATATTTTTTATTTATCTTAGTTAAACCATTTTTAACTGCCTGTATGTGTTTTACATTTTTTAAATATCTCATCTTATCTTAAATTTTATTGGCATTTACTTTATATCTCGATGGAATTTCAAGTTGACTCATAAAAATATTCTGGATTGAAAAATTGTTCTAAGCAGTTAATGAGCCTACTGGTGCCTGCAAATATTATAGTCGTTTAAGTAATAACTAAGGGGTGTGGAAAGGCATGTTGAACACCTCTAACTTATCAAATTTATACTTTCAACTTGCAAAAGTATAACTTAATATGTATTATACTCTAAAAGTAAAAAATAAAGCACGTTTATAAATGTAAATTTGACACAGTTTTCACGAGAACAAAAGTATCAAATTGGTTTTATCCTTTAAGAAGGGATTTCATAATATATTTGAATATGAAGTATAATACTGATTGTGTTGCCTACAACGGGCCTCTCAAATGTCAATCCTGTGCAACAGTAAGTAAGCTCAGTGCGCTCCGTATATCACTATGTCTAAAATCGTTTCGTCTCGCGGAAGGCACTTTAATTAATTGAGGCTGCTGCAAAGAAAATCTGCCTGCTCAACTTACTCGGGACATACACTTTTCTCGTACTTTTTCTATCGGTAAAAGTTGTCGTTTTAAAACCGGAAAGCGCTATTTGGTTAAACTTTTAAGGATAGTGCTGGATGAAAAAGGCTAAGCAGCGGTTTCGTAGAACGTTCTGCTTGTTTTATTACCTGTGTTATGGATGCTGCACGTCTGCCCTGACCAACCCGCATCACAAATGCACGAGTGCCCGCCAAACAAGACAGTCGGTGAAGGGTGACCATGGTCTCCACACACGTATGCTGTTATAGTGAAGTTTCAAAATCAATACCATATAACACCCTTTTCTGTTTCTTTTGTGTGTCAATTGTCTTTGGTTTTTGTGTAAATAAATTTAAAATGCGGGACATGTGGTCCATAATATAATACATTGTACGACACGAGTCAAGAAGAAAAGATCAGACAAAAAATAAATTTGGTCGTTAAGACAGAAGAAATTTAATAATGTAGATCATATTTCATTATTCTTACGTTCGGCTACAAGTTAAAACAAAATATAAACAATATCATTACACCATGCTATAAGCTAAACATGTGTATTCATTCAAGTCCGGCAATATATCACAGTATTTCGTAAATGTTATTTGCCTGCTCGATATTTGTGTTTGAATGTCGAATGTCATATCAGCACGACATTTTTGAATGTCCTACCAGCCGGACATTTATTTTTGAATGTCGAATGCCATACCAGCACGACACTCATTTTTAAATGGTCAATGTCGTTCACGCTCGACATTTATCTTTTGAATGTCGAATGTCGGATGATTTGCTAAATTCACACACCAAATTCAATTAATGGAGAGATGAGTTCATTACACTAATAAACCATAGTTTGTATGTAAACTGTAGCTGTTATTTTCAAATAACCAGTGCCCTTAACAATGATAACGAAGCTGTGTCATTTAAACTAAAAAGCGTTGCAAACAAAGGACCAGTCTAAAAAGGTGGGGAAATGCAACAATCTAAAGCATATGGCATTTTGCAATGAATAGGGTAATCATGGTAACCTGTTAGAAAAGTATCGAAATCCTACAATTCTTGTATTTATATTAACAACACTTCAAAGAACACTAACGAAGTAAGACAACTATAATTAAACATATCAATACTGTTTCTTCAATGTGAACATTGGTCGAAAACGAAGGGCAATAAAAACAGCCCATTAACGATAAAAACCCCCTGTCCAGTCATTAAAACAATGACAGGAACTTCCGTCCCATAAGCCGTGGTTGTTACAGATCAAAGAGGGTTCACCCGTGTCTGTTTGGTTACATGAGCAAATGAATTTATACACATGCATGATGTACGAGTTGTTCATTTATAAATATCAAGGAGAGTGGGTGTAGGGACTGTTGTGTAGCATAGTGTACACATTCAATAGGTATCGTACTTATATTGAAACATCGCTGTACTTTGAATATACTTAAGTTTTCAAATAGGGTAGACCATTGTATGCTGAATAGATTCGTTATTAAACATATATGTGTCCGAGTGTAAAATGGTTGCATTGCGTTTTGATTAGTCCATCATCTTTCGTTAAAACTAAAAAGAAACAATGATGTTGTAATGACTTGTTTTAATACAACCTTGTCACAACATTTTTCAGGCATGTTGTGATACACATCGAACAGACCACTATCACACTGTCATTACGATATTTCTACCGATAAACTGTGATATTCAATAAAAACAAGCCTGCTAAACTGCCACGTCATTTCGCCCGACATGCTGTTATACACAAGAAAAAGGTCATTGCTTACGGCATTATATGGTATACGACGAAAAGACCCCTTTATCACTGTAACGTCATTTCTCCCGCCATAGTGTGATATACAAAGAAAGGACCTTTTCATACTTAAACGTCATTTATCCCGACATGGTTTGATATACGACGAAAAGATGCGTTTTAAACCGTGACGACATTTTCGCAAGCACGCTGTGATAAACGACAACAAGACCTCTATCACACTGTTACGTCATTTCTCACGGCATGTTGTAATATACGACGATAAAAACACTCTCGCGCTACTATGTCATTTCTCCAAAACATGGTGTGATGACCCCTTTCACACTGTCACAATATTACTCTAGGCATGCTGTAATATACGAAGGAAGGACCCTTTCCACACTGCTACGACATTTATTCCGGTATGCAGTGATATACGACGAAAAGATCCCTTTCACACTGTCACGAATTTTCTCCAGGCATGCTGTGATATACGACCCAACGACAACTTTCACACTTACACACACGTCATTTCTCTCGATATTGTGTAATATACGACGAAAAGACACCTTCCACACTGTTAAGACATTCATCCCGGAATGATATGACATACGATGAAAAGACGCCTTTCACACTGTAATGACAATTTCCCCGACATAGTTTAATGTACGAATAAAGACCCTTTCACACTGTTACGTCATTTCATCCTACATGCTGTGAAATACGACGTAAGGATGCCGTTCACGCTGTCAAGACATTTCTCTCAGCATGCTGTGATATACGACAAAAAGACCCATTTCACACTGTCATGACATTTGTCCTGACATGCTGTGATAAACGACAAAAAGACCCCTTTCACACTATCAAGACATTTTCCCCGGCAGGCTTTGATAAACCACAAAAAGACCCCTTTCACACTGTCATGACATTTCTCCCGACATGCTGTGATATACAATGAAAAAGACTCCTGTCACAATGTCACGACCGTTCTTCCGTAATGCATACAAAATTATATCACTTCGACACTATGAAATTAAAGACGAAACAGCTCAACGTCCTACTTTATATCACGACTTCGACTTTAACACTACAAGAAGGGAACACTACAAGTGAAGGGTTTAAATGAAATCGCTGCAAATCGTAGCAGAATTCGTGACAGTCTGACAGGGATACTAGGTTTGTAACACCAAGTGGTAAATGATGAGTCCACATTTCAATTAATCACTGTCTTGTCTTGTCACTATTTTACGTCATATTGCATTATGTTCGGCACCAGAATTGAATAATTTAACGTGTAACGACAAGTAAGCGTAGCGCAATCCATATGTTCTAATGTCTAGAATGTTGCTATAACGCGGAAAGCACTCTTATCGATGTAGGCCGTTGCATAGAAAATCCACGTGTGAAAACAACACGGATTTTTCTGAAATAACACTTCAGTACTTCACTTTGTATATAAGTGGACCGTTTTCCGTTTAAGCCTAATAGCGCTATTTTGTTCTAGCATGGTGCTTTATAAACAAAATTGCTGCGCAGCGGTATGGGAGAGCTTTCTGCTTAAACTACTACGTATGTCCAGGGTGGTACACGTCTCTCCTGACCATCCCACATCACATGTGCACGAGTAACCGTCAAGTGGGAATCCGTGGCCCCCACACAACAAGTAGGCTATCAAAGTAAAATAACAGAAAGGCATAATCACACTAATATTCCATCCGTTTTTGTTTTTGTCTTTTGTTCGCCTTTCCACACATTTGGTTCATAATTTAAGCTAAGATAAGTTTTGTTCTGGGTCGGCATACATATATAAACATAAAAGATTTGTTAACCCCTTAAAATAACAAGTTTAACAATTTATTATTACACTTTTCGTAGACAGGTCTAGAAAGTTCTTAATATACTGAATTAGCTAAAAATGGCACAAAGAAACAAACAGTAACTTGATAAACGGCAAACTTTTTATATCCTGCATTTTTGTAATAGAATTATGATTATATCTCGCCGCAACTCCTTTAATATCTTAAGAGTGTGACAGAGATACTAGTTATATCAAAACATTGTTGCAACTTTTTCGTCAATCTTTTGAATAAAGATTGACCTAGGCATCTCTTGAATAAAGACTGACATAGGCAACTTTTATTATATTGGCGTTAACTTAATTTTTTCCAAGCTATATCAATATCATTTCAACTTGACTTCCCAAAGTAATGTTTAAAGTAAGAAAATGAGAATGCGTGTACGTAGTTAATGAGCGTACTGAAGTCATTAATAACATTACGCGTTGACATGCACTATTTGTAAGTAAGGTCGTTTCTGTTGGTACAAACTAGTTTTGATTTTATATTGGCTCAGCGAAGGGTTTTTATTGTGACAGTTTGAAATAAGATAAACACCAGATTTATCGCTTGAAACTATCGACCCCTCACCCGAAGGCGGTTTCGTCGGCCTTTTACGTCCGAAAACCAGCTCAATTAAGAAAAAACAACTTTGCGGGCAGTGATCCAACCTATGTGTTGAAACACCATTGAGTTCATCTGCAGTGTCATTATTTTAAAGAAGAAATTTAGATATAATGGCTACATGCACAATGAACTCCATTCTGTTGTCAAGCTATATTATATCAGTAAACACTAAACATACTTTCACATTTACTTCCGCTGTATCCCAAGGAGCATACACAATGATGTCCGGTATTACTCCATACGCCGTGTTGACCACAGTCTGCAAATATTCTTATTTGGATATGAGACACCATGAAGAAATATAACAATATATCGGATCTATGAGATGATCTTTGAAAACTTATACTATCAGGAGTTTTTAAAAATTTTAGTATAAAATCACCCAATAAGACGACCGGCAGTGATCGCAGTCAGCAAGAATTTAAACGTACAAGGCAAGCGATTGGACTCCACGGACTAAACTACGGATTTTTATTGATGGACTGCAAACTCACTGATGGAAAACGAAGTTGTGCCATTTGAACTAATAAGCAGTGTTTAAAACTGGAATTTGAAATAAACCAACTCTTATAATAAACTTTTTGTAATTATATTAACTTAAAGAAGTAAAACTTACCATGGGTAATAGGAGCAACTGAAAAATACAATCTGATACGAAGTGATCTACATTGACGACTAGAGTATATATCTGCCATCACGTGCGGCAATAGCTGGAATCCAGCGATATAATTTGGCACGACAAACGTTACAACAACCTATGCCAAATATATTTATCCAATTAAGATATAAACAAACTTATCTAAAAAAATATCTCTTTTTTACTTGAATAAAATTTATTCAGTAAAAATGTTTATGGACTAAAGAAAAGATTGTTTAATAAAAAAATAAGTATGCACTAAAATATAAATTGTTCTATAAGAAATAGTTTTATTCATAAAGATTTTATGAAGTTAACAAATTATATCGCATTAAAAAATTACGTTCAATAAAACATGTATATGAAGTTAAAAAAAATATATTTCGTGTAATTACCATCATTGGATACTATCTACATCTTGTAACAGGAGTGTTTATTGGTTGAGGCAAAACAACATCAGAGCGCAGAATCAAAGTGGCTTGGTGACAGGAGCTCATCTAGCCATGATAAATAATAATTTTGTCTAGTTGAACTGATTTATCAAGGCTTAATGGTCTTATATGAGCTCATGTCATTAAGCCACTGTGATTCAGAGTTTTCATATTGTTTGGTCTTAACCAATATACTGCATATAAATATTTTACTTTTCAAACTTAGTTACAAAAAAACATGTAAATTAGAATGTTTAACATGGAAATCATACAGAATACATAATTTTCTGATATCCAATGCAAAAAATTATGATACATTATTTGAAGCAAGTTGTTTATACGCCTGTGTTCTTTAAGCCGAATATTACTAAAAGAAAATTAAAGTATAAGGCAGTATCGTTGATCATATAAAATGTGTTATTTTTTCCATCGGAGAGCAATAACTCTTCCCGTCCGCGGAAGTTCATCTTAAACAGGATTTGATATGGCCTTATTGTGTGAAGTTAGCTAAACGTACGACATTCGATTTAAGACATTCAAATGATTAATGCTGTGATGGTAAGAATTAAATACTGGACATTTAAGAAAGAATGTCGTTCTTGCATGACATCGGCCGTTTAACGTTAAAAAAATATCGTGCGTTCGACATATGCCATTCGACATTTGTCATTCATAACTTGTACTTGTACAACAATTGACGAACAAATGTTCTAGGATGTCGTTGGGTATTCGCGATAGCATGCCATACATTTTTTGATGTCCAATGTCGTGTCAAAACGAGATTCTCTCTTTGAATGTCAAATGTCAGGCCAGCTCGACATTTGTGTTTGAATGTCGAATGTCATATTAGCACGACACTCATTTTAAATGGTCAATGTCGTTTACGCTCGACATTATTTTTTTGAATGTCGAATGTCGGTTGTTTTGCTAAATTCACACACCAAAGGCAATAAATGTAAAGATGAGTTCATTACACTAATTAACCATAGTTGGTATGTAAACTGTAACTGTTCCTTTTCAAATAACCAGTGCCTTTAAAAATGAACTTTACATTTGCACAAAAATTCCAACTTTATTGTTATATATGTTTACTTGAGGTAACGTGGTAAACTGGGCGTGTAAGACTAATTTCTATTGAATAATGTAAAAGCTCGATTTAGCTGATACGTTGTTTTATGCCGTCAAATTCATGAAAATGTTTTCACGATATTCTATCATGTTTATTGTCATATTCTCTGTAAGAATAAATAGTCTTTAAGATGATACCTTAATTATTGATAGGTATAAATACATATAAGGTATCAAAATTATATTTAATACAAAGAAAAGGTAGTATTATTCAAGTTTCGAAAGCAATACAAAAATACACAACCATCGAGATAATATAAATAAAAACTAAACATACTTTCACATTTACTTCCGCTGTATCCCGAGGAGCATTCACAATAATTATGTCTATCATTCCAATGGCCGTGGTGACCACAGTCTGTAAAAATACCAATATAGATATCAGCCAACATGAATGTACATTATCTCAGGTTTATAAGATCTTCTTTGAATACATATGTGAATCAAAGCGCTGAAAGCGCTGCAAGACTGTCGGTGACGTAACTGAAGCAAGCAAACACTACCGCAAAGTTCTTTCAAATGAAACGTGATCAAATGATTTCATACAAATGATGAACACTCTTTAAGGTAGATGAAGAAGGATAAATGTGATTATAATAAGCACAAATATATTGGCCCTACTTAATCATGTATCCAATTGCCTACAAGATTCTTAATTCAAATTTCCTAATTTTGAACCGCTTTAAATCAGTTAAATGCATATTCATTATGTTAAAATTGCTTCAATTTATGTCGTCGCTTATAACAGTTTCAGCAAGCAATTACATTCCTTCATTTCATTAGGGTCTGTTGAAGCCAATGTCTTTAAAATGCAAATACTATACAAACTATACCCAAGATTCAAGGGACATAATAAAAATATAACTTTAAAATGATGCTCTTTCAAGCCTAAAAATGCCTCCCAGAACTTCTATCAACAGAGTCCACATATCTACAAAATTTGTGCTCGAGTTACTTTCTTTGATATAAAAGTGAAAACAAATCTGCATGGTGCTGTGGCATCATACAATGAAAAAAACTAATATCTTTAAAATTTGTTTTCTAGTTTGTTTTTATTATAAAAGTGTTAATAAATCTGCATGGTGCTGAAGAAAAAAAACTAATGTCTTAATTTCAAACCTGCAGCATTAATTAGCGCCATGTTGTCAAGAATATCTGGACAATTGAATGAAATATGCATGGACCGAAATGACAGCTGGTTTTTCATTGACAAAAGATGCCTTTGAGGCAGTTTTAAGATTATGCTATTCAAAGTATGAGGGTAGTTGGTACAGTTTTCACTCATATTCAGATGATGGCTGATATTTGCTGATAAACATGTATCCTCTTAGCAGCAGGGAATAAGTAAATGACAGTTTTAATGACCAATATTGGAGATGTGACCTTGACCTCCAAATCCAAAGGGGTCATCTGCTGGTCACCCCAAACCTAAATTTCAAGTTTGAAGGCCATGGGTGCAGACTTTGTCGAGTTGTCACACAGGCAAACTTTTTGCGTTCAATGGTCTGTGACAAATCAATAGGGCTCACCTACTGGTCAGACCCAACCCCAAAGTCAAGTTGTTCAAGGGCCATGTGTGCAGGCTTTTTCCAGTCATTATTAGTACAACCTTTTAGCATTCAAGGTCACTGTGACCTTGACTTTTGACCCAATGACCCCTTAAATCAATAGGATCTTCTAATAGTCAGACTTAGCCTCCATGTTGAGTTTGAGGGCCATAGGTGCAGGCATTGTCAACTTATCAGTCAGATGTATGGTTTGACACCTTCCTGTTCAAGGTCACTGTGACCTTTGACCATATTACCCCTAAAATCAAAAGGGGTCAACTACTGGTTAAACCAAGTTTTCATGTCAAGTTTGACAATAGGTCTAGGAATTGTAGAGTTATCACCCGGAAAAGCTTTGGTCTACTGTCAGACAGACGGACGTAGCGGCCAACATGTGCAAAGCAATATACTCCTCTTCTTTGAAAGGGGCATAATAAATTGAAATTGATTAAATATTTTTGTTTATTATGTTAATTAACTTACACTACATACAACAAGTACCATTTTGATATTTTCGAATGTTCATTTGGGCAGGTACATGGGTTTTGATCTGACTATGAACATGAAACTACATAGTGATGTTCCCTCCTATCAATTCTAAATTTAAATAACCATGAGAAAAAAAGAATGTTTTCACTGCACCATGAATAAATATGTCAAACAAAATAAATGTCAAGTTATTCAAGATTAATTTAACACTGTTCTTTTGATGATTTCCGTGCATTCCTGACTGCAGGTTTTTCCCATTTTCCCACACAGTTATTTCATATTGGCCTTACAAGGTCAGATCTTGAGTTGGGTCTTCATTGCTGGACACTATCTCTTTATCTCCACAGAAAACACACTGGTGCAAGTTTCACTGCAACAACTGCAAAAAAGTCATATTATATTCTAACTGAACTCTGCATCAATATTCAATTATTTTTTATTGGATTTAGGAAATGTCTTTGTTTTAAAGGGTTCATATAAATTAATGCATTTTTTTCAATTTAATGCATTATCATGCTGGACTCTTTGACATTGATGGTTAAAACAAAGAAGGCATATGATTTGTGTACAGATTAAACATTATTAATTATAAATATGTTCTTTAATAATTATAAATATGTTCTTTAATAAATAGACAAGTGGCAACAATTTCCCCTGTTAAAAAGTTTACATTTGCATATCTGCAGATTAATCAATTGCATTTCTTTTGCTTTGATTATTTAAGTAAAATGAGTTAGACATGATAACGCATTAAAATAAGAAATATATTTTTGGGCATCAAATTATAGTGTGTGCCTTCAATCTAGAAATAAATTTCTTCTCAACATATGCTAAATTATAAAAAAATATATAAACCAAGATTTTGTTTATGACATACCTGCATAGTTAGTGGTCTCCATAACAGCTCAGAAATGCTCCCTATGACAAACTAAGTGCTGGTGTATGGCTGGGGAATAGTGCTGCTCCAACCAATAGCACAATTCTTCCTACATGTGGACCAGCTCCTCAATATGGTTTCTGTCATGGCAGTGATAACAGTATGTAACATGCCCTTTTCTACTTTCCAGAGAATGAATCTTCCAATCTAAATTACAAATATAAAAACAAATATATACATATGCACATGTAATGTTGTTAAAAACAAACCATTTATATGCCACAAAACTATAAGATTTTAGGTGAAAATTGAGCCAAATCAAAACATTTAGTCATTTAAAGCTGCACTCTCACAGATTTACTATTTTTACAACTTTTGTATTTTTTTGTCTTGGAATGACCTATTTTTTTGCTAAAATATCTGCAAACCAGTGATATAAGACTACTGACAAAATATTAGATTGCAGACTTCCATATTTCAGGTCGAAAACAAAGGTTTTATGGCTTAAAGCGTTACTAACGGTTTAAGAAAAATACATAAAACATTTTGAACTTAAATATAAACATTTTCTGACAAATTTATTGTCAGCAATCTTATATGAATGGTTAACATGCATTTGCACATAAATTGGCCCGTTCCAAGACAAAAAATAAATAAAGTAGTCAAAACATTCAATCTGTAAGAGTGCTGCACTCTCAGTCACAGATTGAAGGTTTTGACAACTTCTTTTACTTTTTGGCTTGGAATAAGCTAATGAAAAGCAGTATGAAAACTGATGAAATAAGACTGCTGACAAAAGATAAGATCATGTTTTTTACATTTACATTTGTAACTATTGTTTTTTTTTTGGTTAAAAGCATTACTTACGCTTTACTAATAATGAGATTTTTGGCACAGAACATCATCTTTTGACCGTATTAAAATAAGAAAACAGCGTTCCAATATTTTCAGTTGTCTTTTTTGACTGAATTAATATAAGAAAGCAGCGATCCCCTTTTTCCAGTTGTCTGTTATGTCCAGTGTTCAGAAATTCGCATAAAATAATTCATTACAAGACCAAGAAATAAAAAAAGAGTTCGTAAAACAGACAATCTGTGAGAGTGCAGCTTAAACATCTGATATGCATTATCAGCCAAGTGCAGACCTACTCACATCCTGGCTACACAACCAGTACATTCATCAGCTTTACTGATTCGAATCAGGCACATTTATATTGGTAGACTAGCATTTTACCATTCTGTGCTGGCCAGTAAAGTTCTCATTTGAATTCATTTTTTTTGCCAACTCTGTTTCAACTGAACTTCCTAAATGAATGAGAAGTTTCAAAAAATAATTACAATATCTCAGTAAATACCTGCATTTATGTGTTTCTTGTGCAATCTGTCAGCTTTGGTAGGCTCAGGTTTCATTTTGTCCACCTCAATACTTCTAGTCTGATGTACTGCCATCCAATTTTTAAGTCAGGTCAGGCAGCCATTTCAGCTTTGTTCCAGTTGATTGTATCAGATGATGTTAACAATACTAGCCTTGTATCCAGGCAATTCTCAATCTGAAAGTTTACGAAAGAACATGGCCTGTAATATTTAATAAAAGAATCATAATTGTTTACTCCTGGATGATGGGTTCTAAAGTAAACCTTTGAGAAAAGATGCTACTGGTATGGTGCTTGAACCCACGACCATGTGAACACTTGCATAGAGATCTGTCAAACTGAGCTAACTGGGTAACTGATTTTTAGGCAGCTCCCAGCTTGGCTCTACAATTGACAGGTGCATTATACATTATAGAGACAATAAATCAAACACTTGAAGCACTAGTCCAAATAATAGTATCTTAACTGATCTTTTTACAAATTTTGAAATGGCATATCCTTCACATACAATTTTTTTGTACCAAAAGTGGGTAGCTATTCCGATTGGGATTCCGGGTCAGGTAATTATATATATCTAAAATATGAGTTATGTTCACAAAAAAAAAAAAAAAACCTGACGAATTATTATGAGTTTGATGAGTGTTTTTCTTCATTTCATACTGTCAAAACATAATGATATAAACTGTTATACATGAAGATCACCTGCAAGGCTGCGGTGCATAGATGTACATAGATGTAAAATGGTTGTGTTTAAATGCATTAAATGCTTGTTTTGTGAAAAAAATCTTTGCACTTACATGGTAATAACTAAAATACGAATATAAACCTTTAATATCTATTTCAAACATATAATACTTATCTAACTACGATTTCAATATCTTTCAACCCCCACCCTGTTTTGCACAAACCCGCTTAGACGTAAGGGATTGGAAGAATCCCATATAACACGTCTATTTTTTTAGACTATTGAAGCATATATGTTCTTTTTTGATGGTTGAGACGTTTCAGGTTAAACAACAATTAAAAATGCGAAATAATTTTAGTGAATAATCAACTCTGAATTGAAAGTAACATGAAGATGTTGTAGTGAAGGATTTGCCATATATATATATATATACATTTTTTTTAATCGTAAAAAGAGTCCGTCAACGTACAAATATTTAGACTAAGAGATGTAGATCAGCTAGATGTACCTTCTAGTCCAAATAATTGTACATTGACAGATTTTTTTACTATTTTTGATACAGCAAATCCTTCACGTACAAATTGTTTTGTACGAATAGTGGGTAGTTATTCCGGGTTAAAGCATATTGCATCTATAACATATCATAAAAACAAGAAATATTACCAGATAATGTTATTTTATATAAATTCCGTAACCAAAAAGTAATATCAAGCAAATAATTATGAGTTTGATGGTTTTTTCTTCATTTCATTCTGTCAAAACATAACAATATATACATGAAGGGCACCTGCAAGGCTGCAGTTCACAATTTTACAACAATCGGAACATTTCGGCCATCAATTGTAACAACTGGTCATCTTCGGTAAGCTTCGAGATAGTCAATCCCTGTTGGATACTGGCTAAGGTGTTCAGATTGTTCGGCCAAGGCCGAGTTGTTACGATTGTATTATCTCGAAGCTTGTCGGAGGTGGCCGAATTGTTACGATTGGGTCAAGTTTGTTCCACTTGGCATAATTGTTGTCTGTGTCAGTCAACTTTCCTTTTAATGAAAAGGTGAATAATGTGTTTTAATGCATTAGATGCTTGTTTTTTGCAAAATAGCTTTGCACTTCCATGGTAAAATATGAATATAAATCTTTACTTCATTATTCATTTCACCTTAAAATACTTCACTTAATACAATTTCAATATTTTTCAAACACCCCCGCTTTTTGCACAAAACCGTTTAGACGTCAGGGATTGGAAGAATCCCGTATAACACGTCTATTATTTCAGACTAATGTACATGTACCTTCGTGTCCGAAATCGATCACTTCCTGGCAGCTCATTTCTGGATTGTCTCCATCTAAATTTAACATTTTTAGACGCATACATTGATGCCATTTTTGATTCGATTGATGTTAAAGCAATAGCACTAAATACAGGTCGGTTATTTTGTAGAAGAACGTTTTCGAAGTAACATTCAATTTCATTTCCGCATAATCGCCGCCATATTGTGTATGACTTTAAAAACTACACCCTATAGTCCAAAATAACAATAGGCATAACGTTGACACACTGTGATAGGTATAATCCAGATAATTTACTCAAACAAATACAATAGTTCGATTGCTGCTGAAAAAAAAATATTTTGAAACATAAAAGCTATTTCACAAAATATTACATGACATGAACTCTTTAACCGCGTATGATTTATTTCTTAATAGCTTTCATTCATAAAATAAGTTCTTTGCCGGGGTTTGCCGGGTCAGTCTTGAATGACGGGATATGTGTGACGTCACACGGGGTGCAAACATGTGGTGTAGCTTACTATTGGATGTAGGGTAAAATGACTTCGTATGTAAATGCTATACTTTCATTATTTTTCATTATTTTGTTCAATAAAACTCACCAAATTGCAACGGTACAACTATACTAAGAGTAACACGCAATGTTTGTCATAAAAAAGGCAATAACGCGTTAAATACACATAAGCAGGTACTTGACGCCCCACATTCACGTAAGTAGTTCTGTTGCTACGCAGGTGGTGTGTATTAATATATTCATGTTCAATATGTCGTGTCAGGCGACTAGTCGCGTTTCTGAAATACCGCTCTCTAAAGACTGTCGGCTTGCAGCCGACAGTCTAAAAACAAGTTCGGTAACAAAAAGTTTAAACATAAACCTAGTTTAATGGCACTGGGTAAACGCCAACACTTAACTTACACGTATTTGTATACATCTTTAAATACATCACTCCATGGACTAAACTTTACGGATTGTTTTATTGATGGACTGCAAACTCGCTGATTGATAACGAAGCTGTATCCAACCAACTAGGCAGTGATGGGACTCAACTGGCTAAAATATGCGGATTTTTATATTGATGGACTGCATACTCGCTGATATATAACGAAGCTGTGTCATTTAAACTAATTAGCCGTGTTTAAAACTGGAATTTGGAATAAACCAGTGCCTTTTATAATTAAATTTTCTGTAATTATATTAATTTAAAGAAGGACAACTTACCATGGGTAATAGGAGCAACTGAAAAATACAATCTAATACGAAGTGATCTACATTGACGACTAGAGCTTGTCTACCATCAAGTGCGTAAATAGCTTGATTCGAGCTATATATAATAGCTCGACCAACGTTACGACATTTTATGCAAACAAAATTTATTTATTAAAATTATATACGAACTTTACTAAGAAAATATGTATTTTATGCTTGCAATATATTTATTCAATACAAATGTTTATAGACTGATCCATTCAGCTCATACGTTGTTTTATGACGTCTTATTCATGTTAATTGTTTACACGATATCATATCATGCTATTTCTCATATCCTCTGGAAAATTAAATAGCCTTAAAGACGGTACCTTAATTATTGATAGGTATAAATACATATAAGTGGTCAGCATTATATTTAATACAAAGAAAAGGCAGTGTTATTCAAGTCTGGAAAGAAAAACAAAAATACACAAACATCTAGATAATTGAAATAAAAACTAAACATTCTTTCGCAATTGCTTCCGCTGTACCCGGGGAAGCATATACATTTATGAAAATGATCACTCCAATGGCTGTGTTTACCACAGTCTGTAAAATATCAATATGGATATTAGCCACCATGAACGGGTAAAGCCTGATTTCAGCTTCATAAGATCTTCTTTGAAAACTTAACTTAAAACGTATTTGTTTACATCTTTGAAAACATCACTCCATTAGCCGTGATGACCGCAATCTGCAAAAGTACCAATCTATGAAATAGTGATTTCCCATGACGTGTAGAGCAGGTATCTGCCACCACGAATGAAAATATTTCTGCATTCACTTCATTGATGGACTGCAGACTCGCTGATGGATACCGAACCGCTGTCAATTACGCTAATTTACCGTTTTTTAAACTGTAATTTGGAATAAAGCAGTGTCTTAAATACGATATTTTCTTTTATTTATATATACTTGAGGAAGCAAAACTTTTTTTAGTAAATCCACGAGAAAATACAATCATGTACGTTGTTATCTGCCTTGACAAGCATAATTGATCTCTACCACCACATGCGAAAGCAACTACAAAAAAAATTGGCATGTATATTATAACTATTATAATAAAGTTACAAAAACAACATTTTTTCAATGTTTTATAACAAATCTTCAAATTTTAAATGAGGAAAAACGTCCTTTTAATGACGATACGAAATTTTTGAATGCCGTCATGTGATATGATCGATAACAGTGATTACTGTTAAGCAAGGGAAGTAACCACTGTATGGAGTCTGAAAAATACATGCTGTATGTGTAACCCAGATTAAATTCTGATAGTTTAAGGGAGACAATTCATGCAGGTTGACATTAATGTTTTACCTGTTATTTGTTATTGTTTCCCTTGATATGTTATATGGTTGAGTGATTTCTTTGAAATTGGTCAGGTGACTGAAGCTTTAGTTTTAAGTCGGTGTAAGTAAAGGAAAATTATAATGGCCAGTATTGTTTGCATTTGATCTTTTAACTACTTTATTTGTGTTTGCAATTTGTTGGAAATAAAATCATGCATTTGGTAGATTTGTCAGGCTGAATTTTGTATTTTCGTGTTAGTAGACTTTTGAGGATTGGTTTCAATATAGCATAATCTGCAAATTGTTCTTTAGATCTAATATTGCATTCATGTTTTTGAGTTTTCAGTTATAACCAGCATGAACTGCATTCACCTGCGAGATGTATGATTAATAGTGAGGAGTTCAGCCCCACAGACTTGGTAGGTGATTGATGTAAACTGTTTTGTACATGTTTGTTAGTGGTATATGTACTTTGTTATGTCATTGTATGTTATGGCTTTTTAACGCCACGTGACAATTACAACGCATATATTATTTGTTTACTACATTATGTTTCTATTACAAGAACAGTTATATATGTATTGTAATAAGTAACTCTTTTCTATGTTTAGAACGTGCTCTCTTATATTATACGTTATTACGCTCTTCGAACTATATGGAAATAAATGTATATAATTACTGAAACGGTGCTATAAAGATTAAAACGAACCCATGCCTTTCTCACATATCCATTATAACTATTTGATTAGCGTGGAAAGTTAAGGCTGGAAATATATATTTGACGTTGATTGAAGAACTCTAGTGTTCACAGACAGTTTCAATGCGGTTAGACAAACATTTATTGATACTAGATTTCGACCAATTGAAAATGGCCTTCTTTAAGCGCCCATCATTTGGAATGAACAATGATAAAACCAATACTGAATATTAGAAGGAGTGATGCGTTTCACTATAGGTTGATAAATTAATGTGTGAAGTTTGCTAAAACATATAATTGTCCCTATAAGAAATTCAAAAGATGAATGTCGTGCTGACACGTCATCGACATTGGACATTCCAACATCTATCTCGTGCTCGTACACTTCATACAACCAAATCTAACACATGTTGAGATGGTCAAATTTGAAAATTCAAGGATAAATACTAGTAAATGTTGTATTCTAATATCATGCGCAATATGTTATACACATAAACATTGCTATTATTGAGATTTCGCAAGTGTCTGTTTGACGTCACTGTTGCATAATTTAAGATATACGAAGGCACGGACCTTAAATCAATGGACTTCATACTCGCTCATAGATAACGAATCTGAGTCCATTGCAATGATTTACTATGTTGTGTATGTAACTGTAACTGTGATTATGATATAAACTTCAATAATGAACCTTACATTTGAATAGAACTCCAACTCTACTATTATCTATGTTCACTTGAGGAAGCAAAACTTACCATGCTGATGAGAACCACCTTGGCCACAGCATCTTAGATCTGCAATAAGTCATCATGGTACATTTACAAGTGCATAATGGTTGAAAAACGAAGCTAAAAAGTCATGTGCGGGGTTGTCGTTTAGGTGCTGAAGTCTATGATTTCAAAAAAATGATATTTACTGTATCAACTTGAGATTTATAATATATTTAGGTTAAAACGTATGGAACTAACATTTGAACCCCCTTCTGTTTGATATTAGAAGCTTTAAGGTAGCCTCGCTATTGCTTTGAAATAGACGTCTCAAATATCTAAGCGTCATCTTTAAAATAATAATTTATGATCATTAAGCGTTGACAAACAATTCAAAGGTATTCATCATGTACATCAAAAGGTTACAAAGTAGTCGGAATATTATCAAATGGCTTCCAACGACAAATGTAATACAAAATAGCAAATATCCTTCAAGATAAAAAACAACAAAACAACAATTACACAACTATTAGAAACATAGGGGGAAATCAAGCCCAGTCCACATAGTTTTAGGACGCATGTTTTCTATGTAGTGCAAACTCCATCCGCGAGTCAACAACATTATATCCACGAGGACCTAGGTGGCGCTAAAAGCTTGCTTCGCGTTGCATTATGTCTGGTTGAATAGCTCTCAATAGTAGACCACATAGCCACGCCCCCTGGTTTACGTTTATTTTTTATCAACATGGACACAATTGAAGCGGTCCGTAGGTTAAACATAGGATAGGAATGTTTCCAACGTAGCCAGTTAATCTTAACACTGAGTGTTGGGCGTTTTTAATATTATCTCAATATGGTGACCGTTATGCTAGTTCAAGGACTGTAAAGAGCGCACAATGATAACTGACTAAATAAATATAACAACTAAGACTCAATGAATATAAGACTGGATTTAAAATTCAACCAATGTAACTAAAATTTAATCTTTTAGCATTTTATAGACTATGCTACAAATTTTTTCAACTAGTGGGTGTGCTTTCAGCGATGATGAAAAAATACATTTTTATCGATCATTTAGAACTAAGAATTGCAAAGATTATAAAAGCGATGTTCAAATTATACAATACTAATATTATTTCACAGAAAAAATAATAGAATCCTTGTGTTTTACCTTTATGCTCCAGCAACACAACGACAATGACGAGGACTGCAAGAAAGACATTAAGAACGCATGACGTACGTAGTGAGTGATTAAGTTTGTACAAGTATGTGGCGTTTAGATGCCTGTTGACCCCCTAAAATATTTATGTTATTTGAAATAGATAAATAATACGTTCAAAAGTATAGCAAAAATACCACAAGAAGTTATTTTCCCAGATATATGATAACTTAGGTCATTTTAAGTTGGATTTCATGTGAAAAAGAACCAAAAACACGAATGAAATAAATGTAACTATACTCTTTGTACGTTTATTTATTTGTTTCACAACGCGACGATAATCAGAAGTTCTCCATTAGCCGATAAGCGGTTAAAATTTTGCTGTCTGCCTGTGGAACGTTAACAGGTGAATTAAATTTTAGATTAAAAATCAAATTTGCGACCGGCCATATCCAGGACAGCAATATTAACTACATAATCATATTTAATTGATCCGTTCTAACAACAACTTAAACTTATATATGGAGTCAACGCGTACGGAGTCTATGAAGTATGCTGGTGGTCGATTACTAGCCTAGACTAAAAGTGACGGTTTTTATTTAGCGTTGGCATTGAAAATAAAAGGAAATCAAAGAAGAAGTGAATTAAAAGTTTTCAAAACTATGAACATTGTAAATGTATTTCGATATAAAATTTACAAGGCTTTTTTCAATTAAGATCAGAAAGTTGTTTCAATTTTTACTGAATTGAATCATGATATTCAATACATGAAAAGGAAGCGTGCAATGATTTGTACTGATCAAGTTTGGATTTATTTGATGAGGAATCAGAATAGAAAAATCAATTGCAACACAATCTTGTTTGTTTTATTCCAGTTTCTCTCAAAAATGAATTTAATTTAAAGGGAAGGTCTGAAGTAGATGTAAAAGGATTTTTTTAAATAATTTACAAAATAAAATTAAGCGTATGTATTAGAGAACTTTAAACGTGGCGAATTCGGGCGTTATTTAAAATGAATGAAGATAATTGACCTTCGTGCTGATAAGACTGGGGTTAGATACCTTGATGACAACATAAGACTAAGTCATTACCAAGTATTGTAACAATGTAAATTATGTAGTAGAAAATAATTGCTCTGATTGTCGTAAATGTTCACATACAGCAAGAACGTTAGAGGCGTTTTTATGGTATAGAAGGAAACTTTTCCACCCACACCCCAATAAATAAAAAACAGACGTTTCATATGAAAACAATGACAACAACAAGGGCAAGCCGGGTAGTTAACAATCAAATACAACTCCTGATAAGAGGCACTAAGCCATAGCCACATAAGACAAGCATAGTAGCTTAAATGTTAGGGAAAAACGCTGTTAAGGGGCAGTAAGCTAGAGCCCGAAGCAGGGTCAAGCCCAGAAGCTAATATTCAACCAAAACTCCTGGTCAGAGGCAGTACGCTAGAGCCCAAGGTAGGGTCAAGCCCAGTAGCTAACATTCAATAAAACTCCTGGTTAGAGGCAGTGAGCTAGAGCCCAAAGTAGGGTCAAACCAAGTAGCTAACATACAAGAAAAACGCCTGGTAAGAGGCAGTAAGCTAAGCCCATAGCAGGGCCAAGCCCAGTATATAAATTTCAAGCAAAACTCCTGGTTAGAGGCAATAAGCTAAGCTCATAGCAGGGTTAAGCTCATAAGCTTACATTCAAGCAAAACTCCTGGTTAGAGGCAGTACGCTAGAGCCCTAAGCAGGGTCAAGCCCCGAACCTAACATTCATGTAAAACTCTTGGTCAGAGGCAGTAAGGTGGAGCCCAAAGCAGGGTCAAGCCCAGTAGCTAACATTCAAGAAAAACTCCTGGCAAGAGGCAGTAAGCTAAACCAATTGCAGGGTTAATCTCATTAGCTTACATTCAAGCAAAACTCCTGGTTAGAGGCAGTACGCTAGGGCCCAAAGCAGGGTAAAGCCCAGTAGCTAACATTCAATTTAACTCCTGGTTAGAGGCAGTAAGGTAGAGCCCAAAGCTGGGTCAAGCCCAGTATCTAACATTCAAGCAAAACTCCTGGTTAGAGGCAGCGAGCTAGAGCCCAAAGTAGGGTCAAGCCCAGTAGCTAACATTCAAGCAAAACTCCTGGTCAGAGGCAGTGAGCTAGAGCCTAAAGTAGGGTCAAGCCCAGTAGCTAACATTCAAGAAAACTCCTAGTTAGAGGCAACAAGCTAAGCCCAAAGCAGAGTCAAGCCCAGAAGCTTACATTTAAGCAAAACTCCTGGTTAGAGGCAGTAAGCTTAGCCCATAGCAGGGTCAAGCCCAGAAGCTTACATTCAAGCAAAACTCCTGGTCAGAGGCAGTAAGCTAAGCCCATAGCAAGGTCAAGCCAATATTTAACATTCAAGCAAAACTCCTGGTTAGAGGCAGCGAGCTAGAGCCCAAGGTAGGATCAAGCCCAGTAGCTAACATTCAAGTAAAACTCCTGGTAAGAGGCAGTGAGCTAGAGCCCAAAGTAGGGTCAAACCCAGTAGCTAACATTCAAGAAAACTCCTGGTTACAGGCAATAAGCTTAGCCCATAGCAGGGTCAAGCCCAGTATCTAAATCTCAAGCAAAACTCCTGGTCAGAGGCAGTAAGTTAAGCCCATAGCAGGGTCAAGCCCAGTGTCTAAATTTCAAGCAAAACTTCTGGTAAGAGGCAAAACGCTAGAACCCAAAATAGGGTCAAGCCCAGTAGCTAACATTCAAGCAAAACTCCTGGTAAGAGGCAATGAGCTAGAGGCCAAAGTAGGGTCAAGCCCAGTAGCTAACATTCAAGAAAAACTCCTTGTTAGAGGCAACAAGCTAAGCCCATAGCAGGGTCAAGCCCAGAAGCTTACATTCAAGCAAAGCTCCTGGCCAGAGGCAGTACGCTAGAGCCCAAAGCAGGATCAAGCCCAGTAGCTAACATTCAAGAAAGCTCCTGGTTAGAGGCAATAAGCTAACCCCATAGCAGGGTCGAGCCCAGAAGCTTACATTCAAGCAAAACTCCTGGTCAGAGGCAGTAAGCTTAGCCCATAGCATGGTCGAGCTCGTAAGCTTACATTCAAGCAAAACTCCTGGTCAGAGGCAGTTCGCTAGAGCCCAAAGCAGGGTAAAGCTCAGTAGCTAACATTTAAGTAAAACCCCTAGTCAGAGGCAGTAAGGTAGAGCCCAAAGCTGGGTCAAGCCCAATATCTAACATTCAAGCAAAACTCCTGGTTAGAGGCAGCAAGCTAAAGCCCAAGGTAGGGTCAAGCCCAGTAGCTAACATTCAAGTAAAACTCCTGGTCAGAGGCAGTGAGCTAGAGCCCAAAGTAGGGTCAAGCCCAGTAGCTAACATTCAAGAAAGCTCCTGGTTAGAGGCAATAAGCTAAGCCCATAGCAGTGTCAAGCCAAGAAGCTTACATTCAAGCAAAACTCCTGGTCAGAGGCAGTAAGCTTAGCCCATAGCAGGGTCGAGCTCGTTAGCTTACATTCAAGCAAAACTCCTGGTTAGAGGCAGTACGCTAGAGCCCAAAGCAGGGTAAAGCCCAGTAGCTAACATTCAAGTAAAACCCCTAGTCAGAGGTAGTAAGGTAGAGCCCAAAGCTGGGTCAAGCCCAATATCTAACATTCAAGCAAAACTCCTGGTTAGAGGCAGCAAGCTAAAGCCCAAGGTAGGATCAAGCCCAGTAGCTAACATTCAAGTAAAACTCCTGGTAAGAGGCAGTGAGCTAGAGCCCAAAGTAGGGTCAAGCCCAGTAGTTAACATTCAAGAAAGCTCCTGGTTAGAGGCAATAAGCTAAGCCCATAGCAGTGTCAAGCCCAGAAGCTTACATTCAAGCAAAACTCCTGGTCAGAGGAAGTAAGCTTAGCCAATAGCAGGGTCAAGCCCAGTTTCTAAATTTCAAGCAAAACTCCTGGTCAGAGGCAGTAAGCTAAGCCCATAGCAGGGTCAAGCCCAGAAGCTTACATTCAAGCAAAACTCCTGGTCAGAGGCAGTAAGCTAAGCCCATAGCAAGGTCAAGCCAATATTTAACATTCAAGCAAAACTCCTGGTTAGAGGCAGCGAGCTAGAGCCCAAGGTAGGATCAAGCCCAGTAGCTAACATTCAAGTAAAACTCCTGGTAAGAGGCAGTGAGCTAGAGCCCAAAGTAGGGTCAAACCCAGTAGCTAACATTCAAGAAAACTCCTGGTTACAGGCAATAAGCTTAGCCCATAGCAGGGTCAAGCCCAGTATCTAAATCTCAAGCAAAACTCCTGGTCAGAGGCAGTAAGTTAAGCCCATAGCAGGGTCAAGCCCAGTGTCTAAATTTCAAGCAAAACTTC
The DNA here is from genome assembly GCF_026914265.1 of Mya arenaria. Classification (NCBI taxonomy): domain Eukaryota; kingdom Metazoa; phylum Mollusca; class Bivalvia; order Myida; family Myidae; genus Mya; species Mya arenaria. The sequence goes on from NC_069128.1 coordinate 24,244,670, forward strand.
TGGTAAGAGGCAAAACGCTAGAACCCAAAATAGGGTCAAGCCCAGTAGCTAACATTCAAGCAAAACTCCTGGTAAGAGGCAATGAGCTAGAGGCCAAAGTAGGGTCAAGCCCAGTAGCTAACATTCAAGAAAAACTCCTTGTTAGAGGCAACAAGCTAAGCCCATAGCAGGGTCAAGCCCAGAAGCTTACATTCAAGCAAAGCTCCTGGCCAGAGGCAGTACGCTAGAGCCCAAAGCAGGATCAAGCCCAGTAGCTAACATTCAAGAAAGCTCCTGGTTAGAGGCAATAAGCTAACCCCATAGCAGGGTCGAGCCCAGAAGCTTACATTCAAGCAAAACTCCTGGTCAGAGGCAGTAAGCTTAGCCCATAGCATGGTCGAGCTCGTAAGCTTACATTCAAGCAAAACTCCTGGTCAGAGGCAGTTCGCTAGAGCCCAAAGCAGGGTAAAGCTCAGTAGCTAACATTTAAGTAAAACCCCTAGTCAGAGGCAGTAAGGTAGAGCCCAAAGCTGGGTCAAGCCCAATATCTAACATTCAAGCAAAACTCCTGGTTAGAGGCAACAAGCTAAAGCCCAAGGTAGGGTCAAGCCCAGTAGCTAACATTCAAGTAAAACTCCTGGTCAGAGGCAGTGAGCTAGAGCCCAAAGTAGGGTCAAGCCCAGTAGCTAACATTCAAGAAAGCTCCTGGTTAGAGGCAATAAGCTAAGCCCATAGCAGTGTCAAGCCAAGAAGCTTACATTCAAGCAAAACTCCTGGTCAGAGGCAGTAAGCTTAGCCCATAGCAGGGTCGAGCTCGTTAGCTTACATTCAAGCAAAACTCCTGGTTAGAGGCAGTACGCTAGAGCCCAAAGCAGGGTAAAGCCCAGTAGCTAACATTCAAGTAAAACCCCTAGTCAGAGGTAGTAAGGTAGAGCCCAAAGCTGGGTCAAGCCCAATATCTAACATTCAAGCAAAACTCCTGGTTAGAGGCAGCAAGCTAAAGCCCAAGGTAGGATCAAGCCCAGTAGCTAACATTCAAGTAAAACTCCTGGTAAGAGGCAGTGAGCTAGAGCCCAAAGTAGGGTCAAGCCCAGTAGTTAACATTCAAGAAAGCTCCTGGTTAGAGGCAATAAGCTAAGCCCATAGCAGTGTCAAGCCCAGAAGCTTACATTCAAGCAAAACTCCTGGTCAGAGGAAGTAAGCTTAGCCAATAGCAGGGTCAAGCCCAGTTTCTAAATTTCAAGCAAAACTCCTGGTCAGAGGCAGTAAGCTAAGCCCATAGCAGGGTCAAGCCCAGTAGCTAACATTCAAGCAAAACTCCTTGTTAGATGCAGTGAGCTTGAACCTAAAGTAGTGTCAAGCCTAGTAGCTTACATTCAAGAAAAACTCCTGGTTAGAGCCAATTATTTGAGTCCATAGCAGGGTCAAGCCCAGAAGCTTACATTCAAGCAAACTCCTGGTTAGAGGTAGTGAGTGAGCTAGAGCCCAAAGCCGAGTCAAGCCCAGTAGCTAACATTAAAGAAAAACTCCTGGTTAGAGGCAGTACGCTGGAGTCCAAAGCAGGGGCAAGCCCAATAGCTAACATATAATCATCACTCCTTTTTAGAGGCAGTTAGGTGTAGCCAAATGCAGGGTCAAGCCCATTAGCTAGCATTCAAGTAAAACTCCTGGTCAGAGGCAGTAAGGTAGAGCCCGAAGCAGGGTCAAGCCCAGTAGCTCACATTCAAGCAAAACTCCTGGTTAAAGGCATTAAGGTAGGGCCTTAGTAAGGGTCAAGCCCAGTAACTAACATTCAAGTCAAACTCTTGGTCAGAGCCAATAAGCTAATACCATAGCAGGGTCAAGCCCAGTAGCCTACATTCAAGTAAAACTCTTGGTCAGAGGCAGTAAGGAAGAGCCCAAAGCATGGTCAAGCCCAGTAGCTAACATTCAAGTAAAACTCTTGGTCAGAGGCATTAAGGTAGAGTTCAAAGTAGGGTCAAGCCCAGTAGCTAAAATTCAAGCAAAACTCCTTGTTAGAGGCAGTAAGGTAGAGCCCAAAGCAGGGTCAAGCCAAGTAGCTAACATTCAAGCAAAACTCCTAGTTAAAGGAAGTGAGCTAGAGCCCAATGCTTGGGCAAGCCCAGTAACTTACATATAATCAACACTCCTGGGTAGAGGCAGTAAGGTGGAGCAAAAAGCTGGGTCAAGCCCAGTAGCTAACATTTAAGTAATACTCCTGGTTAGAGAAAGTACGCTAGAGCCCAAAGCAGGGTCAAGCCCAGTAGCTATTATTCAAGTTAAACTCCTAGTTAAAGGCAGTACGTTATAGCCCAAAGCAGGGGCAAGCCCAGAAGCTTACATACAATCAAAACTCTTGGTTAGAGGCAGTAGGGTAGAGCCCAAAGCAGGGTCAAGCCCAGTAGCTAACATTCAAGCAAAACTCCTTGTTAGAGGAAGTGAGCTTGAGCCCAAAGCAGGGTCAAGCCCAAAGCAGGGCCAAGCCCAATAGCTAACATTTAAGCAAAACTCCTGGTTAGAGGAAGTGAGCTAGAGCCCAAAGCAGGGTCTGGCCCGGTAGCTAACATTCAAGCAAACTTCCTGGTTAGAGGAAATGAGCTAGAGCCCAATGCAGGGGCAAGCCCAGTAGCTTACAAATAATCAACACTCTGGTTAAAGGAAGTAAGGTAGAGCCAAAATCAGGGTCAAGCCCAGTAGCTATTCATTGAAGTAAAACTCCTGGTCAGAGGCAGTAAGGCAGAGCCCAAAGCAGGGTCAAGCCCAGTACCTAACATTCAAGCAAAACTCCTGGTTATAGGCAGTAAGGTAGAGCCCAAAGCAGGGTCAAGCCCAGTACCTAACATTCAAGCAAAACTCCTGGTTAGAGGCAGTAAGATAGAGTCCAAAGCTGGGTCAAGCCCAGTATCTAACATTCAAGTAAAACTCCTGGTTAGAGGCAGTGAGCCAGAGCCCAAAGCAGGGTCAAGCTCATTAGCTTTAATACAAATAGAACTCATGTTGAGAGGCAAAACGCTACTAGTCGGCGAGTAGTTCTCGGACACTCACGATTTTCACTTCATTTTGGAATTTACATATCAAGCACCTGATTTAAATCAATCAGGTGTTTGAAAAGTTTCAGCAGGTACCAAATCTTTTCTTTAGGTAAGGATTATAAGACGTTGAATTCCAAAAGTTTCCAGTTGTTTACAAAATCACATTTTACCTCCGCTTGGAATCAAAATTATAGTGCGCATCCGCAAAAATTCGAATTGTTTGGTATACTTCCTTTTTTGACGCAGACGACATTCTGCATTTACGAAAATATTCATGTTATTATAAGTCGAGCGTTTACATTACACTTGTGCTAAAAATATATACCACTTATTTCATTTTTATGAGCTTCATGTTATCTGTATATAGGTACAATTTGATTAGTTTTTAATGAAAAATAATAAGATATATATTACCTACTGGTTTGAAAATTCCACTTTTAAATATATTAAATAAAAAATCACTTCAGCGCATGTTTCCCGGTTTTGTTGATCATTTAAGGGAGTGTCCGAGAACTACTTCTGTCGAACTAAAATTTAACCTCTTTTGAGCACCACATTCGGAGCCTGTGAGAATGGAGCTAAGTTGTTTAATTTTACTTGATTTTGCATTATTTCAACAGAAGAAAAGCTGAAGTTTGTTATAAATATTGGAATATCATATATCTTTTAAAATAAGGATACTTTATCGATAAAACCTCTAAAAGTGTCCGAGAACTACTCGCCTACTGGTGGAGCCTAAAGCAGGGACAAGTCCAGTAGCTTACTTTTAAGAAAAAACCCATTTAGAGGCACAAAGCTTGACCTGGAAACAAAACAAGCCTTGACATTGACAAAACAGATAAATGCAAAAACATAATCAATTTTTTATGTACAAAATAATATTGCCAATATCAAAAAACCATCATTATTAAATAAAACATTTGGTCAAATAAACAAACCTGTTTTGATATCCATAACTGAGAGCAAATAGATTTGGCATGCAAGCTTGGATAAGAATCGTGCACTGTGATTCCAAATACGGTGTAGGTTCAGACGTTTGTACATGTAGTATTTAAAGATATGAATTTTAGGACGAAGGAACTGTAGAGTTCTAAAAGTTTGCCAGTTTTTGAATTTTGTAATGTTTAGCAAGTTGATCATTAGACAAAAGGAAGACTACGGAGATATAAATTAGTGTATGCTTGCTAAAAATTGTATAATGTACATGTAGTCACAAATGTTATTATATTATTATTGTTATATTTCTTTGATATACTTTGCAGAAAACGTACAACAGTCTGTAAAAATGATTTGACTTAAAAGATAGCTAGACGAGAGTTGTGCCAGCAGGCAGAAACATGACGTCAGTGATACAAAGTACTAAGCGCAAAAAGCAGGAAACACTTCTTCCGTTAACTTCAAAGGCAATGTGTTAACCTGCATTTAATGAGCTGAATAAGGAGAACGTCCAAACAACAAAGGTCGATTTATCTCACTCATGGAAATGAGTAAATGCAAAACGTACAAGACACACTTATAATTCTACCGGTGAACTAATCTTTAATGGACATATTCTAAGAAACGGCGATGAAAAACTAAAGGGTCCCTCGTTCCTTTTGGCCTTATACGTACCGAAAATAGTTGCAACATTACATGATTATAACTGAAACGAAAAATACCATGAGTTTTGAACACCACGATGCGCCACTTGAGTCCCAACAGTAATGCTACTGTCTTACTGGAAGCTGTCAAAAGGTGATCGATCGCTGTCTAAAACAAAAGTTCAGTTGACATGATATGATTCAATATAAACAGTTGTTTGATACAAAAGAAGTTTGGTCTCCGTTCTTGTAAATTTGTTAACATAAATGTAACGTGCATGCCGAAATGACGTAACGTTAATCATTTTTAACTCCAATTTTAGGCATATAGTAAAAAGACCGTAAACACCTCGTGAACATCATTTGTTCTATATTGTAACTATTATATACTATTATATAGTAAACAATTTCTATCCAGCCGGTAATAAATTTCCTTTTTCGCTGCTATTTAAAGAAGGATAAATACTTGCCCTTTCAAATTACGGCTGTTTTGTGTCCAAACCAAGCTATCCGACAGCAAAAGCCAAGCTTCTTATCTGGGTGTTTATGAGTTTAATATACTAGGTGGTTATCTATTGAGGATAGTACACAGAAAAAGGTAACCATGGTTAGTTCTACCCTGCTATAACACTGTCACATGGGACCAGAATTGAGGTCCCATCGGAAAGACCATTAGTATTGTAGAGTTAAACTAAGTTATTATACGTTACCTGTTAAATTTGGCAGAGTATTAACAATTTATGTGTGAAAACTTTGTGGACTGCTCCGGATTTCTCTCGAATAAAACAATTTGGGTGAAAAAAACATGAAGTCGGAGATGTTGCCATCTAATGGGAGTTTATGCCACATATACTGTGATTAATTGTGAATTAATTTCAGAAGTTTACATATTTCGGTAGTGTTGAAAATGAATTGATCAATTTCGAAAATATGTGTTGTGCTTTCATACAAGAATGGTTATTTCTTTATCCCGTTTACAATCAATTCTTATTCATCTGGGCCCTATCTAAATAGTTAATCAATATCAGATTGATATTAAATAAATTAGCCTATAAATGGTTCGGTCCCGGGTCCCAGAGATAACATTTGTTTAAGATGAAAAATTATTCCAAAATGATATTTGCAGCTAAAGTTATACTACATTGTTCATGATTTGTTTTTTATATATCCTTGGCCGCTAGTACGTATTCTTGAGCATGTACAATCACGATGTGATATTTCCAAAATATTGACAAATACGAATCATCATTCTTCAGTTGTATGTCTCGATGTGTAGACTCCGTTTTGCAAAAGCAATAATGTAACATTAAAGTTAAATGAGGGGTTTATTATGGTGGCATATTACTGCCGTAAAATAACCTGATAGCGTTCGCGAATTGTTTCGATACTTTTTTGGTAAGATAAATATCATAAGATTAAACACAGGCATTCAAGTGCCCAGAACTGCCACCTATTACCCTTTTAGCTATACAACACTAACATGTTAACTAGTATACGAAGGGTAACACGATTCTTATCTAGTTAACTAGTTAGTACGTTACTTACTAAGTGTCATTTGCAAACATTAACTAGTTAACCATTAAATGAAGTACAGCTAAAGAAATGTAACAGATGGCAGTTCTAGGCACTTTCAAGCCAGTTTCAATCTGATGATATGTATATTATTGAAAAGGTTAGAGAAATAGCTAGAGAAATATCGCGAAAAATTAAGTGGTTAACACGAAACAATCCGCGAACGTTAACAGGTTAACAGGTTATCTTGTGGCAGTTATATGCCACCATAGTTTATCATTTGGCGGTCTGTAGGCCCCTGATAAGAAATCCACATTACATACAAAGGGGCATAAATCTATAATGGCATCTCACTATAAGGTGACATACATTATTAGCCTTGTGTTGGCTAGGGATTCGGTTGTCATATTTACGCCTTGTATAGTACGAACAAGATTATAATATTTGACACTCCTCACATATTTGACAATAAAATATGTCAGTCTAAAACTTAAACATTTGCATGAAACTAATACGATTTGCTCTAAAATGCTACGGGAATAGGACCTCATGATGTGTTTGGCCATCTTGCATGAAAGTAAATCTATACTGAATGGGCTGAACCGGGATGGGATGCCTTTTTAATAGGACAGACCTCAGGTGAAGCCATTTGCCAGGCTCACACCTATTGACCTGGTCTGACTGGAAATAATTGACATATGGTCAGACAGACAACCCCTATTGTCCTGACCAACACCTTTTTCCTGGTAGTGCACATCAGTAGAAGTGACTTCCTGACACTGTTTGTGCTAATGAGTGATGTAATAATCAGAAAAAAACAACAACTGTATAGTAAGTTAACTAAAACAGAATTACACAGATTTACTGAAATCAGCCAGTAAGATAGTGTAAAATCCCTGCCCATATTTCAGGGATTTCATGAAATAACTGGAATTTTCAGGGATTTCATGAAATCCCTGAGTGAAACAGTAATTTCGTGAAATTACTGAAATTTTCAGAGATTTCATGAAAACCCTGGTTTCACAATCTAACTGTAACATATACTTAATAATAAATTCTAGAATTCCGTGGGCTTTCATCTGTTGGCTGTTTGCAGTTCCTATCCAAATAAAATATACATGGTAATGTTGAAAGAGAAATCTTTTTGTAATTGTTATCTTTGCCAATAGCTATATCCGGTAACCGAAATAAAACGATTTCCACTCAAGAACAAAAATACTGTAATAGTGTACGTTAAGTGGGTTGTTTTTGTGTACAGCATTTTGATACATTTTTGAAGCATTTTGAGCTTCTCAAAATTGGTTTATTAGTATATAAGTATATATATTAATCACTGCTTCTCAAAATTAGTATATAAGTATATAAGTATATATATTAGTCATTGCTTCTCAAAATAGATTGTTATTTTCACTCATACATTATGTAAGAATTATTATTAAGAAACACGATATATAGCGAGATCATGCGGAGATGTGCCTCGGGAATTTTCGGTCAGTGGGTTCAATGAACTAGAGTGCATGTCAAGAAAAACATTTTAGAACTACAATTACTGATAATTTGTTGGTTTAGGGAATGCATTACGTTGTCATAACTTTGAAGGTTATTTTGTTATTAAGAGAGCACATGAGGAGAAGTTGCTCCGTTTCTGCCTTTTTATTATTGGGTATGGAACACTGTATTATGATAAAACGTGTATAACAAGCTGATTTCAGGATATATGATAATATTACGATATTGGTTTGGTAAACACCAACGTCAATTAAAAAAATCGTTATGGCTCAATTACTTAATATTTTGATTTCCTTTTTTAGAATTTTGATTTGTTTTAGATCTCATAAGTTAGTAATATGTTTTCTTCTTTATTACATCTACATTCTTTTAAATTTAATGACATTAGAAATGAATGCTGTAATCGAAAAAAAATGATACTTGATTCATTTTAAGTCTTCATTGGGAGTTATGTGAATTTGTTCAGTTGACAGTCAACACTTACACACCGATAGAAAGAGTCAAACAATCTGCGAAATGTCTCTTATAATGGGCCCTTTGCACCACAAAAAAACAATGTCAAACTTCAAACTTAAATGCGTTCATGCTATAATCGATGCATGCACATAGGTATAGGTGAAATGAAAGCAACACCTCAGTGGAATAATTCGCGCTTGATAACAGTTTTAATTAAAATTAGTTTCACTTACGTAATGATGAAAGAAATTTGAACACTCCAGTAATTAAAATTGTCCATCTAAATGTTAAAGAAATTTCAATTTAAACAATCTTGGAATGTTTTTGCTTTGCTCGCAATTCGATAGGCTACTAAATGCAAATACGAGCTTCTACCAGATCCACCAGTTTGTACGATGCATACATGTTGTACACGTCCAATTATTTGGTTCCCCTCATAAATACATTTAGTTCGGTTCGGTCGGCCGTTAATAGGGTTGTCAAATAGGAGGGTCTCTTCCAACGATGAATGAGGAAGCATGAAACAAGCCTAGGTTTTAAGGGCCACAGTATAACATGATTCAAAATATGTCTATAATTACGATTCATTATTATTATAACATATACGATTTTAATAATAAAAACTAAAATCATATGTTTTGTGTACAGATAAACAACTCAAGTCTTTAAACTAGCCTAAGAGATTGAATATCTGTTCGGTAAATATGATTAGGAAATACAACCTGTTTATTTTCACTTTTCTATTTATTATTAATGGAAAGAGTCCCGTTTCTCCATATAACGACAAATTATTAGTCGTTATTTTGACATTTAAAATCTGTTTAAGGAACTTTTTGTGAAGTCGTTTCAGATTTTCAGCTGCAGCAAAGCCCCATAACTCTGAGCTGTATTCGAGCACAGGGAGCACATACGCGTCAAATAATTCAAATTGTATATTTACTGGTATATACCCTCCAGACCTAATGCTTATGAGAGAAATGACTGATTTTATAGCTTTACTTGCCACAGCGTCTAAACATTTGCGAAAAAAACGTTTGAACTTATGACTAACCCTAAAAAGCAAAAAGTGTTCACTATTTCAATCTGTTTGCCGTTATATATAAATACGTCGTTAATTCTTCCTCGACCACCCCGTTTAAAAATCATTATTTTCGTCTTGTCCACATTCACTTGCATACGCCATCGATCAACGTAATCCCTTAGACAGTCTTTATGTTTTTGTAATCCCTCGGCGGTCTCACTTAATAGTACACAATTGTCGGCAAACATAATAAGGAATATTGTTAATTGGTCCAAGGTAAGTCTGAATTAATATTTTGATGCATATGGAATTCAATGCCATTCACGAAGAGGCAAAACATTATCGGCGAAGTTATCTCCCCCTGGAAGAGGCCTATACCGCTATCGAAGAATTCAGACAAGTTATTACAGTGTTTCACACATGACTGGACAGTTTTGTACATAGAACGTACGATTTGTAATAGTTTACCGTCTATTCCCTCTTTGATTAGCTTAAACCACAGCCCGTTTCTATATTTCCTATCGAAACACTTCGAATAGTCCACGTAAGCAGCATATACTCTCTTCCGCTTGTTAAGATATAATTCAATATTTTTTTGAAGAATGAACACTGCATCCGTTGTACTGTGGTTAGACTTGAAACCGAACTGTGCGTCCGTGATTTTGTCATATTTTACTGACCATGTTTTAAGTCTCTCGTTTATGACGTTAGAAAATAATTTCCCAAAACAACTAATCAGGGTTATCCCCCTGTAGTTATTAACTTCATCTTTTGGTTCCTTTTTCAATACCGGCACAATCACTCCCTGGGACCAACTTAGGGGGAAAACTCCAGAGTCGAGAATGTTATTGAAGAGGATGCAAATGGGCTCGATCAATATATCGGCACTTTCAATGAAATATTCGTTTAAAATATTGTCACCTCCGGTAGATGTTTATGAATAACATGCAACGTGTTGTTTATGTACGTTTTCTGATAAATGAATTGAGTGACATGCTAAGCAGTGAATGCGATATGTATTTGTCATATTTATTTGTCTTTTAGTTGCTGTAAAACATTCTACAATCTTTTCAAAAAAAAAAAACAACAACAAACACAAGATTTCATTGGGCTCATGGCAAGAAGCAGAGAGATTGGCCATTGTACTCCAAACGACTGGTTTTCGCTTTAACCAAATAGTATTTGGTTTTCGTGAAAACAAACAACAAATTATATGAGCCTCATTTGTTGGAATGTATATACCTTGTGGATAGAATATGCTTTCCGAGACTTCTGTTTTAAAGACAAACATGGTGAATATATATAAACATATTTTTGGACCAGAAACGTACTTTGCTTTTCGCTATAACAATACATATTTTATACATTCCGAGCATTTGCCCACGATTTTTGAAAATAATTTAAATTGCTCAACATATCGCTCAGTAACCGAGTATAGTGTACTTTTTTCCCTTAGCCTTTTTTTGTAAAACATTATATTAAAATAAGGACGTTACAGCTGTTATCTAACCTGAATCGAAATGTATTTTGCTTCGTGCAATAACAAATTGTGACGTCACAAACCACGTGGTATGTTCATATTGAAAATGTTACATATTCGAATAGTTTGCATTGAAAAAAAAGAAGCCGATAAAATAGATAGTGACCGATATTGAGTAAGATTGAGAAGAATCTAGTAAGATTGAGTGGGAATGAGAAGATTTGAGTGGAATTGAGTACGATTGAGTGGGATTGAGAATGATTGAGTGGGAATGAGAAGGATTGAGTGGGATTGGGTACGATTAAGTGGGATTGAGAAAGATTGAGTGGAATTAAGAAGTGAGATTGAGTTGGATTGAGAAGTGAGATTGAGTGGAATTGAGTAGGATTGAGTAGGATTAAGACGTGGGATTGGATTGTTTGAATGAGTAAGATTGAGTAGGATTGACAGGTAAGATTTGGTAGTGGGATTGAGTGGAATCAAGTAGTGAGATTAAGTAGTGGAACTAAGTTGAATTTAGGCGCGAGTTTGGGTAGTGGGATTGTTTTGAATTGAAACCTTAGACTAAGTAGTTTGATTGAGCGGAATTGAAAAGTAAGATTGGGTTGCGGGAATGAATGGTATTGAGACGTGAGGTTGAGTGGTATTGAGTAGAATTGATATGTGGGATTGAGTACATGGATTAGTGGGAATAAGTGGAATTGAAACGTGTGATTGAGTAGTGGGATTGAGTAGAATTGATAATGAGATTGAGTAGTGGGATTGAGTAGAATTGATACGTGAGATTGGGTAGTGGGATTAAGTAGAGTTGATACGTGGGATTGAGTAGTGGGATTGAGTTTAATTGATACGTGAGATTAGGAGGTAGGATATAGTGGCATTGATTAGTGTTAAACAGTATGAAAACATTACGTAATGTAGATAAAACTGTTCGTTTAGTTGCAGCATTTAATATGAAATTGATTTTGCACATGCATAGTGTGATGAATTAAAGAAACAACCAACAGCCATTTGGCTATTGAAATTATGTTCCTAACCATTGGGCACTGACTAAGGGGTTACGTACATATCCTTTGCATATACAGTAAACAACATCAATTACTGTGAAATTAGTCGAAAACATCATCCATATTGACGAATCTCTCATGTTGCATAAAGCTGCAACTAAACGAACAGTTTTATCTACATTACGTAGACATAACTTAGAATGTTCACACAGTTTACGATGCACACACAATGTAAAGCACAAAGTTTTACACAGAGAGAAATAGAGTATAATGTCTTTTACAAAGTTACACAAAGTTGTTGCGTTATTGATTACTAAATCATCACTATTTAAATGAAAACATGTATGGGTTTATATACTCCTAAAATGTGATACAGAGTTTGATAAAAACAATGACAGGTGGTGATGGATGTGCTTATCAGAAGAATAAAAAATGAAATTATTTGTCTCCAAGCAAATTAAATACTGACACAATATGTCAATTACTGAAAGATCATGTAGTGATTATTTAGATTCTGTCTAAACCTTAGATGTGAGAAGTGGTACTTGAAACGTATGTGTCCTAAAAGAAATATCTAAGTATTTTTAGGAAATGCCATTTATATTTAATTATGATTTCCTGAAATAATTACAATTATGTTTTTATTTGTTAAAAATAAACATTAAGTAGGCTTAAAATGCGCTGCATAATACATATCCTCGCCTATTGTGAAACCGCGATCAGCCATTACTTCATCCCAAGGCAGCAAATAGTCCAAAAATCCACAATTTATAGTTATGACATTGTCACTTGCCCGCCCACCATACAGTGGTGAAATGTACATTATAAATCCACTTGGATTAATCGGAATAAAAAATTGGCATAATTATTACTGTTGTAAGTACGCCAAGTCTGAGCCATTGCTTTTAATGAAAATGGTCTTTGATTAAAAATATCAGAACAGTCTATAATACAGGTTGTCTTTTGAAATGTTGTTTTGAAGGAATTTGGTAATGTTCTTCGAATGTTCTCTGAGCAATCAAACCACACAAAGTGAAAGATGTTGGGACATAATGTTGACCCATGACTTAAAAGCATTGCTCATGAGTTGGTGAGACAAACCAAAGCGTCAGCCGATGTATTCGATTGTAAGTGCAAGCCTTAATCTTCACATCACCGAGGGATTTGGTTGTCATTAAACGGGGCTTATGTTTTGGCTACTGGGCTTGTTTCTGAAGTATTGAACCACTTATTCTGTATGGGAAACCTTTTCCATAAGTCGACAACGTTGAAATTAATGTCATGATTACTGAAAGGCTCAATCCTATGTAAAAACGAGTCTGTTTGGGGTTTTTCCACACAATATCCGCAAAAGAATGCTGAGTAGATACAGTCTTTGTTTACGGAGAATACCAGTAAGTGTGGCAACCAAATCAATAGTCTGTGTACTGCTGTCTACTTGCTGAGGCTTATTGACATTATGGCATTGTTTGGGATATTTCTGACAAAAGATGCTTTTAAAGGTTGCTCACAGTCCGTAAGCGCTTCATCAGTATAAGTGATTGGGGCAGCTGTTAACATTTCTTCAGCTCACTTTTTGACTGTCGTTTTACAGGAGCTGTAACTGTGACTGTATTGGACTTTAATTTTCATCGGATTCTAGACGGTTTCCTTCAAAGGTCTACGCCCAGGCGTCTTTGTAGGGCGACCATCTATAAAGTGTTTTGAACAGACCTGAAAATAGAAATTTATTTACACCTTAACAATTAAAAAAAGTTTTAATATCAGTCCTTGATTGAATGTTGCCGACAATATATATTGCTCTTTTCCATTTAAAGGTAGGCTGTTTACCATTGATATACTAGTGGGTAGGGTACTTTTAAAATTATATAATATGAAAAAAATCACTCAGGTAATCTAGACATTTATTTATATAATAAAGCATAAGTCGACACTGATTTGGTAGGAGGGTCAAAACCTTTCCTGTTGATGGATTTTAACCACTGGATGCAATTTTCTCCCGATGTCGGTATGCAGTGGAATTTGAACGGTACACGACATGGGCAATCTTTGCCATTTACATCATTATGATACTGGCAGGGGGACTTTCCCAGTATTTTTTCTGGTTATTGCTACAAATAACCCAAACACACTGCCTTCCTCACCTCGTTTATATGGCAAAGTTGTCCAATATGTCTTCGATTCGATAGATTTTGAAAGATAATTGGTTGTTCACTTTCGTAATGGCGGACGAGTAAATTGAAGAGTATTTTACAGGGGACATAATTCGTACTGTACTATTAAATAGAATCGTCTATTGAACGAAATGGTAAGGGTGCGGGTCATGTTTCTATCTAGTTCGAGGTCTCAAGGGATAAGCATTTTTCAATTAGTGATAAAAACTGCGTATTTTCACGGTCACAACGACCTTAACATTTGACCCACTGACCTCAAAGGCGAAAGGATATTTCTTAACTCTTTCAATTAATATAGGGTATAATAAAAATATCCGACACAAGGGCACGTGTGCAAGCCGGGAACAAGGTTTGCAGATTTAGCCGGCATGCCGTTGGGATTTACCATTTGCCAAGGGCAGCACCGATGCTAACGACATAATTTATTTATTGGATTATTAATAAATACTTGGACATCGCGTGATCTAGTATTGACCTTTTTTTTAGTAAAACAGCTTGTTTAAAATTTCTTTTGAACACAGGGTGAGGAATCACGTGACTTTACATGGGTCACCGCGGGTCATACTCTATGTAAACAAACACGTACGTGGCGTTATTTTTATATAACGTTTTGGAAAGAAACGATATGACAGTATTTCTTAGCCTTTAATATGCCATGTTATTTCTGCCTCTTCTCGTAAAAACTATTTAAGATGTGCATGTATCTTAATGATGCAATTCTTGCCAAAAGTTTAACTTGACGGTTTTAATGAAACAATGCAAAGCTGAAATATTGGCCAAGGATTGCATCTTTAAAATGCAAGTGTGCGGAATTTTACCACAGCCGTGTAAAACCGTTGACTGTAACGTAGAGGTTGTTTCCCTTTTTGTTTTGATTGCCAAATCGTCATTCTCGAAATTTTTAAGTTAAAAAACGTTATTATCTTATTATTTATCATATTAAGGACTGAAGCACTTTGATAAAGGTTTTTATGATTGATATAAATCGCCATTTTGTTTGTTTGACTTTTAATAAGGTTTTTGCATAAGTCGGTAACCTTATGTTAAAATGCATGGTGAAGCCATCGTTGATAGTCATTTGTATAAAAAAAATTTATCCTTTCAGAATGCTAATTGCGACCAATCAAAGTCCTTGATTTTCAACCAATGGACGCTCAGTTTGAATAACCAATGCGAGCATCGCTTTGCCCGAGCGCTTTTCGCGGCGTATATAACGTCGAGTGTTTGATAATATTGTTGTTGAACGATAAGATTAAGTTAATTTAATGCGTATACTTCTATGCTCTTGCTGGAAAGCTCCGCTATCCTGTGAGGCATAGTAAGTTGAAACTTCAGCACTCTTTCAGGGAAAGCTCTGCTTTCCTGTGTGATGTAGTAGGCGGTAGTCGTAGTGATGGTAGTTGTTGTATTTGTGTTTAAAACATTTACTAATCCGTTTGTTAAAAGACAATATAATGATAAAAAATAACCAATACAAAACTAAATAAAACCAATACAGTGTATCCGGGCTGACATGACACTTGCATTGCATTTAAAAATATATGAAGAATAATATATCCAAACAATCATTTTTCTTTCTTCAAATAAACTAGCATAATACGGTCATTCATTTTTCTTTCTTCATGTAAACTGGCGTAATACGGTTATGCATCCTTCTTTCTTCATGTAACCTGGCGTAATACGGTCATTCATTTTTCTTTCGTCATGTAACCTGGCGTTATACGGTCATTCATCCTTCTTTCTTCATGTAACCTGGAGTAATACGGTCATTTATCCTTCTTTCTTCATGTAACCTGGCGTTATACGGTCATTCATCCTTCTTTCTTCATGTTACCTGGCGTAATATGATCATTCATTTTTCTTTCGTCATGTAACCTGGCGTAATACGGTCATTCATCCTTCTTTCGTCATGTAACCTGGCGTTATACGGTCATTCATTTTTCTTTCGTCATGTAACCTGGCGTTATAGGGTTATGCATCCTTCTTTCTTCATGTTACCTGGCGTAATACGGTTATGCATCCTTGTTTCTTCATGTAACCTGGCGTTATGCGGTCATCCATCCTTCTTTCTTCCTGCTACCTAGCGTAATGCGGCCATTCATCTGTCTTTCTTTATGTAACCTGGCGTTATGTGGTTATCAATCCTTCTTCTTGATCTAATCCAGCGTAATGTGGCTATTCATCCTTCTTTCTTCATGTTACCTGGCACAATGGGGTTATTCGTCTTTCTTTATACATGTAGCCTTGTGTAATGCGGTTTCATGGAAAAAAGAGAGTAGCTGCATCACTCCTGGTTACATAAATAAATTATTATGGATAACCGCATCACGTCGGGTTACATGAATAGATTATGATGAAAATCAGCATCATGCCAGGCTACATGAAGAAATGTTGATGGACCTCTTTTCACAGCAAGTTCGTATTCTTGAGCATATACAATCAAGATTTGATATTTTCAAAATATTGACAAATACGAATAATCATTTTATAACAGTATGTGTCGTTGTGTATACTCCGTTACAAGTTACTAAGTTGTGGCCACATTTTACTTAGTTGTGGCCTTAAGTTACTAAGTGTTGTGGAGGTCTCCTCTGTGCCACCATAGTATTTGGTTGATCCTTTTACTTTATTTTTTAAAAACATGAATAATTACTTCGCTATCGAGGTCCTATTTAAAAAAAGAGGGGCAACTGTTGTTCTTTTCATGTTGAGACAACGTACACATGTTCAAATGTGCCCCAAAAGTAGTTATAAATACTGTTTAATTTTACTCGATACGTTTATAGTCAAAGTAATTGGATTTTAATATATCAATATCAATTCAAAAATTGTAGATTTAAAGCTTTAAACGTGCATAAACGTAAATCAGTCACCAAACATTATCTAATCACGCAACAATTATTTCGCAAGTCGCAGACTACACAGTTCTAGATCACGAGTGTCTACAAACACTCGACACATGTTCAATTGATTTAATTCATGTTGATGTTAAAAAATAACTGGTTGGATTTTCAGTGCTGCAAAAAGAGAATTCATTTCTGTTGTTAGTGAGATTTTGTCATTTACCACAGAAATGGAATTAACTGTCATTGAATGCTGCACATTTTTAGTGTTTGCTGGTTGTGCAAGTTTTTAGATTTTCTGGCCGATTTTCTTTGCCAGTGTCGTTATAATGCAGAGTGATTGAACTTTCCAGGAAAGTGATTGTTGAGGTAGGTTGTTGGCGGGCTTATGATAATATTTGTAGCACTTTTGTGCCTTTCCTCATGACATTTGACATTTTCAATTCGAAAAGAAGTCCGTTTTCAAGGTCACATGAGCAGCTGACTGTAGATAAACATCACGTAGTCAACTATCCTAATATAAGTATTTTACACGGCACCCTGTTAATGGACCGATTTGTATGCCAGTGACCGGATAAATCTTTCTATCACATTTGGGGTCAGTAGGTTAATGTATATATATTAGTCACTGCTTCTCAAAATGAAAACAAAACATTTTTTCTCTTATACGTTAGGTATAAATAATTATTAATAAAAATGATATATAGTAAGATCATGCGGAGGTGTGCATCGGGAATACTTATGGGGTCAGTGGGATCAATGTCAAGGAAATATTTTAGAACTAAAATTACTGACAATTTGTTGGTTTAGGGAATGCATTATGTTATCATAATTTATTATTAAGAGAGCACATTTGGAGAAGATGCTCCCTTTCTGCATTTATATTATTGGGTTAGGAACACTGTATTATGATGAAATGTGTATAGAAAGCTGATTTTAGGACATATGATAATATTTCGGGATGGATTTGGCAAACACCTAAGTCAATGAAGAAACTAAATCGTTATGACTTAATAACTTAATATTTTAATTTCTCTTTTAGAATTTTGTTTTGTTTAAGACCCTTTAAGTAAGCAATATGTTTTCTACTTGCACTATTTTACATTTAATGACATTAGAAATGAATGCTCTCATAGTGTCATATGTGCCAATCGCTTCCATTACAGAACAGAACAATGATACTTGGTTCATTTTTACTATTCATTGGGAGTTATGTGAATTTGTTCAGTTGACAGTTAACACTTACACAACGATAGAAAGAGTCAAACAATCTGTCGGAATAACACTCATATGAGCCTTTGCACCACGAAGTAATTATGTCAAATATCAAACTTAAATGCGTTCATGTTGTAATCGATGCATGCATATATATATATATATATATATATATATATATAGGTGAAATCAAAGCAACAACTCAGTGAAATAATTCGCGCTTGATAACAGTTTTAATTAAACAAAATAGATTCACCTTAATTATGATGAAAGAAATTCGAACACTACAGTAATTTAAGTTCTATCTAAATGTTCAAGAAATTTTCTTTTAAACAGTCTTGGAATGATGTTACTGACTGTTCCAAGGCAATACCTAACACTCCTTGATAAACATACCCAGTATTTTATACAGTATATATGCACTGTACTGTAAGTATTGTTCACAATTCGATATGTTACTAAATTCAAATAAGAGCTTCTACCAGATCCATCAGTTTGTGCGGTGCAAACCTGTTGTACCAGTCCAATTAATTGTTTTCCCTAATAAGTACATTAAGTTCCTTTCTGCCGGTCGATAATAGTGTTGTAAAATAAGAGAGTCTCTTCTAATGATGAACAAGGAAGCATCAAATAACCGTCGTTTTTAAAGGGCACACTATTTGTGAATGGAAAAATAAAATAATATCGATTGATATCATGTATCATTATAAGTAATATGACTTTAATTATCGAAACAAAAAGCATATGATTTGTGTACGTATTAAAAACTGTTAAAACTAGCCTTAGAAATTGGTTGTGTGTTTGGTAAATAAGATAATGAAATAAAACCTGTTCATCGCCAATTATAACATAAGGCTCGTCATCGATTACGGGTTTTTAATCACGTTTCAGGCAATCATTCAGATTGAACCAAACAAGAAACAACCAATAAGTTTTAAATATGATGGTTTTAAAGTATATCAATAGTTTATTGTAAAGGAACTCCATTCAAACAGAAATTGGTCAATTGTCGGCTTCTAGCTCATTAAAGGTGTTTTCCTGCGGAGAGAAGAGAATAACCAGTTTAGAAAACTACACAAATACGAAAGAAATATAGTAAATATGCGATATTTATATCATTAACAATTTATGCTTATTGAATTTCAGTGTGAAACTAGACCATTTAACTGTAATGTGTGTTTGATACTCAGCGTCTTTCGATACAAACAAACAGTTCGAAGGCTATTGATTGGTGTTTCATTATCTGCTTGGTAGATGAAAATTCTGAAAATTAATATCAATAAAAATGTTAATGATTGTCACTTACAGCACATATTGCATGTTTTTGGGCAGGCAAGTTTGGCCATCGTTGTATCCTGACATACATTCGTTTGCCTTTGACATGCTATGGGATCAAGGTCAGCATATGTAGCGCCTACTGTTCCGGTGTTACTGGTAGTGGTTTCCAGCTTTGGTGCGCCAGTTGTTATTGTCTCTATGGAGGTAAATATATTGAAAAAAAGTCTGAACGATATCACAATACAGAGTGGTTGCTGAATCTAATTTACGATGCAAAAACGCCTTTTAAGGGCCGGCCACAGTGCAAAAGTAGGTGGGGAAGGTCAATTATATAAACGTTACAAAAGTTCATGTTTAATTTAGTATTTTAGGAACGATTCCTTTAGGAGTCAAATATTTATTCTTGGTGACATGATTTGGGGGTGTAAGGAGTTAAACAAATTTTACCCAATAATATTTTATCAGATTTTGGATCAAAAAGCATTCGCATTCTTTCGGAAAAGTCTGTCGACATTATTTGTTTGTTTTTGTGTCAAAATGCCTTAGACTACTTTATAAACAATACCTTGAACGTTCTTGATGATATTGTTTAAAATAAGAAAGTTAATCAATGGTGGATGAATATCATTTCCTTGTAACAAAAATGCAAATACTTTTTTTAAATAGCTCCAATAAACACGAAGCCTCATGACATGTTTGATAATGTAAAATCTATAAATCTGACTTATAAACATATTCATTTTGCATAATCACCTTTCCAGGAAAACAAAAATTATTTTTGATTTGAAATCTGATTAAATCTTCTTTCGTAATCACAGCTTAACATGTTGCAACGGATATTTAAAAATATTCTAGTAAAATTTTGATTCTCAAAACTAAATAAATTGATTTTTTAAACATTTCAAAAGTTTGTCCTTTCAACGACGTTTGAATTGTGGCCGGATCTTTACAACAATCATTTTCATACAGACATATTAACGACTTGCCATGTCACGAAAACCGGCAATATATGCTCCATCAAAATGAAAATTTAATTCATCGTAACATCTGATCTACATTAAATGGAGCTACATTAATAGGGTAAATCTGAGATTGCCATTGGTCCGCATATAAAAGTATGAACACCAATAATTAAGTGTTGAATGTACTATCGGTGGTTCTATTATACTCATAACGTTTGCTGTCATTTTTAATTATTCAAAACTAAGATTAAAAACGCCAAGATTTATTTATTTGAGTAATAAATGATAGATGTTCTTTGTGAAGGTCTGACTTGTAATACTCATATTCTTTCCAATGCAAAATGGGATCTTTACAGAGTATATACTTATAATAATAACGTATTGTACGTTAGATATACTACTAGTGTTATTGCATAAATCATAATTTCTTAAATTATGTACAATATCTGCCTTGCAGTGTGCTTCTTCATTTCATCTTTGTCTATCTACAATGAACTTGTTATTTCGTTACCTTGTATTGTTTTAAGCTCTTATGCTAAATATTTGGCAACGAGAACTTAAAGCTTGAAATATCACTCACTCTTTACTTAATGTCTGACTAATCTATATATTTTTGATACCCTATTGACTGTTAAAATAACATTAACACAGTGTACAACACATTGCACATAAATAAAATGTTTCCGACTGGACTTGCTTGCATATTTATTTGTATTTATCTTAGTGAAACCATTTTTCATTGCCTGTATGTGTTTTACATTTTTTAAACAACTCATCTTCTCTTAAATTATATTGGCATTTACTTTATATGTCGATGGAAATTCAAGTTGACTCATAAAAACTATTCTGGATTGAAAAAATATTCTAAGCAGTTAATGAGCCTACTGGTGCCTGCAAATATTATAGTTGTTTAAGTAATAACTAATGTGTGTGGAACAGCATGTTGAACACCTTTGGCTTATCAAATATATACTTTCAACTTTCAAAAGTATAACTTTATATGTATTATACATTAAAAAAAAAAAAAAAAAAAAGACGCTTATGAATGTAAATATGACACAATTTTCACGAGAACAAAAAATATCAAATCGATCTTTATCCTTTAGGAAGGGATTTTATAACCGTTGAATATAATACTGATTGTGTTGCCTACAATGGGCCTCTCAAATGTCAATCCTGTGCAACAGTAAGTAAGCCCAGTGCGCTCCGTATATCACTGTGTCTAAAATCGTTCAGTCTCGCGGAAGGCACTTTAATTAATTGAGGCAGTTGCAAAGAAAATCTGCCTGCTCAACTTACTCGGGACGTACACTTTTCTCGTACTTTTTCTATCGGTAAAAATTGTCGTTGTAAAACCGGAAAGCGCTATTTGGTTAAACTTTTAAGGATAGTGCTAGATGAAAAAAGGCTAAGCAGCGGTTTCGTAGAACATTCTGCTTGTGCTATTACCTGTGTTATGGATGCTGCACGTCTGCCCTGACCAACCCGCATCACAAATGCACGAGTGCCCGCCAAACAAGACAGTCGGTGAAGGGTGACCATGGTCTCCACACACGTATGCTGTTATAGTGAAATTTCAAAATCAATACCATATAACACCCTTTTCTGTTTCTTTTGTGTGTCAATTGTCTTTGGTTTTTGTGTAAATAAATTTAAAATGCGGGACATGTGGTCCATAATATAATATATTGTACGACACGAGTCGAGAAGAAAAGATCAGACAAAAAATAAATTTGGTCGTTAAGACAGAAGAAATTTAATAATGTACATCATATTTCATTATTCTTACGTTCGGCTACAAGTTAAAACAAAATATAAACAATATCATTACACCATGCTATAAGCTAAACATGTGTATAGATACATTCAAGTCCGGCAATATATCACAGTATTTCGTAAATATTATTTGCCAGCACAACATTTGTTTTTGAATGTCGAATGCCATACCAGCACAACACTCATTTTTAAATGGTAAATGTCGTTCACGGTGGACATTCATCTTTTGAAAGTCGAATGTCGGATGATTTGCCAAATTCACGCACCAAATTCAATTAATGGAGAGATGAGTTCATTACACTAATAAACCATAGTTTGTATGTAAACTGTAACTGTTATTTTCAAATAACCAGTGCCTTTAATAATGATAACGAAGCTGTGTCATTTAAACTAATAAGCGGTGTAAACAAAGGACCGGTCTAAAAAGGTGGGGAAACGCAAAGCGACAATCTAAAGCATATGGCATTTTTGAAATGTATAGGGTAATCATGATAGCCTGTTAGAAAAGTATCGAAATCTTACAATTCTTGTATTTATATTAACAACACTTCAAGGAACACTAGCGAAGAAAGACAACTATAATTAAACATAACAATACTTTGCTGTATACTGTTTCTTCAGTGTGAAACATTGGTCGAAACCGAAGGGCAATAAAAACAGCCCATTAACGATAAAAAAGTTCCATTTGCCTCCACAAGTCGCCCCTGTCCAGTCATTAAAACAATGACAGGAACTTCCGTCCCATAAGCCGTGGTTGTTACACATGAAAGAGGGTTCACCCGTGTCTGTTTGGTTACCTGAGCAAACGAATTTATACACATGCATGATGTACGAGTTGTGTATTTGTAAATCATAAGGACAGTGAGTGTAGGAACTGTTGTGTAGCATATTGCACCACATTCCGATAACCGTGGGTGTAGGAACTGTTGGGTAGCATATTGTACCACATTCCGAGGACAGTGAGTGTAGGAACTGTTGGGTAGCATATTGTACCACATTCCGAGGACAGTGAGTGTAGGCACTGTTGGGTAGCATATTGTACCACATTTCGTGGGCAGTGGGTGTAGGAACTGTTGGGTAGCATATTGTACCACATTCCGAGGACAGTGGGTGTAGGAATTGTTGTGTGGCATATTGTACCACATTCCGAGGACAGTGAGTGTAGGAACTGTTGTGCAACATATTGTTCCACAGCCCGAGGACAGTGGGTGTAGGGACTGTTGTGTGGTATATTGTACCACATTCCGAGGACAGTGGGTGTAGGGACTGTTGTGTGGCATATTGTACCACATTCCGAGGACAGTGGGTGTAGGGACTGTTGGTTAGCATATTGTACCACATTCCGAGGACAGTGAGTGTGGGGACTGTTTGGTAGCATTTTGTACCACATTCCGAGGACAGTGGGTGTAGAGACTGTTGGGTATCATATTGTACCACATTCCGAGGACCTTGGGTGTAGAAACTGTTGGGTAGCATATTGTACCACGGTCCAAGGACAGTGAGTGTAGAAACTGTTGGGTAGCATATTGTACCACATTCCGAGAACAGTGAGTGTAGAAACTGTTGGCTAACATATTGTACCACATTCCGAGAACAGTGAGTGTAGAAACTGTTGGTTAGCATATTGTACCACGTACCGCGAGGACAGTGGGTGTAGAGATGTTGGGTAGCATATTGTACCACATTTCGAGGACAGTGGGTGTAGGAACTGTTGTGTAGCATATTGTACCACATTCCGAGGACAGTGAGTGTAGGGACTGTTGTGCAACATATTGTTCCACAGCCCGAGGACAGTGGGTGTAGGGACTGTTATGTGGTATATTGTACCACATTCCGAGGACAGTGGGTGTAGGGACTGTTGTGTGGCACATTATACCACATTCCGAGGACAGTGGGTGTAGGGACTGTTGGCTAGCATATTGTACCACATTCCGAGAACAGTGAGTGTGGGGACTGTTTGGTAGCATTTTGTATCACATTCCGAGGACAGTGGGTGTAGGGACTGTTGGGTAACATATTGTACCACATTCCGAGGACCTTGGGTGTAGAAACTGTTGGGTAGCATATTGTACCATGTTCCGAGGACAGTGAGTGTAGAAACTGTTGGTTAGCATATTGTACCACATTCCGAGAACAGTGAGTGTAGAAACTGTTGGTTAGCATATTGTACCACATTCCGAGAACAGTGAGTGTAGAAACTGTTGGTTAGCATATTGTACCACGTACCGAGGACAGTGGGTGTAGAAACTGTTGTGTACCATATTGTTCCACATTTCGAGGACAGTGAGTGTAGACACTGTTGGGTAGCATATTGTACCACGTTCCGAGGACAGTGTGTGTAGAAACTGTTGGGTAGCTTATTGTACCACATTCCGAGGACAGTGAGTGTAGAAACTGTTGGGTAGCATATTGTACCTCATTCCGAGGACAGTGGGTGTAGAAACTGTTGTGTGGCATATTGTACCACATTCCGAGGACAGTGGGTGTAGATACTGTTGCATAGCATATTGTACCACATTCCGAGGACAGTGGGTGTAGATACTCTTGTGTAGCATATTGTACCACATTCCGAGGACAGTGAGTGTAGAAACTATTGGGTAGCATATTGTACCATATTCCGAGGACAGTGGGTGTAGAAACTGTTGGGTAGTTATTGTACCCCATTCTGAGGACAGTGAGTGTAGGAACTGTTGGGTAGCATATTGTACCACATTCAATATATCATTTTCTTTCGTTTCAAGTCTCATAACTGATGATTGATGTCGGAAATAAATACTTGTTAAACCAAATACATATCGGCATATTATATTATGCCACAGTTTTATGCTAGAAAGGAAAGGAATGCAAATTCTAAAGGGACAAACTTAAACACATTCAGAACTCCTCGGTCATTTTTATCGCAAACAACCTCGGATGTATGCCGGTACATCAGTAGAAGTAGTTCGTAAAATTTAGACTAATATCATTAATTAAATGTATAAGTTTAGCTTATATTTGTTGGTCTAAGTTTAGTTTGATTGGCATTAAAGTGTATCATTGCAAACACAATTAAGATAACCATGATCTAAGTCATCAACTTTAACTGCAAAATTGAAATAACTACGCGATCTACTTGCAGCATGTTAAACATACCAATTTCTTAGTAGTATGTTTACCGTCTAATTATATCCGAGGTTGTTTTCGATTAAAATGGCCGAGGATATCCGTATGAGGTAAACACTTATCCTATCCACAGTTATGTGCCTTGCTTCATATTTATATGTATTGCTATTGGCAATAGGTAGCACATATATACTAAATTTCGTATGATTATCAGTGGTAGTTTATAAAAGCTATATCACAGATTAACCGTTTTGACAACTCTTTCATTTTTTGTCTTTGAGGGAGCCAATTTATGCAAAACCTGTTGTACCAGTTCAATTAATTGTTTCCCCTCATAAGTACATTTCGTTCCTTTCGGCCGTTCGATAATAGTGATTGTTTTTAAGGGGCACACTATTTGTGAATGAAAAAAAAATCATATCGATTGATTATCATGTATCATTATAAGTAATATGACTTTAATAATCGAAACAAAAAACATATGATTTGTGTTCATATTAAAAACTGTTAAAACTAGCCTTAGAGATTGATTGTGTGTTTGGTACATAAGATAATGAAATAAAACCTGTTTATCGCCAATAATAACATAAGGCTCGTCATCGATTACGGGTTTTTATTCACGTTTTAGGCAATCATTCAGATTGAACCAAACAGGAAACAATGAATAAGTTTTCAATATGATGGTTTTAAAGCATATCAATAGTGTATTGTTAAAGAACTTCATTCAAACAGAAATTGGTCCATTGTCGGATTCTAGCTCATTGTAGGTGTTTTCCTGCGGAGAGAAGAGAATAGTCAGTTTAAAAACTACACAAATAGGAAACAAACATAGTAAATATGCTATATTTACATCATTAAGAATTTATCTTAATTGCATTTCAGTGTGAAACTAGACCGTTTAACTGTAATGTGTTTTTTATACTCAGAGTCTTTTAACAGCATCCGGATTAAGTTTGCAAATCCGGAATTTTTGCAAACTTATTTTTTTTATTTTTCACCCAATGTTTTTTATTTTTGTATTTTTAAAATGTGTTAGGTAATACTAATAAGAGATATTTTTTGTTTCCTGAAATTTAATTTAGAAATATGTTTTTTTGGCATTTAAAGTCAACTTTTCCAATGGGAGTCCCATTGGAAAATGGCCTTCCCATTGGAAAAATGGTTTTTCCAATTGGAAAATCAGCCCAACATTTTTTGTTGGAAAATTCTCCCACATTTTCAAAAAAGGAATTAGTGATTAATAACAATCATTATCATTAATGGTTATAATGTTATCTAGAAAAAGTGCGTTTATAGTACTTTTTATCATTTTTTGTAAAAAAAAATCCCGTCAACCATTTTTTCCAATTGGATATTTCCCACAATTCAATATGGGAAAAGTCAGGAAATTGGAAAACTCCAATTGGAACATTGTCCCATTGGAATCTTCCAATTGGTAACATTGGCAATGGGCTTAATCCAATTGGAGGTTCTGGCAATAAATTTTAATGGGAAAATATTTCAACTTTCCTAAATCTCTTAAAAGAACACCTATTTATTTATTTAGGAATATATTTGAAGTTTTGTTTTATTGTTTACCTGTGTCCTGACATTGTATCCATCCAATTCCAAGCTAATACTTCTGTGCTGATATCTTAGCGATAAGATTTAAGCATCTTTTAATGAATTTGAATGCAATAAATCATATCAAAAATTACCTGAAGTATTCTTACTCAACCAGTGACACAAATTCCATTTTTTAAATATCTTTACACTAGTTTCATCTCCTCAGACGCCATTTTTAATCGATTAAGTTGTGGTTACAAACGACTAAGAACTTATTCATTTTTTCAAAGCTATACTCACTTTTACGCTTGAAAATGTTATTTCGGTTGTCAGTACCTTTACACAGAAAATGTACCATTTTCTTGATTTTTAATGAAGATGTAATTAGTTGATGGAAATCCATATGAAATGTTTTACCTAAGATAATAGTTTATTTCATACACACTGTTCTGCAGGGGAGCAGGACCTTTCAACCCCAAGAGGCTTTTTAACCCTTCTAAAAAAGAACACTTTTCAGTTTTCAACCCTTAGACTTTTAAACCCCTATTTCAAAGACTTTTCAACCCCTACCTGTTTGGACTTTTTAACTCCTATAACAAAGACTTTTCAACCCCTAGTTGAATTATTTTAATAACCATATTAAAGACTTTTTAACTCCTAAACCAAAGACTTTCCAACCCCTATTATTTGGTTTTGAGCTGGTCCAAGCTAAACACCATTAAAAATGCTGCAAGGCATTTTAGAATGTTAACATGCACCATGTGCCAATGCCTTCCTCAAACAGTAATACTAGTATATGTTTTAGAAAAAAATATCGAACTGTACAAACATGTAAGGCTGGTGAATTTTGCATTACAAAATAAACGCTATTGGTAATTAATGCCATGTTGTCACTTTACTACATACCCGGTAGTAGTATATAAGCCAGTCATCCTACAAGATAGCAGTGAAGCAAAAATACACATATGATGATTACTTGTAAATCATCTTGTATATGTGGAAAAAATGAACTTGTTATCTAGCTGATTGTAAAAACACTTTGTCATTCTTAAAGGGACTCGTACCTCATTGGCACCAAATAATCATTTTCCAGGTAATGTGTCTGAAATAATTAGTTAACTCTTTGATACTGAAATTGCAGAACAAAATACAATGAAAGTATGAAAATAAAGTCTTGTTTTAATCAGGGGTGAACCTACGCTTTTTACGTCATGGACAAATAAATAGCATAACCACTCAGCAAAAGGGACTCATACATAATTTATGGATATTTTGATCATGCATACCTTGGAAGCAACACCTTTTATTTCGTATTTAAAACAAATTTGCTAAAGAACCACATTTTACAAACTACGAGCTATAACTTATACAATAAACTCATACCTGGTTGAGCATTTTTGATGTAGAAATGAGGCACCCAAAATGCCAACAAGTACATATATGCATGCATAAATATTGAAGCAATGGTTAACATCGTCGCTTAAGTATATCCCTCACGCATCAAAATTAATTTTGCAATTGCACTAGTGGCCAGAAGGAGGGGGGACCCCCCCCCCCCCCAACCACAACGTACCGATGTCGTCCAAGTTAACTTTTCGTTTCGAGGCAGGGGATACAGGGTAATCCAGAAGAACTGGAAAAAAGGTTGTGAAATTGCGTAAATTTGTTTATTTTTTGTTTAGTGACACTGTTATTCAAAATCAATACATACACATATATAACAAACATCAATTGTGACTGATAAACCTTTAACTACATACTAAATAATGCATTTATTGAAAATATTTATTACTGATAACAAGATTGTAACCGTGTTTTTAATAGCAGAAAGCGCAAAAAATATTAAATGATTGGTAAATGCTAAAAGATTTATTGTGGTCTACTATAGTCTCATAAGGTAGAAATACCGTGTGTAATGCTCATTTCTTTCAAATTTAACTCGATATCCTTCATAAGAACCATTGTTTTCGACATTTATTCATTCTTTTAGGAATATTGAAACAACATTATTAATTGTGGTAAACCTTATCTGGCAGTACTTAAGAGTGCATCTTTGACTTTATTACTCGAGTGAATGCACCTTCAAACCGGTTTAACACCAACATGTCACAGTAATCAATACCATCTGTGTTAAGATGTCGGGAATGTGTTAGACGAATGATTTTGTTTTATGGAGCCTTGAAGAGCGATGAATGGCACTAAAGTGGTGCCAAATGGATATCTCAAACACCCATTGGTAAGTCATTTATTTTTTTCCATTTAATTTTTTGTCTTGATTTTTGAATATATAAACAGTCAATAAGTAGGACATCTCGTAAAGAACGTTCACTTGAAACAGTCCTCTTCTTATCCACACTTCGACAGGGAGTGGGGCTACTCTGCCTAAATAGCCGTCAACGAGTATTTTAAGAAATATCAAAATAATAAAAAATGGTGTCCCAGTGGTTGCACCAGTCAATTGTAACCATGCCCCCCCCCCATAGTCCACCTAAATGACCGTCAATGGGTCTTTTGACGATTTTAAGACTATGGCAGTTACAGGGATACACATGAAATGTCAAAATAATAAAAAAAATATCCCTTATCGCTTATTATTGTAGCTCCCCCCCCCCCCCGCCCCCCAGTCTAAAATTATAGACGTGTAATACATTCTTCCAATCCTTACTGGTTGACGGTACATTTCCTAACAGGGCACAAATCCTGAACACCGGCTAAAACACGCGTTTGTTTACCGTGATCGATTATTAGATGATCTAGATCAATACAGAGGCTTGCCTTGGTCACACTTGCGAAGTTTCATCTTGTTTTGTTAAGCATTTTTCTAAAAAATGCCATTTATTTATTATAGCATACTTTTTAATTATAATTGTATGACCATGTATTTTCGCTTTTCAAGAGTTCGGTATTTGTGCCCTCCATAGCGTATTTTGAAGGGTGATTTACTATCCATAAAATTGAACGATTTTCGACATAATATTGACGAGATCGTGAATCTGTACTTTGACAGCTGTTTTCACATGAACCAAAGATGTTTCATACGAAAGTTTAACTTACTACAACATAAACTCTCCAAGATAATTGTAAAAAACATCAGAAAGTGTTCGGATTTGTGACCTTAGCCAGTAACGTCTAAACGGGCTTGTGCAAAAACCGGGGGTGTTTTGAAAAATATTGAAATTGTATTAAGTGAAGTATTTTATGGTTTAAATTGATCATAAAGGTTTATATTCATACTTTACCATGTAAGTGAAAAGTTATTTTGCATTAAAACACATTATTTACCTTTCCAATAAAACAAAAGTTGACTGACACAGACAACAATTATGCCAAGCGGAACAACTCGACCCAATCGTAATAACTCGGCCACCACTGACAAGCTTCTAGATAGACCTCGTAAATACAATCGTAACAACTCAGCCATGGCCGAAATGTTCCAATTGTTTAAAAATTGTGCCCTGAAGCCTTGCAGGTGCCCTTCATGTATATATCGCTATGTTTTGACAGCAAGAAATGAAAAATAAACGTCAAACTCATAATTATTCATAGGATATGACATTTTTATGTATGGAACTGATATAAAATTACATAATCTGGTAATATTTCTTGTTTTATGATCTTTTTGAGATGTTAAATGCTTTAACCCAGAATCCCGATCGGAATAACTACCCACTTTTGATACTAAACAATTTGTATGTGAAGGATTTGCCATATCAAAAACGATACAAAAATCCGTAAACGTACAATTCTTTGGTCTACTAAGATTTAGCTTGTGAATGTCATTTTACAGCGAAATCAACAAGTTAAAAAAATACTCAACACCTGTTCCTTATCAATATGAAATATCTTTAAACTTTTAGGAACATTATGCAAAAAAAAACAACAGTATGTTTTACCTTCGGTATAAGAAAATAACTATTTTCTAATAAAACTACTGTTGAAAAATGTAAGCTAATGAAATGGAAAATAAAAAGATGCTTCCAAACATGCCATATTTTCTTGAGACCATTCAGGGGGATTAATGTTCAAAAGTCTGAAAATTCAGGGGGATTTTGGTAGTATTCAGGGTTTTTTTTTAGCAGGTCTAATTTGACAAAATTTCAGAGTATTTTAAGACGCAAGTACAAAAAAACAAATTGCCATAATTTTGAAAGACTCCCGAGGGGATTATGTCCAGAATTTAAGGGGATTTGGGTCACATACCAGAGAATTTTCATCATCGCCATGTAGCATTACGGGCATGACACACGTGCCAATTTACCTTGTCTACCCCTTTTTCCAGCACTTCATCTATATTTTAATGAGACACAGCCATATTGCATAATAAAAGCACTCACTTGCAAAATAGAATACTTCACAGAAAAATATGTTTCAGAAACAATTTAATGGACTTACCTTCCTCTAAAATTGGATACAAAATCTGCTCATTATGATCATAAATGATGACTTTCAGACTAATAGAGAGAATGGAATGATTTATCAATATTTTTCATTTCAATTCCCAAATAGTCAGATTTGTTTGCTTCTGATAAAAAGCAAATGCATAATTTATTGTTTAAGTTCATAAACATATCATCTTTTGGCATTCATCAAAAAATAAAAAACATCACCACCATAATATTAAAATAAATAAAAGTCATTTCATCCGAATTGTCCACTTTCAGTTTCTCTTCTGGAAGTTCTGTTATTTTCCAATATTTGAGATGAAGGTCATGTCATGTATGTAAACATATTAGTGGGTCATAACAAAGAACAGCATTGTCTATTAGTTATTTTAATCCTTTTCTTTACCAAATAATGTACTGTCACCTTTAAATCATAAATCATTTTGATGACAATGACACATGTTTAAACACTTTAATTTGTTACATCCTCTCTGATTGGATAAAACCTATAGTTTTAACCAATGAAAATCGTCCTTTTATCTGACCAGTCTAATTGACATTTCTTATGCAAATTCTGACAGTTTCAATCAAAACAATGCATGAAATGTGCCCTGCTGACTTATTAAGTGTCACCCAATTGGTGTTGTTAAAACACACCATCAGTTGATAATCCAATTAAGACAAGAAGGGCATTATAACTGCAAACAGGCATATATAATTAAACCCTGTGATAATTTTGCGTAATTTTAAACACACTTTTTTTAATTTCGGGGGATTTTCATCCCCCTCCGGGAGGCCGGGGGATGGGTCGAAATTCCGGGGGATTTTTCCCCCTCCGGGGGATATGGCATGTATGTCAGCTTCTGGGTTGCTTTGAAGTTGAACTGCTCACATGAACCCACAAAAGATGTGTAGGTATGTGCTTAACAATAAAGGATAAAACATTAAAATGAAGCATTTCAAGTGGAGGTTTTCATTAGGGTAGTGCTACCTTAAACACACACTTTACAATTATTTTTTTCTCTTTTTTCATCTATTTTCTTTAACCAATGGACCATACAAACAGTAGGGTCAGTCCCAGTATACAGGACAATTATTCAATAAAATGTTTATCCTTTTGATATCATAATTGGTAAAAAAAATATCAAAATGTAAAGAAAAAATAACAGAGACCGGGTTCAAACTGTGGTCGCCAAAATTGCAGTCCAGTGTTGTATCCACTGCTATGAAAGTTTACATTTGTTTATTTGATTTAATATATACCTAGCTTGGTAACATTAAGTGATAACATCGACTAGCCAATCACACATAAAAATTAATTATACTAGGTATACCCACCTAGTAATCTTTTTTAATGGAAAAAAAATGTGAAAAATCAATTAATTGTAAACTATGTGGTACTTCAGTTAGTTAGTTTCAATGCATTGTACACATTGATACCAAATTCATGTCAGTTTTCGACAATTTTCTCTTCTTTCGCTATTTCATCATACGGTGTATAGCCCCTGAATAAAGTTTCACTCTGTTTCATTGAGTATATTTCTTAAAAATCCTTTCTTTGTTCTAATCTGCTAAAAGGTCAAAAAGGTCACAGTCATGTGAGCATCTTTGAGGCCTCTCAGTTATTATAACCAATGCACCAGTCAATTGTAACGGTTACTAACCACGCACACCCCCCGGTCTGGGGGTATACTGGGAATAGTCGGGAAATGGGCCGTGTTTTTACTTTCTATGTGGCCACGCAGGGCCGGGTGACCGCAGTGGTTTTGTCTTTGAGCCAAATTTAGCTGAGATTGGGCCTTATATAGAGTCTCTGGTGTGCAGGGGCATTTGGCCGGGGTTTTACCATCAGTTCGTTCCCGCAGGGGAGGGGATTAGACCCAGGGTTGGCTGGACCTAAAGTCAAAGTCCCCGCTTTTCCCTGGACCTGGGGGCGCCAGGGTTACAATTGACTGGTGCACAACATATAAGATATTTATAAAATAAATAAAAGTACAGTTAATCAATAAATTTTAATGTGGTAAATTAACAAAGAATTAGATAGATGCTTTATGCAAAATCTCACAAAGATGTAAAAAAATACAAAGGAGTTCAGGTTTGCTAGTTTGTAAAAATATTTCATGGAATCATGGTAAATTGTTATATTATATGTCCAATGACAGCCCATATATTTTTTAACTACTTGAACCTTTCTTGTTATAATTCTTATTATTTTTTGTTTTAGTTGATGTGTGATGCTGATAATACAGAAACAGCTAGAGTGACAGAGTTTGATGAATAAACTTAAATTAAAAAACAGTGAGTACAATAATCTATTTTAACATGTCTTGTGTGTAAAGTGTGATTCCGAAGCAGTAAATATATATATATATATGTATCTTTAAGTTTTGAATCACAAATTTAGATCAAAGATCTATTATCACACAAAACTTAAAGGATATATATGAAAAGTCATGTGAATTGTGCAAGTCATATAATATAAAATTTATATTGATCAAGTCAAGCCATGCCATGTAAAAAAAACTGACATCATATCAAAGATTGTATGAATCATTCTCAGAGCTATTGAAAATATTTAATTGGTTGTAAGCGGACCATGCACGGTAATTTTGAGTAACCCCACCAGCCAATACAATATGGCTAAAAAGGCTTTGATAATATTTTTTATCTAATGTTTATCTTTCCTAAAATATTTATATTTATAAATCTATTTACCAGTATAAATCTGTATTTATTTATTTATTAATGCATTTATTTGCTCACTAATATATACAATACACTTATCGTTGTATATTGTCTAGCTAATACATGTATACAAATATGCATAATATGCATAATTATGGGGGGGGGGGTCATAATTACCTATGGTGTACTGTCTTGTTCTTACGAAGATATGATTTTGACTAAAATCCTTACTGAAAAGGCAGTGCAGACTGGCCTGTTTAAATAATTAATTAAATCTTAATGGGTTTAAATGTATTTTATTTTATTTTTAAAGATATTTTAGAGTTTAAAAGGAAGAGAGTCTGTTTTAAAGACTAAATAATTATATAGTCAGGATAAAAAATAATTATTTTTCAAAATCAAGTTCAAATAATTTTCCATTATTTGGCAAATGGAAAAAAGCTAAATATATATTAAGAATGTTTTACTCGATAGAAAGTAGGCCCAGTATCTTTTGCATTGCAACACTAAGAAAGTAAATATTTATTTTTTGTTGTCTTTTACCAATTCCATCAAAGTCTGTGAGTGGCTCATGATGCTTAGGCCTGCCAATTTAATGGTTTTCGAAATCATAAATTGAGACAACTTATAACTTTTGTATAAAATCTTCAAAGCTTTCAATAACTTAACATGTCATCCACCTTATTGTCTCAATTTAAAAATAGTTTTCACTCAACAACTTACTTATTAATCAGGATAATAATTTGATAATGACTATCACTATCATTCTGTAAGATAATGTACTGGTACATAAATTTAATCCCCAATATATCAGATGAGTGTGATAGTATATGCTCTTAATAGTTGTAGCCCGGAATTATACGTAGGAAACAATAGAGTCATTGGACTGTTACACGAATTTCAATAGCTCGAAATTCGCCTTTTATGCACGAAATCAATGTGGGATTTTCATTAAGTTTTGGTTAAACCATCTTTGTAACAAATTACAGTTACTTCCAAATTACATCTTATTCTACATAATACAAACTGGAGGACAGTTCTTTTTATTTGGTAATGTTAAGAGACTTGAAGACAAAAAAAAATGTTTAAATTCAGAAAACCTTACACAAAGTAGAAACCTTCTATTAATGTCATTATCTTGAAAAAATGAACATGCCTTTTAGCAATTGTATCAATCTGTGAAAATCTACATTTTGCCTTCGACATGTTATACAATTTAAGGACATTTACATGGAAATTAAGTTCAATTCTAAATTGACAATCATGTATTTCTTCCAAAATTTTCATAGTATAAGGAACATGAATTTTTTATGAATTTAAGTGCATAACTGCAGATAATGATCATTATCTTAAATCAATTACAAGCCAATTCATAGTCATGCATATAGCCGCCTTTTCAAAATATGATAGTGATTGTCTCAAATGACCAGTCTTTCTCTGTGGGGGGTGGGGGCTGTCAGTCATAAGGAAACCTTTAAAAGGCATATTCATTCAGCCAATCAGATGTCAGGTTCAGTGAAAGGGGCGATGCCAGGTCAAGTAAAAGGGGTGGAGCTAAAATAAATACTGACATTCAATGAAGATAGATCCCCCTTTGGCCTCACAAATATGTTTCAGTCACACTAGGGGGTGTGACAGGGTCAAGCCATAATGGAGCCATAGGCAAGCAGACTTTTATTAACCCAACAACAACAACAGGTGTAATTCTTACCAACTGAGGAAAAAACTTTAGAGGTTTTATTATTGCTCATTTTTTTATACAAATTAAATATCTAACAATGACAAATATAAAATATGATCATTCAAGCATAATATTGACACCAAACATGACACATCTTGCAAATGGTCTTGAATAAAATTCCTACACTTTTTATAATGATAATACATGGGACCAATATCAAAACCATTATCCTGTTAAATAGGACAATGGATTTGATATTGGTAATTCGCAGACAATACAATGTAATTAAGTAAAAAAATACACAGTATGCACATGCACACTGGCTTCAAACAAAAATTGTTGCTTAGGCCAAAAAAAAGTATTCATAGTTTCCAGTTAAATATCAAAAAAGGTAGGCATACGGTAACTGTTGTTTTTTTAGGACCATGTTTCTTTGGCAAACTGACCTATATCAGGGAATTATTAAGGTCTTTACTAAAAAAGCACATATTGATCAAAACACCAAAAACAAAAAAGGATCAGAAGGATAAAAATAGGGTCAGTTGGGCAGAAACAAAGATTTTTGAATCCTTATTTTGTCAATGATGTCATGTCAGTGATCAAAATGATAACACAATTTAAGCCCTGCATTCTGGAATGTGGGGCTAAATTCTTGATTGTGTTAAAGTTGGGCCAAAAATAAAATGATTTGGTTAGGGTTACATCCTTTTTAAAAACAGAAAGAGTAAAAAGTATAAAGGATTACATTTTTAAAATACATAATATATATGCGTTTTCACTTTAAAATACATGCATTGTTACAGTCTTGTTTTCAGTAAGTAACTTTTCCTTAAATGCATTCTTTGGAAAGTAATTTAAGGTTTATTATTCAAAATATATGTTAGTCAACTTGTGTATGTATTGATTTCCAACTTTTTTATTTTTTGTTTAAACTTTATGTATTAGAATTTCTTTGTGTAAATACCTGCTTATGTGATAAAAGACTGCTGACTAAAGATTAGATTTCAGATTTTGATATTTCCATTCCAAATTTAATGTTTTACAGCTTAAACTGCTACTAACAGTTTAAGAAAAATGCATAAAACATCAATTTTGGATGGAAGTATGAAAAGCTGCAATCTGATATTTTGTCAGCAGTCTTTTATCGCTGGTTTGCAGATATTTACGCAAAAATTCGCTTGTTCGAAGACAAAAATTTAAAAAAAAGTTGGCAAAACGTTCAATCTGTGAGGTTGCAGCTTTAATATAAGACTAACGTAAATATTAAAAACAAATGAGGCCCCTTTAATATTAACATGTCAATATCAAAAAGAAGATGAAAACTATGAGAAAGTGTTTTTATAATTAAAAATAAATTGCTTAAAGCAAATATCTGAAATTAATAATTGTCATGCAAAGCAGCCTGTAATGAATATGAATATTAGATTTTGGCCTTGAACACCTTTTTAAGAAGAGTGTTTTGAAGTAAGGATTATCATAATGCTGAACTTAATATTGTACTGTAGCTTTGTAGCAAATCCTTATGATTAAAGTCACTGTGTCTTCCTTATGCTGTGATAAAGATCTCCATAGTAACATTTCTAAACCTAATAAATTAAGTGAAAAAGGGTGTTTATTGGGGGTAATAAAACACATCTTGATAATGGCCAATTAGTTTTAATCTTTCAAGTGTTGGTAGGATGGGAGGGGGGTCTTAACTTTTTGAACTGCCAATATTTTCCTGGTTATTTTGTCCACCATGTCAAAATGATCTGGGTTGTTTTGTCAACCCTGTCTAAATGGGTTGGACGTGTTTTGTCCCCTTAGTCAAAAATGACATGGGATGTTTTGTCCTACATTTTTATAAAGGAGTTCAGAATAAATAACACATTAGTTTTCGTGCTTATGTAAAATAAATGCATATGACTTTCATTATAAGTTTAAAAAATACTCTTAACGCTGCATTCTCACAGATTTACCATTTTTACAACTTTTTTATTTTTGTCTTGGAAAGAGCAAATTTTTGCGTAAATATCTGCAACCCATTGATGTAAGATTGTTGCTAAAAAACAGATCTTAGATTTTCATATTTTCGAAAATGTTAGAGCTTAAAACCTTACTGACGGTTTAAGAAAAATGCATAAAACATCAATTTATGAACTTAAATATAAAAATCCGCGATCTAATTTTTTGTCAGCAGTCTTATTAACTGGTTTCCATGGATTGTAGCAAAAATTGGCTTGTTCCAAGACAAAAATTAAAAAGTTGTCGAAATGTTTAATCTGTGATAGTGCAGCTTTAATTATGGTAGCTTTTCAGTCATTTGCCTATATATGTCTATTTGATTCAGTAAATACTTCATAATATTAAAGCTAGGCTTATTAGGATATGCTTATTATACCCCCCAAAACAAAGTTTGGGGGGGGTATACTGGAATCGGGTTGTCCGTCTGTCTGTCCGTCCGTCTGTCCGTCCGTTTTTTTTGTCCGGGATTCATCTTTGTCGTTATTGAACAAATCTTTTTCAAACTTTCAGATACAAACAAACAGTAAGAAGGCCATCGATTGGTGTTTCATTATCTGGTTGGAAGATGAAAATTCTGAAAATTAATATCCTTAAAATTGTTAATGATTGTCACTTACAGCACATATTGCAGGGTTTGGGGCAGGCAAGTTTGGCCATCGTTGTATCCTGATAGACATTCGTTTGCCTTTGACATGCTAGTGCATCAAGGTCCTCACATGTAGCGCCCACTGTTCCGGTGTTACTGGTAGTGGTTTCCAGCTTTGGTGCGCCAGTTGTTATTGGCTCTATGGAATGACATATAATGAGAATAGTCTGAACGATATCACAATACATAGTTTTTGCTGAATCTAACCAACGATGCAAAAACGACTTTTTAAGGGCAGGCCAATTAAGTGGGGAAGGTCAAAAATGAAAACGTTTCAAAAGTCCATATTTTATATAGTTTTGAGGAACTTTTTGTTTAGGAGTAAATATTTCATTCTTGGTGACATGGTTTGGTGTTGTAAGGAGTTAAACAAATTTTACAAAAGAACGTTTTATCAGATTTTGGATAAAAAACATTCACATTCTTTCGGAAAAGTCTGGCGACATTATTTGTTTGTTTTTTTGTGTCAAAATTTCCCAGACTACCGTATCAACAATATCGTGAGAGTTCTTGGTGATATTGTTTCTAATATGAAAGTTATTAAAAAAACATAAGGACAAATGGTGGATGAAATGCATTTCCTGGTAACAAAAATGCAAATACCTTTTTAAAAACTGCTGCAATCACCACAACGCCTGAAGACATTTTGATAGGGTAGTTTCGATAATTTTCTGATAAACATATTCATTTTGTATAAAGACCTTTCCCGAAAAATGTAAATGCTTTTTGATTGGAAATCTGATGAAATCTCTTTCGTAAAAAATGGCTAAACTCCTAACCACAGCTTTACATTGCAACGAATATTTACAATATGCTTGCTAAATATTGATTCTCAAAACTCAATAAATTTTATCTTTTCTAACCATTACAAATTTTGGTTCTTCAAACGACGTGTGTAATGCGGCCTTAACAACAATCAATTTCATACAAAAATTTAAACGACTTGCAAATTCACGACAACATATGCTCTTTCAAAAAGAAAATTGAATTCACTGTCACATCTGCATTGTAGTGTGCTGTTTCATTTCATCTATGTCTATCTACAATGGACTTGTTTTTTCGTTACCTTGTATTGTGTTATGCTCTGATTTTTTTCAGTCAATGTAACAGTGAATAATTTGAAAGAAAACCAACTGGCAAGAGTTATTTCCCTGTTATTATTTGGATCTGATTGATCACCCCTTTTATGGATTGGTATAATAACACCAGATGCCCAAGAACTTCGACAGGACTTAATGTCCAATATATGATCAAAAAAGGAATTCAATGGCCCAATGTTTGGTAGAACTGATAACTTAAAATACTCCTATAAAACATTGTCAATAGAGGCTGCCTTATTTGAGCATGCCTTCCCAATTGCCTTTTTAATGTCATCATTTAAAGAAGATGCATCCAATGAACCAAACATAACATTATTTTCTAACTCTGCATCGTATCAATATGTTGTATTTTGTACGAATTCATTAAATGTGAATTCATTACTTCCATCGCTTGGTTATCGCTGAACTGTTTTTATTTAATTTAGAACGACAAGATGCATGATTAGAAAACGTTTTAAAATCCCCAACTGTGAACTTTGCAAGCAGATCAAAATTATTATGTTGTGTTGAATAATCAATTAAACATGCCCCGTTGTAGGTTATACAGGTGAAATTTCAACGGTCTCCTGGTCATTTATAATATAAGCTTACTGGTTGCCTTGAACAGATCAAATAAGTATTCACCAACGAGATTAAAAGTGAAATCTCGAGAGACGCGAGGTGTAGATGCAACTATGGCAATGACGTCATTAACATACTACGATCACATTGAATAAATCCGCTTTACTACTAGCCGTAAAACATTTTCCCACGTTGACTTAACAATAAATTATCTTATTCTAACTGGTTCAAAAAGTCACCATTATACATGTTATGAACCTGAGATGACTCCGGGGCAATGTATGTAAAGCAAATTTATTGATCATCAACAATTAAAAAAAATGTTATCTAGTCTTATCAAAACATGACAATTAATTGTATATTCTAATAAATACACACCATTTCAAATATCTTTAATATAAATTATAATTCCACCAGCGGATAGTTTCGGCCGTGGCAAAAAAACCCAACTCCTTTACGATAAAAAGAAACCCCACTTGCCCCAACAAGTCGCCCCTGCCCAGGCATTAAAACAATGACAGGAACTTCCGTCCCACGAGCCGTGGTTGTTGCAGATGAAAGAAGGTTCATCCGTGTGAGTGAGGCTGCCTTAGTAAAATAAAATATATACGAGCATAAAGCACGAGTTGTTTAAATGTAAATCACAAGAAAAGTGGTCGAAGAAACTGTTTTGTAGCATATTGTTTACGTTAATTATGCACCGTACGTATTTTGAAATTGCTGCAACTTATATGCATACTTTGTTTTGCACGTCCGGACGTCTAAATACTCCTTACTGCACTGATATGTGAATTAATAAATGCACGAAAACAAACACAGATTTTCTAGTAGGGTAGAGCATTTTATGCTGAATGTATTCGTAATTTGGCAAATATGTGTCAGGGTGTAAACTTGTTGCATTGCTTATTGAACAGTCGTCCTCAAGTGTAAAGAGATACTTTACTTTTGTTATCAATTATATTTCTGCAAAAGAGTCACGACATTATTTCTGTTGTGATATACCGAAAAGACCGCTATCACACTGTCACTACAATATTTCTCCTGGTGTGCTGTGCAAACGACGAAAAGTTACCTGTCATACTATAACGACATTTCTCTTGGTATGCCGTGACATACGACAAAAAGAACCCTTCCACACTGTAACGTGATTTCTCCCGGCATGCCTGTACATACAACGAAAACACTCCTTTTAAGCTGTTACGTCATTTCGCCCGGCATGCTGTGATATAAGACGAAAAGACCGCTTTCACACTTTTACGAAATTTCTCCAGGCATGCTGTGATATACAACCAAAAGACCCCTTACACACTTTCACGACATTTCTACCGGCCTAGGTATGATATAGGTAAAAAAGACCCTTGTGGTATAGTGAAGAAATTTGTCCGGACATGATGTGAAATTCGACGCAAGGACCCCTTTCACACTGTCATGACATTTCCCCGACATTGTGTAATATACGACGAAAAGACCCCTAACACACTGTGACAGAAATTCTCCCGACCATGCTGTGATATACGACGAAAACACTCCTATCACACTGTCACGACTTTCCTCCTTGCATGATGTGAAATGCAAAGAAAAAAAACCATTTTTCAAGTTCGACTATTCTCTCATCATGCTGTAAAACACGACGACAGGACATCAGACGAACTGTGATTACGACGCAAGGACCCCTTTCTCACTGTCATGACATTTCCCCGACATTGTGTAATATACGACGAAAATACCCCTAACACACTGTCACGAAAATTCTCCCGACCATGCTGTGATATACGACGAAAATACTCCTATCACACTTTCACGACTTTCCTCCTTGCATGGTGTGAAATGCAAAGAAAAAAACCATTTCTCAAGTTCGACTATTCTCTCATCATGCTGTAAAACACGACGACAGGACATCAGACGAACTGTGATTATGACGCAAAGACCTCTTTCACACTATTATGTCATTTCTCCCGGCATGTTGTGATATATCACGAAAAGACCCCTTCCAAATTGTATAGACTTTACCCGGCATGATGTGATATACGTCGGAATGACACCGTACTGTCAAGACAATTCTCCCGAAATGCTGTTATATACGACGAAAGATCCCTTTCACACTGTCAAGACGTTTCTCCCGACATAGTGTGAAATGCGACAAAATGACTCCTTTCACACTGTTAAGTCTTCTCCCGCATGCTGTGATACACGACGAAAATACCCTTTCACACTGTCATGACATTATCCCCGACGTACTGTGATGTACGACGAACAGACCCCTTTTAATGCCTCTCTCCTGGTATGCTGTGATATACGATAAAAAGATTCCTATCATATTGTCAATACCTTTCTCCCGGCATGCTGTGAAATACGAAGAAAAGACCCTTTCCATACTGTCACGACATTTCTCCCGGCATGCTGTAATATACGACGAAACGATTCCTGTCTTATTTCCAAGACCTTTCTCCCGGCATGCTGTCATATACGACAAAAATATTCCTGTCTTATTGCCAAGACCTTTCTCCCGTCATGCTGTCATATACGACAAAAAGATTCCTGTCACATTGCCAAGACCTTTCTCCCGGCATGCTGTCATATACGACAAAAAGATTCCTGTCTTTTTGCCAAGACCTTTCTCCCGTCATGCTGTCATATACGACGTAAAGATTCCTGTCCCATTGCCAAGACCTTTCTCCCGTCATGCTGTCATATACGACAAAAAGATTCCTGTCACATTGCCAAGACCTTTCTCCCGTCATGCTTTCATATACGACGAAAAGTTTCCTGTCTTATTTCCAAGACCTTTCTCCCGTCATGCTGTCATAAACGACAAAAAGATTCCTGTCACATTGCCAAGATCTTTCTCCCGTCATGCTGTCATATACGACAAAAAGATTCCTGTCTTATTGCCAAGACCTTTCTCCCGTCATGCTGTCATATACGACGAAAAGATTCCTGTCTTATTGCCAAGACCTTTCTCCCGTCATGCTGTCATATACGACAAAAAGATTCATGTCTTATTGCCAAGACCTTTCTCCCGTCATGCTGTCATATACGGCAAAAAGATTCCTGTCTTATTTCCAAGATCTTTCTCCCGTCATGCTGTCGTATACGACGAAAAGATTCCTGTCACATTGCCAAGATTTTTCACCCGTCATGCTGTCATATACGACGAAAAGGCCCATTTCACACTGTTACGTCATTAACCCCGCCATAGTGTGATATACGAAGAATAGAACCGCGTGTAAAAACAACACCGTGTTTTCCTGAAGTCTTGACTAAAACTTTCCCGCTCTTTTTCTATTCGTTGGGTATGAATTAAAAATATCTATTTTTATTCCTTCATACAAAGTCTGTTGAACAAATACATATGTTTTTATATTATTGTGTTTTAACATTTAATTGATTGCAACTCTATTTGATCTTACCCATTTTTCAGATGAAACTTAACAATAGCATTCAAATATTTTGTCAAAGTAACGGAATCATGGTTACGTAGGTTTTATAACTGGTTCAAATAAGAAATAAAACCAGAATATAATGTGTGTATAACTAAAGCGATTAATTGCCTAAAGGGTATTCATAATTTACCAGCATCAATTGTTATAATGCAAAATACAACTAAAAGTAACGTAAATAACACACTCGTTGTCTGCACAATCATAAGAAAGATTAGGAATTTATTGATGAAATTGTCTAATACGTATTTAAGATAAATTATACCTCATTCATCAAGCAAAATAACATGACTTTATTTGTATAAGCACTCTGTATAACATATACTTTCTATTGAAACGTTGCTTTTTATGATACTTTTTAACAGTAACGTAATTTACACCAATTCGCGCGCTATGAATTAGAAAAAGTTCATCGAACTTAAGAACGATGATTTACCAACTTTTATCTCATAAACGATCATAATACATGGAATAATTGTACAGATACAACTTAAAACTAATTACTTAGGGTAACGTGGTTTAAAAGTCCGTTACTCACTTATGCCCCCTCCCTCAGAGCGTAAACATATCTCATTTTGTGGCGTTTAAGAAAATCATAGCCTTCAAAATTTATTTCCCCCGCGTGGGGGGAGCAGGCTCAATCGGCAGCTTAAGGTCTACAATATATGTAGAGATGGTCAAATTTGAAGTTTCTAGACCGAACACTCCGAAGTAACTGTTGCTTTCTGGCAGGCATGATCATTGCTAGTATTGAGATATTTGACTTATTAAATAAATATAAAGGCTGGCACGAACCTTAAGTCAATGGACTGCATACTCGTTGATAGATAGGAATATGAGTCCATTACACTAATTAACTTTAGTTTGTATGTAAACTGTAAATGTAATTTTGAAATAGCCAGTGCTTTTAATAATGAATTTTGCATTTGCACAACATTCCAACTATTATCTATATACTTGAGGTATATCGGTATACTGGGCTTGTACCTCTAGTTTCCATTATTTAATGTAAATGACCCATTCAGCGCATACGTTGTTTTATGACTTCTATTTCATGTTAATTGTTTTCTCGATATTCTATCATATTTATTCTCATATCATCTGTTAGATTAAATAGCCTTAAAGATGGTAGATTACTTATTGATAGGTATAAATACATATAAGTCGTCATCATTATATTTAATACAATGAAAAGGTAGTATTATTCAAGTTTCGAAAGCAATACAAAAAACACAAACATCTAGATAATAGAAATAAAAACTAAACGTACTTTCACATTTACTTCAGGTGTATCCCTGGGAGCAAACACAAGAATGATGGGTATCACTCCATACGCCGTAGTGACCGCAGTCTGTAAATATTCCAACGGCAAACGGCGGTGATCGGAGTCAGCAAGAATTCCAACGTTCAAGGCAGCGATTGAACTCAATGGATTAAACTTTACGGATATTTTATTGATGGACTGCAAACTCGCTGAGAGATCACGAAGCTGTGTCATTTACACTTATTAACCGTGTTTAAAACTGTGATTTGGAATTAACCAGTGCCTTTTATAATGAACTATTCTTAAATTATATAAACTTAAAGAAGCAAAACTTACCATGGGTAATAGGAGCAACTGAAAAATACAATCTGATACGAAGTGATCTACCTTGACGACTAGAGCTTATCTCTACCATAACCTGCGACAATAACTGAAATCCGGCGATATAATATGGCACGACAAACGTTACAACACCCAATGCCAAATATATTTATCCAATAAAAATATGAACGAAATTATCTAAAAAAATATTTTTTTTTTTACTTGTATATTCATTCAGTAAAAATGTTTATGGACTAAAGAAAAGATTGTTTAATAAAAAAAATAAGTGTGCACTAAAATAAAAATTGTTCTATAAGAAATTGTTGTATTCATAA
The DNA here is from genome assembly GCF_026914265.1 of Mya arenaria. NCBI lineage: Eukaryota > Metazoa > Mollusca > Bivalvia > Myida > Myidae > Mya > Mya arenaria. The sequence goes on from NC_069128.1 coordinate 24,289,560, forward strand.
AATATTTATGAAGTTAACAAATTGCGGCCAGCTCGACAGTTGTGTTTGAATGTCGAATGTCATATCAGCACGACATTTTTTGAATGTCAATGTCCTCCCAGAATGACATTTGTTTTTGAATGTCTAATGCCATACCAGTACGATACTCATTTTAAATGGTCAATGTAGTTCACGCTCGACACTCATCTTTTGAATGTCGAATGTCGGATGTTTTGCTAAATTCACAAAGCCAAAGGCAATAAATGTAGAGATGAGTTCATTACACTAATTAACCATAGTTTATATATAAACTGAAACTGTTCCTTTTCAAATAACCAGTTCCTTTAAAAATGAACTTCTATATGTTCCAGGATGTCGTTGGATATTTGCATAGCATGACATACATTTTTTAATGTCCAATGTCCTGTCAAAACGACATTCAGGTATACATACTCGTACATATAAGTTGTCAACATTATATTTATTACAAAGAAAAGGTAGTATTATTCAAGTTCCGAAAGCAATACAAAATACTCAACCATCTAGATAATATCAATAAAAACTAAACATACTTTCACATTTACTTCCGATGTATCCCGAGGAGCATACACAATGATGTCCAGTATCACTCCAATGGCCGTGTTGACCACAGTCTTTAAAATACTAATATGGATAACAGCTAACATGAACGAACATGGCTTGATTTCAAATCTATAAGATCTTCTTTGAAAGCTATTTTTACACATATTTGTATACATCTCTGCACAAAGTCACCTCATAAGCCGTTAGGCGGTGACCGCAGTCTGCAAAATATCCAACCAACTAGGCAGTAATTGGACTCCACAGGCGAAACTATGCGGATTTTTGATTGATGGACTGCATACTCGCTGACAGATAACCAAGCTGTGTCATTTAAACTAATTAGCGGTGTTTAAAACTGTAAGTTGGAATGAACCAGTGATGAACTTTCTTTAAATTATATTAACACAAAGAAGCAAAACTTACCATAGGTGGTAGGAAGAACTGAAAAATGCAATTTGATTTGTAGTGATCTACCTTGGCGACTAGAGCTTCTCTTCCATCAAGTGCGTAAATAGTTTGATTCAAGCTATAAATTATGGCTCGACAAACGTTACGACATTCTATGCAAACAAAATTTATTTATTAAAATTATGTACTAATCTAACTAAGACCCCTTCCACACTGTCATGACATTTTCCCCGACATGCTGTGATATACGACGAAAAGAACCCTTTCACACTGTCACGACATTTCTCCCGACATAGTGTGATATCCGACGAAAAGAAAGCTTTCACACTGTCACGACATTTATCCCGACATGCTGTGATATACGACGAAAAAAACCCTTTCACACTGTCACGACATTTCTCCCGACAAGCTGTGATATATGACGAAAAGAACCCTTTCACATTGTCACGAAATTTCTCCAGACATGCTGTGATATACGACAAAAAAAACTTTCACATTGTCACGACATTTCTCCCGACATGCTGTGATATATGCAAAAAAGAACCCTTTCACACTGTCACGACATTTCTCCCGACATGCTGTGATATACGACATGCATAAAAATTATATCACTTCGACACTATGAAATAAAAGACGACACAGCCCAACGTCCTACTTTATATCACAACTTCGACTTTAACACTACAACAATGGAAAACTACCAGTGAAGAGTTTAAATGAAATCGCTGCAAGTTGTAGCAGAATTCGTGACAGTCTGACAGGGATACTAGGTTTTAACACCAAGTGGTAAATGATGAGTCCACATTTCAATTAACCACTGTCTTGTCTTGTCACTATTGTACGTTATATTGCAGTATGTTCGGCACCAGAATTGAATCATTTGACGTGTAACGGTAAGTAAGCGCAGAGCATTCCATACGTTCTTATGTCTAGAATGTTGCTATAACGCGGAAAGCGCTCTTATCGATATAGGTTGTTGCACAGAAAATCCACGTGTGAAAACAACACGTTGTTTTTCTAAGGTCTGAACAAACACTTTCCCTCTTTTTTATATTTGTTAACTTTTTTCAGTTAAGGCATAATAGCGCTATTTTGATTCAGCATGGTGCTTTATAAACAAAATTGCTTCGAAGCGGTATGGGAGAGCTTTCTGCTTAAGCTCCTACCTATGTCCTGGATATTACACGCGTCTCCTGACCATCCCACATCGCATGAACACGTGAGACCGTCAAACGGGAAACCGTGGTCTCCACACATCAAGTAGGCTATCGAAGTAAAATAACAAAAAGGCATTATATTCGTGAATCATATTCATATTCCATCCGTTTTGGTTTTGGTTTTTCATCGCCTTTCCTCAAAGTGGTACATAAGATAAGCCAAGATAAGATAATTATGATATAAGTTTTGTTTTGGGTCGGCATACATACACACATATAAGATATGTAAAGCTTTAAAAATACGAGTTAAACAATACCTTATTTTACTTTTCGTACAGAAAGTTCTTAGTTAACTGAATAAGCTAAGAATGACGTAAGTACAAACAGTATGGTGATAAATGACACAATATCCTGCTTTCTGCAATAAAACTATGAATATATCTCGCCTCAACCCCATTTAAATCTTTTTAAATTGAGTTTGACAGGGATGCTAATAACATAAAAACAAATATTTCGTCAATCTTTCATTAAATGACTGACGTGGTCGTTTTTAATTAAATTGGCCTTTACTTAATATTTTCCAACGTATATCAACATCATTTCAACTTGACTTCCGAAAGTTATGTTTAAAGTAAGAACATTAGAATGCTTGTGCGTAGTTGATAAGCTTACTGATGTCTTTTATAATAATACGCTTTGACATAAAACATTTGTACATAAGACCGGTGTAATTAGGGGCGTTTTGTTGGTAATAACTGTGTTTCCATTTTGGTGACAGTTTAAAATAAGATGCAGTTTTATCGTTCGAAACTATCGACCTCCCCCCCCCCTCGGAGGAGGTTTCGTCGGTCTTCTCTACGTCCGAAAAACAGCTTACTTTGAAAAAAAAAACATGGCGGCAGTCATCCAACTTGTGTGTTTAAACACCATTGAGTTGAAAAAAAGAACATCGGCAGTATCATTGATTGATATTTAGAAATAATGACTACATGCGGAGGCTCCACCATGATCTTGAAGATCTTCACAAGGCCATGCATTTGTTATATCAAGGAAACAGATTTCCAAATCGCCGAAACCCTTGAAATCAGAACTGAAACAATTTTGGTATCGACAAAAATGCCCTATGAGTGTTCGCTTACAAAAAATTAGTGTTCGTTGCTTAAGCTGTTTATTACGGACCACTCCGAACCTAAACCCTGTGTGAAGATACATTTGCTTAGAGCGCATTTAATGTAAACGTCTGCCCTGTAGAAAGCGCTTTTTCTAAACAGGTCGCTTCATAGAAGATATGCGTGTTAAAAACCAGCTAGACTTTCTGTAAACCTAACTCTCAGTCTCTTTTTTTTATATTGTTTAACCTTTTCTCTTTTAATATTTATGCGAAAAGCTACAGAAACAAGTTCAGTAGCAAAAAGTTTAAACTAGCCAAAATTATGATTTATCAAGGCTTGATGTCTTATATGAGCTCATGTCATCAAGCCACTGTGATTCAGAGGAAATTAATAATATATTGCAAGATCGTTGATCATATGAAATGTAATGTGTTATTTTGTGATCGGAAAGCAATAACTCTTTATGTCCGCTGACGTTAACCTTAAACAGGATTTGAAATGGTCTTATTGTGTGAAGTCAGCTAAACATACGATATTCGATTTAAGACATTCAAAAGATGAATGTTGTGACGGCAAAAAAATGGTACTGGACATTCAAGAAAGAATGTCTTGCTGGCACGACATCGGCCTTGATAAATCATAATTTTGGCTAGTTGGACTGATTTATCAAGGCTTGATTGTCTTATATGAACTCATGTCATCAAGCCACTGTGATTCAGAGCTTTCGTATCGTTTTGTCTGAACCAATATACTGCATATAAATATTTTCCTCAACAAACGTAGTTACAAAATCATGTAAATTAGTATGTTAAACATGGAAATCATACAGAATATATCATTTTCTGATATCCAATGCAAAGAATTATGGTACATAATATGAAGCAAGTTGTCTATACACGTGTGTTCTTAAATCCGAATAGTAGTAAAAGGAAATTTAAAAAAAAGGCAAGAACGTTAGTCATATAAATTGTGTTATTTTTCCATCTGTCCGCACACGTTTATCTTAAACAGGATTTGATATGGTATTATTGGGTGAAGTTAGCTAAACGTACGACATTCCATTTAAGACATTCAAATAAATAATGATGTGATGGTAAGAATTTGATACTGGACATTCAAGAAAGAATGTCAAGCATGCACGACATCGGCCGTTTAACGTAAATAAATAAAATATCGTGCGTTCGACATTTGTCATTCGACATTTGTCATTGAAAAACTGAACATGGGCTTGTACAACAATGGACAAACATATTTACTAGGATGTCGTTGGATATTTGCGATAGCATGATATACATTTTTTGATGTCTAATGTCGTGTCTAAACGACAATCTTACTTTGAATGGAAATGTCGGGCCAGTTCGACATTTGTGTTTGAATGTCGAATGTCATATCAGCACGACACTTTTTTAAATGTCGAATGTCTTACCAGCACGACAATTGTGTTTGAATGTCGAATGTCAAATCAGCACGGCACTTTTTTGAATGTCGAATATCCTACCTGCACGACATTTGTTTTGAATGTCGAATGTCATACCAGCACGACACTCATTTTTAAATGGTCAATGTCGTTCATGGTTGACATTTATCATTTGAATGTCGAATGTCGAATGTTATGCTGATTTCACACATCAAATGTAATATATGTAGAGACTGTCATATTTGAAGTTTCTAAACCGAACACTCCGAATTAAATGTTGTTTACTGGAAGGCATACAAATACGGCCTTTGAAAGTATAGCCGGTCAAGCCATGAAAGCAATTTACACGATGAAATCATATCTTGTTAAATTCCCATACATTTCTGTAAGTCACAGGTTAGAATTATTTGATAAACTTATCGACCCAGTGATATGTTATGGCAGTGAAATCTGGGGATATTCAAATGCACCAGTCTTAGAGAGATTATACCTTAGATTTTATAAGCAAATACTTGGAGTCAAATTGCAGACGCAAAATGTCTTTGTTTATGGTGAATTGGGCAAGATGCCATGTAAAAATAAAACTATGTAAAATGTCATTAGATACTGGACTAAGATTATATGTACATCAGATATTAAGTATGCTAAACTTGTATATAATATGATGTTAAATGACCTAGATATATATCCAAATAAGCCATCTTTGGCAAATCATGTTAGAAACATATTACAACGATTAGGACTTAACGTACGATGCTTGGTTATTCCAGACCGTAGGAAATGTAAATTTGTTTTTATATCATTTTAAACAAAGAATAAGTGACCAATATAAGCAAGAATGGAATGCAGATATAGAAAGTTCAAGTAGAGCATTAACGTAAAGACTGTTTGCTGATTTTAAATTTCAACCATATTTAGATATTGTCAGCATTGAAAAGTATATAATCTCACTAACTAAATTACGTGTTTCGTCACATAGACGATTGAACAAACCTACACCTGTTCCAGTTAATGAAAGAGTCTGGTTATTTTGAATTTCACTTTATTTTCGAATGTGAATGTTTCATAGAACTAAGACAAACACTAATAAACATATATTACCGTACCAACATTAATGTTATAAAGTTAAAAGATTTATTACAAACAGAAAGTTGTGTTGTTTTGAAAAAAATAGCAACTTTTTGTCATAAATCATTTGCTGCAAGAAATTTACTTTTTTACAATTAGAAATATATATATATGGGTGTGTGTGTGCGTGCGTGCGTGCGTGCGTGCGTGCGTGCGTGCGTGCGTGCGTGTGCCTTCCTAAAACTTAAACATTGAGTTTTGCCTGAAATATTTATTGAATTGCAAGTTACTCTCCTTTCGCTGTATCTTACTACATGTACATCTTACTCATCGCCAACCATATGAATGTACTAACCATTGTATTTGTATACTGTACTCATGGGCTTATGCCTACTGTATATGTTTTCCCAATAAACCAATATAATAAACCATAATCATTGCTAAAATTGACATTTTTGAGTCAGTCAAATAACATAAAGGCTGGCACGAACCTAATGTCAATGGACTGCACACTCGCTGATAATTAAAGAATCTGAAGAATCTGAGTCCATTACACTAATTAATTATAGTTTGTATGTAAACTGTTTTTGTAATATTGAAATAACCGGTGCTTCTAATAATAGAAAGTGCATTTGCACAAATCTACTGTTATATATGTTCTTTATGAATATCAGTATACTGGGCTTGTACCTCTTGTTTCAATTGTATAACGTAAATGATCCATTCAGCTTATACGTTGTTTTATGACGTCTAATAAATGTTAATTGTTTTCACTATATCATATCATGTTTATTCCCGAATCCTCTGTAAGATTAAATAGCATTTAAGATGGTACCTGAATTTTTTTATTAGTGGTCAACATCATATTTAACACAATGAAAAGGTAGTATAACTTTATCTGGAAAGAAAAACAAAATACACAAACATCTAGATAATATCAATAAAAACTAAACATACTTTCACATTTACTTCCGCTGTATCCCGAGGAACATACACAATGATGTCCGGTATAACTCCAATGACCGTGTTGACCACAGTCTGTTAAATACTAATATGGATATAAGTCAACATGAACGAACTTGGCTTGATTTCAACTCTATAAGATCTTCTTTGAAAGTTTACACGTATTTGTACACATCTCTGAACAAAATCACCCCTTAAGCCGTATGGCGGTGACGTAGTCTGCAAAAAGATCCAACCTACTAGGCAGTGATTGAACTCCACGGACTAAACTATATGGATTCTTATATAAATAGACTACATACTCGCTGATGGATAACGAAGCTGTGTCATTTAAATTAGTTAGCGGTGTTTACAACTGTAAGTACGAATAAACCAGTGATAAACCTTTCTTCAATTATATTAACTCAAAGAAGCAAAACTTACCATGGGTAGTAAGAGCAACTGAAAAATACAATCTGATAAGTAGTGATCTACCTTGGCGACTAGAGCTTCTCTACCATCAAGTGCGTAAATAGCTTGATTCAAGCTGTATATAATGGCTCGACAAACGTTACGACATTCTATGCCAAATACAATTTATTTGTTAAACTCATATACGAACTTAACTAAGAAAATATGTGTTTTATACTTGAAATATATGTTTTCAATAAAATTGCTTATGGACTAAAACACTAATTGTTCAATTAAAAAATAAGCCTGCACTAAAATAAAAATTGTTCTATAAAATTATACTTATTCATAAAATATATTTATTAAGTTATCAAATATATCGCATTTAAAATACTTACGTTCAATAAAATATGTATATGAGATTAAAAGAAATATAGTGCGTGTAAATAGCATCATAATTGGATACTATCTACATCTTGTAACAGCAGTGTTGATTAATTAAGGCAAACAATTATATTCGGTATATTGGTTAAGGCAAAACAATATGAAAGCGCCGAATCAAGGTGGCTTGATGACAGGAGCTCATGCAAATCCATCTAGCCATGATAAATTACTTTTTTTTTGAATGCCAAATGTCGGATGGTTTGCTGAATTGCACACCAAATGCAATATATGTTTAGATGGTCAAATTTGATACTTCCAGACCCCAAACCCCGATGTAAATGGGTTGTTTTGGTAGGCATACATAATCATTGCTCGAATTGAGGTTCTTGACTCATTAAAATAACATGAAAGCTGGCAAGAACCTAAAGTAAATGGACTGCGTACCCGCTGATAAATAAAGAATTTGAGTCCATTTCACTAATTAACATTGGTTTGTATGTAAGATGTTACTGTAATTTTGAAACAATCAGTGCTTTGAATTATGAACTTTGCATTTGCAGAAAATTCCAAATCTACTGTTATATATGTTGTTTAAATATATCTGTATTCTGAGCTTGTACCTTTGTTTTAATTGTATAACGTAAATGATCCATTCAACCCATACGTTGTGTTATGATGTCTAATTCATGTTAATTGTTTTCACGATATCATATGTTTATTCCCATATCCTCTGTAAGATTAAATAGCCTTAAAGATTATATCTTAATTATTGATAGGTATAAATACATATAATTGGTCAACATAATATTTAATGCAATGAAAAGGCAGTATTATTCAAGTCTGGAAAGAAAAAAAAATACACAAACATCTAGATAATAAAAATAAAAAATTAACTATAATAAACATTTACTTCCGCTGTATCTCGAGGAGCATACACAGTGATGACGGGCATCACTCCAATGGCCGTGTTGACCACAGTCTGTAAAATACCAATATGGATATCAGTCAACATGAACGAACATGGCATGATTTCAACTCTATAAAATCTTCTTTGAGTATTTTTACACGTATTTGTACATCTCTGAACAAAATCACCCCCTTAGCCGTACGGCGGTGACCGTAGTCTGCAAAACATTCCAACCTACTAGGCAGTGATTGAATTCCACGGGCTAAAATATGCGGATATTTTATATTGATGGACTACATACTCGCTGATAGATAACGAAGCTGTGTCATTTAAACCAATTAGCCGTGTTCAAAACTGTGATTTGTAATAAACCAGTGCCTTTCATAATGAACTTTTCTTTAATTATATCAACTGAATGAAGCAAAACGTACCATGGGTAATAGGAGCAACTGAAAAATACAATCTCATATTATCTCTGCCATCACGTGCGACAATAGCTGGAATCCAGCGATATAATATGGCACGACAAACGTTACAACACTCTATGTCAAATATATTTATTTAATAAAAATACAAACGACTTATCTAAGATTTTTTTTGATTTTTACTTGAAAAATATTTATTCAATAAAAATGCAAATGGACTAAAGAAAAGAATGTTTTATAAAAAAAATACGCACTAAAATAAATATTGTTCCATAAAAATATATTTATTTATTAGATATATTTATTAAGTTAACAAATATATCGTATTTAAAATATTTACGTTTAATAAAACATGTATATCAGGTTAAAAGAAATATATTGCGTGTTATTGCTATCAATGGATACTATCTTCATCTTGTAACAGCAGTGTTGATTGGTTAATGCAAAACATTTGCATGCAGTATATTGGTTAAGGCAAAACAATATGAAAGTGCCGAATCAAGGTGGCTTGATGGCAGGAGCTCATACTAATCCATCTTGCAATGATAAATGACATTTATTTTTTGAATGTCAAATGTCGGATGTTTTGCTGAATTCACACACCAAATGCAATATACGTCGTGTGATCTTTAATCCGAAAATTAGTAAAAACTACAAATAAAAGGCAAGAACGTTGGTCATGTAAAATGTGTTATTTGTTTCGATCGGAAAGCAATAACTCTATCTGTCCGCACACGTTCATCTTAAACAGGATTTGATATGGCCTTATTGTGTGAAGTTAGCTAAACGTACGACATTTGATTTAAAACATTCAAATAATGAATGCTGTGATGGTAAGAATTTGGTACTGGACATTAAAGAAAGAATGTTGTGCTTGCACGACATCGGCCGTTAAACGTTAAAAAATAAAATATCGTGCGTTCGACATTTGTCATTCGACATTTGTCATTCAAAACATAAACATGTGCTTGTACAACAATGGACAAAAATATATTTTAGGATGTCGTTGGATATTTGCGATAGCATGACATTCATATTTAGATGTCCAATGTCGTGTCAAAACGACATTCTTTCATTGAATGGAAAATGTCGTGCCAGCTCGACATTTGTGTGTGAATGTCGAATGTCATATCAGCACGACACTCATATTAAATGGTCAATGCCGTTCACGTTCGACATACATCTTTAGAATGTCGAATGTCTTACCAGCACCACATTTGTTTTAGAATGTGTATATGAGTGTAATCATATATCTGTTTTATATGCATCGTTGATTTTGTTCATTTACTTGTACATTTGTTATACTCTTCACATATGGAGGAAATAAAATATCTATTTTAGGATGTCGAATGTCATTCCAGCACTAAACTCATTTTAAATGGCCAATGTCGTTCACGCTCGACAATCATCTTTTGAATGTCGGTTGTTTTATGCCATCAAATCCATGAAAATGTTTTCACGATATTCTATCATATTTATTGCCATATTCTTTGTAAGATTAAATACCCTTTAAGATGATACCTTACTTAATAATATTGTATATACTTTTGAACAAAATTACTACATAAGCCGTTAGGCGGTGACCGCAGTCTGCAAAAATTCCAACCAACTAGTCTGTGCTTGAACTCCACGGGCTATACTATACGGATTTTTTATTGATAGACTGCAGACTCACTGATGGATATCGAAGCTGTGTCATTTAAACTAATTAGCAGTGTTTAAACTGTTATTTGGAATCAACCAGTGTTTTATAATTTTTCTGTAATTACATTAACTTTAAAAAGCAAAACTTACCATTGGTAGTAGGAGCAGCTGAAAAATACAATCTAATACGAAGTGATCTACATTGACGACTAGACCTTATCTCTGCCATAACCTGCGACAATAGCTAAACTCCAGCGATATAATATGGCATGACAAACGTTACAACACTCTATGTCAAATATATTTATCCAATAAAGATATAAACAAACTTATGTAAGAAAATATGATTTTTTTACTTGAAAAATATTTATTCAGTAAAAATGTTTATGGACTAAATAAAAGATTGTTTAATGAAAAATATGTATACACTAAAATAAAAAAAATGTTCTATAAGCATTAGTTTTATTCATAAAATATTAATAAGTTAACAAATATATCGCATTTAAAAGACTTACGTTCATTATAACATGTATATGAGGTTAAATGAAATATATTGCGTGTAATTACCATCATTGGATACCATCTCCATCTTGTAACAGCAGTGTTGATTGGTTAAGGTAAAACAATATGTACGCGCCGAATTAAAGTGGCTTGATTACAGGAGCTCATATAAGTCCATCTAGCCATGATTAATCATTGTTTTGGCTAGTTGAGCTGCTGTATCATGGCTTGATGGATTACTATGAGCTCATGTCATCAAGCCACTGTGATTCGGCGCGTACATATTGTTTGGCCTTAACCAATATACTGCATATAAATATTTTACTGATCAAACTTAGTTACAAAAAACATGTAAATTAGCATGTTAAACATGGAAATCATACAGAATACATCATTTCCTGATATCCAATGCAAAGAATTATGGTACATAATATGAAACAAGTTGTTTATACATGTGTGATCATTAATCCGAATAATAGTAAAAGGAAATTTAAAAAAAGGCAAGAACATTGATCATATAAATTGTGTTATTTTTTCCATCTGTCCGCACACGTTTATCTTAAACAGGATTTGATATGGTCTTATTGTGTGAAGTTAGCTAAACGTACGACATTCCATTTAAGACATTCAAATAATTAATGCTGTGATGGTAAGTATTTGATACAGGACATTTAAGAAAGAATGTCGTGCTTGCACGACATCGGCCGTTTAACGTTAAAACATAAAATATGGTGCGTTCGACATTTGTCATTCGACATTTGTCATTCGACAGTTGTCATTCGACAGTTGCCATTCGACAGTTCCCATTGAAAAAATGAACATGTGCTTGTACAACAATGGACAAAAATATATTTTAGGATGTCGTTGGATATTTGCGATAGCATGATATACATTTTTATGTCTTATGTCGTGTCAAAACGACATTCTTTCTTTGAATGGAAATGTCGTACTAGCTCGACATTTGTGTTTGAATGTCGAATGTCATATCAGCAGGACACTTTTTTAAATGTTGAATGTCTTACAAGCACGACTGTTTTTGAATGTCGAATGTCATACCAGCACGAATGTCGGATGTTATGCTAATTTCACACATCAAATGTAATATATGTAGAGAAGGTCATATTTTTAAGTTTCTAAACCGAACACTCCAAATTAAATGTTGTTTTCTGGTAGGCATACGTAATCATTGCTAGAATTGAAATTTTTGAGTCATTCAAATAACATAAAGGCTGGCACAAACCTAATGTCAATGGACTGCATAATCGCTGATAATTAATAAATCTGAGTCCATTACACTAATTAATTATAGTTTGTATGTAAACTGTTATTGTAATTTTGAAATAACCGGTGCTTCTAATAATAAAATTTGCATTTGCATAAAATTTTAAATCATCTGTTATATATGAAGTTGAGGTATACATGGCTTGTACCTCTAGTTTCCATTGTATAATCTAATGATCCATTCAGCGCATACGTTGTTTTATGACGTCAAATTCATGTTAATGTTTTCACGATATCATATCATGTTTATTCTCATATTCTCTGAAATATTAAATAGCCTTAAAGATGGTACCTTAATTATTGATAGGTATAAATACATATAAGCCATCAGCATTATATTTAATACAATGAAAAGGCAGTATTATTCAAGTATGGAGAGCAAAACAAAAAAAAACACAAACATCTAGATAATAGAGATAAAATCTAAAATACTTTCACATTTACTTCCGCTGTACCTGGGGGAGCATATACATTTGATCACTCCATACGCCGTGTTGACCACAGTATGTAAAAATTCCAATATGGATATCAGCCAACATGAATGGACATGATTTCAGCTCTATTAGATCTTCTTTGAAAACTTAACTTTACACGTATTTGTATACATCTTTGAACAAAATCACTCCATAAGCAGAAAGGCGGTGACCGCAATCTGCAAAAATTCCAACCAACTAGGCAGTGATTGGACTCCATTGACTTAACTATACGGAATTTTTATTGATGGACTGCAAACTCGCTGATTGATAACGAAGCTGTGTCATTTAAACTAATTAGCCGTGTTTAAAACTGTAATTTGGAATAAACCAGCGCCTTTTATAATTAACTTTTCTGTAATTATATTAATTTAGAGAGGCAAAACTTATCATGGGTAGTAGGAGCAACTGAAAAATACAATCTAATACGTAGTGATCTACATTGACGACTTGAGCTTATCGCTGCCATAACGTGCAACAATAGCTGGAATCCAGCGATCTAATTTGGCACGACAAACGTTAAAACAATCTATGTCAAATACAAAAGAAATATATTGCGTGTAATTTCCATCTGGTAACAGCTGTGTTTATTTATAAGGCAAAATAATATTGTAGCGCCGAATCACAGTGGCTTGATTACTAGTATGCCGTATATAAATATTTCACTGAACAGGATTTTTTAACACGTGTCATATACATTTTTTTATGTTCGACCTTTAATATTGTTTTGGAATAAAAAACAATCAATATCTAGTCAATAGATATTGTTATTACATAAATATATTGCAATTATTGAACACATATTTTGATAGTTTTTCCCATTTTTTAATAAACATATTTAACACAGAATATTGCAAAGCTTGTAATTCCATAATATAAATAAGAATTTCAAATTTAAGTCATTTAATGACGTCACGTGATTTTGAATAACGTCACGATGTATGAGTGACAGCAGTCATTAGTGTTTAGCAAGGGTCGTTTGAAAAACAACTATTTTTGAAGAACTTTGATATCACATACAGTTTCAAGGCAGTTAGCAAAATATTTATCGGTACTAGAATTCGGCCAATCCTTAAAGCGCCTATACAATTTTGATTGGAAAATGATAACACAGATACTAGATATTAGTACGACTAATTTTATGAGAGCCGTTCGTTCACTATTGAACATGATGGAGTTAGGCCATACCAAATTGTTTTTATGCTAAGCGTCAACCCTAATCCTGAAAAAATAAAAACCTTACAAAACGAATACTGAATGAGTGGTATCCAACGTAGAATATAGACACCAGAGCATTCTTAGTCAATTCTGGACCATTCTCAGTTGTTTTTACACTTGTGTTCTTTAGTCCGAATATTAGTAAAAGGAAATTAATAATGTTAGGCAACATCGTTGATCATATAAAATGTGTTTTTTTCGATCGGAAAACAATTATAACTCTATCTTTCCGCGGACATTAATATAAGCACCAATTCATATGGCCTTAGTGTGCGAAGTTAGCTAAAGAAAACGACATTGGATACTGGACATGCATCAAAGAATGTCGTGTTGGTACGACACTTGACATTTAAAAAAAAATGTCGTGCTTGTACGATAATGGATATTTAAAAATGAATCTCCTGACATTCATTTTTTTAATGTTAAATGCCTTCTCAGCTTCATAAGGTCTTTGAAAAAGTATCTTTACACGTGTTTGTATACCTCATTAAAAATACTCCAAAAGTCAAAATGATCGCGGTCTGCAAAATTCCAATCTAGTAAACAGTGATTTCCGTTGACGAGAAAAGAAAAAAACGTATCTGCAATCACGAACGAAAATATCTGCATTTACTTCATTGATGGACTTCTGAGTCGGTTATTGATACCGTACCGGTGTTATTTACGCTAATGAACCATGTTTTAAACTGTTATTTTAAATAAATCAGTGCCTTTAATAATGACCTTTTCTTTTATTAATATATACTTGAGAAATCAAAACATATTTTAGTAAAACACCTGAAAATACTATCATATACATAGTGATCTGCCTAGACTTGACTAGAACGGATTTGATCTCTATCATCACCTGCCAAAACAACTGGAGTCCAGTTATAAATGTGTTTTAAAAAAAATATGATCACGTACGTATCTATTTACTATCTACAAAAGTTATATAAAATAAAATTGTTTTCGATGTTTGATAATACAACTTCAAACACACATGTGTTTCGTGCTCGTACGACATTTGACATTTGATTTTTTTTTCAAAATTATGTCGTGCGTTCAACTTTTGAATGACGAATGTCGTTAGTTTTGGTAACTTTATACAACCAAATATAATACGTACAGAGATGTTCAAATATAAAAATTCAAGGCCAATTACTAGTAAATGTTGCATTCTGAAATACGCAATACGTTATACATCCAACCATTGTTATTATTGATTTTTTGCAAGTTTCTGTTTCGCTGTTGCATACGTTAACATATAGGCAGACACGGACCTGAAAACAATGGACTTCATACTCGCTCATAGATAACGAATCTTAGTCCATTACACTGATGTACAATGTTCTGTATGTAACTGTAACTGTTAAAATGATAATAACAGACCCTTCAATAATGAACCTTACATTTGAATAGAACTCCAACTTAACTAGTATCTATGTTTACTAGAAAAAGCCAAACTTACCATGAGTAGAACCACCTTGGCCGCAGCATCGTAGGTTTGCAATGAGGCATTATGGTGCATTGTTAACATGTGCGTAATGACTGAAAAATGAAGCTAAAAAGTCCTCATAATGTGCGGGGTTGTCGTTTAGGTGCTGAAGTTTATCGAATATCTATTTCGAATATTGATATTTACTGTATTTTAGATCACCTTGAGACTCATATTTATTTACTGGTTTCAAACGTATGGAATTAACATTTGAAAACACACACCCTTCCTTTTGGCATCGCCATTGCTTCGTTCAAGACGTGTCAAATATCTGAGCGTATTCTTTATGATATTAATTCATAATCATTGAATTTTAAGTGTTGACAATCAATTCAAAGGCATTCATCACGTACAGGTTGCAAAGTAGTCGGAATATTATTGGATGGTTTCCAACGACTAATATAATACAAAAAATATTAAACATTCTTCAGGATGAAAAATACAAACAAACAAAAAGTGAGCGTTGGTGTGTTTTCAGCAATGGTGATTACATGCATTATTGTCGATCATTAAGTACTTAGAATTTCAACGATTTTAAAAGCGATGTTCAAATTATACAATACTAAGATTATTTCACAAACAATTAATGGATATCTTGTGTTTTACCTTTATGCTCCAGCAACACAGCGGCAATAAAGAGGACTGCAAAACAATATTAAGAACGCATGACGTACGTATTTATTAATTCATTAAGAATGTACAAGTATGTGAAATTTAGATGCACGGTGATCCCCTATAAGAATTATGTTATTTGAAATAGATAAATAATACGCTGAAAAGGATAGCAAAAATACCACAAAAATGCCTTTTTGCCCAGATATATGGTAAAATATGTTATTTCAATTTGGATTTCATGTGAAAAAAGAACACGAACGCAAAAAAATTGTAACTATACTCTTTGTTCGGTAATTTGTTTCAGTTCATACATACGTTAATAAATATAGAAACACAATTGTGTATGGGTTCCTCAACGCGACAATTATCATTAGTTCTACATATACCGATAAGCGAGTATCGTTTTGCTGCCTGCCTGTGGAACGTTTGCAGGTGACTTTAAAATCAAACTGTCGACAAGCGATATCCAGGGCTGCTCTTTCAACTACATTATCATATTTTATTGATCTGTTCAAACATAAATAAAATACGTCAAAGTGGAAAGCTATAGGAATACGACTGAAGTAGATGCAAATGGATGCTTTTAAAAGTAACATACATAAGCAAGGAAACAAATATATGTATTAGAGAGCTTTAAATATGGCAAAGACGGGCTTTTATTTGATAATAAATGAAGATAATCGGCCGTCATGCTGATAAGACTCGGATCGTTATGAGTCACGTATTGGCCAATTACAACACACTGGACCGGCATTGCCACGTATTAACCTCTAAATATTAGTAATAAGGATTTTTTTTTTCAAATTATGCCAAAATTATCCGGGGTCACCTAATGGCCAATGGAAAGATGATAACGATACCCTGATGACAATATAAGAATAAGTCATTACCAAGTATTGAAACCATGTAAATTCTTTAGTAGAAAATCATTGTTCTGACTGTCGTAAATTTTCATATACAGCAAGGACATTAGAAGCATTTTATGGTATTTAAGTAAACGTTTCCACATCCAACCCAAGAAATAAAAATCCGACAATTCAAAGAAAGCAATGAAAACTACAGAGGGAAGCCCAGTAGTTAACAATTTAGAAAAAAAACCTGTTTAGAGGCACATAGCTAGAGCATCGACAGACATGCACAGGAGCAAACATTTAAGTAAAACCCCTTGTTTTAAGGGACAAAGCTAGAGCCCAAAACGCTCCTAGTAGTTAATTGTTAGGTAAACCCCCTGTTTATAGGCACACAGTAAGAGCCCAAAGCAGGGACAGGCCCAGAAGTTAAGAGTTAACTAAACACAATGTGTAGAGGCACATAGAGCAGGAACCGAGACAACCATTAACAGCGACAAAACAAGTAAATGCAAAAACATGATCAATTCCTATGTACAACATAATATTGCCAATATTAAAAACATCTTAAGTAAATGAAACATTTGGTCAAAAGAACAAACCTGTTTTGATATCCATTATAGAGAGCAAATAGTTTGACGGGCAAGCTTGGATAAGGAGTGTGCAGTGTTATTCCAAATCGGTTTAGGTTCAAATACATGGAGTTATTCAAGAGATATGAATTATAGGACGAAGGAACTGTAAAGTTTTTAAATTTTGCGAGTTTTTGAATTTTGTCATGTTTTGTAAGTCAAACAGGGCACAAAACGAAGACTTAACTAACTTAATAAATTAACAGTTTGTTAAACCTTACTGGAATAAAATTTTACTCATGACTATAAAGTAAGCCAGACGAGAGTGGTCCATAGCGGCAGCAACATGACGTAAGTGATACAAATTACCCGAACGCATAATAGAGGGAAACACAAAGGCAATGTGTTGACCGGCACTGAATACAATTGAATAAGGAGAGTGATCGAACAGCAACGGTCGATTTATCTCACTCTTTGAAAATTGTAAATGCAAAAAGGCAAACACACACTTCCTCAACTTCTACTGGAATTAACTTTAACTTGTCATTTGTAAGAGACCCCGATGGGATAACTGATGGGTGGTGGCAATACTGTACAGCCTTATTCATACTGTAAATGGATGAAACCTTTGATGAAAACTGGAACGAAAAAATAACACAACTTTTGAACAACACGGTGCGTCATTTGCGTCCGGAATGGTATGCTACTGATTTACTGGATTTTGTCAAAAACTCCAAATGTTAAGTGATGCTGATTCAATATGAACATGTGCTTGATGCAAAAGAAGTTATGTCTACGTAATTGCAGATTTGTTTACATAGTTGTTACGCACAGGGTTTATACCGGAAAGTTTGAAGCGAAACATCCAGCTATACTCACCTTGATGTCTTATGCGATGCTTTTACGAAGACGAATGTTGTGATTAATGAAGCTTTTGCCAATTATAGGATACATACCACATCATTGTAAACAGTGGGATAAGCCTCTGTATTTCTCTTCCTGAACTATACTGTTACGACCTACGTAGTCAAGGCAAACTAGCCTAGGAAAACACAATGACCACAGAGTTGAACTATTTACGGTCTATGTATGTTTATATCGTCAGATCTATGTCCTAAATTAAGAAAATGAATTGCGGGATTGATGTTATCATCGATGTATGAACGCAGTTTAATTGGTTACAGTGTGTGGAGTCAGAGTTTCATTCGTACTTTGACCAGCCCGCTGTTGATTTATTTCTACGGCAACTGCTGATACAAAACATACAATAACGAAATAAAGAATTTTCATGCATATTGTTTCACGGCGATTCAAGACCCGAACATATTCGAAGATGTTGCGATCATCGTATGATAATCGCAATTGCTGAAAGGCGGTTCATTAATTGAATGGAAGTTGATATGTAAATATTTAAGTATACAAATTGAATTATTGAATTGTTACCTGTATAATCATGACAGGGTGATTACAATCTATGAGTGTGAATTTTGGTCTGCCCCACACATCCTTCGACTTGAACGCTCTCACCAATAATGTGTGAAAAAATGACGGTAGAAATGTTCTCTAATGTAATTGAAATGTATGCAATATGTTATATGATAAATCGTGGGTTCATTTCAGAAGTTGCAATATATTGATAGAGTTGAAAATTAATTTGATCAGTTTGATCGATTTCTTCTGTTTCATATGAAAGAAATTTTTGTCCTGATAACGATCATAATTACCCATCTAGGTCCTATCTAAGTGGTATTATTTATGTGAAGAAATACAGAAACAAATTCAGTAGCCAAAATTATAAGCATAAAACCCGCTATCGACACAGGATAAACGCCAAATACATAGAACACACACACACACACAAACACAAAAAAGAAACATGGAACAACGGCACAAAACTTCACAAAGAACCCGCAGCATATATACTTTATAATAAAAATAGGTTTATCAAGGATGGTTAATGTAAATTTACTGGTGGAGTAACCGTTTTACGTTTACAAACCTCTCACTTATCCCAATAATCCTGAATGAAGTTAATATGTAAAATGTAAATCTTATCAAAGTATGCTGCAAGTAAGTGTTGGATGTAGGTGGTGCTGCAAATAAGTGTTGGATGTAGTTGGTGCTGCAAGTTAGTGTTGGATATAGTTGGTGCTGCAAGTTAGTGTTTGATGTAGTTGGTGCTGCAAGTTAGTGGTGGATATAGTTGGTGTTGCAAGTTAGTGTTTGATGTAGTTGGTGTTGCAAGTTAGTGTTGGATATAGTTGGTGCTGCAAGTTAGTGTTGGATATAGTTGGTGCTGCAAGTTAGTGTTGGATATAGTTGGTGTTGCAAGTTAGTGTTTGATGTAGTTGGTGTTGCAAGTTAGTGTTTGATGTAGTTGGTGTTGCAAGTTAGTGTTGGATGAAGTTGGTGCTGCAAGTTAGTGTTGGATATAGTTGGTGCTGCAAGTTAGTGTTGGATATAGTTGGTGCTGCAAGTTAGTGTTGGATATAGTTGGTGCTGCAAGTTAGTGTTGGATGAAGTTGGTGCTGCAAGTTAGTGTTGGATATAGTTGGTGCTGCAAGTTAGTGTTGGATATAGTTGGTGCTGCAAGTTAGTGTTGGATATAGTTGGTGCTGCAAGTTAGTGTTTGATGTAGTTGGTGTTGCAAGTTAGTTTTGGATATAGTTGGTGCTGCAAGTTAGTGTTTGATGTAGTTGGTGTTGCAAGTTAGTGTTGGATATAGTTGGTGTTGCAAGTTAGTGTTGGATGTAGTTGGTGCTGCAAGTTAGTGTTGGATATAGTTGGTGCTGCAAGTTAGTGTTTGATGTAGTTGGTGCTGCAAGTTAGTGTTGGATATAGTTGGTGCTGCAAGTTAGTGTTTGATGTAGTTGGTGCTGCAAGTTAGTGTTGGATATAGTTGGTGCTGCAAGTTAGTGTTTGATATAGTTGGTGTTGCAAGTTAGTGTTGGATATAGTTGGTGCTGCAAGTTAGTGTTGGATATAGTTGGTGTTGCAAGTTAGTGTTTGATGAAGTTGGTGCTGCAAGTTAGTGTTGGATGAAGTTGGTGTTGCAAGTTAGTGTTGGATATAGTTGGTGCTGCAAGTTAGTGTTGGATATAGTTGGTGCTGCAAGTAAGTGTTGGATATAGTTGGTGCTGCAAGTTAGTGTTGGATATAGTTGGTGCTGCAAGTTAGTGTTGGATGAAGTTGGTGCTGCAAGTTAGTGTTTGATGTAGTTGGTGGTGCAAGTAAGTGTTGGATGTAGTTGGTGCTGCAAGTTAGTGTTGGATGTAGTTGGTGCTGCAAGTTAGTGTTTGATGTAGTTGGTGCTGCAAGTAAGTGTTGGATATAGTTGGTGTTGCAAGTTAGTGTTGGATATAGTTGGTGTTGCAAGTTAGTGTTGGATATAGTTGGTGCTGCAAGTTAGTGTTTGATGTAGTTGGTGTTGCAAGTTAGTGTTTGATGTAGTTGGTGGTGCAAGTAAGTGTTGGATGTAGTTGGTGCTGCAAGTTAGTGTTGGATGTAGTTGGTGCTGCAAGTTAGTGTTTGATGTAGTTGGTGCTGCAAGTAAGTGTTGGATATAGTTGGTGTTGCAAGTTAGTGTTGGATATAGTTGGTGCTGCAAGTTAGTGTTGGATATAGTTGGTGCTGCAAGTTAGTGTTGGATGAAGTTGGTGCTGCAAGTTAGTGTTGGATATAGTTGGTGTTGCAAGTTAGTGTTGGATATAGTTGGTGTTGCAAGTTAGTGTTGGATATAGTTGGTGTTGCAAGTTAGTGTTTGATGTAGTTGGTGCTGCAAGTTAGTGTTGGATGAAGTTGGTGCTGCAAGTTAGTGTTGGATATAGTTGGTGCTGCAAGTTAGTGTTGGATATAGTTGGTGCTGCAAGTTAGTGTTGGATGAAGTTGGTGCTGCAAGTTAGTGTTGGATATAGTTGGTGTTGCAAGTTAGTGTTGGATATAGTTGGTGTTGCAAGTTAGTGTTGGATATAGTTGGTGTTGCAAGTTAGTGTTTGATGTAGTTGGTGCTGCAAGTTAGTGTTGGATGAAGTTGGTGCTGCAAGTTAGTGTTGGATATAGTTGGTGCTGCAAGTTAGTGTTGGATATAGTTGGTGCTGCAAGTTAGTGTTGGATATAGTTGGTGCTGCAAGTTAGTGTTGGATATAGTTGGTGCTGCAAGTTAGTGTTGGATATAGTTGGTGCTGCAAGTTAGTGTTTGATGTAGTTGGTGTTGCAAGTTAGTGTTGGATATAGTTGGTGTTGCAAGTTAGTGTTTGATGTAGTTGGTGTTGCAAGTTAGTGTTTGATGTAGTTGGTGGTGCAAGTAAGTGTTGGATGTAGTTGGTGCTGCAAGTTAGTGTTTGATGTAGTTGGTGCTGCAAGTAAGTGTTGGATATAGTTGGTGTTGCAAGTTAGTGTTGGATATAGTTGGTGTTGCAAGTTAGTGTTGGATATAGTTGGTGCTGCAAGTTAGTGTTTGATGTAGTTGGTGTTGCAAGTTAGTGTTTGATGTAGTTGGTGGTGCAAGTAAGTGTTGGATGTAGTTGGTGCTGCAAGTTAGTGTTGGATGTAGTTGGTGCTGCAAGTTAGTGTTTGATGTAGTTGGTGCTGCAAGTAAGTGTTGGATATAGTTGGTGTTGCAAGTTAGTGTTGGATATAGTTGGTGCTGCAAGTTAGTGTTGGATATAGTTGGTGCTGCAAGTTAGTGTTGGATATAGTTGGTGCTGCAAGTTAGTGTTGGATGAAGTTGGTGCTGCAAGTTAGTGTTGGATATAGTTGGTGTTGCAAGTTAGTGTTGGATATAGTTGGTGTTGCAAGTTAGTGTTGGATATAGTTGGTGTTGCAAGTTAGTGTTTGATGTAGTTGGTGCTGCAAGTTAGTGTTGGATGAAGTTGGTGCTGCAAGTTAGTGTTGGATATAGTTGGTGCTGCAAGTTAGTGTTGGATATAGTTGGTGCTGCAAGTTAGTGTTGGATGAAGTTGGTGCTGCAAGTTAGTGTTGGATATAGTTGGTGTTGCAAGTTAGTGTTGGATATAGTTGGTGTTGCAAGTTAGTGTTGGATATAGTTGGTGCTGCAAGTTAGTGTTTGATGTAGTTGGTGTTGCAAGTTAGTGTTTGATGTAGTTGGTGGTGCAAGTAAGTGTTGGATGTAGTTGGTGCTGCAAGTTAGTGTTGGATGTAGTTGGTGCTGCAAGTTAGTGTTTGATGTAGTTGGTGCTGCAAGTAAGTGTTGGATATAGTTGGTGTTGCAAGTTGGTGTTGGATATAGTTGGTGCTGCAAGTTAGTGTTGGATATAGTTGGTGCTGCAAGTTAGTGTTGGATGAAGTTGGTGCTGCAAGTTAGTGTTGGATATAGTTGGTGTTGCAAGTTAGTGTTGGATATAGTTGGTGTTGCAAGTTAGTGTTGGATATAGTTGGTGTTGCAAGTTAGTGTGTGATGTAGTTGGTGCTGCAAGTTAGTGTTGGATGAAGTTGGTGCTGCAAGTTAGTGTTGGATATAGTTGGTGCTGCAAGTTAGTGTTGGATATAGTTGGTGCTGCAAGTTAGTGTTGGATGAAGTTGGTGCTGCAAGTTAGTGTTGGATATAGTTGGTGTTGCAAGTTAGTGTTGGATATAGTTGGTGTTGCAAGTTAGTGTTGGATATAGTTGGTGTTGCAAGTTAGTGTTTGATGTAGTTGGTGCTGCAAGTTAGTGTTGGATGAAGCTGGTGCTGCAAGTTAGTGTTGGATATAGTTGGTGCTGCAAGTTAGTGTTGGATATAGTTGGTGCTGCAAGTTAGTGTTGGATATAGTTGGTGCTGCAAGTTAGTGTTGGATATAGTTGGTGCTGCAAGTTAGTGTTGGATGTAGTTGGTGCTGCAAGTTAGTGTTTGATGTAGTTGGTGCTGCAAGTAAGTGTTGGATATAGTTGGTGTTGCAAGTTAGTGTTGGATATAGTTGGTGCTGCAAGTTAGTGTTGGATATAGTTGGTGCTGCAAGTTAGTGTTGGATGAAGTTGGTGCTGCAAGTTAGTGTTGGATATAGTTGGTGTTGCAAGTTAGTGTTGGATATAGTTGGTGGTGCAAGTAAGTGTTGGATGTAGTTGGTGCTGCAAGTTAGTGTTGGATATAGTTGGTGCTGCAAGTTAGTGTTTGATGTAGTTGGTGCTGCAAGTAAGTGTTGGATATAGTTGGTGTTGCAAGTTAGTGTTGGATATAGTTGGTGCTGCAAGTTAGTGTTGGATATAGTTGGTGCTGCAAGTTAGTGTTGGATGAAGTTGGTGCTGCAAGTTAGTGTTGGATATAGTTGGTGTTGCAAGTTAGTGTTGGATATAGTTGGTGTTGCAAGTTAGTGTTGGATATAGTTGGTGCTGCAAGTTAGTGTTGGATGAAGTTGGTGCTGCAAGTTAGTGTTGGATATAGTTGGTGTTGCAAGTTAGTGTTGGATATAGTTGGTGTTGCAAGTTAGTGTTGGATATAGTTGGTGCTGCAAGTTAGTGTTTGATGTAGTTGGTGTTGCAAGTTAGTGTTTGATGTAGTTGGTGGTGCAAGTAAGTGTTGGATGTAGTTGGTGCTGCAATTTAGTGTTGGATGTAGTTGGTGCTGCAAGTTAGTGTTTGATGTAGTTGGTGCTGCAAGTAAGTGTTTGATATAGTTGGTGTTGCAAGTTAGTGTTGGATATAGTTGGTGCTGCAAGTTAGTGTTGGATATAGTTGGTGCTGCAAGTTAGTGTTGGATGAAGTTGGTGCTGCAAGTTAGTGTTGGATATAGTTGGTGCTGCAAGATGTAGTTTGGTGGGAGTAGTCACCCAATCCTTTGGATGTTGATGTTACATCGCCTTAGTCCTCCACTAAGTTGGATAATGCTGTTAAGCAGATCATGTCGCGTCTTGAGGAATCAAGCTTGAGACATTACACAGTATGAGTCCACAGCCACCGTAACTTCTTCTTACAGACCAACCAAATGCTCCTGTTAATTCCAGGTTAAGGTAGACCCAGGAAAATTAGTAAGCGCTTGCTCTGATGACCGACCAAGAGTCAGCATGCTATGAGAGGCCTACAAAAACGCAAGATGCTCATGTTCACTACGCTTGCTTAGGTCATAGTTTCAATAAACTTGACAACGGTTTTATGTCACTTACAAGGTTGGCTCCCAGTCCATTAACTTTCTTATAGACTGTGGTGCAACCACTTCACTTCTTTTAGACAAATATCTTCATGAACTTGACAATAAATTTCTGTTTCACCTACAACCTACTACAACAATTATCAAAACAGGCAATGGGAAATATCACAACCAATGGCAATGTTGATTTGGTTCTTGGAATGGGCCATGACAAAATTGTTGTTTGTATAAACGATAAGCGCACATATCTCCATGATTGGTTCTAACGAATTTCCCTTGTGGACTGAGGGAAAATCAAATCAGATAGAGGTACATGAAAACGTTCGCCCTCCACCAAACATTAGAAAGAATGTTTCTGTCAAATGCCCCAACGAAAACATCTTGCACAATATGGTTTCGCAGAGCCTTTCATGGAAGTGATATTTAAAGAGGAAGTCTGTCATTTGGTATAATTGACACTATTTTAAAATCCCAGCATTTGAATTTGATGAACTACGGTAGTACTGAAAAAGGCCTCTTCAAAAACACGAACATCTGTACATGTATATCTTCCTATGAAAGTACCTCATAAAGCAACAAAATTGCAGCCGTTAAAGACGTTAAATCTCCTACTTCTCCAGATGAAATTGTTCTACCAGAACACCTCACTGGTCTATTCTCGCGTAGTGCAGAGCACTTAAATGTAAAAAATATTACTTAAAGATGCACTCTTACTCCAAAATAAGACTCACCACAATTAATATGTTTGTTTTAATGTTCTAAATAAGATGAACAAATGTCGAAAACAATGGTTCTTATGAAGAATACCAAATTTAATTTGAAAGAAATGAGCATAAAACACGCTATATTTAACTTATGAGACTATAGTAGACAAGAGTAAATTTTTTAGCATTCACCAATCATTTAATATTTTTGCGCTTTCTTCCATTAAATACACGGTTACAATCTTGTTATCAAAATTTAATATTTTCCATAAATGCATTATTTAGTAAGTTGTCTAAGGTCTATCAGTCAAAATAGTGTTTTGTTATACATGATTTTGAATAAGAGTGTCACTTTAACCAAACTCCTTTTCAATATTCAATCCAAATTTTACAAAAGCACTGAATATATCGGTCACACTGATATTGTGCAGTTCACTAAATACACGAGAGCCAATACGCCAGCCTTCACGTCGGTTGCTCTTCGCAAAGCAACAAATTGAACGCGAGGAAGTTGAGAAAATGTTTAATCGAGGGGTTATTGAGCCGTCTGCAAGTGCGTGGTCTTCACCCGTTGTCACAAAGACGGATGTAACGCCAAGGTTCTGCGTTGACTATCGAAAGCTGAACGAAAAAGGACGCTTACTATCTGTCCAACATCAATGACTGCATCGACGCTTTGTTATGTGTTAAGTTTTTTTTAGCTCTTTGGACATTTTATCTGGGTGTTGGCAGTCGGGTATGAGACCAGAAGACAAGGAAAAGACTGCTTTCGCAATAACTATCGAATTGAATCAATTAACGGTATGTGTTTTGGACTTTCTAATGATCCTAGTCCGTTCGATAGCTTGTCGAAAATGTTTTCGTGTCCTCCAGTGGGTCGAGTGCTTACTATATATGGACGACATTACTGTTCCAAGGAAAACGGTGTCCGAGTGCCTCGAACGTCTTAAACGTATATTCATACGACATCGGCAGACATGTCTAAAGTGCACACGTTCTAAAAGCTTTTTCTTCCAAAAGGAAGTAAAGTTTCTTGGACAAATACTTTCCGAACATGGTGTCTCAAAAGAACCTTAGAAAACGTCAGCTGTCAAAAACTGGGCAACACCCATAAATGCAAAACAAATAAAGGCCTTTCTTGGTCTCTGTGCCTACTACAGACGCTTTGTTGAAAATTTAGCAAAGATAGCCAAACCACTTCACAAATTTATCTGGACTAATGACTATCGCCAGGCAATAACCAAGTCAAAACAAGCTCTTATTTCAGCGCCCATACTTGGTTATCAAATTCATACTTGACACAGACGCTAGCAATTTTGCAACTGGTGCTGTTCTATCTCAAGTCCTTAGTGGAAGAGAGACATTGATTGGTTATTTAAGCAAAAGCATGAACAAACATGAACATAATTACTGCGTCACTCAAAAAGAACTTCTTGCAGTCGTTAATGCACTACCGTCATTTCATCACTATTTGTATGGTCAGCCAATCTTATTACGAACAGACAATTAAGCGGTGTCCTGGATAAGATAAGATCCAACAGGTCAAGTTGCTAAGTGGTTGGATTCTTTGGGTACTTATGATATCACAGTTGTCCATCGGCCAGGATTTCAGCATCGTAATGCTGATCCCCTTTCACGATCACCTTGTACAAAGTGTTCTAAGAAGCAAAGTTACCAAGATGAGACTGAAGAAGCATGTCATGCTGACCACGATGAAGTGTTGACACACGATACTAATACCATGACTACTGTAGCAGACCTTGCTCAATTAGTAACTAGAGGCTCTGTATTCAACGTTTGTTGTCAATATTTACTTCAACGTTTGTTGTCAATATTTACTTCAATGTGCGTTTTCAATATTAACTTCAACGTGTCAACGTTTGTTGTCTGTATTTAGTTCAACGTTTGTTGTCTGTATTTAGTTCAACGTTTATTGTCTGTATTTTCAACGTTTGTTGTCCGTATTTACTTCATCGTTCATTGTTAATATTTACTTCAACGTTTGTTGTCAGTATTTACTTCATCTTTTGTTGTCAGTATTTACTTCATCTTTTGTTGTCCGTATTTACTACAACGTTTGTTGTCAATATTTACCTCATCTTTTGTTGTCAGTATTTACTTCAACGTTTGTTGTCCGTATTTACTTCATCTTTTGTTGTCAATATTTACTTCAACGTTCGTTGTCAATATTTACTTCAACGTTTGTTGTCCGTATTTACTTCATCGTTCATTGTCAATATTTACTTCAACGTTTGTTGTCAGTATTTACTTCAACGTTTGTTGTCAATATTTACCTCATCTTTTGTTGTCAGTATTTACTTCATCTTTTGTTGTCCGTATTTACTTCAACGTTTGTTGTCAATATTTACTTCAACGTTTGTTGTCAATATTTACTTCATCTTTTGTTGTCCGTATTTACTTCAACGTTTGTTGTCAATATTTACTTCAACGTTTGTTGTCCGTATTTACTTCATCGTTCGTTGTCAATATTTACTTCAACGTTTGTTGTCAGTATTTACTTCAACGTTCGTTGTCAAT
Source organism: Mya arenaria (assembly GCF_026914265.1). NCBI lineage: Eukaryota > Metazoa > Mollusca > Bivalvia > Myida > Myidae > Mya > Mya arenaria. Next base: position 24,317,304 of record NC_069128.1, read on the forward strand.
ATTTACTCCAACGTTTGTTGTCCGTATTCACTTCATCGTTCGTTGTCAATATTTACTTCATCTTTTGTTGCCATTATTTACTTCAACGTTTGTTGTCAATATTTACTTCATCTTTTGTTGCCATTATTTACTTCAACGTCTGTTGTCAATATTTACTTCAACGTTTGTTGTCAGTATTTACTTCAACGTTCGTTTTCTGTATTTACTTCAACGTTTGTTGCCATTATTTACTTAAACGTTTGTTGTCAGTATTTACTTCAACGTTTGTTGTCAATATTTACTTCAACGTTCGTTTTCTGTATTTACTTCAACGTTTGTTGTCATTATTTACTTAAACGTTTGTTGTCATTATTTACTTCAACGTTTATTGTCAATATTTACTTCAACGTTTGTTGTCTGTATTAACTTCATCGTTCGTTGTCAATATTTACTTCAACGTTTGTTGTCATTATTTACTTCAACGTGCGTTGTCAATATCTACTCCAACGTGAGTTGTCAATGTTTACTTTACCGTTCGTTGTCAATGTTTACTTTAACGTTCGTTGTCAATGGTTACTTTACTGTTCGTTGTCCGTATGTGCTTCAACGTGCGTTGTCAATATTTACTCTATACGTACATATGCTTTTTTTCCACCTGTAAAAAATGACCCCATTTGAGATCAAAATTTCACGACTGATCACTTTTCAACGATTTTTGGATCAAAACTTAATGCTGAATTGTTGACTGCGCCATTTCTTAACGGTGAAAAACGATCCCGGTGTGTGCAAACTGCATCTTGTTCGATCCGGAATGAGCACACAGCAATTCACTTGGTTCGGATTGACCCTACACTTTAACGTAAATTTTAGCGCATTTGGTTAGAGAACCGTGCTAGCATTCCGGCGGTCGTGGGTTCGATCCTCATACTGGGTGCACTTTTCCTACTGGTTCAATTTAATGGCACACGGTTGAAAACACAACAGGAAAGGAGGTGGTACATTACACCTGTAAATAGGCATGCATTGTTGATCTTAATGAGCCAACACAGAACGAAAATTTAAATTATGAAATATTGAAATTTAGGGAAAACACGTTTAATGAAAACAATAAAAAACTAAAATCGACTCCTTGAAGTGTTTATTGCAATTTCATTCGTAAAATAATGACCCATAAAAATAAATTAAATTTGACGTACATTTCCTTTTTATTGATTCAACGTTATGGCGATTTATAAACAAATAATAACATCATAATGATTAACACATACCAGACACTGACATTCCTTTATAGCGTATTTTCCAGCCATGTTTTGCGAACTGACAGCACGCTAAATTTTACGACAGTATTTTGCCGCACTTGATCGAGCGTGACCAACCGTATCATCGGTAAATAGAATCTTTCGAACGAAAATCTTTTCAAAAATGAAATTGGCGAAATAAAATGTAATAAATTACCTTATGAACGTGAACTATCACTGAGAAGAGGTTAAATCGATCGTCTTCGTTCAGTTTTCAATATTTAACCGCCATATCTAAGAAATTTTCTTAAATTTAAGATACCTTTAGTAGTTAGTAGTACCTCAATGTTTAAAGGCCTAGTTTAGGTATACTATAAGTGACCCACTCCCCCCCCCCAAATCCGTGTATAGTACACAACCTCTGTGTATTGATGTTATTCTTAATTGCCTTGTGAAGTCTTATCAGATGTTGATTGAATACGGCCCCAGTAATATATGTAAAGAGAAAAGAATCCATGATGACAAGGTCCTAACAGGATTGAGTGTGTAGAATTGTCCAATTTGATATTTTGCATACGTTTAATGGCATTTTTTTCAAGAATCAAGTTTATGTAAAAGAAAGTGGTATTTTGAATATTAAGATATTTAAGCATGATTTTGTAAAGTTAACGATAGAAGAAACGTTGCTATTGTCATTTATATATATATGAAAAGTGGGATAACTCCATGGTGATCAAGCCAAATTTTGTTAACAATGTCAAGTCTCTTATATAAGGAATGTGCAATTTTATTATGTTGATACTTATAAAGGAAGTATTTTTTGTTGGTCTCAATAAAACCTCTTAAAAGCGATTGGTTATTTGCAAAATGAGAAATAAATCTTACCTTTTTTATCTGGATGCATGTTGTCGTACGCTAGGCACAATAACTCATAACATCAAAGGGGTGTCATTGGTAAACAACGGAGTTTCATTGTAGATACATACATTTTATTAATTTAAAAAGAATTATAACTCTGACGTTTGGCAACAACCGATGATGCTAGCTATGTGCGCCAAACAGGTGAATAGTAGATCAGACCCCAATTTCTCGAAAGTTATTAACTTTCTTATAACAGGATTAAGCTAAGCTCACTATTTTTGTTTTTCAGTATTTTGTGTTATGTTTAGTTCTTTTAGAGTTTTTAGACTTTAACTAAAAAAACCTCTTTTTTTATAATATATTTACTATAGATTTTTTTTTGTATTCATTTAATCCGAAAGCATCTATAACAATTATTTTTACACAAAGTTTTGTGAAAAGTAATATGACATACGTTTTCCCGCCAAACGACGTTGCGTCGTTCTTGACGTAACGTCCGTTAGTAGTTGTTATTATAACCCTGAAGAAGGCGCTTGGCGCCGATACGTTGGTTTATAATTAAAAGTAAAGTATACGTGTTATTGTTTGTGTTACTCAATTAATTAGACTTTAACTAGAAATAATACTTATGATTATCACAATAAGCCTTTTTCCATTCATCAAAATTCGATTGAAGTATGTATTTCAGCCCTTGAAATAAGCTACTTAAACTTGTTAAGCTTAAGAAGTTTCGAGAATTAGGGCCAGATATGTCATCAGAAACGTCTTATGATTATTGGTCACTTGTTACCGATGAAGTTGACATGCAGTCTACTTCATATGTTAACCTGGTGAATTGCAGACACTAACATGGGTCTGTTTGTTAAAGTCTCACTCTGTTTTAATGATGTACACTTATTTGTTTGTGTATCCAAATGACTTCTCATTTGCATTTATCGCAATTGAAAAATGCAACAAGACCGAAGGTTACTTTGAATTTAATGTTTATTTAGGGTGCACAACGTCATTACAAAATTTGTGGATCACGTGACTTTCTGCATACCTAATGATTTGCACTTTTTATCTTAGACATTTTGAGTTTATTTCATCATTAATTTACTCTATAGCATCGAAATTGCAAAAACATTACAGTTATATAAATAAGCATGTTGATTTTAGTTTGGTGCGAATCCACGTCAGGAAAAGAAAAACCCAAGATACTCAACACCAGAACTAATAGATCGCCACGTCTTTCAGAAAAGAATTAGATTTTGTGACATATTCACCATGCATTGAAACCATCACGTGATAATGTTAATGAAAAAATCACGCGACAACAAAGTTGTTTACGCTTATTCAAAAAGTGTGGTCTTTTAAAATGATATTTTAACAAATATGAACATTGGCTGAAGTTTCAAGGTTTTGGTATCCTCGTTTTAACACTCCAAATGATATGCAATACTGTATGTCGTCATACACAAAACAGTGCATTTTACAAAAACATGAGTGTGTTCCTATCTGCGATTGTTCATCAAACAACATTGATAAGTGTTCATTCGAAAATACTTGCATCATATTTTTTTAGAACCAGGTGCTAATTTCTTTATGCAAAATTACATTTCAAAATGTTCAGTATGTCTAGTTATTTCTCCAGTTTATTCCGGCAACAGCTCAGGTACTGTTAGCAAAGAACTATGCTACGCCCACTTATCTACCTCATTAGCATATAGTGAGTCAGTGATCCAGTTTGAAATTGCGTTAGTATTTCCGAAAAATTTCGGTTTACTAAAGCAATGAGTGGACCTCGGGAATTTATCAGACATTTAATTATGTATTCACTTTTACTTTCTTCTCTAATTATTTAATACAATACAATACAATAGTGATTTATTTGTAATGCATAAGGCCACCGGCCCAAAATACAAATATACAGTGTTCAAAAAGTGATGTTCATGATTTCATATAATATAAATGGTATGCACAATTTACAGTTGTATAAATTAAACAAATCAATGGAAATGATCTCTCGTAATTCAAATGATGATTTTAAGAACTTAGATAATGCAAAAATAGAAGTGATACTGTCGTTAGCCATCAATTTAACAAAACGGCGTTCACTGCTAACAATATTTTCTATATTCAATAAATATGTTGCTCTTAATTCATCATACAAAGGGCAATCAATAAGGAAATGTATTTCATTTTCTACAACATACACATTTCGATTGAGACAATATGAACAGAATCGGAAATCTCTTTCAATATTTTGATGTCTCCCTATTTCAATATTTAGAGCATGACTTGAGCATCTAAAATTGGCTAATATCCTTTTGTATTGAAACGGTATTGATGCAGAAATGTATGTCTCTGGCGTCAGTGCTGATTTAAATAGTCTATGACACAAAGCTTTTGGGGAACTATTGATATCCGTCATAGTCTTCTGATTATAAGTGTCCATCAACCTGTCCGTGAAGTTTTATGAACATGTCTACTTGTCCTATTTCCTGGGCAATCCAGGCGTATCCGAAGCCGTGTTGGAATAGCAGACGTTTAACGCGTGTCGCCCACGTGGTGCGTCCGCTTTCGTCCAGGCGCAGTAACATCTCGTAGCACTGACGAGGGTTGCGGTCACGTGGCATCTGTGTGAGTTTAATCCAGTACCGTATACAACGTGACATGTATGTGACTGAGAGCGGATGTCGGCCACACTCACTTAGTGCAAAAAAGTTAGCGACGTTTTGGTTGAGACATGACACTCGCTTACAAAATGTTATTTGGACTTTTTCTATCTGGTGGCTGTACTCGTACCCCCATATCTCAGACGAATAAGTCAATATTGGCTTCACCATCGCATCAAACAACATGAATGCATCATTTAGATTGAAGTAGCCGAATTGCTTTTGATACTTGTAAAGCGTATTTAATCTTAGGTGACACTGAGGCTTTAAATGTTGTCGTTGTTTTTTTGTTGTTGTTTTTTCGTATTGATGTCAGTGTGCGTCGTTCCCTGTGTTTAATTGAACTCATTTTGAATAAAATGACAGTCTACATTGTTTGTAACATACAATACTTTCTCAAAAGTTAGAATTTCTGCGCTTGGCCGGACATTTATCTACATGTTTATTGAAAGCAAATATACATAAAATTTCGATGGATTTAAGCAATTGTTCCTTTCATTTTTCGGTAGAGTGCACTTCTGTTACAAAATAACAATAGAACAATTTATGATTTGAGGTTAAACTTTGTTAAATAAACTATGACTTAAGATATTCACTTACAACTGTTATGTTTTTATTAACAGTGACATTGACCTTGACCCTAATACTGTACCATGATAGGTCTTAATAAGTGATTCCCAAATCCAAAGTCTTATCAAAACCTTAACTAAAGATATTCGGTTTCAACCGATGTTTTTTTCGTCTATTTTTACCAACACTGCCATTGCTCTTGACACTTACGGCTCCAAACGTAAAGCCATAAAGGGCTTTCATAAAATCTTCATACAAACCAAGTTTAGTAACTATATGTCAAACCAGAATTATTACTGATTGTTAAGGTCAGACTATCATGATAATATAGTTACTTACTAATATATGTTGGTACTGTTATAATATCTTCTTTAAACTTTCGAGATTTGTTCCTGATTTGTTCTTAAATATTAAAATGATGTATATATTAGAAATGAATTAATAAAATTGTTTATACACATCCACAATCTTGTATTGTGGCCAATTTAAGATACAGTCTCATGGGTGGCTGACTTCAGTAGTACTTTATAGTGTCTGGTTAATATTTCACTGGCTTATCTCTTGCTGTCAGGGGGTACCGAATGCAACAATATGAGTCTTTTCTACCTTTTCTTTTGTAAACGTGGAGCCTACACTATTTAAGCTAAGAAAATATATTCGTCATTTACTTCAGAAATCAACCTGTGACTTAGTTTGCTTAAGTAACGTTTATTACGTATTTTAGTATTGATTTAAAACCATTAATTACGAACATCCACAAGCTTTTGTCGCTGCTCATATAAGGGCTCAGGGGCAGAGGAAGTCAGTAGTCTCTTCATAATATCTCACTTGCTGTCAGTAAGTACCAAACACAAACTCATTTGTACCGAATGCAAAACTATGGGTCTGTTCTTGCTTTATTTCCATTCACATGACAACTACAAATGGCTACAATATTCAAACATAGCCTATGCACATTCGTCCTATACATCAGTATAGTCTATGGAAATCATCCTAAGATTAAGACTGCTTAACAAACGTTATCAAGGGCGAAATGTAAACGAACTTGGATGAATTTAATTCGAAGTAAGCCAACTATCCGAGCTAGTTCATAGTTGCAAAGATAGTCAACCGTCAAATATTTGATTTCAGTTATTGACATAACTTAGTTGCTTTTACAGTCGATTGTTTCTTGCTTAAGTGTTACTCGCAGTTAACTTTTTCTTCGGTTTATTAACTATCTCGTCTACTGTTTCGTATCTTCATTATCATATAAGTTCTCTCTCATAAATAAAAGTATTCATTTTAATCGAGGCATGCATTCAACAAGTAATTTTGTGAATAAACAATGAGCATGCATTCATATCAATCCTATAATTTACTTGGGCAGACTAATGATGAATGTTGGTTTAAATACGTACATTGTCTAACGTGGAACGTTACATCAGTAAAATTCACTTCATAGGTTGTCCACAAAGTTTTGTTTTTTTGTGATTGGATTCAACTCTATATTTCTTGATATTAAATTATCGGATTATATTTCCGAGAGATTTATTGTTTGCTCAGGATATTTCTTGGTTTACTAATACTCTGATTAATATACAGCTGCTAATTACTTCACCCTTACCATGCCGAAATACGAAAAGAACTACTGACCTTTCTCTTATTTGCCTATACTCGCTTACACCAAAGTATCCTGTCGCTTGCCAGGTGCGGACTGGGGGATTTTATTTCTGGTCCGTTATTTTCATAACTTATGTCCTAATTATGTGCTGGCGTGGGAATGTTGATAACGTTACGCTAACTATTACTACTAACTGTAAGTTAGCCAACACTGGTGTTTTCAAACCTTGCAGGCATTTGAAGATGTCAGATGTTAGGTATCAAGATCATTAACAACAACAATATCAACTACAACATTTTATTCAGCAAACAAGAATGACTACACATCTGTTACACATACATTCATATACTTTCCTTAAAGTTTATGTTTAGGCTTATTTAAGAGAAGAGCAAATAGTATAAAAGTAAATGTTGATAAAACTTAGATCAGAAAGCCTTTTTTCTGCATTCGATTTAAGTTTTCATCCGAAACAATGGCCAGACTTAATCAACACCATAATTGCTTGAGGTATCGTTTTCAAAATTCACAATGCTTCTTCGAGCTTTATTCGTATATTGAACTTGTATCATGATTGTTTGTTTATTTTTAAGTTTCTTTTTCTCAGAGCCTATAGTAAGTTTGAAAACATTCAATTCCTAATAAAGTACATATGTTACAATGCATTATGTGTTATTGTTTACAAAATTCTCTACGCAACAACTCTCAACTCAGATATCTCAAAACCGTTCAACTTCATTTCAAATAATATTTTATACGAACGTGTTTAAGAAACAAATTGTTAATATGGAATATATCAGTCACATTGGTGTGCAAATTATCTATCATACTTATCAAGCTCACCTTTTCTTCACAAACTTTAAATTTTGCAAAATATCAACATATTTTAAATAAGATAAAAATATGAAACATTCAATATTTATTTGTTTGCGTCCGAGTATCAAAATCCTGCGTTAGAAATGTTGCGGAGTCTATATCGGTACGAATACGTGTACGTGTGGACTACGTATAGTGCACTACGTATTGTGCACAACGTATTGTGCACTACGTATTGTGCGCTACGTAATTCAAGAATACGTACATTTATCTTTTTGAATATGGTATGCTAAATGGAATGAGGAATATGATTTAAGGGGGTATCAGAAAGTCTACAAGTTGAAAGGAAAAGTTTACAGCTTAAATGTAACCAAAACGTGTACATTCACGTACAAGAACACGTACACGTTGTGTTTTGTGACTACTTTATTGTCACGACACGAGATATCAATCATGGATATTCAATAGAGAGTTATTATTTAAGAATATAAATATGGTCAAACAGTTCACCACGTGCATCGTCGTGTTTATTGATTTGAACAATTCCGAAGATAAATAAATAAAACTAGCACACCTGTTTTCTTATGACAATAAATATCGGAAGTATCCGATCATATTTCCTTTCAAATATAGTAAGGGAAGAAGGAAGCATGCGGTGCAAGTGAATGTCACAAAGAAGATGTAAACTTGTTAACAAAGGCATGTGTTATTTCCAAAAATAGTAGAAAGCATCGATGTTGCAACAGCTAAGATCGCTTATTATGATATCTAAGTATGTAAGCTCGATTGTGAAGTTTACACACCGCACTCGACGTAATACAGGTTACCAGAAAATAATTATTTCATACTATCTCCTATGTATGTATGACATATTGAGCGTCCAGGAAGATTGATGCATCCATGAATGCATGATGTATTTGGTTGTTCCACAGATCTATACATGTATATATGATCTATTGAGCTCCATTGCACATATGTGTATGTATTTTGTTCCACAGTAGATATATTCATGTATTTATGATACATTGAGCTCCATGGTAGATATATACATACATGTGTATGTTATAGTGAGCTTCACAAAATAGTATGCATATTTGAATGATATATTTAGCTTCACAACAGTAATATGCATGTGTATATGATATATTGAGCTTCACAACAGCAATATGCATGTGTATATGATATATTGAGCTTCACAACAGCAATATGCATGTGTATATGATATATTGAGCTTCACAACAGTAATATGCATGTTTGAATGATATAGTGAGTTTCACAACAGTAATATGCATGTTTGAATGATATATTGAGCTTCACAACAGTAATATGAATGAGTATATGACATATTGAGCTTCACAACAGCAATATGCATGTGTATATGATATATTGAGCTTCACAACAGTAATATGCATGTGTATATGATATATTGAGCTTCACAACAGTAATATGCATGTTTGAATGATATAGTGAGTTTCACAACAGTAATATGCATGTTTGAATGATATATTGAGCTTCACAACAGTAGTATGCATGTTCCAATGATATAGTGATATTCACAACAGTAATATGCATGTTTGAATGATATATTGAGCTTCACAACAGTAGTATGAATGTTTGAATGATATAGTGAGCTTAACAACAGGAATATGCATGTTTGAATGATATATTGAGCTTCACAACAGTAATATGAATGTTTGAATGATATAGTGAGCTTAACAACAGTAATATGAATGTGTATATGCTATATTGAGCTTCACAACAGTAGTATGCATGTTTGAATGATATATCGAGCTTCACAACAGTAATATGCATGTGTATATGATATAGTGAGCTTCACAACAGTAATATGCATGAGTATATGATATAGTGAGCTTCACAACAGTAATGTGCATGTGTATATGATATAGTGAGCTTCACAACAGTAATATGCATTTTTGAATGACATATTGAGCTTCACAACAGTAATATGCATGTGCATATGATATATTTAGCTTCACAACTGTAATATGCATGTGTATATGATATATTGAGCTTCACAACAGAAATATGCATGTTTGAATGATATATTGAGCTTCTTAACAGTAATAAGTATTTTTGAATGATATATTGAGCTTCACAACAGTAATATGCATGTGTATATGATATATTGAGCTTCACAACAGTAATATGCATGTGTATATGATATATTGCGCTTCACAACAGTAATATGCATGTGTATAGTATATATTGCGCTTCACAACAGTAATATGCATGTGTATATGATATATTGAGCTTCACAACAGTAATATACATGTGTATATAATATATTGAGCTTAACAACAATAATATGCATGTGTATATGATATATTGAGCTTCACGACAGTAATATGCATGTATATATGATATAGTGAGCTTCACAACAGTAATATGCATGTTTGAATGATATATTTGCATGATTGAATGATATAGTCAGCTTCACAACATTAATATGCATGTTTGAATGATATATTGAGCTTCACAACAGTAATATGCATGTGTATATGATATATTGCGCTTCACAACAGTAATCTGCATGTGTATATGATATATTGAGCTTCACAACAGTAATATGCATGTGAATATGGTATATTGAGCTTCACAGCAGTAATATTCATGTGTATATGATACATTGAGCTTCACAACAGTAATTTGCATGTGTATATGATATATTGAGCTTCACAACAGTAATATGCATGTGTATATGATATATTGAGCTTCACAACAGTAATTTGCATGTTTGAATGATATATTGAGCTTCACAACAGTAATTTGCATGTTTGAATGATATATTGAGCTTCACAACAGTAATTTGCATGTTTGAATGATATAGTCAGCTTCACAACAGTAATAGGCATGTTTGAATGGTATTTTGAGCTTCACAACAGTAATATGCATGTTTGAATGATATATTGAGCTTCACAACAGTAATATGCATATTTGAATGACATAGTGAGCTTCACAACAGTAATTTGCATGTTTGAATGATATATTGAGCTTCACAACAGTTATTCGCATGTGTATATGATATATTCCGCTCCGCGCCAGATATATACATTTAATGTATATGGGATATAATGAGCGCCAGAGCAGTTATATGCATGTATGTATAATAGATTGTGCTCTACAGTAGATAAATGCATGTATGTATGATATATTGAGTTCCACAGCATATAAATGTATGTATGTATGATATATTCAAATCTACATCAGATATATGCATGTATGTATGATATATTCAGCTCTATATCAGATATATGCATGTATGTATGATATATTCAGCACTACAACAGATAAATGCATGTGTGGGGGTGAGAGTGGTCTAGTGGTATAGGTGTCCGCCTCTCACCCAAGAGGTTGTGGGTTCGATCCCCACTAGGGGTACTTTGTCATGGCCTCTCAAAAAGGACACAGTACTGGTTTCTACCCAGGAAACGGACTCGAGAGTGATCTTATAAGCTATCAGCTTTCGTCTCAATCGAGCTAGAATAAATTAGTATAAACCAAATGCATATATGTATGATATATTCAGCTCTATATCAGATAAATGCATGTATATATGATATATTCAGCTCTATATCAGATATGTGCATGTATGTATGATATATTCAACTCTATATCAGATATATGCAAGTATGTATGATATATTCAGCACTACAACAGATAAATGCATGTATGTATGATACATTCAGCTCTATATCAGATAAATGCATGTATGTATGATATATTCAGCTCTACATCAGATAAATGCATGTATGTTTGATATATAGTGCTCTACATCAGATATATGCATGTATGTATGATATATTCAGCTCTATATCAGATATTTGCATGTTTGAATGATATTTTGAGCTTCACAACAGTAATATGCATGTTTGAATGATATATTGAGCTTCACAACAGGAATATGCATGTGTATATGATATATTGCGCTTCTTAACAGTAATATGCATGTTTGAATGATATATTGAGCTTCACAACAGTAATATGCATGTGTATATGGTGTATTGCGCTTCACAACAGTAATATGCATGTGTATATGATATATTGCGCTTCACAACAGTAATAGGCATGTGTATATTATATATTGAGCTTCACAACAGTAATATGCCTGTGTATATGATATATTGAGCTTCACAACAGTAATATGCCTGTGTATATGATATATTGAGCTTCACAACAGTAATATGCATGTGAATATGGTATATTGAACTTCACAACAGTAATATGCATGTGTATATGGTATATTGAGCTTCACAACAGTAATATGCATGTGTATATGATCTATTGAGCTTCACAACAGTAATATGCATGTGCATATGATATATTGAGCTTCACAACAGTAATATGCATGTGTATATGATATATTGAGCTTCACAACAGTAATTTGCATGTTTGAATGATATAGTCAGCTTCACAACAGTAATATGCATGTTTGAATGATATATTGAGCTTCACAACAGTAATATGCATGTTTGAATGATATATTGAGCTTCACAACAGTAATATGCATGTTTGAATGATATACTGAACTTCACAACAGTAATATGCATGTTTGAATGATATATTGAGCTTCACAACAGTAATATGCATGTTTGAATGATATATTGAGCTTCACAACAGTAATATGCATGTGTGAATGATATATAGAGCTTCACAACAGTAATATGCATGTGTATATGATATATTGAGCTCCGCGCCAGATATATACATTCAATGTATATGGGATATAATGAGCGCCGGAGCAGTTATATGCATGTATGTTTGATAGATTGTGCTCTACAGCATATAAATGCATGTATTAATGATATATTCAAATCTACATCAGATATATTCATGTATGTATGATATATTCAGCTCTTTATCAGATAAATGCATGTATGCATGATATATTCAGCTCTATATCAGATAAATGCATGTATGTATAATATATTCAGTACTACAACAGATAAATGCATGTATGTATTATATATTTAGCTCTATATCAGATAAATGCATGTATGTAGTATATATTCAGCTCTATATCAGATATATGCATGTGTGTATGATATATTCAGCTCTTTATTAGATAAAAGCATGTATGTATGATATATTCAGCCCTACATCATTCAGTCCTACATCAGATGTTGCATGTATGTGTGATATATTCAGCTCTACATCAGATATATGCATGGATGTATGATATATTCAGTTCTACATCAGATATATGCATGTGTGTTTAAAATACAGCTCTACATCAGATATATGCATGTGTGTATAATATATTCTGCTCTATATCAGATCAATGCATGTTGTATGATATATTCAGCTCAATATCAGATATATGCATATATGTATGATATATATAGCGCTCTACACTAGTTAAATGCATGTGTTTAGGACTCTCAAACAAGCTGGGTCCCACATTTGAAGAATTAGCAGATATGGATTCTTAAATCACAACAGTCGGAACTTTTCTACAAATGTTTATCAAGAATAATCATTATTATTAATAATAAAAAAGTCTAGTATATATAGTTTGATGGACACTGCAATATGTACAAATCTGGTATGAGGTGTAAGTTTTATTCATTTTGTATGGACAAAAACATTGTTCATTTAAAATTGTAAAGGCGCTTATAATAAAAACGTGAAGCATCGTGCTCTTAAATAGCACATAGTTTGCAAACATCAATACTGAACCATACCGTCACAGGCAACGAAACCAAGGCAGGGGGATTGACATATTTTGCCCGAAACGAACAACAGAAATAAAGTGTTAATTTCTTTCATACATTACCACAACAGTCCCATCGGTGTTCATGATTCCGCAAAAGTTAACGCAGTCACGACTGTAGAGTACTTTGTATGTGGTCACGTGTTGCGTCGTTGTTGGTCGACCCTGCAGAGCCACGCCTACCACGTTGTTTAGATAATTGAACTGCACCTATTGAAGTATAGTATTAATAAAAATCAAAAATACATATTTTATAAGTATGCATAGCTAGATTTCAATCGGCAACGTATTAAATACCTGAACCATACTGGACAGATATCTTTTAAATATCAGAAACACGAAATCGAATGACATAATTCGATAATAACGACTGACTCATTTTGTTACTCGCGGATTATTTCGTTTTCATTATGCCGTTGCAGTTTTGTGTCTTCCTAAGGACATTAAACATATCAAAAATGAAATAACTTTCAGAAAACTTATTTATTTGGAATATCATCTTAAATGAATAGTTCACCTGTTTTTATGTGTATAATATTGTAAATAGCTTGTGATATGTGTGAAGCCTAATCGAATATTAAACAAAATTATTTTGCGCTATACAAATATATTTGTGGGGTGTTTCAAGCCATTTCATTGGTCACGTTATAGCTTGATGGACTTTTGGGGTGTTTCAAGCCATTTCATTGGTCACGTCATAGCTTGATGGACTTTTGAGGTGTTTCAAGTCATTTCATTGGTCACGTCATAGCTTGATGGACCTTTGGGGTGTTTCAAGCCATTTCATTGGTCACGTCATAGCTTGATGGACCTTTGGGGTGTTTCAAGCCATTTCATTGGTCACGTCATAGCTTGATGGACCTTTGGGGTGTTTCAAGCCATTTCATTGGTCACGTCATAGCTTGATGGACCTTTGGGATGTTTCAAGCCATTTCATTGGTCACGTCATAGCTTGATGGACCTTTGGGGTGTTTCAAGCCATTTCATTGGTCACGTCATAGCTTGATGGACCTTTGGGGTGTTTCAAGCCATTTCATTGGTCACGTCATAGCTTGATGGACCTTTGGGGTCACAATGGTATCACTCGTTTAGAGCCTAACTTTTATTTATTTAATTCGGCTCATGTAAATATGAAAAAAAAGTTTCGGAATAACACCATTATTTTTGTAAGAATTTCAACTGCATTTATTGGATTTACAACATGGATTTACTGTTTGACAGACATTCAACATGGATATGATATCAGATATCCTGTTTACTTTTTCAACGATTGTAAAAAAAGTTCATTCAAAGCTCCATTAAACACTCTCGTTAGCATGATGATACGAGAGAGTGTGCTCTTGTGTTGTTGGGGAAAACGCTAGGCCCAATACTCCGAAAAGGTTGAAACACGTTGTTTGGATGTATTTTATGTATTTTTTTTTGTATTTTATGATTACGAGTGATTGATTGCTTTCATCAAATGTATTTTTGTTATCTTTATATTGATGGGTTTAAATTGACCTCTGTCAGTTTGTGGTTTTGCATCTTCGTAAAGAAAAGGAGCGAATGCGAAAGGCTGCTACCTGGCGGTGCGAAATACAGAGAGTGGGGGTGTTAAAATGTTTACGTGCGCAATACGGTAGGGCGAAAGGGCAAAATCGTTATGCGGCCCCTTTTTGCCACGCCAGCAGGCTCAGTTCCACATTGACATTAAAAGTTTTACCCAGAAATAACGAAGAATTTGCTTCTTCGTTATTTCTGGGTAAAACTTGTAGAATTAAAAAAAATATAAACACTTCAGACTTAAATGTGATAAATATAAGGGTTACGTCTTTGGTTACAAAATGGTAAAAGGTAGACGGAGTTTTTGTAAGAATTCATTCGTAGAATGTCCCTGGTTCGCGTGAGTGTAAAACATGATTTTTATTGAATTAATAATCGGCGTAACACCATAGTTAATGCGCAATTGCAAATGTATCCCTTGGTATGGAAAATCAGCAATATTATTTGTTTTGCGCACGCCTGTCAAAAGGCAAAATTCCTCCTGATGGCGTGTTATCGCGACAAATATTGCTGCAATGCTTTATCTATAAAATGAGCTAAGTGGCTGGTTAAAAAAAGGCCAAGTCGCTGGGCAAAAGTGTCAATCATTTTATGATAAAACGAGCCAAATGGCGCAGTAAACAAACACCAAATCGTTGGGTAAACTCGTCAATTATAAAACTAGCCTAGTGGCGTGGTAATCAAACACCAAATCGCTGGAAAAACGTCGTCAATAACATGTGCTAGTGGCTGGGTAAACAAATGCGAAGTCGCTGGACAAAAAACGTCATCGATAAAATGAGCTAAACTGCGGAGTGAACAAACGCCAAGTCGTTGGACAAAAAAGAGTCGTCTATAAAATTAACCTAGTTGCTCGGTAAACAAACGCCAAGTCAGTGAATAAAAAGTGCCATCGACAAAATGAGCCTAGTGTCGGATTAAACAAACGCCAATTCGTTGGGCAAAAAGTGTCAATGATAAAAGGAGCTAAGTTGCACAGAAAACACACGCCAGGTCGCTGGGCCAAACGTGTCAATGATAAAATGAGCCTAGTGGCGAAGTAAACAAACGCCACGTCGCTGGGCCAAACGTGTCAATGATAAAATGAGCCTAGTGGCGAATTAAACAAACGCCAGGTCGCTGGGCCAAACGTGTCAATGATAAAATGAGCCTAGTGGCGAAGTAAACAAACGCCAGGTCGCTGAGCCAAACGTGTCAATGATAAAATGAGCCTAGTGGCGAAGTAAACAAACGCCAGGTCGCTGGGCCAAACGTGTCAATGATAACATGAGCCTAGTGGCGAAGTAAACAAACGCCAGGTCGCTGGGCCAAACGTGTCAATGATAAAATGAGCCTAGTGGCGAAGTAAACAAACGCCAGGTCGCTGAGCCAAACGTGTCAATGATAAAATGAGCCTAGTGGCGAAGTAAACAAACGCCAGGTCGCTGGGCCAACTGTGTCAATGATAACATGAGCCTAGTGGCGAAGTAAACAAACGCCAGGTCGCTGGGCCAAACGTGTCAATGATAAAATGAGCCTAGTGGCGAAATAAACATACGGCAGGTCGCTGGGCCAAACGTGTCAATGATAAAATGAGCCTAGTGGCGAAGTAAACAAACGCCAAGTCGTTTGGCCAAACGTGTTAATGATAAAATGAGCCTAGTGGCGGGTTAAACAAACGCCAAGTCGTTTGGCCAAACGTGTTAATGAGAAAATGAGCCTAGTGGCGGGGTAAACACACGCCAAGTCGTTTGGCAAAAAGTGACAATGATAAAATTAGCTAAGTAGCGCAGTAAACACACGCCAAGTCGCTGGGCAAAGAGAGTCAATGATAAAATGAGCTAAGTGGCGCAGTAAACAAACGCCAAGTCGCTGGGCAAAAAGAGTCAATGATAAAATGTGCTAAGGGGCGGTGTAATCAAACGACAAGTTAACGGGCAAAATGCGTCAATGATAAAATGAGCCAATTGGCGGTGTAAACAAACGCCAAGACACCGGGCAAAATGCGTCAATGATAAAATGAGCCATTTGACGTGAGAAAAGGAGTGATAAAATGACGGAGTTAACACACAATTGCTGGACACAAAACGTCACCGATGAAATGAAACAGGTGACGCAGGAAACAGACGCCAAGTCGCTGGACAAATAGGTTATCGATAAAATGAGCTTAGTGGCGGGAAAAAACGCTCGCCAAGTCACTGGACAAAAGCGTCAATGATACAATAAGCCAGATGACGTAGTAAACAAACGCCAAGTGGCTGGACAAAAAAACTTTATCCGTAAAATGAGCTAAGTGGCTGGATAAACACACGCCAAGTCGCTGGACAAAAGCGTCAATGCTCAAATGAGCCAGATTGCGCAGTAAACAAACGCTAAGTCACTAGAAAAAACAACGTTATCGATAAAATGAGTTAAGTTCCTGGGTAAATGGTCGGGCAAAAAGGTTCAATGATTAAATAAGCTCAGTGGCGGAGTAAACAAACGCCAGATCGCTTGACAACAAACGTCATCAATAAAATAAGTTAAGTGGCGGGGTAAACAAACGCAAAATCGCTGGACAAAAAACGTCATCGATACAATGAGTTAAGTGGCGGAGTAAACTAACGCAAAGTCGTTGAGCAAAAAGTGTAAGTGATTAAATGAGCCAATTGACGGGGAATTATATGTCAGTGATAAAATGAGCTTAGTGACGGGGTGAACAAACGGCGAATTGCTGGACACAAAATGTTATCGATAAGATGAGCTAAGTGGCGGGGTAAACAAACGCCAAGTCGTTGAGCAAAACCGGCCACCTAAGTAATCTTCTAATATTCCTTTCCCTGTGAAATACGTCTAATTACAAACTAGTTTCACAAAAAGACCATTACATTGTACATATGCTGTGAAAGCTTGGTTCACACATTTCGCGTTGTCAAAACGATACTGTGTCTTAAATGACAACACCCTCAGTCATAAAAGTCACAAAATCTAACATAGCATGTAAAGGAAGAAAAATAAAAATACCACCCTTAGTCACTTTAAAACGGTATTACATCATATGTGAAACTGAAACACAATCATCAACGGCTTAATTAGTTCAAATGAATGTTCAACTTTAACATTACCATCTATGTGAAACAAAGCCTGAGTCAAAAGATTGCTAAAAATACAAAAACAATGACAATTTTGATTCCCTAAGGAATTTGCATTTTTGATGCAACTTGTAAGATGCCAGTACACAACAGTGAAATGCCAGTACACAACTCTAAGATGCCAGTACACAACAGTGAAATGCCAGTACACAACTGTAAAATGTCAGTACACAACTGTAAGATGCCAGTACACAACTGTAAAATCCCAGTATAAAACTGTATAATGCCGGTAGACAACTGTAAAATGCCAGTACAGAAAATAATAAGAAGTGTTCTTCTTGGTAAGCACATAATTGGTCAATATGAGAAGTGTCAGAGTTTCATACCATACGGAGCTATATTAGTAGCTGATTGCGTATGGACCCCTCAGAGGCTTCATATCAAACGAAGGCCTATCTATAAATGTAGCTGATGGCGTATGGACCCCTAAGTGACTTCATATATCAAGGAGGCATATATATCTATAAATGTAGCTGACCCCTCAGTGGCTTTAAATCACACGGAAGCCTATCTATACATGAAGCTGATGGCGTATCGACCTGTCAGTGGCTTCTAACACGCGGCGGCCTATCTCAAATGTAGCTGATGAGGAACGGATTTCTCAGTGGCTTCATACCACACGAATTCCTATCTATACATGAAGCTGATGGCGTATGGACCCCTCAGTGGCTTTATACCACACGGAGGCCTATCTTTACCTGTAGCTTATGGCGTATTGACCTGTCAGTGGCTTCATATACCACACGAATTCCTATCTATACATGTAGCTGATGGCGTATGTACCACTCAGTGGCTTTATACCACACGGAGGCCTATCTTTACATGTAGCTGATCGCGTATGGACCCCGTATTTGCTTCATACCACACGAAGGTATTGCTATATTAGTTTCTTGTCCGGATAAGAAAATCGAACCGAGGGCACGTGCGGAAACTGTTAACGAGTCTTGTTTGACCGGGAACATATGAATTATTTTTCTAGCACACCTTAAAATTTATATTTGTGTTCAAATTAATGTAGAAAATGTCACCAAATAGCGCGTGAAACGTTCTTAGCTAATGTCATGACACGTAGGAATTTTAGTTAAGTGTTGACGTCAAATTTTCTGTATAAAACGTTACAAGTTTTGTTAAATAGTTTTTGTACACAAAATACGATACGATAAGTTTATTGCGTAAAACATTAAACAATGTTCATAGCATATAACATACAATACAATATGTACTCAGGTGCGCTCCGTTTTCATAAAATATATAATAAAAGAAATAAGAAGGGGCGCTATCTATCTTAACAGTTTTTATCTTGTGTAAGTTTGGACGAATCTAGTTGTCAAGATAGGCAAGCAGCATTAATAACTTATCTCTTACTTCTAGGGATATCTTAAATCAATTATTACGATCATATACCATCATTAATTTAATTGAATAGTGAGCAAACATCATTGTGTAATAATTGCCGTATTTGTAAAATCCATCTGGCAGGCCCCACGATTGGTAACGTGGGTAAAAGTGGGGCGTATGTGCATACAATTGGTATGGTCTCGTTTTCTCTTACCTTGGCCAATGGCTTTACTTATCTGTAATATTCGTGAAAAACATCTCTGTAGGTATTAATCAATTTTTAAACTCTACAATCGATGAAAAAAATACGAACTTCTCATCCTTTATCCTTATAAGCTAATTGCCTGAAAACAGTATGGTGGTTCCCGTGGAGTTAATTGCAGTCTATAATGTATGTACCTAACTTTTGCATTAACATGTATAGTTAGCACCTATGTCCCATAAGTAAATGTGCGCCATTAGCATCTATGTCCCATTAGCATCTATGTCCCAGAAGCACCTATGTCCCATTAGCTTCTATGTCTCATCCGCAGCCATAAGCACATATGCACCATTAGCATCTACGTCCCATTAGCATCTCAGTCCCATTATTATCTATGCCCATTAACATTTATACACCATTAGCATCTAAGCACTATAAGCACCAATGCAAAATTAGCATCGAAGCCCCATTAGCAGCAATGCCCTGTTAGCATCTACGTTCCATAAATATATATACCCCTTTAGCATCTAAACCCTATTCGCATATAATAACCTTTAGCCTCCATGCGCCAATATCGACTATGTCCGAAAAGTATCAATACCTAATAAACAGCTAAGCCCCATGAGCACCTATGTCCCATAAGCACCTATTCCCCATTAGCAACTATGGACCATTAGCATCTATGCATCAGAAGCATTCAGTCCGCATTAGCATTTATAATCCATTAGCACATATGCACCATAAGCATTTATGCCCCACTAGCACCTATGCTACACTGGCAAATATTCACAATAAGCACCCTTGCCACAATAGCACATATGCCCCAATTACACCTATGCCCCACGACCACACTTGCCCCACTACAACACATGCCCCAATAGTACCTATGCCCCACTACCACACATGCCCCAATAGCACCTATGCTTTAATAGCACATATGCCCCCCCCCCCCAGCACCTATGTCACAATAGCACCTATGTCCCACTACAATACATGCCCCACTACCACACATGCCCTCATAGCACCTATGCCCCAATAGCACCTATGCCCCAATAGCACCTATGCCCCATTAACACATATGCCCTACAATCAATTACACCCAAATGTCGTTTATGCCCTACTAGCAAATTTAACTACCTGCCCCACTTGCAAATATGGTCAACTACATGTAGCACCTATGCCCTACTATCACCCATGCACCATGAGCACATATGCACTGCCAGCACATAAGTACCATTAACAACTATGCCCCATAAGTATCTATGCACTACTAGCATCTATGCACTACTAGCACATAAGTACCATTAGCAACTACTAGTATGTCTAATTAGCACATGTGACCCACTAGAGCCTATGTTATACTGGCACCTACGCACCATAAGCACCAATGCCCCATTAGCAACTATGTCCTACAAGCAACTATGCCCCAGTAACAAATATGCCCTTCTAGCACCCATACCAAATAAGCATCTATGCCCCACTAGCATTAATGCTCTAGAAGAACCTATGTACCACTAACACCTATGCACCGGTTGCAACTGTGCCCGATAAGATTTGTATGTTGTTCTTAGGAAAAGGTCTGGGTATTGCAAACAATTTGGTTTAGTCAATCTGTAGGTTGTTCTACGGAAGATACCAGGGCATTGCGTAACCTTGGTGAAGTCCACTTGTATGTTGTTCAAAGGAAGATGTCAGGGTATTGCGCTAACCTTGTTCTATGGAAGAAATCAGGGTATTGGCCTAGCCTTGGTGTAGTCCACTTGTATGTTATTCTAAGTAAGAAGTCAGGGCATTGCAATAACATTGGGTTAGTCCGATTTTATGTTGTTGTATTGAAGAAGTCAGGGTATTGCAATAACCTTGGTCCGCTTGTATGTTGTTCTCTCAGAATTGGCAAAATATAAGTCGAGCAAATAGTTAGTTACTACATAGCTGTACAATTTTAAACCAGTTCAATATTAAATTGGTATTTACTTTCATTTAATATACTATAAATTAGTGATTATTTTGTAAGAGATCGATTCGCTTTCAGCGTGTTTGCAAAGATATTTTGGAAGCGCATTACGTAAATAAATGGTGCATGGTCGACAAAATATAATCATAGCTTTTGCATGATTATCATACCAGAAGAGATGAATCATTTAGTAAATTACAGAACATGAATAACATATTTTCAAGTTTGATGCTAAACATACAGTATGCATATGAAACCCATGTTTTATATCTAGTTTGCTAAAAAAGTCAAGCGATTTCACTTTCATACCAATGCTTCAGATCTCTATGTTCAACAGTTTTGCACCATCATCCCGGCCATTGTCATGGTGCACCCTGAATAATGCATACGTTGGAATTACATGCAAATCGGAACTTTTGTTGTAGAACTAAACAATTCACTGAAATGACACAATCAATAGGACAATGCCGCGGTAAATGTTCATGTTTTCATTCTCTACATGGTTGCCAGTTGCGACTGAATAACATCTGAGATATAAATCTTTTATTCATGGTAAAAACTGTTGTGCGTAGTCATACAATCAATTGTAAAGGTAATTGCATTATGTTGCATAATATGTAACAATACCACTGCGCTTCAAACTGAACCCTGCAGATGGATTTATTCGCGGTATTAACTCGTGGCAGATAAGGTATATATTTTGTGAATATGAACATACAGGGGCGTAGCTAGCCCTCTATTCATGTGGATTCATAATTGTACTAGGGGAGTCCGGAGGCATGCCTGACCTTTTTTGTCAGAATCATGTGGATTCAGCCGTGTACTCGCGCAAGACATACGTACTAAATGGTTTGAAAAGGATCACAAAGCTTTCTTTTCACTTAACAAAACAAAGTCATGAAACATTCTTATAAGGCCAATATCATATTGAACATCAGATGGTTGTAACTGGAATTGTGGAAACGATTTCTATATTAAGAATATAATCAAGTGATATATCTAACTAGAAATACGATTTTCTTTGCGGATACATAGACTACGGATCGAGATACGTAACATAGATGCGGACTTCGGATACGGAACGCGTGTATATAAAAAACCGGCCTAACAACGCATAAAGATGTAGTAACTGAATAGAGAAATACATGGCTATGACTGAGTGTATATGAAACACCGGCCTAACAACGCATAAAGGTGTAGTAACTGAATAGAGAAATACATAACCATGACTGAGTGTATATGAAACACCGGCCTAACAACACATAAAGGTGTAGTAACTGAATTGAGAAAAACATGGCCATGACTGAGTGTATATGAAACACCGGCCTAACAACACAGTTGTATTAACTGAATAAAGAAATACATTGCCACGACTGAGTGTATATGAAACACCGGCCTAACAACGCATAAAGGTGTAGTAACTGAATAGAGAAAAAATGGTCATGACTGAGTGTATATGAAACACCGGCCTAACAACACAGGTTTATTAACTGAATAGAGAAATACATGGCCACGACTGAGTGTATATGAAACACCGGCCTAACAACACAGGTGTTTTAACTGAATAGAGAAATACATGGCCACGACTGAGTGTATATGAAACACCGGCCTAACAACAGATGTGTATTCTCTGAATAGAGAAATACATTGCCACGACTGAGTGTATATGAAACACCGGCCTAACAACAGAGGTGTATTAATTGAATAGAGAAATACATGGCCACGACTGAGTGTATATGAAACACCGGCCTAACAACACAGGTGTATTAATTGTATAGAGAAATACATGACCACGACTGAGTGTATATGAAACACCGGCCTAACAACGGAGGTGTATTATCTGAATAGAGAAAAACATGACCATGATTGAGTGTATATGAAACACCGGCCTAACAACGCATAATGCTGTAATCACTAATAAAGAAATATATGACCATAATTGAGTGTATATGAAACACCGGCCTAAAAACACATGTGTATTAACTGAATAGAGAAATACATGGCCACGACTGAGTGTATATGAAACACTGGCCTAACAACACATGTGTATTAACTGAATAGAGAAAAACATGGCCACGACTGAGTGTATATGAAACACCGGCCTAACAACAGAGGTGTATTATCTGAATAGAGAAATGCATGACCATGACTGAGTGTATATTAAACACCGGCCTAACAACGCATAAAGCTGTAGTCACTGAATAAAGAAATAAATGACCATGATTGAGTGTATATGAAACACCGGCCTAACAACACAGGTGTATTAACTGTATAGAGAAATACATGGCCATGACTGAGTGTTTATGAAACACCGGCCTAACAACAGAGGTGTATTAACTGAATAGAAAAATACACGAGCATGACTGAGTGTATATGAAACACTGGCTTAACAACGCATATAGGTGAAATAACCGAATAGAGAAATACACGAGCATGACTGAGTGTATATGAAACACTGGCTTAACAACGCATAAAGGTGTAGTAACTGAATAGAGAAATACACGAGCATAACTGAGTGTATATGAAACACCGGCCTAACAACGCATAAAGCTGTAGTAACTGAATAGAGAAATACACGAACATGACTGAGTGTATATGAAACACCGGCCTAACAACACATAAAGGTGTAGTAACTGAATAGAGAAATGCATAAGCATGACTGAGTGTATATGAAACACCGGCCTAACAAAGCATAAAGCTGTAATAACTGAATAGAGAAATACCTGGCCATAACTGAGTGTATATGAAACACCGGCCTTACAACGCATAAAGGTGTAGTAACTGAATGAGAAAAACATGGCCATGACTGAGTGTTTGTGAAACACCGGCCTAACAACACATGTGTATTAACTAAATAGAGAACTGCATGGCCACGACTGAGTGTATATGAAACACCGGCCTAACAACGCATAAAGGTGTAGTAACTGAATAGACATAAATGACCATGACTGAGTGTATATGAAACACCGGCTTAACAAGGCATAAAGGTGTAGTAACTGAATAGAGAAATAAATGACCATGACTGAGTGTATATGAAACACCGGTCTAACAAAGCATAAAGCTGTAATAACTGAATAGAGAAATACATCTTCATGACTGAGTGTATATGAAACACCGGCCTAACAACGCATAAAGCTGTAGTCACTGAATAAAGAAATACATGACCATGATTGAGTGTATATGAAACACCGGCCTAACAACAGAGGTGTATTAACTGTATAGAGAAATACATGGCCATGACTGAGTGTTTATGAAACACCGGCCTAACAACAGAGGTGTATTAACTGAATAGAGAAATACACGAGCATGACTGAGTGTATATGAAACACTGGCTTAACAACGCATAAAGGTGAAATAACCGAATAGAGAAATACACGAGCATGAATGAGTGTATATGAAACACCGGCTTAACAACGCATAAAGGTGTAGTAACTGAATAGAGAAATACACGAGCATAACTGAGTGTATATGAAACACCGGCCTAACAACGCATAAAGCTGTAGTAACCGAATAGAGAAATACACGAACATGACTGAGTGTATATGAAACACTGGCCTAACAACACATAAAGGAGTAGTAACTGAATAGAGAAATGCATGAGCATGACTGAGTGTATATGAAACACCGGCCTAACAAAGCATAAAGCTGTAATAACTGAATAGAGAAATACATGGCCATGACTGAGTGTATATGAAACACCGGCCTAACAACGCTTAAAGGTGTAGTATCTGAATAGAGAAAAACATGGCCATGACTGAGTGTTTATGAAACACCGGCCTAACAACACAGGTGTATTAACTAAATAGAGAAATACATGGCCACGACTGAGTGTATATGAAACACCGGCCTAACAACGCATAAAGGTGTAGTAACTGAATAGACATAAATGACCATGACTGAGTGTATATGAAACACCGGCCTAACAACGCATAAAGGTGTAGTAACTGAATAGAGAAATAAATGACCATGACTGAGTGTATATGAAACACCGGCCTAACAAAGCATAAAACTGTAATAACTGAATAGAGAAATACATGGCCATGACTGAGTGTATATGAAACACCGGCCTAACAACGCATAAAGGTGTAGTTACTGAATAGAGAAATGCATGAGCATGACTGAGTTTATTTGAAACACCGGCCTAACAAAGCATAAAGCTATAATAACTGAATAGAGAAATACATGGCCATGACTGAGTGTATATTAAACACCGGCCTAACAACACAGTTGTATTAACTGAATAGAGAAATACATGGCCACGACTGAGTGTATATGAAACACCGGTCTAACAACGCATAAAGGTGTAGTAACTGAATTGAGAAAAACATGGCCATGACTGAGTGTATATGAAACACCGGCCTAACAACACAGTTGTATTAACTGAATAGAGAAATACATGACCATGACTGAGTGTATATGAAACACTGGCCTAACACATAAAGGTGTAGTAACTGAATAGAGAAAAACATGGCCATGACTGAGTGTATATGAAACACCGGCCTAACAACACATAAAGGTGTAGTAACTGAATAGAGAAAAACATGGCCACGACTGAGTGTAAATGAAACACCGGCCTAACAACGCATAAAGCTGTAGTAACTGAATAGAGAAAAACATGGCCATGACTGAGCGTATATGAAACACCGGCCTAACAACACAGGTGTATTAACTGTATAGAGAAATACATGACCATGACTGAGTGTATATGAAACACCGGCCTAACAACGCATAAATCTGTAGTAACTGAATAGAGAAATACATGACCATGGGAGGTTTAACGCTTTTCAGGTATATCCTCCATCTCCCCCCGACCCTCTTGCATTAACAAAAATGTTAATAAAACTTTGTTTTAATACGATACACCTTAATATAACTTTTGTTGAAACACAAGGGAGACACATGTTAATATAAATAGAAACTGATTCTTAGATAACACATATTTAGATTTTAAATTCTTTGAAGTTATTCAATTGTTTTAAGTGATTAAGGTGCTTTAAATATATAGTTACCGAGGTACTTCAGATATGTATAGTGACCGAGGTACTTCAGATATTTAGTGACCGAGGTACTTCAGATATATTGTGACCGAGGTACTTTGAATCGATAGTGACCGAAGTACTTTAAATCGATAGTGACCGAGGTACTTCAAATAGATAGTGACCAAGGTACTTCAGATAGAATGTGACCGAGGTACTTCAGATAAATTTTGACCGAGTTACTTCAGATAAATAATGACCGAGGTACTTCAGATAGATAGTGACCAAGGTACTTTAGATAGATAGTGACCGAGGTACTTCAGATAGATAGTGACAGATCTAGAGGTTCTTCAGATAGATAATAAACGCAATACTTCAGATATATAGTGACCGAGATTCTTCAGAAAGATAGTGTATGAGGTACTTTAGATATATAGTGGCCGGGGTACTTCAGATAGATAGTGACCGCGTTACTTCAGATAGATGGTGACCGCGGTTCTTCAGATAGATAGTGATATAGGTATTTCAGATAGATAGTGACCAGGGTACTTTAGATAGATAGCAGGTCGCAAGCCTGTCAAAGCATTACGAGCTTAAATTTTAATTCTTAAAGTGTACAATAAAATAAGTGACGGTAAAAGGTTGTTGGTATGTACTAACATATGTAAATGGTTTGATGCGAGACAGTCGCATAACCACTTACTTTTTTAGAAGTACGAACTAACAATCTTAATAGAAATAACTGTCAAGTAAGAGCCGATTTACACTATTTGAAACATAGAAATTATACTTATGAATGAAATACAATCACCAAAACAACTGATTATATGATAAAACGAAACATTTTGGTTTGATATCTTAAGCCTAAATGAACATTTAATTGCACCTTCAATACTATCCATGTTTTTCTTCCGGGATGTAACGAGTTCTTCGAATTACTTTCGGGGAATAAACCTATCCGAATGCGATGACCCAAATTCTATTTTTTAACACGTCGATATTAAAATAAATGCTTTGTCTATGATTTTAATTGAGTAATAACGCAAAAACGCAGCTTATTCGCACTATATTAACATTACAGCGCTTATTTCAGCAAGCTATTTATTATGCAGAATGCAGACCATAGGTATTGGAGCAGATTTGTGAAAAGGTAATTTAGATGTAATTGTTAACGTTAATTAGGTTTTTGACCACTGCAGTTCTAATAACACTTGGGTTGCTACGCCCGTGCGCGGATTATTTCGTCAAAAGTTAAAATATTTATGTCGATCTGCCGATGATTGTCTCCGAGATACGGCTATAATAGTCTGCATAGCGGCCTACAGCCGAAAAAAAACAGTTTCTCTGTCATATTTAATTTATTCATATGAAACCGCTGGTTTATAACTAGTCGGCATCTATCATTTTCCGCGTCATTATCATAAAGCAAACATCCACTGGTGTCCTCATGTATTTGGTTTCACATTCATTGCTTGAAGTATTGTTTCTTCTTTAATAATGCATTAGCTGTGATCAAATGCAAATTGGAAACTTTGGAAACTTTTGTTGTTGGATTTCACATTGAAATAATACATAAAATAGAACAATGCATCGGTAATGCAGAACCTTTTCAAATTCTAAAAGACTCCATTGGTGACTAAATAATATTTGGATTTTAAACATTCAATTTATTCAGACTGAATAGACTGACACGAAAAACGCAGCTTATTCGCACTTTATTAACCGCATTAACATTACAGCGCTTATTTCAGCAAGCTATTTATTATGCAGAATGCAGACCATAGGTATTGGAGCAGATTGGTGAAAAGGTAATTTAGATGTAATTGTTTACGTTAATTAGGTTTTTGACCACTGCAGTTCCAACAGCACTGGGGTTGATACGCCCGTGCGCACATTAATTAGTCAAAAGTTTAAAATTTTATGTCGATCAGCCGATGGTAGTTTTTCAGATACGGTTATAATAGTCTGCCTAGCGAACTACAGCCAAAAGAACAACAGTTTATCTGTCATACTTAATTTATTTATATGAAACCAATGATTTATATCTAGTCTGCATCTATAATTTTCCCCAAAATAGAACAATGCATCGGTAATGAAGTACCTTTTCAAACTCTAAAAGACTCCATTGGTGATAGAATAATATTTGGATTTAATAATATTTGGATGGATTTTAAATATTCTATTCAGTTAGACTGAATAGACTGACACGCAAATGCTAATCAAAAATAATTTCATTAAACGAAATTCAATTTCAATGCATAGAAGTAATGTTCAAAACATTGTTATTCAACATTGTAATTGTTTCTAGGAGGAGACAGCTCATCAAATAATAATTTGTTTAATACATCAAGCCATTTCATAAGTGCCAGAACATTCCCGTCGAGGACATCGTCAGAGACATGGGATTTAAAGTGGCACTTAAGTACATCAAACTCGTGTTTGAATATGTAATCAATATAACCATGGTATAATCCTAAGCTTAGCATCTGTAAAGTCCTGAAAAGTATGACGGTGTATGGGGCGAAATATATGAACATAAAGGTTGCTCATATAAAAATTGTATTTATTTTGATATAAAGAATGGCGAAATATGACTAACATGAATATATGAAAGCAAATGTACACAAGAATATAAAGTTAATATAAAACTGAGGCAAACAAAGAAATATCAACAATAAATATGTTCCAAGTTAGGTTAGCAAATAAAGTTAGCAAAAGTCTGTTGAAAGGATAGGACATACCAGTACATATTAGGGCCATGTTATCAACACAATACAGCACAATATTGTAGATATAATATTGTATTTAAAAATTACACTAAAGTCACTAACTGTTACTTGTAAATTATATCTATGTGTGTCATATATGACCATTCAATACTATTTGTTTTGCCATTAAACCGGGTTTATGTTAAAACTTTTTGCTACTGAGCTTTTTTTCTGTAGTTTTTCACATAAGAATTGAAATGAATAATATTTCTACTTAGAATTATTGGAAAATGATTGTATGATACGATCGTTTATATGACGAGCCCCATTGTCCACAAAATCAAAATGTGAAAGAAACTGTGAGTTGTGCAACAATGATGCATATAATATGAGGAAAGTTCAATAGCATGGTGCCAGGCTTGTAATAAATATGTAAATCTGTAAGAGTTGTTTAACGATTCGATTAAGTCAAACATTGTTCTTCTGACAGGGGGAAGTCGGACAATGGGTTTCACTAGCTCTACAAAATCGACGTTATTGTGCACAATTTTTAAATATTGTGCACAATTTTTAAATATACAGTAAATAAACCTTATCAATACACTGAGATGTGTATATTTCACGTGTATAATTGCTACTAAAATGAACACATTTATTTTGCATGTAAACGTGTTTACAATACAAGAAAAGTGGCATACTTACTTGATAATTATTTCTGCAACATGCCAAAGATACATTTAGTTTATTGAGATATACGTCGTGTTGCTTTCCGCAAGTAGTTCGTTTGCTAGATAGCCCTTTTGTCTAGACAAAGACATATGGAATGGCCGATACGGACGAAGTCCTGGGGACACTGGGACATTGTATTCTGAAAGCGAACGCGTGTTGGAAGTTCGCACTTCATTATACAATGATTTTTGTCACACATTTCAAAGAAGAAAACCAATAGAGTAAAAATGACATATACTCCCAACGTGCGCTGTGACCTTTAATGTGACGTTATGTACATACACTAATTACTACGACTATGCTACAATCAGAATACGTCTTTCCACAGTACACTTTCCTCAAGTATACTGCTATACCCAGTACATAAAATAATACACCCAGTCCATATAATATGAACAAAAAAGGCCGTATCTTAATAAGGAGCACAGTTTCACAGACAAGACATTGCATATAACCTACTTTTGAGAAAATGAATAATTCGTACAGTTCAGAAATCTATGTTAAATCTATGTTATTGTACAGCTCACCTTAAAATCAGAGATGTATTGAACGTGTGTGTAAATTTTGAGTGAGCTGCTTTAAGTTTCATAAACGAATTGCTTTGCTTTCAAACAAATTTTGGAGCTATCGCATGTTTGTTGGTTGGATAAAACATCTGACGATTACGATCAATGTTTATTATCATTTAAAATCTTACCTGCTGTATACATAATTTTTGACAAAATGTTGTTTACGGCTCACCTTGCTACAATATCCGTTAAAGTGGCTATATGAATATTGAAAAACCCAGTTACGTTTGAAACGTTTAATATTTTAACTATTTAAACATATTTATTTTACAACGATTGTGAAAGTCATTACAACATTATATTAATCACTCTCAATGGCCCGATTTTACGCGAGAGTGTGGTCTTGTGTTGTGGTGAAAACCGGAGAACACGAAAAAAAAAAACACTTGTCCGGCTTGGTGACCACGAACTAAACTCACATTTTAACTATTCAGGAATATTGATCGGAGAAATATATCGTACAAAGCGTACGCTGTAATGATAGCCCTATAGTGATATACGTAAACACGTGAACTGTACACGATTATGCATTCTACAAAAGTAGCGTTAAGGTAGCGTTTCACAGTCTCGCTGATACCACATGGAAAGCAATTTTAGCGAGATTTGAATTTTCGCAAACGAGAAGGCTCAAGACCACAGTTATCTGCCCCCCGTTGACAAAGATCCGGATGTGAATACAGAAAAAGAGTGCTTGTGTTCAAGTATCAATATTTTATTAAAATAGAATGAAAAAGAAGCAAAAAATGTTTTTTTGCAGAGAACTTGACTGAATTTGACACTCTATTGCAGAAATTGATAGTTTTCAGTGTAGATATTGGAAAAATCATAGCTTGTGGAAGTCTGAAAATTAGTTGTTTGTAGCCGATTGACTCCTTGGCGGAAGGGTTATGTATTTTAACTCAATTTTGACAGTCGGGTCAATGGTCAACATGGTGTTTTCTTGTGATTATATTTTGTGTCTTGAATTGTTCTAGAGATGCCATGTCCTTGTTTTTCAATTGGGATGTGTATAAAGTCAAAAGCCAGGTTAGTGTCTATATGAAACATATAGTAAAAATAACTGTGGTCTCACGCCAGAAACTGTTAAACATCAACCTTTACAGTAAGCCACACGCACATGTGCATGTTGTATTTCGTAACGTAGCTCTTCAGTTTTACTTTATTTACGTCCGTCACTTGTATACGATACCTAGATTTATATGTTGTCTCAAACGGCATAATTATGCAAGAAGACTGGTTTATCTAAATCGGCGGATACCAGTGGCTCACACATTCCGTTTCTTCGCATACAGCATGTTTGATGCTTAGTTAAAGGGGATGTATCAGCCGTTAGAATCTGCCGGCTGACGACGATTTATTTGCCCCTATCCTATTAAATGAAGAGTATTTTTCTTTGTCACACCTCATTTCGTGTTTTGTGTGCTGGTAGCCTTGCGGGCTTGTGCTAAGTTTGATCACTGCGATCATGCACATAAAAGTACATTTACAAATTGTACTAAATACATTATAGTTAAAACATTACACAAACATGTTTGTTGTATTTGTTTTTTTTTAGCTTTTATATCTTAACGTTTCTTAATAAAGGCTTCATCGGTTTCCGAATTGTGCTGTAGAAACAAATACAACATCAGGGTGAAACGAAATTGCCCCCCCCCCCCCGCATGAAAATGAAAGTGTATCCTTTTATAAATAAAGGCATGTTTACGCCTGGCAGTTCGGCGGGGGGGGGGGGGTATGGAAACTACAGCATTTTCAATTATATACCAAATAATTTTCAAATTTTGAATAAAATTTAAAAAAAAACGTTTTAATTCTTGTATATATTACGTAATAAAAAGCTGATGGTTCATGTCTCACAATAACAATATTAATAACGTTAGATTGAGATGAACAAGAAACATCAAAAAGAATTTGCATCGAATTTTGGAGACATTTCTAATTGGACATATTAATGACTATATAGACAATACTGATGAATAACACATGATGTCAAGTATTGTTTACCCCTTTTATTTTTCACATGAATATTACGTCACATCAAATGAAAATATTTTTACCTGTTTAAACAAATAAAGCTTACAGTCAGCAGTTGTCGTCATTGTGCAAGCATTTCTATTCAATTATCTTTGTTCATGGCACAAAAGCTAACTACAAACAGACACGCACATACATCACATACATCCTGTAATCTGATAAATGTGCATGTGGAATACGTTGCTTGTAACAAATAGTCACAAATAGTTATAAAATAAGCAGGACTAGATTTATTGACTTAACACTTCTCATCACAACTCTATTCTGTTCCGCAAGTTTCTTTTTGTTTTTGCGAAAGACCGAGCAACTCCACATTTTCAAGATATACGATGAATAAAATACCAATCAGCATTTCAAATACATTAATTCACATTTCAAAAGCATGACTTTACATTTCGACCAGATAACACAACAATCCAAAATGGTTTATGTTAATGGACTAGAAATAGCAATTAAATTATATAACGGATTGAATATTGCATCTGTTAATGGTTGTTTTCGAACCGTTGTTAACTAGAATATCATTGACCATGCAACATTACTATATTATCATAATTGCACAAATATAATGTAAAACACACAGAACAGAAATGTGCTGTAGACACAGAGCAGCATTAATCAAACAAGTCCTTCTACATAACATTAAAACAATTTGACGTTTGTTAAAATTGTTGGTCTTATACCTCATAAAATATATAACAGATATATCTTACCACTTATGCATAATTTACATGAAAGATATGTGTACACCTTAAAAGATTTGGGAAAAAGAAATGAATTAGAAAAAAAATCAATACGCAATGAAGTCAAGTACTAATTTAATTTTAATAACACTAAAAACCGATAGATGCTCATAAAATAGTAACAACCTGGTTTAGTCCAAATCAGATCCATCTTCAAACACATTGTCAATCATATTATCAAGTTTCACTTCGTCACCGTCTTTTTCAGAGTCACAGGAATTTACATCTTCACTAGTACAGAATATGTCAACAATTCTTTGTGGGACACTGGCATTACTACTTGGCCTTTTGGAGTCTGTTTTAACCTTGGTTCCTTTTTCAGAATGTGTCATATCTCATTTATTTACCTTTGTATATTTTGGTTTACCACAACAGACAAAGCGTTCGAGTCCTTCAAGGAGATGACTTATGTTTGGCCAGTGTAGCAATATGGTATTGGTAAAAGGGCGCAACATTTTCTTTCCTAACAAACCAACTTACTGTATCACACCTTGTTAAGCTAGCAATGTCTTCCTTCAATTCCTTCTTTTGATCAATACTATGAACATCGAGAAGTTACTGCTTCTTCTCTAGTATCAAATTAAACAGTTCTGTGTCTTTCTTTGGAATACTTAATACGTAAGGAGCACTTGGACTCCTGGCCTCACAATCATCTTGTTAGGATAAAAACAAAGTTTTGTGACAAATTTTCATTAATTTGCCCTACATATTGTATATTACATTGTCTATATGTAATTAGGTATATAACATCACATGCAGTACAATCCACATCAAAATGCAAATCCAACGATAAACTTGTGACGCTACTGCTAAATAGGGAATTTATACTTATATTGTCACAATGTGTACTTCTACGTCCACACCATTTACGAAAATGATTTAAAATCCAACGCACCTTTATTAGACAATGTATAGTTTTACAGCGTTTACAAGCCATAACAGGCTTGAAATAATATAAAGGCTTGAGACTGTCTATATCCAACAGTTTCAAATGGTCCCAGTATATATGTACAATAACACCATTGTTTGGTAATGATGTCAACTAATTTTGAAACAAAAAATAAAAAGCATATCCGGGTTATGGCGACTCTAATGAACTCAATTGCCTCGATAAATGTCCAGAAGTCCTGCTTGATGATGGTAAACTTCAAGGTGAAAACGTGTGATATTTTGTCGAGGCGCACTGCAATGGCAGTCTGACATGTCCACCGTACGTGAATGGAAGAGAGCTATCATGTGTCGTTTGTTCAATCTAATCGGAAATAGTTGTTGTGTTTCACAAACGCTCCCATTATGTCCGTGAATAAAAAAGTAAGATAAAAAAGAGTTATTCTTTGAATCCGTAGAAACATTGGTTAAAAATGATGGTTAGGAACAGTAATTAGCATGCGGTGCTGAACAAGTC
Organism: Mya arenaria; assembly: GCF_026914265.1. Taxonomy (NCBI): domain Eukaryota; kingdom Metazoa; phylum Mollusca; class Bivalvia; order Myida; family Myidae; genus Mya; species Mya arenaria. The sequence goes on from NC_069128.1 coordinate 24,352,069, forward strand.
CGAGTTAAACATGTAACTCACCTTTTTAAACTGATTTCTTGTCATTCCAGTGACTTTTGGGGAATCCAATGTTGCAAATCATGAGTGTGGCTTGAAATACATCATAAACAAATGGTATATAGGAGCTTTGGTAAGATACGAACATAATGAAACAATCAGTTTGTAACAAAAATATACTTTTTAAATTACATTACATTAGTTTTCCATTTTCGTCTCACTGCTTTTGTATTATAAAAAACGTAGTTAACAGTAAATGGCAGGAAAGATCGCCTAGCTTGCCTGCCAAAGCACCCGGCTCATGTCAGTTATAAACAGGAGATTCAGTTTAATCACAATATGGCGACACCAGTCCGAAAGTTGCATAAATTGTAAATGCCGCTTTGTCATCCTCATTGCTAAAGAACAGCAATTCCTCATAAATTCAATGTCCTCGAAATAGTTGGAGAACTCTTTACATAATTAGAGACATCTATTGAAGAGCTCTGAGAGCGAACTTTCTTTTTAGGAAACGATCATTCGTCATTCGAAATATAAATGTTAAAGAGTTGTTCACAGTAAATCTTTTAGCTCTCACCAATCATTTATTAGTTTTGCGTTTTCAGCTATTCGATACACGGTTACAATCTTGTTATCAGTAATTAATACTTCCCAAAAATGCATTATTAGTAGCTAAAGATTTATCATTCACAATTAATGTTTGTTTTACATGTGTTTTATTGATTTTGAATTAGAGCATTACTTTAAGATTGGTAGAAAAATATGTATAACGAATAAAAGTGTATGATTATTTACTATATTTTGCAGACCTTGAACTATGACATTTATAGTGTCCTTGGAATAGTTTTGTACTGCATACTTTGCATTTCGATGGATTATATGATGATTTCAACTACTCAAACAAATTAAATACATGTATGTGTAAACGCACAATTTGTAGAAGTGAAAATCATACTTCTTTTTAACACAGGTCAATTATCCATTGACTGACACTATGGCAAACTCGCGTTATAGATCTGGCCGCAATATCGCAAATATACTCCAGTCAAATCTCAATCTCAATCAAATGTATTTCCTCATAGAATGTGTTGATAAAGCGCTTCAAAAGCTATAAGCATTTAAAAAAGCTAATTCTTGAGCAAAAATTGAACTTGATAAATAATTAATGCGTACAACTCTTTGTTTTATCCATTGCTCAAGTACATCATTTGGCTCTAGATTTTTTGTTTTCTATAAAATAATAACTTGTTTATTTATGAACAAAATATAAAAGGGAGTGCGCTATTAAAACGTATATCAAATTACATTTGAATCATGCAATGAGGTTACGAGGTATAATGAGTTGAGGTTCAGATTTTGAATTGACTTAAGTACTTTATGATATTATGTTCTTTCGTTAACATCTTTGTAATGCAAACATCAGTTTCATCATTTTCATTCTCAATTTGAGCACAGTAAGTAAAAGCTCAAAACATTCCGTTCGTTGACCTTGACATATTGAAACTATCGCCCTTTGATTTGTGTTCTGCAACACATCGTGTCTTAATTGGCTCTCTAAATTTTATCGGAATGGCGTCGTAATTGGTAGAATTGATCACTATTGAGTTCGGGAGTGTTTTAAATTATATTGTATATGTCATGCCGACTTAATCTATAACTGAATTAACGGTCATGGAGGTTGACAAAACATTTTTGGGGAATAATAATTATTATTCTATGGTAAGTACCATGGTAAGTACACAGACTGAGCTTATAGATTCAGCTTTTATTTCCTCAATATTTCCTCCATTAACATTATTGTATTGTCCATTCTTTTTGAGATAAAAAGTGCTAAACAGATGGGTTAAAAACATTAGTTTACCGTATCGATATTGGGTAGAAGAGTTATGAACGTTCTAGCAAAACAGTCTTCGAAACGATAGCCCGATGCCATACTTGAGCGCTTTGATTGCTTATTCAGTTCATGCAACATTGTGACCTGAGAGCCTCATTAAATGTACGAATTTATGACATGACTATGAGATAAGATTGTGTAAAACAGATGAAAGCACAACTTTGGCTGTCTGCTTAAAGTCGAATCATAGAGACATAGTCAATCAGATATGGAAGGAAATATTGCCAAGCGTCTAGCAAGCAACTTTACGATACTGGCCTTAAGTGCCGGAAGTGACGTGGACAAACGCGTGCTGCTGCACAGTGACGTCGATAGTGTAAGTGAGCTGAACAGACTGACGTCGGAGGTTGCATCTCTCACACATCGTCTCGACGAGAAGGACATTGAAAGCAGGGAGACGAAAATAGGAATCTAATGAAATTGAGCTATTTCTTGTAATTACAATGTTTCCGCTTCAAAATGATTGTTCCATTATTTTCGTATCTAACCAAAGATCATGTATACAATTTATTCATGATGTATTACAATATATTTCAAGCCGCACTTTGTAGAATTGCATCAATGGTTTCCCCAAATATCATTGGAATGACAAGAAAGCAATTTACAAAAAGGTGGGTTACATGTTATGCTATGTTCACCTCATGCTTATAACTGTTCAAGATCCTCCTGTTTAAAACCAATATGTCTACAGATCAAAGAATAACACCTTCTAATCTTGCTATTTTATTCACGGAAATAATGGATACGTTCGTTAAACATAACAACTATTTCCGATTAGGTTGAGCAAGATAGCTCTCTTCCATTCACGTATGGTGGACATGTCAGACCGCCATTGCAGTGCGCCTCCACGAAAAATAACTCTTTTTCAGATTGAAATTTGCCATCATCAAGCAAGACCTCTGGACGTCTATCGAGGTAAACGAGTTCACTAGAGTCGCCATAGCCAGGATATCCACCTACCAGATAGCCAGAGTACTCTTTGGTCCATCCTGGGTAGCAGTCTTTTCGGCCCGGAATCATAATTAATGTTCCTCTGATGACCTTGCAAATTGCACAGGGCGCTTCTCCTTGTTCGATATTAGAGCCAAAAAAACTGTGATAGGGACGAAGAATGATAATGCGGATAGAAAGCGTATTCGACTCCGGATATAAAGATGCTGTTGTCCATTCCTTCACTGTAGTGGTCCCATACTGGTGTATCACTGAGGCAAACGTAGTTGGAACCTTCGCCGTGCGCTGTGTTATCATCCAAGGATGTCCCTGCCATGTAACCTATATCAAAGACACCAAATAAATTTATTTACCTACCGAATATTATATTAATAGCTCTGTGCGGGCAATATGACAATGTCGCGATTAATATTCTGATACCATGACATTTACAGTTGCGGTTTATCACCTTTGTACACAAGATTGGATCCATTTCCAGGACAAGTGGTTCGCCCCCATCTTGTGTAAGAAGAACTGATTGCTGAAATGAATATCAAACACACATTTTAATGAATTAGTCATATATTCGCCCTAAACAATTCCGGTTCCGTGCAAGAGGCGGTACGAGGTTTAAGGCATAAACATCATTCAATTCGTTCAAAGTTTGTTGGTTTATTCTTCTGCTCTTACTTCTGACGAATTGAAACATTTTCCTTTTTTCATTACTTTTCCCACTTTTCCCCTGTATATTGTATTTTGTTGCAAGGTAATTTATATATGCATATTTAGATTTCGTAACCATCTTGATAATTTATTCGGATTTAGAGGAGGGCCGTTTTCTAATGTTGTAAAATCTTGTGGCCCAACCCTTTTGCTTTTGACAAAGTAAAATATGTCATGCTTTTCATGTTACTTAGATTTATTTTTTGTCTGTTTTCATTTGCATGCATTGTCAACAAGTGTACAATTATGAAGCAATAAAATATTATTAAATCAAAAACCAGATAGACATCAAACTCGTATTATGTTTTATCAAATTACGTTAATAATTAATACAGTAAAATATCAAGAAAACTACTTGCTATATTGTTTTATCGACATAGATTTGCGGGACTTCCATAGACGATTACAGAGCTTTCAACTAGACGAAGGTTTCAACTATGTTTGCCTGAATTTTGCACCAATATGGTTACAGTCAGTGAATTAACAATCATTACGTCAGGGACTGAATACACATTATATCCACATTATCAATCTTCACCCCTGCCACAGTTTTTTGGCTCTAATATCGTACAAGAGGAAGCGCATTGTGCAATTTGCAAGGTCATCAGAGGAACATTAATTATGATTCCAGGCCAAAAAGACTGCTACCCGGGATGGACCAAAGAATACTCTGGCTATCTGGTAGGTGGATATCCGGGCTATGGCGACTCTAGTAAACATGTTTGCCTCATCAGACGTCCAGAAGTCCTGCTTGTTGATAGCAAATTTTAAACTGAAAATTTGTTATATTTTATCGAAGCGCACTGCCATGGCGGTCGTACATGCCCACCGTACGTGAATGGAAGAGAGCTATCTTGTGACGTTTGTTCAAACTTATCGGAAATAGTTGTTTTGTTTCAAGCACGTACCAATTATTTCAGTGAATAAAAATAGCAAGATAAGGAAATGGTATTCTTTGATTCCGTAGACACATTGGTTAAACAAGAGGGTCTTGAACAGTAAAAAGCATGAGGTGTTTAACAAAATTGATTGTGCAAATATGCAAGGTCATCAGAGGAACATCATTTATGATTCCAGGCCGAAAAGACTACTATCCGGGATGGACCAAAGAATACTCTGCTGGACCGTGGTAAATTTCAACATGAAAACGTATTATATTTTATCGAAGCCGACTGCATTGGCAGTCTGACATGCCCAGCGTACGTGCTTGGGAGAGAGATATCCTGCGTCGTTTGTACGAACTTATCGTAAATCAGTGTTATGTTTAAGAGCGTTCACATTATTTCCGTGAATAAAAATAGCAAGGTAAGAAAGTGTTATTCTTTGATTTCGTAGACATATTTATTTAAACAGGAGGATCTTGAACAGTTATAATTATGAGGTAAACATGGCTTAACATGTAACTAAACATTTTGTTAATTGCTTTCTTGTCATTCCAATGATATTTGAGGAAAACATTGATGCAAAATACAAAGTGCGGCTTGAAATATATTGTAATACATCATGCACATATTGCATATGTGATCTTTGGTAAGACACGGAAACAAGAAAGAGTTCAATTAAATGAGTTTCCTATTTTCGTCGTCCTGTTTTTGTATTATTAAGGTAAACTTCCAAAATGAAACGCGTGGCTTTATCTTTAATGCTAAGGGCGTATTAAAATACGGATGCAATTGTCATCAATGAAGTTTATTCTGTTTAAAATAACAGAATGTTAGAGCGTTTTAAAGCCAAAAAGGCTTGAAATATTATAAAGGCTAGACACTATCTATATTCGACAATTTCAAATGATCCCAGTATGTATGTACAATATCACCATTTTTTGGTAATGATGTAAAATAAGTTTATAAACCTACAATAAAAAGTATAACTAAAATTGTTAATTTTGTGTAGTTCATGTATGCGTCACCCTGTGACTTAACTTTGTTTATTTTTAACTTGCTAAAGCCTATTTGCCATCTCATTTTGTGAATTATTTATATGTTCAAAATTGTTTGTTGTTTTTTTTCAATAAAATTAAAGACTGACCTACTTCCTCATCATTACATATAATTCATCTGCGACATTTATTTGATAATTATTTATATTGAATATATTCAATGAGAAGCATTTGTGCATAGCGTTAAAGATGTGTACGCAATATAGCAACATTTCACGTGTTTAGCGCTGTGTATCATAAATTAAGTATTCATAATATAATTAAACTATCGAATGATTGGTCAAACGATGCGCAATGTATTAAGATGTTTCAAAAATTGAATAACAAACCTTAATAAATATATTAATGTATTAAAGTTCTTCATAATTCTTAACCTATAATTGCATATATTTATCATGTCATATCATAAGTGTTGGGCATTGTATTGGAGGTGTGACAACATGTTAGATATTTAAATATAACAACTTTATACTGTACGTCCACATAATCGCTATCAGGGAGTAGATTCATAAGGAGAGTAACTCGTAAACCTGCAATGCTTTGCATATAAGACACAAAATAAACAAACAAAGTGGCAAAGTTTTATATTTACAGACTTATTAATTCTTAACAAAATGTTTTACCTATAAAATTACCTAATAAATATGTGTGTATATGATAATATCAGAATTAAAACGAAACAGAATCCTTCGTCCTTTCGTCCTAACATAGGCGCTTTTATTTGTAATATTTTAACCTCCGACACACATAAATGTCAAAAATAATCACAAGAAAATGAGATAAGATATACTGTAAGGCACACATTAGACAGTCCGCTCCATATCGAAAAACAAAGACTAAGTCAATCAGACATGGAAGGAATATTCGCAAAGTTTCTTTTAATCGTCTATGCCATACTGGTCTCAAGTGCCGGAAGTGACGTTGTCAAACGCGTGCTGCTGCACACTGACGTAGATGTTGTCAATGAGCTGAATAGACTGACGTCGGAGGTGGCATCACTCACTCAAAGTCTCTCATCTCTCACACAGCGTCTTGACATGCAGGACCATGAGATTGCTGCCTTGAAATCTACAGGTATGAACTAAGCGTGTCTGATTGTGTACATACTTTATTGATGTAAAGAGACCGTTCCTTTATTTTGACCCCAATGGGAAAACGATCCCCTGTCGATATTCGTAAGAAAAGTAATCCCTGGACCATAATATATCGACTCTCATGTCATATTATTATCTTTTAGCACACAGGATAGGCATTTCCGGTGAATTCAGCCGTGCTGGAAAATTCCATCTGGCACCCCCCTATGCCAGATGAGTCATGCACTGTGACGTTATATTTTTTATTTATTTTATTATACACTTTATGTAACCATTATTATGCGATTTCAATAGATAAGTTCCATAAACATTTACTTGACAAAAATATATCTTCAAAACAAAACAAAATAACCCTTAAAAGACGTGATATCGTAAAATGAACAAAGATGCGCATTTTATGCGCAGGTGCCCTCGGGTCGGATTTTTCTATCCGGAATGGACACACATGGCATATATTTTTCAAGCGTACCTTAAATCACTTTGTTTTTTTTTAAAGAAAATACATAAAAAGCGCATCTTTGTTCATTTTACCAAAAAAACGCGTGCGATGATAGATATTTTTCAAGCGTACCTTAACACATGACATATATTATTAATCTACACGAAGTAAACTTTTATTGGCAGTCGTTTTTTTTAGGGTCAAAATGTACACATGTAATCCACAACCGAGCTAATTTCGATGTGTATTGTACTTGTTTGAAACGGACTTGATTTGAGCGAATATGTGGCTTATTGATTAAAATGTTAATCAAACGTTAAATTTCAGCCAGCAGTTCGATTTACACAAGATGGGGGCGAACTACTTGTCCAGGAAATGGCTCATCTCTTGTATACAAAGGTGATCAACTGCTGTTGTGAATGTAATGATATCAATCTTTTAATTCCGACAATGTCATATAGCAAACACTGAGCAATAAACTAATGCTGTGGAAACATAGTAATGTAATCTTTTTTTTAATACAGGTTACATGGCAGGGACATCCTTGGATGATCACTCAGCGCACGGCGAAGGTTCCAACTATTTTTGCCTGAGTGATACACCAATATGGGACCACTACAGTGAAGGAGTGGACAACGGCATCTTTTTATCTGGAGTCGAATACGCTTTCCATCCACACTTTCAATCTTCGTCCCTATCACAGTTTTTTGGCTCCAATATCGTACAAGGAGAGGCGCCCTGTGCAATTTGCAAGGTCATCAGAGAAACATCAGTTATGATTCCGGGCCGAAAAGACTGCTACCCGGGATGGACCAAAGAATATTCTGGCTATCTTGTAGGTGGATATCCGGGCTATGGCGACTCTAGTGAACTCGTTTGCCTCGACAGACGTCCAGAGATCCTGCTTGATGATGGTAAATTTCAAGGTGAAAACTTGTTGTATTTTGTCGAGGCGCACTGCAATGGCGGTCTTACATGTCCACCGTACGTGAATGGAAGAGAGATTTCCTGCGTTGTCTGTTCAAACTAATCGGAAATATGTGTTGGGGGGGATGCGAAAATACCCAATATTCATGTCATTTTTTCAATAAAGAGGTACATTTCAACAAAAAAAATTAGGCCCTTATCCTGCATTTTATTCATCACACTTAATTTTAATGTACATGTAACACTATTGTGCAAAATGAAGTTTGTATTTTAATGCTGTATAAAACTGCACGTGTTTCACATGCGAAAAAAATGTGTTTATTGGTTCATTATTTTCATACTGGCTTTAAATTTCCACATATTTTATTCACCAGAGTATACTACATACATAACATAAAGACAAACAGAATAATAATATCTGTCATGTGTTCCCGTTCCGGTTAGAAAAATCCAACCCAAGGGCACCTGCGTTGCCAGGTAACGAGGCTTGCCGAGTTACCGGCTACGCAGCGTGCCCGAGGGTCGGATTTTTATATCCGGAACGGACACACATTATAGATATTTTTTCTAGCATACCTTAAATTACATTTATTGTGAAGATAATACATAAGAAAGCGCGTTTTTGTACATTTCACCAAAAAGCAAGCCTCGTTACCTGGCAACGCAGGTGCCCTCGGGTCGGATTTTTCTATCCGGAACGGGAACACATGACAGATATTATTAATATTTTGAGGGGATTATTTTACAGACGAGTTACACTGACAAGACAGTAGTGCATAATAAAACAAAATTGTATTATTAACAATATTAAAATAATCTTAGTTTGATTTTATAAATGGAATACAAAAATCATTGACTCTGTTCGAGATAAGAATGAGAAAGTTAGAGAAGAAAGAGGAAGAAATAGGGTGGGGTGGTGCGTTTAAATCACATACTTCCAGTGCAATCGACAGTGCTGAATATCACATGTTTAGAGAAAGAAGACAATTCAGGGTGGGGTGGGGTAATTACTAGTTGTTAAATGTGGCTAATCACTAGCTATCAAATATTTTTTGACATTTAAATGAAGAGGTGAACTGCATTGAATAAGGTCTTATTTAGCTTTAAAACCAGAAACGGCGTCAATGATTTAACTGGGATACTATTCCATGCTCAGATTGTTGAAGGAATGAATGAAGGAATTCATATATATAGTGACATATGTGCACGAAGGCTAGATATATTGGATGAGTTTTAAGTGATCTTGTTTAGGCTTGACCTATTGTCTAAGGAACCAAACATGAAAGAAACTCAGGAGATATACCATTTTTCTTTTTGTAGAAGAGTAGAAGCGTCTTTTTCTCGTCTTGTATCTAAACTCTCTCAACCAGGCGAGAACAAGAAATAACAATACGAACGCATTCGTTTGGAATTGTGTCAAGATCATCTTTTTCTGTGTATTTTTATTCCAAATGACATCCGCATACTCCAATATTGGCATATGAGTAGTAGGAAATTGAGGGGAGCAGTTATCACTTGGTGATGTTTTACTCATATAGAATTGAGGGGAGCAGTTATCACTTTATGATGTTTTACTCCTAAACGAGATTTTGTCCTTGGAAAGGCCCTTGGGAGGGGGCTAGACTCGTATTGTATACTGTGATGGTCCTTTACGATATAAGTAAACTAATTGACAATAATGCGAGTGTGTATAAGTAAACGTGAATGAAAATTGTTGTAGACCGATATTGTTCTTTATAGTATAAGGGAAACAACTGCTACACTACACGAGGTGGAAATACGGAGAAGCGTTATTCTTCTTGAACACAGTCGATGGGTTGTGAGAGTACTTTAAATTAGTACTTGCTGTTGCTAATTCCAGATCGTTTGTTTATATTTAAAAGCGAGGATTATAAAGACCCTTTGTATAGCTAAATGCTTTTTCAATGTTTGATTTTAAGCTTGTACCTCGCAAGTATTTTTAATGTTACCACTAAGTAAGTTAATTTCATCTTGAAAACAAGGTACAGTAATGTACGGACTTTATCTAGGACATCGTAAAAATGTTGTGAGAATAGCTATACAGGTAAACACAGGTACATACCATAAACTAACACAGTATTAAAATAAAATTAAATCTAAGACAAATATCGTGAACGCTTTGAAAACCCTTTAAACGGTGTGTATTGTTCAATAGGACACAACGAAAAGTTATCGGATTATGGTAAGGGTTATTGGTCACATTTTTACAGTCTGTACATGCAGATTTGTATGAATTACTAATTACTCTCACCAGTAAACATCGGCTTAAGACGCCTTACATAGCACGATGATATGTATAATTGAGGTAAGTCGTTGTTATTTTGGTTTTAAAAGTTATTGCTAAAATGTTTGATGAAAATGCTAGCGCGTTAAAATAATGCGGCTAAAGTTGTAGTTTGTATTACGCATCAATACTGACTATGAGACAACTTTTCTATATATTTATGCTTTGTTTTAAATAGTTAGTTCTCTTTTAAACAGCTGGATCCATTGAGCTATTTAGTTGCAAGATAAGCTTCAGTTTTTATATAAGGAGGAATTTGTAATAGTAACACATATATTTGTAAGTACGCATTCCTGAAGGTCGGTGTTTATATCTTTAAAATTACCTTTTTTTGTAAAATATGTAAATGATGTAATTACCCCCCCCCCCCCTAACCTTCTGTATTATAAATTTATATAATTATCTTCTTTTGAATTGCTTTGGAGAAAATGATACAGTATAACTCTGAGATTGCTTTACAAAACCAGATAAGTGTGGAAATGGAAATGGATCTATCTATCTATCTATCTATTGTCCATACTTGTATTAAGTTTTACAGATGAAAGTGAGTAAAGTGTATACAATTTTTGTTAAATAACTTACCAGAGCTTACACTATCCCCGTTTACGTAGACTTTAAAAAAATGCCTTATTATACCTACTGTATTCCCCGCGTTTGACGCAGTAAAAAATGCTAAATACAACAAGGCATTCTTTTCTTTTCCTCTCACGATTTCCTTTTTCCTACCCGAATTAAGGTCTCCGGATTTCACTTATATTTATCGCTAAGATGATTACTTAATTATCCGAAAATATTTGCTTTATTTCGAGACAAGCAATGTTAAATTGAGGTCAATCGAATAAAAGCTTCAGTCACTTATTGTATTTTAAATTTTAAAGTATGTTCACTTAATTACTCCTTTTGGCGCACAAATATAGTTTTATCCGAAGTTTAAGCCACTTGTAGGTCACTCCATTTTACCATCATTTACTACAAGATCTTGCAATGTATTATCGATATTTCTTCTTATCCTTTTCACGCAAGTGCTATCACCTTGATTTAAATCGCTTCAACCCTTTTGTATCCTTTTATCATTTAACAGTTTTAGTTGTTGTTTTAGTTTTTAAACCTAAATACGCGATCACGAAAGGTAATTGACTATAGTAGCAGTCAACATTGGCGTTTGATGCAAATTGACAATTGACTATTTCCTACTGAGTGATATCCCTTTTCGAGCGGAGAAAATCTGTGACACCGCGTAAGACAACTAATTTGAATTAAGCTTATTATCGTTTTATTTTGATAAATAGATATGTTGCGTGTATTAATGTAATATTGTATTTAAGTTTTACGAAATAACTTTTTACATTTAATAAATGTATAAGAAAATTTAAACTTCGAACTGACGTTTCTGGGATTATCAAATACTCATAATAAGAAAATCACTTTGCAGTTTTGGCTTTTGTCCCTTTACTTATAGGTTCTTGTTCTTTTTTCAGAGTCTTTTTCCACCCTATCAATATGTACCTCAAATACAACAGGAGACGGGAGGGATTGACGAGGACACAGGAGGCTGGGAGGAGTGCTGAGGAGGCTTAAATGAGTGTCTAGTAGTGTTTTCCCAGCATTTGAGAAACGTGAGGGTTGATATGTGCGCATGCCTTTAACAAATATACTTGTGTCGAATCAAAGTCAGTGTCCGGCGACATATCGTTGACAGATCTGCATTTATAATGGAACGAAACGAGAATGAAATACGTCTATATTCGTGCGTCAAATGTAGGTACTTTTTCTTTTCCTGGAGAAATCTGTTGCACCATTTACGAGTATGGCATACCTGCGCGTATTATTCCTACACATGTATATGCTGCGAGCAAACGTTTCAGGATCGGAAAACATTTTTGCTGCATTTGAAGAAAAGACTTGGTACAAACCCGCGCGGTTAATGATGCTACTATAAAATCAAGTGTCATGAAGTTTTCAACCACAGTGAGTGTTTGGATGACAAGTAGTCAAGTCGTACATTAGTGGAAAAAATGGATCTATTGGATACACGAAAATATAAGATGAGGAGAAAATTGAAAAGCAGTGCCTCTCGAAACAGACATGAGCCTCTCTCCAAAATGTATATACGGATGGTTCTCCCGGCTGAACAGACGACAGCTATCGCCAAAAGCATGCTTGACCGTCAGTCGAAACCTAAAGGGACTTGGATTGACTTGGAATTACAAAGAATGAAAGAAGCCAGCAAAAAACGAAAAGGCAAAGTGCTCAGTGCGGGTGTTATCGGTAATAAGGGCAGCAAGAAACCTAGAAAGGTGGCACCATCTAGACAGAAAACGCCGAGACAAACTTCAGAAAAGTCCGAAAACATCGTTACCATCGGGCAGGTTTAAAGCTGAATGTTTCACTCACTCCTCCTCATTAACGCTTAAGGATTTTGTTGCGATGCACCAGTGTGATATTTGTTTGAAAAGTTTTGGAAGACGCGATAATATGTTGCGACATAAAAGGTCTGCGCATTCAAACGAAGATTCGGATGAAGACGCTATGTCTGACGTTACTGACCAAGAGGATATTTTTGGATCTGTTGATGAAAACGAGTCTGATAACAGCGACGACGACATGTCTGTAACCTCGGAGAACTCTTCGGGTATTGATCCTTGGCAAGAGGTTGTCGATGAGGCTTTTCAAGAGTGTCAATCGCAGTATGAGGAGGAAGTGCGTGAAATTATGCAGGATGATACCGACCTTAGTGAAAGCGAAGCCAAGAAGGATGTCTTTGAGGATATGCGAAGTACTTACAGAAAGGCCCTGATGAAAAGTTTTGGGGCAAAGCTGATGTGGTTTGACTCTATCAAGCGAGATACCATCTATAAGACCATAAAGAAAACAGTAAATCAACTTAAAGAAACAGAGGACTACGAAGAACAGGAAGCCGTAAAGTACGCCATCCTTAAGCGGAGATTTCTGTTCGATAAGGTCTTGGACAGTTACGACGTTCCTCAGTTGGATGCAGAGCAAGAGGAAGAAACAAAACAGTGAAAATCATTCAAAGATACTTTAATTCGTTCGGACTAGAGTGCTTTGGGAAATTATTTGTTTTCAATCCTTACACAATGCAGAATACAGACGCCATTTAATTCCATAACACAATTGTATCTGATAGTTTTGCAACACGTACTTGTTTTTAAGTAAAATAAATGTCTTTAATGATGTAAAATAAAATGTCTAATAATACGAAACGGAGTTGTTCTTGTGTGTTTTAGTTGTAGTTTTATTTATGTTTTAAGCGTTTTCCATATATAAACAAGACAAATGTTGATGCTGGGTATCAATGACGCCACCAGATCAGTTAAAAATAATAATGATTGCATTAAAATATTATGTTAATATTGTATTCAGTCATACCTCTTAGTTTGTAAAAAGGTGTGCTAAAAATTAAACATCTCAACTGTCCAAATAATGAACTCATTTCATTGTACTGAGCATTAGGTTTAAAGCTACAATTACTACAAAATTTAATCAAGTAAGTTTTATATCTGGTTACAATTCATACATACTACATAAGTAATATTCGCGATGACATTTTATTACCCAGCTTGTATGTCTACAGGTTATGTTCTATTTTTATATCTCTATGTTATATGCGTTTACAAACACATTAATTGTGTATGTCATCTGCAACAGTGCAAATCCTTCTTCGCCTTTGATATCTGCAACACTATATCTATAATATGCGTTTCAATCTGCGCCCGTAACCAGACTGCTGTAAATGTGCCTTTTCGACTGGTGCTTCGAGTTCTTTTCAATCCTAGTTTGACTATTGTTATCAATTTTAAAATAAAGCGAACTTTGCTGATTATATCCTTGTACAACATTGCTTGCCATTTCTTGATAAAAAATATAGGGAACCAATAGCGAGAAATGTCTATAATACTTCCGACCATCGTGAATTAAAACTCTGCTAGCAATCACGCGATCTCCGTCGGATTGTTTCAATCGAACACATCCATGATATTTGATAAACTCAACGCTCACATTTTTTGTTGTATTTTATACCTGTTCTAATAATACTTATACTGCATATTTTCTTAGCTCTTACTTGAAGATAAAAAATATCCATTTACCTTCTGTTTGGTTTTCTGATTTTCCTAAAGCTATATAATGGACACGTCTAAAGAAAAGGGTAAACCAATCAGGTATCGCTTACAGATCACATAACCCTACATGAGGGGTGGGGGGGGGGGTACCTAAATGTATAGAATGGAGAAGTCTAAAAAAGAGATCAACCAATCAGGTCTCGCTTACAGTTAACATGATTCTACATGTTCCCATATGAAATTTTCCTCGGCCTGGAACTACGTTGACTAATTACATGTAAATTGAATCCAATGAATAATTAAGAAAATCGAATGTATGCAATTTAAGTTAAATATGTTGTGCTGCTCTAACGAGGTCGTCCTAACAGACATATTGATATAAATATATATTGCTTAAAGATAGATCTAGGGTTCTTCAATACATGTTTCGTGGAATGCATACGTGTGACAACAATACGAAACATCAAGTCTGTTATACGCTTCACCTTTTATATAGTTCAATATAGCGTATTATAGCCAGGTGTGGCTATACAGAAAAGAGGCGCTCTGTTGGACCCTTCTATATCGTTATATGTCCGCCATCTTTATGTATTACCTTCAAAAGGGAATCGAGGCTCAATGAAGGGTTAGACGGTCCTCGGAGTGACTCCGGAGGTTTGAGGAGGGTATAAGGAGGACCTCGGAGTGACTCCGGAGGTTTGAGGAGGGTATCAGGAGGCCCTCGGAGTGACTAAAGAGATTTGAGGAGGGGGTCAGGAGGCCCTCTGAGTGAAGGAGGAGGGAGTCAGGATCTTGTTTAAGTGTTCGGGAAGAGCCTCGGTTCCCTTTTGAAGGTAATACATAAAGATGGCGGACTTATAACGATATAGAAGGGTCCAACAGAGCGCCTCTTTTCTGTATAGCCACACCTGACTATAATACGCTATATTGAACTATATAAAAGGTGAAGCGTGTAACAGACTTGATGTTTCGTATTGTTGTCACACGTATGCATTCCACGAAACATGTATTGAAGAACCCTAGATCTATCTTTAAGCAATATATATTTATATCAATATGTCTGTTAGGACGACCTCGTTAGAGCAGCACAACATATTTAACTTAAATTGCATACATTCGATTTTCTTAATTATTCATTGGATTCAATTTACATGTAATTAGTCAACGTAGTTCCAGGCCGAGGAAAATTTCATATGGGAACATGTAGGATCATGTTAACTGTAAGCGAGACCTGATTGGTTGATCTCTTTTTTAGACTACTCCATTCTATATATTTAGGTACCCCCCCCCCACCCCTCATGTAGGGTTATGTGATCTGTAAGCGATACCTGATTGGTTTACCCTTTTCTTTAGACGTGTCCATTATATAGCTTTAGGAAAATCAGAAAACCAAACAGAAGGTAAATGGATATTTTTTATCTTCAAGTAAGAGCTAAGAAAATATGCAGTATAAGTATTATTAGAACAGGTATAAAATACAACAAAAAATGTGAGCGTTGAGTTTATCAAATATCATGGATGTGTTCGATTGAAACAATCCGACGGAGATCGCGTGATTGCTAGCAGAGTTTTAATTCACGATGGTCGGAAGTATTATAGACATTTCTCGCTATTGGTTCCCTATATTTTTTATCAAGAAATGGCAAGCAATGTTGTACAAGGATATAATCAGCAAAGTTCGCTTTATTTTAAAATTGATAACAATAGTCAAACTAGGATTGAAAAGAACTCGAAGCACCAGTCGAAAAGGCACATTTACAGCAGTCTGGTTACGGGCGCAGATTGAAACGCATATTATAGATATAGTGTTGCAGATATCAAAGGCGAAGAAGGATTTGCACTGTTGCAGATGACATACACAATTAATGTGTTAGTAAACGCATATAACATAGAGATATAAAAATAGAACATAACCTGTAGACATACAAGCTGGGTAATAAATGTCATCGCGAATATTACTTATGAAGTATGTATGAATTGTAACCAGATATAAAACTTACTTGATTAAATTTTGTAGTAATTGTAGCTTTAAACCTAATGCTCAGTACAATGAAATGAGTTCATTATTTGGACAGTTGAGATGTTTAATTTTTAGCACACCTTTTTACAAACTAAGAGGTATGACTGAATACAATATTAACATAATATTTTAATGCAATCATTATTATTTTTAACTGATCTGGTGGCGTCATTGATACCCAGCATCAACATTTGTCTTGTTTATATATGGAAAACGCTTAAAACATAAATAAAACTACAACTAAAACACACAAGAACAACTCCGTTTCGTATTATTAGACATTTTATTTTACATCATTAAAGACATTTATTTTACTTAAAAACAAGTACGTGTTGCAAAACTATCAGATACAATTGTGTTATGGAATTAAATGGCGTCTGTATTCTGCATTGTGTAAGGATTGAAAACAAATAATTTCCCAAAGCACTCTAGTTCGAACGAATTAAAGTATCTTTGAATGATTTTCACTGTTTTGTTTCTTCCTCTTGCTCTGCATCCAACTGAGGAACGTCGTAACTGTCCAAGACCTTATCGAACAGAAATCTCCGCTTAAGGATGGCGTACTTTACGGCTTCCTGTTCTTCGTAGTCCTCTGTTTCTTTAAGTTGATTTACTGTTTTCTTTATGGTCTTATAGATGGTATCTCGCTTGATAGAGTCAAACCACATCAGCTTTGCCCCAAAACTTTTCATCAGGGCCTTTCTGTAAGTACTTCGCATATCCTCAAAGACATCCTTCTTGGCTTCGCTTTCACTAAGGTCGGTATCATCCTGCATAATTTCACGCACTTCCTCCTCATACTGCGATTGACACTCTTGAAAAGCCTCATCGACAACCTCTTGCCAAGGATCAATACCCGAAGAGTTCTCCGAGGTTACAGACATGTCGTCGTCGCTGTTATCAGACTCGTTTTCATCAACAGATCCAAAAATATCCTCTTGGTCAGTAACGTCAGACATAGCGTCTTCATCCGAATCTTCGTTTGAATGCGCAGACCTTTTATGTCGCAACATATTATCGCGTCTTCCAAAACTTTTCAAACAAATATCACACTGGTGCATCGCAACAAAATCCTTAAGCGTTAATGAGGAGGAGTGAGTGAAACATTCAGCTTTAAACCTGCCCGATGGTAACGATGTTTTCGGACTTTTCTGAAGTTTGTCTCGGCGTTTTCTGTCTAGATGGTGCCACCTTTCTAGGTTTCTTGCTGCCCTTATTACCGATAACACCCGCACTGAGCACTTTGCCTTTTCGTTTTTTGCTGGCTTCTTTCATTCTTTGTAATTCCAAGTCAATCCAAGTCCCTTTAGGTTTCGACTGACGGTCAAGCATGCTTTTGGCGATAGCTGTCGTCTGTTCAGCCGGGAGAACCATCCGTATATACATTTTGGAGAGAGGCTCATGTCTGTTTTGAGAGGCACTGCTTTTCAATTTTCTCCTCATCTTATATTTTCGTGTATCCAATAGATCCATTTTTTCCACTAATGTACGACTTGACTACTTGTCATCCAAACACTCACTGTGGTTGAAAACTTCATGACACTTGATTTTATAGTAGCATCATTAACCGCGCGGGTTTGTACCAAGTCTTTTCTTCAAATGCAGCAAAAATGTTTTCCGATCCTGAAACGTTTGCTCGCAGCATATACATGTGTAGGAATAATACGCGCAGGTATGCCATACTCGTAAATGGTGCAACAGATTTCTCCAGGAAAAGAAAAAGTACCTACATTTGACGCACGAATATAGACGTATTTCATTCTCGTTTCGTTCCATTATAAATGCAGATCTGTCAACGATATGTCGCCGGACACTGACTTTGATTCGACACAAGTATATTTGTTAAAGGCATGCGCACATATCAACCCTCACGTTTCTCAAATGCTGGGAAAACACTACTAGACACTCATTTAAGCCTCCTCAGCACTCCTCCCAGCCTCCTGTGTCCTCGTCAATCCCTCCCGTCTCCTGTTGTATTTGAGGTACATATTGATAGGGTGGAAAAAGACTCTGAAAAAAGAACAAGAACCTATAAGTAAAGGGACAAAAGCCAAAACTGCAAAGTGATTTTCTTATTATGAGTATTTGATAATCCCAGAAACGTCAGTTCGAAGTTTAAATTTTCTTATACATTTATTAAATGTAAAAAGTTATTTCGTAAAACTTAAATACAATATTACATTAATACACGCAACATATCTATTTATCAAAAATAAAACGATAATAAGCTTAATTCAAATTAGTTGTCTTACGCGGTGTCACAGATTTTCTCCGCTCGAAAAGGGATATCACTCAGTAGGAAATAGTCAATTGTCAATTTGCATCAAACGCCAATGTTGACTGCTACTATAGTCAATTACCTTTCGTGATCGCGTATTTAGGTTTAAAAACTAAAACAACAACTAAAACTGTTAAATGATAAAAGGATACAAAAGGGTTGAAGCGATTTAAATCAAGGTGATAGCACTTGCGTGAAAAGGATAAGAAGAAATATCGATAATACATTGCAAGATCTTGTAGTAAATGATGGTAAAATGGAGTGACCTACAAGTGGCTTAAACTTCGGATAAAACTATATTTGTGCGCCAAAAGGAGTAATTAAGTGAACATACTTTAAAATTTAAAATACAATAAGTGACTGAAGCTTTTATTCGATTGACCTCAATTTAACATTGCTTGTCTCGAAATAAAGCAAATATTTTCGGATAATTAAGTAATCATCTTAGCGATAAATATAAGTGAAATCCGGAGACCTTAATTCGGGTAGGAAAAAGGAAATCGTGAGAGGAAAAGAAAAGAATGCCTTGTTGTATTTAGCATTTTTTACTGCGTCAAACGCGGGGAATACAGTAGGTATAATAAGGCATTTTTTTAAAGTCTACGTAAACGGGGATAGTGTAAGCTCTGGTAAGTTATTTAACAAAAATTGTATACACTTTACTCACTTTCATCTGTAAAACTTAATACAAGTATGGACAATAGATAGATAGATAGATAGATCCATTTCCATTTCCACACTTATCTGGTTTTGTAAAGCAATCTCAGAGTTATACTGTATCATTTTCTCCAAAGCAATTCAAAAGAAGATAATTATATAAATTTATAATACAGAAGGTTAGGGGGGGGGGGGGTAATTACATCATTTACATATTTTACAAAAAAAGGTAATTTTAAAGATATAAACACCGACCTTCAGGAATGCGTACTTACAAATATATGTGTTACTATTACAAATTCCTCCTTATATAAAAACTGAAGCTTATCTTGCAACTAAATAGCTCAATGGATCCAGCTGTTTAAAAGAGAACTAACTATTTAAAACAAAGCATAAATATATAGAAAAGTTGTCTCATAATCAGTATTGATGCGTAATACAAACTACAACTTTAGCCGCATTATTTTAACGCGCTAGCATTTTCATCAAACATTTTAGCAATAACTTTTAAAACCAAAATAACAACGACTTACCTCAATTATACATATCATCGTGCTATGTAAGGCGTCTTAAGCCGATGTTTACTGGTGAGAGTAATTAGTAATTCATACAAATCTGCATGTACAGACTGTAAAAATGTGACCAATAACCCTTACCATAATCCGATAACTTTTTGTTGTGTCCTATTGAACAATACACACCGTTTAAAGGGTTTTCAAAGCGTTCACGATATTTGTCTTAGATTTAATTTTATTTTAATACTGTGTTAGTTTATGGTATGTACCTGTGTTTACCTGTATAGCTATTCTCACAACATATTATTTTTACGATGTCCTAGATAAAGTCCGTACATTACTGTACCTTGTTTTCAAGATGAAATTAACTTACTTAGTGGTAACATTAAAAATACTTGCGAGGTACAAGCTTAAAATCAAACATTGAAAAAGCATTTAGCTATACAAAGGGTCTTTATAATCCTCGCTTTTAAATATAAACAAACGATCTGGAATTAGCAACAGCAAGTACTAATTTAAAGAACTCTCACAACCCATCGACTGTGTTCAAGAAGAATAACGCTTCTCCGTATTTCCACCTCGTGTAGTGTAGCAGTTGTTTCCCTTATACTATAAAGAACAATATCGGTCTACAACAATTTTCATTCACGTTTACTTATACACACTCGCATTATTGTCAATTAGTTTACTTATATCGTAAAGGACCATCACAGTATACAATACGAGTCTAGCCCCCTCCCAAGGGCCTTTCCAAGGACAAAATCTCGTTTAGGAGTAAAACATCATAAAGTGATAACTGCTCCCCTCAATTCTATATGAGTAAAACATCACCAAGTGATAACTGCTCCCCTCAATTTCCTACTACTCATATGAAAGATAAATAAATAACATCCAGAGACCCCCTATCAAGATAATACGGCAGGCGTTTTCGGATATTAACTCTAGACCAAACTTTGTCTTTAATATATGTATTGTGAGTATGCCAATTGCATTCATTAAAAAGAAAAATACCAAGGTAACTGTGAGATTCAACAAATGGGACAGCAGCGTCTAACATGTACACAGGTGGATGGATGTTTTTTTTTTCCTCGACATGACCATTGATTCAGATGTATAAGGATTGAACTTAACAAGCCAATCAGCTCAGAGGGATAGTTTGTTTTTTATCTATGTCTGTTGTTTTAAAGTTGCAGTCTAGGGGAGTTCACTTTAACAGAGAGACTTGTAGCTTCAGCAAATAAGTTGATATTTGGATACATCTCGTTTACTGTTGTATTATTATAAACAAGGAACGAAAGAGGACACAAAGCTGAGCCCTGAGGAATTTAAACTTTAATGGATTTTAATGCTGAAGTGGCTTCCGGAATTACCACACACTGACGCCTATTTTCAAAGTAGTTGGAAAACCAAGACAATTAATTACCACACAGGCCTGCTTTGTCGAGTGGATAAAGTAGACCGCGATGCTAAACTTTGTCGAAAGCTTGATTTTTTAAAGAAGACAACTCTTATTTCTAGACAACTGTCGAAAGTTTGACAAAAATGTTATATACATAGGTAGGCTGGTTGACAGTAGAAACGTGTATCACGGAGAAAGTTAAATACATATTTAAATATTATTATTTCAAGGTACTTAAAAGATAGATTGGACGATCACTTGATGGTTTGGAAGGATTACTCTTTTTAAAGACAGTGCATACGTGTGAAGAAACAACACAAGAAGTTAACGAAGCATTGAACAAATCACATATAGGTTGGCTAAGTTCTGAGGAAGCTTCAGGTAGAATAGTATTACGATTATTAATGACATCAGGCCCAGCTGCTTCACATACCGAGAGACGGCTTATAGCATCTTTAACTTCGATTTAGGGATATGACAAAAAATGTTGTTTATGGATCTAATGCATACACAAGAAACTTAAAAATGAAGAGTACTTAATTATTGCATGAAATTACGAATCATTGAAAACCATGAACAATAGATTCCTACCTGTACATGATAGGTTTTAGAGAGGTTGCGAACAACTACTTGTACGGGTACGTGTACGTGTTGGCTACCTTTGGTAAGCATCGAGGTATACGTCCATTGTACAAGTTGATCTTGTGTTAAAAGGATTGATCATGTTGATGTGTATATTCCATTTGGGGATGGTTTATCTGCATCGTCTGATACTAGCGACTGACGCATTCCGTTTCTCCGCGTGCTTCCTTTTATTAAACTGAACATTCTAAAAATAGTAATTAGTCACTTATTTGAATTAAAATAATGCATACAAAGCAGCTAGGTAAATTGGTCACCTCAACATTTCTCGATTGGGCTATATATTGGCTACCTTCCGGTAGCATTTAGAACATATGTCGTTTTTATGAGATAATCGTGCTCAATAACAAAAAGATATAATCGAAAAAAAAGATAATAATTAACGGGCTTGACGAAAGAAATTGGATTGGTTTCTTTACTGGACAGAAGGAAAAATCTACTACTTAAAACTAATTTAAGTTTAAAGGAGACAAACAATCATATGTTAGCCTCATATTCAAGCCAATCTTTCCAACAGATTGTTCAAAATGCTAGTAATAGTTCATATTGGTTAAAAAAAACCACAAAATATCAGTAAATAGCTCGAAGAACAGAAATATATTCCATCTGCTTATATTCGAAATTATTTAGATAATGAAACAAGAGAAAATGTGTTATTATCGTTTACATTACACTATAATTTGAAAAATTTGTTTAATATAAATATCAGTTATTTTTCATGCCCATCTGCCCTGTCTTGAACTGAATTGTACCTGGGGTGTTTATTGTAACTAGGAGCCCATGCGCCTACCACTCACACGTTTATTGAATAGTTACAGCTAGAAAAATATAGCATATAAATGTATAATAACACATTGGAACCTACTTCATTGGATACCTCGTTCATGTTATAAAATATTTACTGCGGGAGATCACTGCGTTTAAGTGTCGAGTATACTTATGTTAGTGTAGTGTAGCCAACCATTTTACAAGTTTTTGCGTCTTATGAATACACACAAATTGATTACGTCATACGCAAACACAACACGTCGTCGAACAACTTAAAGAGTATCTTGTTTATTTAGAAATAAATTGCGTAATTTTATTGAACGCGGACAATGGCAGACCAGGCTGAAGATCCCAATCTGAAGGCAGGACACGCTCCTGCAGGTTAGACAAATTTTCTTTCCACATGTATTCGCACAATATGTGATTTTTTGTCAAAATATGGGCATGCGCAATAAAACTTAAAATTAAAAGTCTATTTAGTTTTCTGGAACTTACATGTACAATGTATTTCATAACTTGACATCAGTCTGAATATTGAATCAATTACATTGGCATTTGGTACTGGTATAGTTGTCATGCACCAGTCTTAACAACGGCCCCCACAGGTCAGGGGGGACTTGAGGTTCTGTCCAGCCAACCACAGGTAAAATCCTAGCCTGTGGGGACAAACTGCTGGTGAAATCACCCCCAAATACACCCGCACCCTGGGGACATCCTGGGTAAGGCTCATTCCCCGCTAATTTCGGCCTGAAACAAAATCACCGCATTCACTCGGCACTGCTGGGCCACTTGATAGGTAAGGTAAAAACACGGCCCATTTGCCCTAGTCCAAATAATTGTACGTTGACGGATTTTTTTTAGATTTTTGATATGGCAAATCCTTCACGTACAAATTGTTTAGTATCAAAAGTGGGTAGTTGTTCCGATCAGGATTCCGGGTTAAAGCATATAGCGTCTATAAAATATCATAAAAACAAGAAATATTACCAGATAATGTTATTTTATATTAGTTCCGTACACAATTTTTTTTTATCCAACTTATAATTATGAATTTGACGGCTTTTCTTCATTTCATTCTGTCAAAACATAACGATATATACATGAAGGGCACCTGCAAGGCTTCAGGGCACAGTTTTAAATCGCTCGGGACATTTCGGCCATGGCCGAGTTGTTACGATTGTATAACGAGGTCTATCTCGAAGCTTTGTCGGAGGAGGCCGAGTTAGTACGATTGTATCGAGTTGTTCCCCTTCGCATAATTGTTGTCTGTGTCAGTCAACTTTCGTTTTATTGGAAAGGTAAACAACTTGTTTTAATGCATTACATGCTTGTTTGTGCAAAATAACATTTCACTTACATAGCAAAATATGAAAATAACTCTTTATGATCAATTTCAACCATAAAATACTTCACTTAAAACAATTTCAATATTTTTAAAACACCCCCGTTTTTTGCACATTCCCGTTTAGACGTTAGGGATTGGAAGAATCCCGTATAACACGTCTATTATTTTAGACTAACCTCTGGACCTGTGGTGGGGGTTGGAGGTGGGGGTCGTGGTTACAAATGACTGGTGTATTAGGTTAAACAAATATATCTTGGATGAATGAAGCAGGGATGATAAAATTCCGGATTAATGCGGAATTCCGGATTTAAGGCCTCACGGATCGATTTTAAGATTAATGTAAATCCGTTGAGTTTTTTTTCTAGGGGGGAGGGGTACAGGGAGCGATTCGAGCTCAGTTCGAACAATATGGGTACGAAAGGTGAGTTTTGTAAAGCCGGAAATTAACGAGCATATTTACGTCTTGGCAATCGAGCTATATGATTGGTAAGCTAAATTTACGGCCTGAAGATTACAGGTATTAAGATAGCATCCGGTGATTACGGAAATTACCGATGGGACTAGAAGACAGTATCCGGATATGACAGACGACGAAGACGATTAAACGGGTTTTGGAAAATTGGAAAAAAAACGACGACCACCAACTTCTAAAAACATCGATTCGTCGATTTTAAGGGTATATTTGGCATTTATTTTTAAGAGAAATTCCCGAAACGTTTCTTTTTAAGTTAATAGAATATGATCAAACTGAGAATGAATTTTGCGCATGTAGCATTATTTCGGACATCCCGATTCGGATTGTGTCATAATAATCGATTTTTATTTTACAAATTTTATTTGGCCGATTGAAGTTTACGCTGTAAACCGTTTCTTTATTGTTTTCATAATGTTTGAAGCATTGTTCTCAATAAGTAGTGGCTGTTGACTATAATGGGAAGTTCAAATGAAAATTAGGTTGGTTCAAATTTTAAAAAAATGAATAAATATTTTGTAGTAGTAATATATATTACGTAGGAGCATTTTATTTTCTATTTGAGACAGTTCAACAAAACTTCTTGATGACCCAGTTTGAGTGGGATTTAAATTCTATAGTTGTAATTTGTATTTCCAGGTATGTTGATGGTTCCAAAAGTCAGGGATGAACAGACACCTTAGCCAGTGCATCCAGTTGTTCCTGTCAATGACTGACAATCCAATGCAATGACCACGATACTTGGATTTATGGCTGAACATGCTCCCTGGCACCACAGTAGTGAGTCTTACTTAAGAGAAGTTAAGACACTTGCCAAAGATACAAAAGCTCTCAGTGAATTAAAACTTCAAAGGTGTACAGCAACATACAAGATGACTTACGGAGTGGCTAGCCATTTCAATGATGAACATGTGGAGGAGTTACGTGAAACTCGGTTTTGTTTCAACTTAAACAAGTCAACAAACACAAACAATGAGAAAACTGTTGCAGCTATTTTTATGCTATAGAGAAAGAAATAGTGTTGAGACATTTGGCCTCCTTAAAAATCACAAGGGCTGATTCTGAATGAATTTTCATAGAATTTAAAAGCCTGTTTGAGAGACTTGAACTGCCGTGGGACAATCTAGTTTGTGTGTTACAGGACTCATGTAACACCATGAGGGGAAATAAATCTGGCTTGGGGACCAGAATACGTCAAAGTCCACCATGTCCACAACGGCTACGCTGCCAAAGCATTTAAGTCCCGTTTGGATATTACTTGGAATAATTTATATAATAATTAATAACATTATATTCTCATCAAATTTGCAGAAAATGGATTAAATACTCTTATGATACACAAAAATTGAATAAATACACTTTTTAGTTTTGCAATAAGCATTTGCAAGCATGATAATTGGTATGTTGTTCATTATTATAAATCAAACATCCCACAGTGTAGACATGCATTTGATCATAGCCAGTTGAGTTTTATGGGAAGTGGACAACTGAACCAAAATGCCAGGTACATGTCTAATGCCTGTGACTTCAGGTAAAAAAAAGTAAATTTAACTTTGTTTAAAGACATAGGTGTTAAACTTCACTGCTAAGATTCCTGATAATTGTTCTGATTGTGGATGTCTGGTGTTGAACATAATTATATCTACCAAACCGAAAGGTGTAACCTTGAACATTATTCTAAGGCAAAAAAAGGTATTGGAAACCCTGAAATACACGGAAAGCTTCGGGGGGCTTCGCCCCCCTTGTCCCCCCACCAGGACTTTGCCATGGACCCATCGGGGGCCTTCAGCGGCCCCCTGAACCCCACGCAGACATTTTCAGGATTGGCAACTTGGCTCTGTTATCATCCCTGATGAAGGGATAGGAATCATTGATGAGTCAAATATTACAGGGTTTACGTGTTTTAGCAGGTATTCAGGATTTGTACTGTGTTCGGATTAATAATGTACTGGCTAAGGTCACAAATCCGAACACTTTTTGAGGTTTTGTACAATTATCTTGGAGAGTTTTTGTTGTAGTAAGTTAAAATTTCGTATGAAACATCTTTGGTTCATGTGAAAACAGCTGTCAAAGTACAGATTCACGATCTCATCTATTTTATGTCGAAAATCGTTCATTTTATGGACAGTAAATCACCCTTAATATTATGCTATGGAGGGCACATTTAATACCGAACACTTGAAAAGCGAAAATACATAGTCATACAATTATAATTAAAAAGTATGCTATATTAAATAAACACTTAGCTGCAAAGTGATTAATTGTTTCCGATGTTTTTTACAAAACATTCGCTTCAAATGTAAACCGTGATTTCTATTTATAAATACCTTGAATGTAGGTCAACATAACTGCAAAACCTAAAGATGCGCGTGCGCCCTCTGAAGTCATTCCCCCATGTGCTACATTTTGATCTTTAAGCGTATAAGCATTGAATGGCATTTTTTTAGATAAATACTGAACAATACAAAATGAAACTTCGCAAATGTGACCAAGGCAAGCCTCTGTATTGATCTAGATGATATTGAATAATCAATCACAGTAAACAAACGCGTGTTTTAGCCAGTGTTCGGGATTTGTGCCCTGTTCGGAAATGTACCGTCAACCAGTACCATTGAACAATATACTGTAAAACATTTAAAGTTAGGAATGATCATCCATTGAAAATGTTAATAAAGATACATTCTCTTTAGTCTCTTGAACATTTATAATAACCAAAACGTAAGCAAAATACACAGTTGACAGCCCTTTTTCCCCAAATTTGGGGAGTATGGCGGGGCCTTTTGACAGGGGAAATTTAACTTGTATATTGCAAAAATCATGTTACCATCATGCGAGCTAGATTATCGATTGTTTGAAACTTAACATAGTGCCCACCTGATCTTTACCAGTTTTCACAGTTTGACAATGAAAATATGACTTCTACAGATAGTAGTAAAATAAAATTTCCACAATGGGGGAATTTTTGACACAACCTGGGGAAAACTATAAACTTTACTCCATGGGGAATGGGGCCCAATATCGGCCCCAAATTTGCCATAAAAAAAGGGCTGGTTGATGACAACACGACCCATAAATCATTGATCGGAAACTGCTAGATAATGGAGAAACAATATGGTATTTTGTTAACCCACAATCCACAGTGCCCTCACAGCAAGAACCAGGAAATTATTCTTCTATCGGCATTAACCAGTGTTGTCCATTCATTTCTGATAATTAATAAGCACTAACAAGTTGCACATATACATGTATTTAGCAATTCGTATGTTTGTAATTATTGTATCACGGCCCTGTTATAGATAAATTAATATTTTAATATTATGAAATATTGAAAAATTATAATAATTGATCAAAGAAGTCCAATAATTGTGCTTGTTAATCAATTTCAGTTGCATAATCAGCTAAAAAACGTGCTGCATATGAGGGTGTTTTTTAATTAATACAATCATCTTTTTTTTTCTTTCATATATGTATATTATACATATATTTTTGGTCTATTATAGCTTGGAGTGAAGATTTTACTGATGTATAGTTGGTTGCAATCTTCTATGTTTAGAAAAAGCTTTCGTTCTGAAATAAATAATATTTAATGATTTGAATGTTTTTTACAGTGAAAGTTGGTGGTATGAGGGTTGCAACTCATAAAAAACCTGAGAAGCCAGCCGATGAAAAACCAGAGGAGGATGACGCTGAGGAATATGAAGTGTACGTAGAAAATGGGCAAAACATATGCATTCCTCACATTTACTGAAGTGAGGATTGAAGGATATACCCTTTTAATATTCAATATTATTTGTAATTGATAGATTTAAATTTTAATAGAGGATAGTTGTTAGTTACAGTGTAAGATCACAATATATTTCACCAAGTGAGTGGCAAAAGCTATATTTCATGAGTGAAAATCTCACTGTTAGAGTTCATGAGGTGAAATATTTTGTAACCTTACACAGAAACAAACATTTTTATGCCCCCAAAGGTGGGCATATTAAAATCGCACCGTCCGTCCGTCCGGCCGGCCGGCTCTGTAACTTTCCCTTGTATGGACAGATTTTAAAATAACTTGCCACATGTGTTCCACATACCAAGACGACGTGTGGCGTGCAAGACTCGTGTCCCTACCTCAAAGGTCAAGGTCACACTTAGTGTTTATTCACAATGGAGTGCTGCATATAAAGATATAGAGTATAGGTTGTCGTGACCGGGCTGTAACTTTCTCTTGTATGGACAGATTTTAAAATAACTTGCCACATGTGTTCCACATACCAAGACGACGTGTCGCGTGCAAGACCCGTGTCCCTACGTCAAAGGTCAAGGTCACACTTAGTGTTTATTCACAATGGAGTGCTGCATATAAGGATATAGAGTATAGGTTGTCGTGTCCGGGCTGTAACTTTCCCTTGTATGGACAGATTTTAAAATAACTTGCCACATGTGTTCCACATACCAAGACGACGTGTCGCATGCAAGACCCGTGTCCCTACCTCAAAGGTCAAGGTCACACTTAGTGTTTATTCACAATGGAGTGCTGCATATAAGGACATAGAGTATAGGTTGTCGTGTCCGGGCTGTAACTTTCTCTTGTATGGACAGATTTTAAAATAACTTGCCACATGTGTTCCACATACCAAGACGACGTGTCGCATGCAAGACCCGTGTCCCTACCTCTAAAGTCAAGGTCACACTTAGTGTTTATTCACAATGGAGTGCTGCATATAAGGACATAGGGTATAGGTTGTCGTGTCCGGGCTGTAACTTTCCCTTGTATGGACAGATTTTAAAATAACTTGCCACATGTGTTCCACATACCAAGACGACGTGTCGCGTGCAAAACCCGTGTCCCTACCTCAAAGGTCAAGGTCACACTTAGTGTTTATTCACAATGGAGTGCTGCATATAAGGACATAGAGTATAGGTTGTCGTGTCCGGGCTGTAACTTTCCCTTGTATGGACAGATTTTAAAATCACTTGCCACATGTGTTCCACATACCAAGAAGACATGTCGCGTGCAAGACCCGTGTCCCTACCTCAAAGGTCAAGGTCACACTTAGTGTTTATTTACAATGGAGTGCTGCATATAAGGACATAGAGTATAGGTTGTCGTGTCCGGGCTGTAACTTTCCCTTGTATGGACAGATTTAAAATAACTTGCCACATGTGTTCCACATACCAAGACGACGTGTCACGTGCAAGACCCGTGTCCCTACCTCAAAGGTCAAGGTCACACTTGGTGTTTATTCACAATGGAGTGCTGCATATAAGGACATAGAGTATAGGTTGTCGTGTCAGGGCTGTAACTTTCCCTTGTATGGACAGATTTTAAAATCACTTGCTACATGTGTTCCACATATGAAGACGACGTGTCTTGTGCAAGACCCATGTCCCTTCCTCTAAGGTGAAAGATAGTGTTTATTCACAAGGGAATTCTGAATATAAGGACATAACAGTGTAGGTTGTCAAGTATGGGTGGTATTTATTTATGTTCAGAGGCAATTTAAAATAACTTGCCATATGTATTTGACACGTGAAGGCAAGATCAACTTTTCATGTACTGACCTTGTTCGTAGGTCAATGTCACATTCGGGGGCATTCGTCACATACTGTGACAGCTCTTGTTTCTTATTATTATATGCCTAAAATGTAAATTTAGGAAATGACATCATTGAAAATGTGTCTCTGCCCTGTGCTCGCTTATATTTTATTTGGCTACATATGAAAATGGGGTAAAATTTCAAAACAGTGAAAAATATCAAATTGGCATTTTCACTTAAAATCTGTGAAATATCAATTTTATTTCACTGATAAATCTCTATAAACATTATAATTCGCTGAAAAAACGCTATAAACAGCCAGAAAGGATATATACTAATTGATTTCTCTTGAAATGATCTAGAAACTTCAACTGGAAAAAATCATATATTTTTTTTCCAATTTATTTGAATAACAAGTCCGCTTATGAGGCACATAATAAAGAGAGAGGTATATTATATATATATGTAATTTTTGTATATACACTCTAAGCTATCTCTTCAATCCTTAGTTACTTATTATGTTTGTAATTTATGACTGTTCTAATGCACTTATTTTCAATTAAATGTTTAAACCAATGTTTTTCACGGAGAGGAAACAATACATTATTCCTCCACTTGACTCACTGTCCCTGCAGATTTCACATAATGAATGAGTGACATATATATGAATTTTATATATTCATTAAAGTTAATATACAATGAACATGTGAAAGTATTTTGTTCAGATTCTACAGGCAATGATAGCCCCTGAAGCAGTTAGTTGTTCATCCAGCTTTATTGTTAATCCATGAACACATATTTTACAGACCGGCCAAAGTGGACAAGCACCATCAACAAGTGTTAATCTCAGGAGCTGTAACCAAGGTAGGTGTATGGTGAAGATAATGAGCTCATCTTGTTTAACAAAAAAATGAAAGGTCTTGGTGTGCTAGTGACCGTAGCAATAGTTGGTTTACACCAATTTATCTTAGTTTGACTGTACAGAAAGCTGAATGCTGTTATAATTTTGAGTTACTCTGGCAGAAGCTAGTACTGTGTCCTTTTTGTGAGGTCGGAGGTGAGGGGAAATTACCTCTGACAGGGATTATATCCACTCTTGGGTGAGAGGCAGACATTTATACCACTAAACTCTCACCCTCTATAGTTTATTTGAATGTGGTTGACTTGTGTAGTTGAAACAATACAGAGTGAAAATGCTTATGCAGCCAAATAAAGATTTATATAAGTGTACAGCATTCAATTGAAATCTGAGAGTCCGAAAAAAACAGTTTTAAAAGAGTGCAAGACCATATTTCTGGAAGATATTGATTGATATTTTAAACCTTCCAGTCAGTATCACTGTGTTGCGTCCAAGAAGTGAAATAGGACTTGATCTATACATGTGTCATATTGGGTTAACACAATCATAATAATTATACACAGGGAGACAAAGATTTCCCTGAGGCAGCTGTTCGGGCGATACACGAGAAGCCCCAGCCCACCCACGTTAACCGACCCATGCAGTCACCAAACACCAAGGTGCAGATTCAACAGCCAAGGAAGTAGATCAAGGTCATCTCAAGGTCATTGGCATGGTGAAGGTCCAAATTCAGAGCATCGTCAACTACTGTAGAATGGTATAATTTCGCAAGGGACGTTTTCCTTATTTTTTTGCTGATGCCACTAATGTAAGGTTTAAATTCTGATACTAATATTTAATAGTAAACAAACTTTTTGAAATTGTTATCTCTTGTTTGATTAATGAACAAAACTCACAAATATTCAACCCTTGCAAAATTAAAACATTCAGCAGTATCTTACATGAATGGCATTGTTGATATGTTGTACATGTGTAACTCACCATGTAGTTTGTAGGTTGGTTGTTGAAATTTGAATATTAAAAGCATATACATTTTTCATTTGGAATGTAGCATAACGGAAAGTTATTAGCAGATACTTATATGTTAAAGTCTTAATGGAATTAAGAATCGGTAAAAGTCATATGTGTTATTATATTGATTATCTTTTAGATTTTTTTTAGCCTGTCTGTTTTTCAAGAAAAATAATTGGGTATTGTCAGAGCGTTGTCGTTGTTGTTATGGGCAACATAGTTGATAAACATGTTGTCAGAGACAATGTGCGCAGGTGTATTATTAGCAAGACCCATAATTTTGGCATTCATGATAATTGAGTTCTGCACCTTTGACTGGAATTGACAGATGAGCTAAGGAGTTTGCTCCTGGCACTCTTGTTTTATAAATGTTGTTGCTTCTATCACTTTTTGTGAGTCATATATTTTTGTTTTGGGTAATTGGTGCATATTATTGAAGTTTCTGTAAGTTTTTTTTCTGTTAAACAAAACTGTGTTCATTTTATGTAAGTTACGGATAATATAATGTTTAAAAGTTGTTGAAAATTGAGTTTGCCGAGCACTGAACGCATAATTAAAGAACCGAATATCATTGTTTGATTGTGTTCACTAAAAATGGAAATGTGCTGCAGTGCAGTAAAAGATTGCACATTTTATATATACGGTATTTGCAGTTTGTAAGCCTCATACCTCTTCATTTAAAACATTATTTTGACTTAATAACATACATGTAGGCGATCTTTAATTGAATTATTTTGTCCGAAAAATATCTGATGATAGATTATGAATTTTCACGTATTTTTTTATCCGTAATGTAAAATCACACATGTGTTATACTAAATACCTATACTGTATAGACTTCAACTGGTATATACTGTATAGACTTCAACTGGTATACACGCTTTCAGCTTTGTAAACTTTTTAAAGTTAATTGCATATGAGAAAATGGCAATAATTGTAGGATGTTTGAAACATGTCCATTACTTTATTCAATCCCAGTTAGATATTTTTTTTAAATATGATATTACATGTATAAAGCCAGACTCCTTCATTTTATATAGTTTCTTGTTAAGCTTTGTACTTTTCTACACATGTAAAAAGTAATTAGTTTTTTTTTAAAAAGGTTTTAAAATAATTATTGTTTTCTTTAAGGTCAAAAACATATTAATGATTTTTTTTCGAAATATTTTACATTTGTGTACCACGTTTCAATTCAGTTGAACTGTCAAAAACAAGACATTTATTGGCTGATGAATCTTTTTAAACTGATTAATGACTATGTAGTTTCATATTAAGGCTTTACTCAGTCTGTTAATATATAATTACATGTTTTTTATACTGTGCCATTAGATGATAATTTCTACTCATAAGTGTGAAACCTTGTTCTCTGCTTTTCTTTTATATTGTTGAGAAAAAATGACTTACTTTTACAATTGTTAAGATTGGACTAGCCGTTAGAATAAAACACTGCCTGAAAGTAAGATTATCTTTGTTTTGTTATATAAACTACAACTCCAGGAACAAACCTAGAAGCTATTCAAAGAGTTAGTAGAGCTTTACTATTCACCCTAGAATTGAAACCTTGTAGAAGGGCTGCCAACCATCCAACATTCTATATTATCAATTTAGATAACTCTATCCTGCATAAAATACTTATAATTGCCCTTTATTATTCGACATAGAAATTATGATTATGGTTTTGCATGTAAGCAAATACAAGTCAAAAGTCAATAAGTTAACCCATCAACTTCTTGATGTATTGCATTGAAGATATACACAATCAAGTATTATAACTCTATCGTGCATAAAATACATATTTTGCTCCTTTATTCTTTTAAATAGGAAAAAGAAATTATAGTAGATTGTTTTCATTTAATCTTATTGTACAGTGATCCATAACCGAATAGTCGAGCGCCCTGTCTCTGTGTCAGCTCTATTTGTTGGGACAATACATTTGGTTTCTATGCCAACAGAATCCTTAATCTTGTCTCAATCCGTCTGGGAAAAGATGGATCATGTGATAAACTCAAAGTATGCAAGCTAGGTACATTGAACTTCGGTTACAAGTGACAAGGTGCCAAAAACGAATACGTACACAAGAATTGTCACTATGGCAACAACACCGGATTCGGCTATTGTATTGCTAGCGATACCCAGTGATATGGTATGAGGAGTCCAATGAAACTTATTATATATATTACTACATTAATACAAATGACATAAGCCAATCAGCAGTATTTTCCGACCACACACATTGCGCCCTTGATAAGTTTGTTTGTCCTCTTGTGCCGTCGATTTCCCCCCCCCCCCTCCTGGCGCCCTTGATATGTGACTTCTAGTTCCGTTGATATGTGGCCCCTACTGCAGTTGATATGTGGCCCCAAGTGCCGTTGATATGTGACCCCAAGTGCCGATGATGTATGGCCCCAAGTGTTATTGATATGTGGCCCCTGGTGCCGTTAAAGTGCGGTTCCTGGTGCCATTGATATGTGACCTCTAGTCCAGTCGATGTCTGTCTTCTTGTGCCGTCGATCTTATACCCCTGGCGCCGTTGTTATGTGACCCCCATTGTTGATATATGGCCGAAAGCGCCGTTGATATGTGGCCCCTAGTGCCGTTGATATGTGGCCCCTAGTACTGTTGATATATGGCCCCAAGTGCCGTTGATATGTGACCCGAACTACCGATGATATGTCGCACCAAATGCAGTTGATTTATGGCCCCTAGTGCCGTTGATATGCGGCCCCTGGTGCCGTTGATATGTCACCCCTAGTCCCGTTAATGTTTGTCTTCTTGAGCCGTCGATGTTCTACCCCTGGCGCCGTTGATATGTGGTTCCCGTTGCCGTTGATATACGGCCCCAAGCGCCGTTGATATGTAGTCCCAATTACCGATGATTTGTGGCCCAAAGCACCGTTGATATGAGGCCCCGAGTGCGGTTGATATGTAGTCCCAATTACCGATGATTTGTGGCCCAAAGCGCCGTTAATATGAGGCCCCTAGTGCCGTTGATATTTGGTCCTAAAAACCGTTGATATGTGACCCCAAGTACCGATGATATGTGGCACAAAGAACCGATGATATGTGGCCCCAAGGATTGATGATATGTGGTCCCAAGTACCGATGATATGTGGCCCCAAGTACCGATGATATGTGACCCCAAGTACCGATGATATGTGGCACAAAGAACCGATGATATGTGGCCCCAAGGATTGATGATATGTGGTCCCAAGTACCGATGATATGTGGGCCCCAAGTACCGATGGCATGTGGCCCCAAGTACCGATGATATTTGTTTCAAAGTACCGATGATATGTGATCCAAAGTACCGATGAAAAGAGGCCACAAATACCAATGATATAGGGCCCAATGTACCGATGATATGTGGTCCAAATCCCGTTGATATGTAGCCCTAAGTATCGATGACATGTGGCCCTCAGTACCGATGATATGTGGCCTAAAGTACCAATTATATGTGGTCCAAACGACAGACCGATGATATGTGGCCCCAATTAACGATGATATGTGGCCCCAAGTAACGATGATACGGGGTCCAAAGTACCAAATGATATGTGGCTAAAAAGCCGTTGATATGTGTCCCCAAGTACCAATGATACGTGGTCCCAAGTACCGATGATTTGTGGTCCCAAGCACCGATGATATGTGGCCCAAATGCCATTTATATGTGGCCCCAAGTACCGATGATATGTGGCCCCAAGTGCCGTTGATATGTGCCCCAAGTACCAATGATATGTGGCCCTAAGTGCCGTTGATATGTGACTCTTAATGCCGTTGATATGTGACCCCAAAGTACCGATTATATGTGGCTCCAAGTACCGTTGGTATGTGACCCCAAAGTACCGATTATATGTGGCCCCAAGTAGCGTTGGTATGTGCCCTGAAGTATCGATGATATGTGGCCCCAAGTGCCGTTGATATGTGACCCCAAGTACCGATGATGTGTGGTCCATATACCGTTGATTTGTGACCCAAAGTACCGATGATATGTGGCCCTCAATTGCCGTTGATATGTGGCGACAAGTGCCGTTGATATGTGGCCCAAGTACAGATGATATGTAGTCTAATGAACCGATGATATGAGGGCTCAAGTACCAATGATATGTGGTCCCAAGTACCGATGATATATGGCCCAAAGTACCCATGATTTGTCGCCCAAATGCAGTTGATATCAGGACCCAGGTACCAATGATATGTGGTCCTCCCAAATGCCGTTGATTTTTGGCCCCAAGTACCGATGATATGTGGTCCGAAGAACCGATGATTTTTGGCCCGAATGCCGTTGATATGTAGCCGCAAGTGCCGTTGATATGTGTCCCGAAGTGCCGTTGATATGTGGCCACAAGAACCGATGATATATGGCCCCAAGTACCGATGATATGTGGCCACAAGAACCGATGATATATGGCCCCAAGTACCGATGATATGTAGTCCCAAGTACCGATGATATGTGGACCCAAGTACCGATGATATGTGGCATCATGTACAGATGATATGTGGTCCAAAGAATTGATGATATGTGGCCCCAATTTACGATGATATGTGGTACCAAGTACCGAACAGTGTTTAATTGAGAGTTTACATGAGTTCATGAGTAATATTTATATTTACCGTTCAATGCAGTGTAATGGATGTTTATACATGTATTATCTAAAGTATGTTGAAACATCTGTATTTGGATACATAAGGACAAAATAAGACAGCAAATGTCACGAAAGTAACAAGTTACATGGACAAGCCAAGTAGTCAAATATTCAAATAAAACTCTGTTCACAGGGTCAAGATAAGGACCAATAAGAAACTGGGGGGAGCAAACGAATAAACATCACAAACAGACTACATACACATCTAAAAACCTTTATGAATACACGATGGGATTACCACCTTGGAGCGGCCAGTGAAACACGAGCTCACTGGAACACGAGATTAATGGAGGTTTAAACTGGTTCAGATGCATAACCTTACACCTTTCCTTACATTTATAAATAAGTTCCCAAAATATACTATGTGTAAAATCAGTAAAAAGCTGACAACCAACAAAATCACACCAAAGCCGAAATGTAACTTCTTTGATATACAGAAAGCAATCAGGCTATGTAACACTTTTTTAAACAAGTCTACTTAGTTTTAGTTTCATACATTTCTAAAGCAAACTAGTTGATTGTTGTACATTTTTTTACGCAAATTCCTCGATCAGCATTAGCTTGGTTTAAAAAACAATGTTGTTGGTTTCAAAAAGGTTTAAAGTATGTATACATATTAGTGAGGCATAACAAAGAACAGCATTGTCTATTAGTTATTTAAATCCTTTTCTTTACTGAATAATTTACTGTCACCTTTAAATTATTAATCCTTTTGATGACAATGACACATGTTTTGAAGAACGCTTTAATTTGTTACATCCTCTCTGATTCGATAAAATCTATAGTTTTAACCAATGAAAATCGACCTTTTATCTGACCAGTCTAATTGACACTTCTTACGCAAGTTCTGTCAATTTCAATCAAAACAATGCATGAAATGTGCCCAATAGGTGTTGTCAAAACACACCATCAGTTGATAATCCAATTAAGCTTCAGGACATGAAGGGCATTATAACTGTAAACAGGCATATATAATTAAACCCTGTGATAAATTTGCGTAATTTTAAACACACTTTTTTTTAATTCTGGGGGATGAAAATCCCCCTCCGGGAGACCGGGGGATGTGTCGAAATTCCGGGGGATTTTTCCCCCTCCGGGGGATATGGCATGTATGTTTAAACCTAGCAGGTGACGCTAAATATAGACCCAACTTGGCATGGTGTACTGCAACAGTATTTGTCCCTGACTGTCATCTTTATCTTAAATGATTTTATCATTCTTACACTGTCCTATAAACGAGATAAGTAGAGTTATCAGAACAAATCATAACTGGTTATTCCATATTTGACTCCTTTTAAAATCAGAAACATTTTAACAAACAAGCGTTGCTATCAACAAACGCTATCATTCCAACATGGTTCATTCTGCAGGTAATTATGTTATATATTTTAAGAATTGGTTAACGTATCGCTCTCTTTGTATATAACTACTGTTTAACAGTTATGGTCTGATGTAATATCATTTCTGCTTATATGTATATTTATATTGTGTGCATTTATTGCGTGTACATATATGTTGTTTTGTGTGTATATATTATTGTGGGTGTATATATTGTTATGTGAACTCGTATATAATGCTCGTGTGTATACTGTTCTGTGTGTATTTATTGTGTGAATATATTGTTCTATTTATATATTATGTTCTCTGTGTATATATCGTTCTGTGTGTATATATATATTCTGTGTATATATTGTTATGTGTGTCCATATTTTTCTGTGTATATATATTTTTCTGTACAAATACATGTATTGTGTTCTGTGTGTGTATATATTGTTCTTTGTGTTTATACATGTTTTGTGTTCTGTGTGTGTGTATATATTGTTCTTTGTGTTTATACATGTTTTGTGTTCTGTGTGTGTGTATATATTGTTCTTTGTGTTTATACATGCATTGTGTTCTGTGTGTGTGTATATATTGTTCTTTGTGTATATACATGTATTGTGTTCTGTGTGTGCGTGTGTGTGTGTGTGTATATATTGTTCTTTGTGTTTATACATGTATATTGTTCTGTTTGTGTGTACATATTGTTCTTTGTGTTTATACATGTATTGTGTTCTGTGTGTGTGTTTATATTGTTCTTTGTGTGTATACATGTATTGTGTTCTGTGTGTGTGTATATATTGTTCTTTGTGTTTATACATGTATTGTGTTCTGTGTGTGTATATCTATTGTTCTTTGTGTTTATACATGTATTGTGTTCTGTGTGTGTGTGTATATTGTTCTCTGTGTATAAAGTGTGTGTATATATTGTTCTCTGTGTATATAGTGTGTGTATATATTGTTTTTGTGTATATAGTGTGTGTATATTGTTCTCTGTGTATATAGTGTGTGTATATATTGTTTTTGTGTATATAGTGTGTGCATATATTGTTCTCTGTGTATATAGTGTGTGTATATATTGTTCTCTGTGCATATAGTGTGTGTATATATTGTTTTTGTGTATATAGTGTGTGTATATATTGTTCTCTTTGTATATAGTGTGAGTATATATTGTTCTCTGTGTATATAGTGTGTGTATATATTGTTCTCTGTGTATATAGTGTGTGTATATATTGTTTTTGTGTATATAGTGTGAGTATATATTGTTCTCTGTGTATATAGTGTGTGTATATATTGTTTTTGTGTATATAGTGTGTGTATATATTGTTCTCTGTGTATATAGTGTGTGCATATATTGTTTTTGTGTATATAGTGTGTGTATATATTGTTCTCTGTGCATATAGTGTGTGTATATATTGTTTTATGTGTATATAGTGTGTGTATATATTGTTCTCTTTGTATATAGTGTGAGTATATATTGTTCTCTGTGTATATAGTGTGTGTATATATTGTTCTCTGTGTATATAGTGTGTGTATATATTGTTTTTGTGTATATAATGTGTGTATATATTGTTCTCTGTGTATGTAGTGTGTGTATATATTGTTCTCTGTGTATATAGTGTGTGTGTATATTGTTCTCTGTGTATATAGTGTGTGTATATATTGTTCTCTGTGTATATAGTGTGTGTATATATTGTTTTTGTGTATATAGTGTGTGTATATATTGTTTTTGTGTATATAGTGTGTGTATATATTGTTCTCTGTGTATATAGTGTGTGTATATATTGTTTTTGTGTATATAGTCTGTGTATATATTGTTCTTTGTGTATATAGTGTGTGTATATATTGTTCTCTGTGTATATAGTGTGTGTATATATTGTTTTTGTGTATATAGTGTGTGTATATATTGTTCTCTGTGTATATAGAGTGTGTATATATTGTTTTTGTGTATATAGTGTGTGTATATTGTTCTCTGTGTATATAGTTTGTGTATATATTGTTCTCTGTGTATATAGTTTGTGTATATAATGTTCTCTGTGTATATAGTGTGTGTATATATTGTTTTTGTGTATATAGTGTGTGTATATATTGTTTTTGTGTATATAGTGTGTGTATATATTGTTTTTGTGTATATAGTGTGTGTATATATTGTTTTTGTGTATATAGTGTGTGTATATATTGTTCTCTGTGTATATAGTGTGTGTATATATTGTTTTTGTGTATATAGTGTGTGTATATATTGTTCTCTGTGTATATAGTTTGTGTATATAATGTTCTCTGTGTATATAGTGTGTGTATATATTGTTCTCTGTGTATATAGTGTGTGTATATATTGTTCTCTGTGTAAATAGTGTGTGTATATATTGTTTTTGTGTATATAGTGTGTGTATATATTGTTCTCTGTGTATGTAGTGTGTGTATATATTGTTCTTTGTGTATATAGTGTGTTTATATATATATTGTTTTATGTGTATATAGTGTGTGTATATATTGTTCTCTGTGTATATAGTGTGTGTATATATTGTTCTCTGTGTGTATATAGTGTGTGTACATATTGTTCTCTGTGTATATAGTGTGTGTATATATATTTTTTTTTTGTATTTAGTGTGTGTATATTGTTCTGTGTGTTTATATAGTGCTCTCTGAATGTATAGTGTGTGTGTGTATGTATTGTAATGTGTGTATATTTTGTATGTACTTATTGTTATGAACACTTATATTGTTTGTTCAAATTATATGTATATTGTGTGTATATATTTATTGTTTTGCATGACTCAATTCACAAAACGATCAAAGCTTAGTACGTTGATTCTGTTTCTTTTCGATAAATCTTACAGAATCATTTTGGCATGATTATTTGGAAGGTAGCAATTCTCGTTGGCTGCGTTATGATATAAAACAACGCAACATTCGGTGTCTTGCAAAGTGGACTTTACGTTAGAAAATTCAATATATAAGCAATAAATACTTATGTTTAATGCATGTTGTTCTTGCATCTGTCAGTGTAAACAATGCGTTTTTGAACAGGGTTGTCTTCAACCCTGTTCAGTGTAGCCACAAACTCGACACTCACAACAGAAAATTCCTATTAATAGTAACAAATGTCGCCAGCCGATTTACCACCAAAAATATTGTTTGAGAAAGTGGAAACTATATTAATTGCAAGCTATGTTTCAAATAATCGAGGTAGATTTGACAAAGCAAGAAGCAATCATAACGCAATATCTATTTAAATAATTTAATCTGTTGAACTTAGATAAAGATAACATTAAAGTAGTATCCCTGCACCAAAAGATGAATAGATGAATGAACTTCGAAACGTAAACAAAGAATTACTATCCACTCTAAGCGCATCATTCAATCACGTGACACAATGATAAAGCCAAGTGAAGTTACAGTCGAAGAGAGATAATCATGTAATGAGGTAATGCAGTAAGTTAATCAGATTTCTCTGCCTTGCCTTTGTAAAGAAGAAGCGGGAAATCCAAGCTTGATTGATTGTCGTGCACATTTGAAGTCTACAGAGATGTTTGTTTTACTTTGTTTTAGAAAACTTGATTTACTTGGAAACTGATGTTCTAATGGTTAGTATTGATTTGCATTTGTAGTCTTTTGTGTTTCTCTTGGGTTAGCAATGGATTGGAATGATCATTATTTCATTCAGCTGCATTTATTTAGTTTTGTCATGTATTTTTACGACATCAGCAGATTTTGTATTTAAACCGAGAATGGCAGTTCTGTGATATTCTTTTAGCCTCTTTCCATATACTAATATATGTGGGTTTGGTTACTGATGATAACATGCATGGATAACAGAAGTCACCATGGGAGTACGAGGGAGTAGGAGTGTTTGATTCCATAAATCAGTAAGTTCCATGTCAATAGTTTGTTTTATGATGAACTGTGTTGTTGTTGTTGTAATCGCTGGTATTATATGTGTGTTTTATATGCTTTTGCCATTAAATTTAATTTGCCACTGCACACGATTAAATCATACATGGTATAAGATATTAGACTGTTTACGATGCTAACTTATAAACATGTTATTATTCATTATCTTATAGTTGTTTATATTTTCATGACGCTCCGATATTATATATATCTCATTCGATAATGTTGAATATAGAAATATTGAAGAACACTGTGTTTGTTGTTTGAATTTTAACTGCTACATATGGTAACCTGGACATATAGACCCAACCTCGCTTAGGAATTACAAATATATTCTCATCTTAAAACCTGGAATGATCTAGAAAGCAACAATGGTCTCATTGATCTCAATTATCACACAGTTTCCCTGCTTAAAACGTCACGTGATAGCCCACGTGGGAATAACAAACGTGCTAAAGTGCTGACGAGTTACCTGACGATATAGAAATAGAAGAGAGTTGCTGACCATATAGACAATGAAGGAAAAAAAGTTTTGAAATTAAAGATGTTATGCTAACTTTATATGATGTATATACATCTACAATTGTTTGAAATCAATTATTTAATTTTTCATCATTTTAATTAAGAAACCATTTCTCTTTAATCTGTTTTATTTTCGAAGTTGTTTTGTGAATAACAAGGCAAACATAGGCAAACTCTTTCTAATGAGTAAAGTTTGATTAGTATATATATACTCATATGTAACACCATATGATGGAGTTCTTCTCGGATTGGTTACGTTCTCCATCATTGTTTGCCTTCTTACACAGTGACATTAATTTTATTGTTAATTTTTCATTTACCATCATGCATCAATAAACCTGGGGCGGCCCCTATGGTTGTAGATTCACTGTGCAACATATCAGCACCTTATTAATACACACATGATAGTAAATCATAATGATGAAACCCCGTATAATTGAAGCATGATGTTAAAGATAAGAATTGTTAAAGATAAGATAAGAAGATAAGAACATCATTATTTTTTTATTTACCATCATGCTTCAATAAACCTGGGGCGGCCCCTATGGTTGTAGATTAACTGTGCAACATATCAGCACCTTATTAATACACACATGATCGTAAATCATAATGGTGAAACCCCGTATAAAACCCTGTTCATACAGCGCTATCAGCGCTTTGATTGATTCTGCAAGCAAAAACGTTCATATTAATGAGAAGCACTAACTGATATCTAACCCAAATTCATGATATTGTAATATGACATATGCACGCTCATTACATGGTCCCATAACGCGTTGGTACCTTTTGGGGCCGGCATTAACGATAATCTGGTACCTTATGCTCCCGGCCTTACCGTTACATTGGTTAGTTGGTACCGTTAACGCTATGTTGGTACCTTCTGGCTATCGGCATTAACGATATGTAGATACCTTCTGGTTCCCGGCATTAACGATATGTTGGTAACTTCTGGCTCCCGGCATTAACACTAAGTTGGTACGGTCTGGCTCCCGGCATTAACGCTATTGTGGTACCCTCTGGCTCCCGGCATTAACGATATGGCGGTACCTTCTGGCTCCCGGCATTAACGATACGGTGGTACCTTCTGGCTCCCGGCATTAACTCTGCGTGATATCGGAAATCAACGCTTATACCATAAATCATATGACGGAGTATGATATTTTTACACACAGGTTGTGCCCTGAGAGCGTTGCTGGCAGTGATCTATTTGTCATCAACCCTCGCGAATTCATATGGTAAGTGTATCTTTGGATTTTGTATTCTATTTAAGGCAATATGCTAATCAGAGATTTAGCTCTGGAAGAGGTGTTGAAACTTTAATGTTCTTGAAAAAAAGTTAGAGGACTTTTGACATAAGATAAAATTAAAAAAAAAATATTCATATTATTTTCTATACTAAAAATGGAGCAAAGAAATTATTGCGTGCATACGTGCGTGCGTACGTGTGTGCGTG
The DNA here is from genome assembly GCF_026914265.1 of Mya arenaria. NCBI lineage: Eukaryota > Metazoa > Mollusca > Bivalvia > Myida > Myidae > Mya > Mya arenaria. The sequence goes on from NC_069128.1 coordinate 24,395,716, forward strand.
CATGCGTGCGTGTATATTTGGTATAGTTTTATGTTGCCGTCCATTAAGGTAACAACTGAAAATACCAGCCCCAAAAATATCTTACTCGAAAATGTTTTGGGTAATTGGCTCTGATAAGAGATTGCTTAGTTGGTATAAAAATATCGTATCAATTACTAGACATTAAATATTAAACCTTAAAAGATCATTTTAGATTTGACAGACTTGCCTCCCTTGTTACAATTCAAATTCTACGTTAACAGACACACAATTGCTAAATAAAGCAATAGAGTATAAATGTTAAATTTCGGTTTAAAGCTGCACTCTCCCGAATCGACCGTTTCGTCAACTTTGTTATTCTTGTCTTAAAATCAGCCAATGTTTGCGTAAATGTCTGGAAACCAGTGATATAAGTCTGCTGACAAAAGATCAGATCGCAGGTTTTCATATTTACGTTCAACCATTGAAGTTTTTTATGCCGAACAACTCATTTTTCGTAAAGGGTTAGTAACGCTTTTAGCCATCAACCATTAAATTTCGGACGTAAATATGAAAACTGCGATGTGATATTTTGTCAGCTGTCTTATATCACTGGCTTCCAGACCTAAATGCAAACATTTGCTTATTCCAAAATAAAATAAAAATGTTGTCAAAACGGTTAATCTGTGAGAGTGCAGCTTTAAGATCGAAAATTATATCAGCAACTGATCACAGACCAGTGAAATAAATGTTTACCTTTCACACAAAAAAAATATAACAAAAAGGTTTAGGAAAATGTTAAAAATGTTAATTTAATTGGCATTTATTGGTAAATTACTGTTGAAACGGTTCCACGCGTACTAGGAAAACGTCAACAAACCAGGTATTTTTCATTTCACGGCGTGGAATCATTTTAGGGATTCGGATTGTTTTTTGTTTTTTTTCAGATCGCTAGCGTTATATATCCGATAACCATCTCACAAGTCCATTTTCAGGCTAATACAAAGAGTTATGCTAAAAAAAAATAACCATTTCCTTCAATACAATGAATACAGAGTTGTGCTTTGCGCCATTGCTTTTTATGGGATGAAATAATATCTTCAGTATGCCAACCTGATACATGTAGGAATTCAGGCACGTGCAGCCCGCGTTTTTACTGGCCTTACTATCACTGCGACTGTATCCATGGATACTACGGACACCATTGTGAACGTAAGTGTATTCTAAATATATTACATGTACATTTTCTGAACACATATCGCGATAATTCGGCATCTCATATCGCATTAAACCCTCAGGCACTTGCAGCCCACGATATCTCCGGTCATAGAATGATTGCAACTGTAACCATGGATACACTGGTTCCAATTGTGAGTACTTCTCCAGCATGTATAATACTTCCCGACCACATGACGGGATTACACAACACCTGACATCTTCATCACAACTCCGTGCCTAGCAGCCTTCTACTCCCTTGTTACTGAATTCATTTCTTAAGTGAATCCCATTACCTTTGACATAAAAGTCATATGATAGTTTATGCCTGCTGATATTCTATGCATTTACTTTTACAAAATGACATCACGGAAATGTTGAGAACTCGTTAAAAATGTGTGTTTGTGCCAAAGTTAAAATTCGACATTCAAATACGAATGGCAATAAAAGCAACATTAAAAATTGAAATATACTATTTTTTCGTCCATTAACTGCCCGCAATGGGCATTTTCCATTTTCTCAATAAAAAGAAGTTACAGTGAGTATTAACCAAAGACGGGGTATGTTTCATTTTGTTCTCGACAGATCTGCTCGCTTCGCCGACCACACAACCAATTGTGACTACATCTACACCAGCACCAACACAACCAACAACAAGGTCGCCCAAAACTACACCGTTGACACGAAGGTTGACGTCTACACCGGGAACAACAATAAAACCATTGGGTAAGAAATGTATTAAGCATTTGTAACATCAGCTGAGAAAATGAGTCAACAGAGGTCAAAGTGGCATGTTCATTTTTGCGAAATATTGTGTCTCAAATGCTCGGTCATGTAACAAATGCCATCCTCCTTTTCCAGCAAGATACCATTGTTCCAAATACTTAGCGTGTAACAAATACTATCGTCCTTTTCCAGCAAGATACCATTGTTCCAAATACTCAGTGTGTTACAAATGTCATCCTCCTTTTCCAGCAAGATTCCATTGTTCCAAATACTTAGTCGTGTTACAAATGCCATCCTCCTTTTCCAGCAAGATACCATTGTTCCAAATACTTAGTCGTGTAACAAATGCTATCGTCCTTTTCCAGCAAGATACCATTGTTCCAAATACTTAGTGTGTAACAAATGCCATCCTCCTTTTCCAGCAAGATACCATTGTTCCAAATACTTAGTGTGTAACAAATGTCATCCTCCTTTTCCAGCAAGATACCATTATTCCAAATACTTAGCGTGTAACAAATGCCATCCTCCTTTTCCAGCAAGATACCATTGTTCCAAATACTTAGTCGTGTTACAAATGTCATCCTCCTTTTCCAGCAAGATACCATTATTCCAAATACTTAGCGTGTAACAAATGCCATCCTTCTTTTCCACCAAGATACCATTGTTCCAAATACTCAGCCGTGTTACAAATGCCATCCTCCTTTTCCAGCAAGATACCATTGTTCCAAATATTTGGTTGTATAACAAATGTCATCCTCCGTTTCCGTTAAGATACCATTGTTCCAAATACTTGGTCGTGTAACTAATACCATCCTCCTTTTCCAGCAAGATACCATTGTTCCAAATGCTCGGTCATGTTACAAATGCCATCCTCCATTTCCAGCAAGATTCCATTGTTCCAAATACTTGGTTGTGTATAACCTTGCTGAAAGTATTGTATCCACACACGAAAACGCCACAACCTGCTCGTCGGCTTTCGTCCTCGATACCTGCCCGGTTAAGCACCCGGCGGAGTGGCGTGTTGGCAGAAAGGTATATAATTACATTGCAATTCATACAATGCAATACAAACTATATGGACAAACACAATAGCCAGTAGGCGAATACCTACAAGCCAAACATATTTTACTTTACAACACGAACAGCTGTTAAAATACACGGGGATGGACATATTTAACTACAAACTGTATTATATTGAAAACAAAACGTTTATAACTCGAACAACATAGGAATACAAGTAAATCGTTTCCGATTTCACTGCCAATCAATAAAGCTCGGAATCTCTGTGGTGTTCTCTTTGCTTAGGTAAAGTTGAGTCTGAGTGCTATCTCCACACTTAAAACAGTCACCATTTTGTAAGAGTTAACGTTAACTACAGTGTTCATTAAAAATGCCACACTCGTCTTTCCGTTGCAATTAACTTCACAACAACGCTATTTTGTCCGGTGACAGTAAAAATAGGGTCATACACAGAAAAAGTATCGGTCGAGAAACTGGAAACAAACATGTTTTGTTTTACCTCACTGCTGCAGTATTTGTAGGCAAATCACACTCTTTTGCTCTTTCAGATAATGACGAATTGTGATACCATTCCAGCCTACACTGCTATTGTTTCTAGCACTGGGAACCAGCACGTTTCTAAGAACTCTATATCCGGTATATTTATAGAGTGTCTCAACAATCCCGATGGATTTAAGGTACGGTGATATGGATTTAAGGTTCGATGATATGGATTTAAGGTACGGTGATATTGATTAAGGTACGGTGATATGGATTTAAGGTACGGTGATATGGATTAAGGTACGGTGATATTGATTAAGGTACGATGATATTGATTTAAGGTACGGTGATATGGATTTAAGATACGGTGATATGGATTAAGGTACGTTGATATGGATTAAGGTACGGTGATATGGATTTAAGGTACGGTGATATGGATTAAGGTTCGATGATATGGATTTAAGGTACGGTGATATGGATTTAAGGTACGGTGATATTGATTAAGGTTCGGTTATATGGATTTAAGGTACGGTGATATTGATTAAAGTACGGTGATATTGATTAAGGTACGGTGATATGGATTTAAGGTACGGTGATATTGATTAAGGTACGGTGATATTGATTAAGGTACGATGATATTGATTTAAGGTACGGTGATATGGATTTAAGGTACGGTGATATGGATTAAGGTACGGTGATATGGATTTAAGGTACGGTGTTATGGATTAAGGTACGATGATATGGATTTAAGGTACGGTGATATTGATTAAGGTACGGTGATATTGATTAAGGTTCGATGATATTGATTTAAGGTACGGTGATATGGATTTAAGGTACGGTGATATTGATTAAGGTTCGATTTTATGGATTTAAGGTACGGTTATATGGATTTGATTTAAGGTACGGTGATATTGATTAAAGTACGATGATATGGATTTAAGTAGGTGATATGGATTTAAGGTACGATGATATTGATTAAGGTACAGTGATATGGATTAAGGTACGGTGATATGGATTTAAGGTACGGTGATATGGATTAAGGTACGGTGATATTGATTTAGGTACGGTGATATGGATTAAGGTACGGTGATATGGATTTAAGGTACGGTGATATGGATTTAAGGTACGGTGATATGGATTAAGGTACGGTGATATAGATTTAAGGTACGGTTATATGGATTTAAGGAACGATGATATGGATTAAGGTACGATGATATGGATTTAAGGTTTTATGTTTTAAGGTATTATAAATCCTGGTGGATTTACGGTATGATGATACATATAATGACACTTTCATTTGATGTACAGAGATGATTGAATTCGAAATCAATGCTTGCTCGCCTCATTTACTCCGGCCCTATTAACTGTTAAGATTTAACACTATATGTTTTAACTATTACTTCGTTACAAAAGGCGCAATCCAGTGTATGCAAACAAAGTAGACATTAAATGCACGACTGTGAAACTAAAAATATTTCGTGATACTTAAATTATATGTTTTATTAAATTTTAGATGGCGGTTCAGAACTGTGACAGCGCCCCCTACATTGAGCACGTGGTCAGTCGAGGCAACAACGATAGGACAGACCCGGATATCTACTTTACCATCAGTTAAATTTTGATGACGTGTTTATGAAATTTCTGTTGGAATTTCTGTTCAATTATATCATTTTCTTTACCGAACAGAACAGACATTTTTTTCCTTAAGCATCAGCTTAATCCACCAAGATTGTAGCTTAAGCAACATCTCATCGTCACATCACACAAATATAAAACACACGCACGCACGCACGCACGCACGCACGCACGCACACACACACACACACAAAATCAATACATATATATGTACATTTAAATTGGCAATGACTTTGCTGATTATATGTTCATATAGTCATATATCACGCATCCAACACAAATGACGAAACGCTTTTGGTCCAGGGCTGGTCACATGGTGACCCCATATTTTTCCATATTGGGTCACCAAATTTATATCGTACCAAAAATGGCGTCTATTTTCCGATTCCGATGAATATTCCGATGAATAAATGAAACACATAAACATGAAAACAGGTGGTCGACGTGATATATACGTTACGGCATTGGTAGGTGACCCGATATGGGATATACGGGGCGCAGAAAACAATATCGGGTCACCAACTAACCCAATAACTTAAATTATTGATTGCATATTTTCGTGGTACGATAAGCATGTGTATCAGTGTTTTACACCTTTTTGTGAATTGGCCAGGGCCTTAAGAATTATGAAAAAAGCGACATAATGTCTATAATTATGATGTACGATATTATACTTCAAACAAGGAAACAAAGCAAAGGCACTTTAAGAAGATGTGAGATTATGAATGCACTTAAACATTACTGTAGTACTTGACTTGTTACGAGTTGCGAGAAAAAAATTATTGTGAATTTTAAGTCAATTTTTTGACTTCATTGACAGCAATACAAGTTGAAAGGGACTTTATTGACGGCAATACGTGGTGACAGAGACTTCATTGACAGCAATACGTGGTGAAAGAGACTGTATTGACAGCAGTATGTGGTTACATTGACTTCTTTATCAGCAATATGTGGTGACAGAGACTTCATTGACAGCAATACGTGGTGACAGAGACTTCATTGACAGCAATACGTGGTGACAGAGACTTCATTGACAGCAATACGTGTTGACAGAGACTTCATTGACAACAATACGTGGTGACAGAGACTTCATTGACAGCAATACAGGGTGATAGGGACTTTATTCACAGCCATGTGGGGTTAAATAGACTGCATAGACAGTAATGCAGGGTTAAAGAGAGACTTTATTGGCAGCAATTGGGGTAACAGAGACTTCGTTGACGGCAATACGGGGTAACATAGACTTCGTTGACGGCAATGCGGGGTAACAGAGACTTCATTGACATCAATGTAGGATAACAGAGACTTCAAGAGAGACTGTATTGGCAGCATTACATTGGTACTGGGACTTCTTTGACAGCAATGCGGGGTAACAGAGACTTTATTGACAGAAAGCGGGGTTAAAGAGAGACTTCATTGATAGCAATGCAGAGTAACAAAGACTACATTGACAGCTATTCGGGTTAGCAGATATTTCATTTACATGCAATGCTGGGTAACAGAGACGTTTTCATTCTCATGCACAATCTACATACCTAGTGACCCCATATATCGTGTGCGTCATTTAAAAGGGATGTTTGAGTAGATAAACAGTCAAAATTAAACCATAACAAATATTACTTAATCGCTTTTTTGGCCTTAAAATATTATACAATTATATTTCAGTGAAATAAAAAAAATGCGATTATAAGTAGATGGTAACTACATGTAACTATAACGTTTTTTAGGTCATTTATTTTACATAATCTGTAATCAGGAAGCAATTCCCTTTCATATGATATAAATAATTACATGGGGACACCAGGCATGAACAGTTAACATGTAGCGTAACACTACGGAGAACTCTCTAAGTGTCCACTTAAACATCGTCTGCTTCCAGAAGTAATCTCTAGTCCAAAAAGAACTCAACCGGGTGAACTCACCCGTCCCTTTCTGCTTCTCATAGAAAATGATCCAGCTTAAATACTATGAATATGAGGCAAATGTGACAGCTTAACAACCCAAAGCGCATGTGTACCAAGTCGGCTGTCAACCTCTTCCGCATTCAATGACAATCAAATTATTTTAATATGCCTTACTATAATTACTAAACATTCAGTATGAAGACAAATATCCATTTAATTAAAAGCTAATTATATCATAAAATTAACCGTAATAAGATCATTATGTTACAAACATTGCTGTCGATAGATGAATAAAATGACAACAAATTATAGTGGCACATCGGAAACCTCAAGGCAGCAGACACTGGAGTGCCAGAAATGTGTATGCGCTTATTCCGCAAAGTATTGTACATAATTTATGAAGGCGCATAAGGAGAAATCCTGGTAATAACGATCGTCATATAGACATAACATGTCAATATACCTTTTGTGAACATACAGGTACACCGGCCGTTTTATTAAAAACTAAATAACTCATTTGGTTTTGTCAAAGTTAGCCAAAATGTTTATTGCTTGCCCAATATGTATCCACTAGTTATTATTAACAAATCAAATTATTTAAGTGTAAACTAGCCAAAAGGTAAGCTGTGGACAACGTATGGTGTAGTCAAACTCACAGTGGCTTGATGACAAAGGCTCATTAAAGTCACAATAAATAATTTCAACTAGCCAACATTATATTTTATACATACTTGAACATGTCTATTATCAATATAATACATTGCCATAAACATAAAATGAGATTTGAAAAAAAAATAAAAAATACCCTATACTGTAATATGAAACGGGTACTACGTCATTTTGACAGCATAATGTCTGGCTAGCGCTTGTGATATTTCGCATTTTGAAGCATTTTCGTCGTCTCCTGTTTCCCTTGACAAGAATACAGGTGTTTACGTGTATATAACGGGCCACTGCATCTGTGAGCCAGGTATTTTGTTTGTAGGTTACGAAGAAGTTATAATTTTCAACGAGAATTGGTCTTTGTTTATATATAATGAATAAATAGAGGATATTTGTTTATTTCAGTGTAAGATCGTATTTTATTTCACGAGTGTCATAGAAAAACATATTTTCACGAGTGGCGAAGCCACGAGTGAAAATGTAGTTTTTTTATGATCACGAGTGAAATTAAATACGATCTTACACTGAAATAAACAAATTTTCTGTTTCTTTTATGCTTATTTTCGGAGTTTTATTTGTTTTTTTCTATTTATTTCTGAATTACCCCCTTTTTGAAAAGGGTGGGCTTTACGCCGCTACCCGTGGAGCGCCCCTCATGCATAATTATAGCTGTCAACTTTTCTACTTTCGGTTTGCTGAGAAATAGTTCTCTGCTATTCATTCTTATAGCTTAATATTCGCTCGTTTTTTCTTGCAAAGCTTTATGAACAGTAGAAAACGAAGTATTATTAGTGCACAAATGTTCCAAAAAATAATGAAAACACTTTATTTTAACCAAATTACTACGCCGCTATTTATAGAATGAAAATTTGGAAGGTCAAATGTACAGCAAAACAAATGTGGATACTCATTTGATTTTAACCATTCTTCTTAGTTATATATTTTTTTTTAAACATTTTTTTACATAATTTACTGAAGTCCAGTGTTCTGTTTTGACCAAGGCAAGTACTGTACATGTAACAACAAAGGATTTTAAAAGTAGTTCTGAAAATTGATATTTTCACTCCTTATTTTGCAGTGAAAATATCAAATTGATATTTTCACTGTTGTTATTTCACTTTTAAAACCCCATATTTCATCATAAAGCATGAAAGAAAATAACGTTCTTAAATAAAGCCTGATAATAAAAAAGCTTCCCTACCCTACCTATTTTTGAAAAGGATTTAACCCTAACCAAACCAATTTCTTTTGGCCCTAATAAAATGTATGTATTTTTTATTTGATGCAATATTAAAAACAAACACAATACAACTGTTATATAACATGTACAATGTCATGTAATTTAAAAACAAAAAAAAAGTGATATTCTACACAAAAATGTATAGAAAATATATTTGTTTCTAAGGATGGATGTTATAATCATTACATTGCACGCAATGTCATTTTGCATCGAACAGACAGACAGACCTTTTGCTACGTTTTGACGGTTGCTTTAAAGGTACTCGCTCATGATTTTGGACCCAAAATTACTGCACGGTAATAACTATGAAAATTCTAATTGTTGTATTATTTTACTCTATAATATCGACATTGCAGAAAAAAAATCAAGTGCAAGAAAATATTTTGGTGTCAGTGGGAAGCGAACCCACGCCGGTAAAATCAAGAATAAAACCGACACATTAACCACTAGGCCACAATGACTTTACAGTGATAAATGTTTTGACATTTTAACAAAACATTGATAACATTACGTGATAATGGCAATGTAACAAACACGCAAACACGCAACAACGAATCGCTCAATCCGCTAAAAACAACTATTGAAAGTGTGGCATTTAAAGACAATATTTGAGCAGCATTTGCTGCTGTGATCCAGCTGTCAGTATCCTAATTTAAACACCACTTTTGAGATGCCACAGTTTATTTCAGTCTATTTCAGTATAACAGTCAGTTTCAATTCCTTAAAGAGAGGCCGATTGAAGTAAAATCAAAAGAAACTGTTCAAGCGCGGCTGCTTTGTGTGATAAGCCCGCCACTTTAGTAGTTTGTTCCACGTACAGTCGAATCTCGTTGGCTCGAACTCCCAGGGACCGACGAAAATACATCGAGCTACGAAAAAATCGAGCCAAACGGAAAGGCTTACCTTCAGTTTGAAGAAATCGGTCCTTTATATCCTGTTCGAGCCAACGAGGAATTCGAGCCAAGCAATTTCAGGCGAACGGGGTTCGACTGTAATACGTAAAAATAAGCCAAACAAAAGACAAACCAGCAATTCATAGACATAGACTATAATCTTAAAAAACAACAACATATTAACACTGTCTACAAAGGTTGAATAAAATAAGTAATGTGAACATTTAAATACATAGAAGAAAGAATAGTGTTCAAAAGTTCACACACTATATCCACTAATCTTCGGTGAACTATATCCGCATATACCATTGAACACACGACGTGAGCACTGCTGACAAACAACCACAAAAAGAGGGTAATAACGTAAATTGCTATCAAATTATCAAAAAAAAAGAAATATGATCAATCTCAATTCCCGCTAAAATAAAATGATATGAAAAAAATGTGTTGACATTTGAGTAATGACAATGACCTCGCAATATCGCGGTGTACCGCTTGTAAGTGAATTCATGAAGATTAATTAATAATACGACAGCATTCGCGATCATAAGGGCAAAAACACTGATATATATGTCAGCTGTACGCTAATATATACAACTCAGCTTATATAAACAGATAGAAATAACATTGAGGAATGATGGTGAAACAGTTTACAATTTGGCTTTCGGCGCTAATTCTTGGGATTAACAATTCTTATGGAAGAAGATTTGATTTGAAGTGTGTGACCTCGTGGTAAGTGTGTAAAATTTTGTTTGCGGCATTTTTCAGATGTTTCAATTATACGTGTAGCCTTGATATGAATAAAAAATACTTCCAGCTTATTTCTGACTAACTGACTCGATCATCAAGTTCAAATCTATGGTTTTCTGTTCTAAAGCAAGAAAGTGCAAGAACTTCACAAACTGTGTTTCAAGTCTAAGTAAGAGTTCATTTTGGCGATCTACGGAAACTTGAGCGAGCGCAGCGAGACCACAGGCCAAGAAAGCTGGTACTATTTTCTGTAGATCGCCAAAATGAACTCTAACTTATTTGTTGTTCGCAATAAGTTGACCCACAAGATCCGCCCTTTGTGTAGTCGTGTGTTGTTTTGGCGCGAAGGTTAACCACCCAGACGTTCGTTTCATCAAATGAGTGTCTGGCGATGGTAAATTGTCGCGGCTCATGAAAAAAGCAAATAAAATTGATTGATGTAAGTACAAAAAAATGGAAAGGCACCGAAACATGAACGTTTTATTATAATATACTTTGATGTTTCGGTGTTTTACCTTTTATTTTCGTTTAAAAATCAGCAAATTGTTGATATTTAGATTATTATATCTAGATGAGATTATAAGATCTAGGTTAAATTATAAGATCGAGCTGCGCTCGCTTCATTTTCTGAAGATCACAAATAATAACTCTAAAATATACGTGAATATGGCCTTGGTCTTACATCAAAATATCCTTCGGTTGGACTTGGTTTGGGATTATTATTTCACTTATATTCTTACTTACATTATCATTCAATAAATATTGGTTGGTGTAAATGCACCAGCCCTTTTCAATCCAATAGCTGTTAGTGGTTCTTTTCCCATTAATGACCTCCGGATTTGTGAGAGCGCAAATATAAATATATACTTCCCGTCAGTGCTCCGCTAGAACGAGATTTACGATAACATCAGGATTAACCGTTTGAATCTGGGGTCTACTTCAGTAATGTTCGGATGTGGGATCATTTGTGCTGTTCATGTACGTATCTGTTCTGTATTTTCCAGCACCAGCAGTGACGTAGACTCTGTAGCACGTGTTGTGTTTGGCGAGTCCCGGGGGGAGGCGTACAGGGGACAACTAGCGGTCGCTTACAGTGTGGTCAACAGAGTCAAACATCAGGCATATCCTAACACAGTTAGTAACATAAGCATTCTGCCTCTATGCGTTATATTCCCTTCAGATTCAGCATATTCTGCTTATAAGGAACTTATCGGGACATCCAAAATACCTTGTTTATTACTGGAGGTCGTTTATGATATTCTGCAACAACAATGTCAGTACAACTTCCGGTATATACATGTATTAACCCTTGCCACATGACCCAAAGGTTACGTCAGACTTACTTTATATATGAGGTACACAGGGGTTGTATAACTGTATTAACCCTGGTCAGATGACCCAAAGGTTACGCCAGACTTACTTTATATAAGATGTACACAGGGGTTGTATAACTGTATTAACCCTGGTCAGATGACCCAAAGGTTACGTCAGACTTGCTTTATATATGAGGTACACAGGGGTTGTATACATGTATTAACCCTGGTCAGATGACCCAAACGTTACGTCAGACTTACTTTATATATGAGGTACACAGGGGTTGTATACATGTATTAACTCTTGTCACATAACCCAAAGGTTACGTCGGACTTACTTTATATATGAGGTACACAGGGGTTGTATACATGTATTAACCCTGGTCAGATGACCCAAAGGTTACGCCAGACTTACTTTATATATGAGGTACACAGGGGCTGTATACATGTATTAACCCTGGTCAGATAACCCAAAGGTTACGTCAGACTTACTTTATATATGAGGTACACAGGGGTTGTATACATGTTTTAACCCTGGTCAGATAACCCAAAGGTTACGTCAGACTTACTTTATATATGAGGTACACAGGGGTTGTATACAGGTATTAACCCTTGTCACATGACCCAAAGGTTACGTCAGACTTGCTTTATATATGAGGTACACAAGGGTTGTATACATGTATTAACCCTGGTCAGATAACCCAAAGGTTACGTCAGACTTACTTTATATATGAGGTACACAGGGGTTGTATACAGGTATTAACCCTTGTCACATGACCCAAAGGTTACGTCAGACTTGCTTTATATATGAGGTACACAGGGGTTGTATACATGTTTTAACCCTGGTCAGATAACCCAAAGGTTACGTCGGACTTACTTTAAATATGAGGTACACAGGGGTTGTATGCATGTATAAACCCTGGTCAGATAACCCAAAGGTTACGTCGGATTTGCTTTATATATGAGGTACACAGGGGTTGTATACATGTATTAACCCTTGTCAGATGACCCAAAGGTTACGTCAGACTTACTTTAAATATGAGGTACACAGGGGTTGTATACATGTATTAACCCTGGTCAGATGACCCAAAGGTTACGTCGGATTTACTTTATATATGAGGTACACAGGGGTTGTATACATGTATTAACCCTGGTCAGATAACCCAAAGGTTACGTCAGACTTACTTTATATATGAGGTACACAGGGGTTGTATACAGGTATTAACCCTTGTCACATGACCCAAAGGTTACGTCAGACTTGCTTTATATAAGAGGTACACAGGGGTTGTATACATGTATTAACCCTGGTCAGATAACCCAAAGGTTACGTCGGATTTACTTTATATAAGAGGTACACAGGGGTTGTATACATGTATTAACCCTTGTCAGATGACCCAAAGGTTTCGTCGGATTTACTTTATATAAGAGGTACACAGGGGTTGTATACATGTATTAACCCTGGTCAGATAACCCAAAGGTAACGTCGGATTTACTTTATATAAGAGGTACACAGGGGTTGTATACATGTATTAACCCTTGTCAGATGACCCAAAGGTTACGTCAGACTTACTTTATATATGAGGTACACAGGGGTTGTATACATGTATTAACCCTGGTCAGATGACCCAAAGGTTACGTCAGACTTACTTTAAATATGAGGTACACAGGGGCCTGGTCAGATGACCCAAAGGTTACGTCAGACTTACTTTAAATATGAGGTACACAGGGGTAGTATACATGTATTAACCCTGGTCAGATGACCCAAAGGTTACGTCAGACTTGCTTTATATATGAGGTACACAGGGGTTGTATACATGTATTAACCCTGGTCAGATGACCCAAAGGTTACGTCAGACTTACTTTATATATGAGGTACACAGGGGTTGTATACATGTATTAACCCTGGTCAGATGACCCAAAGGTTACGTCGGACTTTCTTGAAATATGAGGTACACAGGGGTTGTATACATGTATTAACCCTGGTCACATGACCCAAAGGTTACGTCGGACTTTCTTGAAATATGAGGTACACAGGGGTTGTATACAGGTATTAACCCTGGTCAGATGACCCAAAGGTTACGTCAGACTTGCTTTATATATGAGGTACACAGGGGTTGTATAAATGTATTAACCCTGGTCAGATAACCCAAAGGTAACGTCGGACTTACTTTAAAAATGAGGTACACAGGGGTTGTATACATACATGTATATCTTTCAGGACCATTGTCAATATGGTTCATGTTTAACTTTATTTATTTAACAACGATTGAGAAGAAAGTTTTATGAACTTATACTCAGTCACTCCCGTTGGCATGATGTTGCGCGAGAGCCTGATGTTCGGTTTTGGGGTGGGGTAGCGCCCGGAGAAAACCCATGTGTCTAGCTTGGTGACTGACATGCAGCGTAGTTAAATGTAAATAAATCTGACATTGTAACCGTTCATATACATCCGAGGTTGTTTCGAAGGAAAATGGCCGAGGTGATACTATTGCATGGGTTTAAACTTGTAGTTCCTGTTAACAAGTACATAACTCGGCGCTACTAATGTGTTACATAATGTACAATTCAAAACTGTACAGATTACATTTGAATAATGGGAACAGATTAGCTCTTTTATAACATTAGAATACATGCATTTCCTGCTCATACTTTTTTACACTTTTGTTTCAGATCCAAGATGTTCTATCAGCAACCTGGGGCAATGGAAAACATCACGAATACGAAACATTAGATCTACCAGGACACGATATGGCCTGGGTCAAGGCAAAACGCGAAAATAACGATGAATATCTGTACGCATTAATTGCGGCCAAGGAGGCGATCTGCGCATGCGCGGCTGATCCTACGAGGTGCGCAGTGAGCTTCTGCGCAGGAAACGGATGTATTAAAGACAATCAGTGGTATATTGCCACCAACAGAATGACAATCGGCAATCACCATTTTGCATGTAGAGTACCTGCCAATGGTTAGTTGACAGACAACCGAAAATTAGGTTATACTTAAATTCCTGCTTTTTTTTAACAATTTATACTATGCTGAAAAAAAACACTATATAAATGTAAACAGCATACGAACATCAACGGGCCACATTTTGTACGTAATTGTTTGTGTGTGTAAATATGAAAGTATATCGTACTGTTGAAATAATACTACACAGTTATTTACATGAAATGTATAATTGCCACCTTATTATTCAATACCTGTACGTTCTGACGGTGTGTCTGTTTTTTCCTGTATAAAGATGTTACACAAGTTTTCACCACGGCCGGATACCAGAGGGGAACGCCTGTATTACCTGTACGGGTACGTGTATGCACATGTACAAGTTGTACAGATGTTTTTAAATCCCGCTTTCAACCACGTGGTTTGTTTCAGAAACAGTCTAGCTGAGCCTGGGAGACAAAAAATAAATAAAAAATAAGCATATGATTAAGGTATAGATAGAAAAATTCCACAGTTAAAATAGCGCCAAAATATCTTATCTGTACCTGAATCATATACTCGGAGCACAAAAGTCAAATGAGTTAAACGCAATAATGCATCTTAAAAAAGAGTTGCCTCAACCTATTTTTTGCGCCTTTAATGGTAAATCCGGAGTTACCCCAAAATACCAAACTCCAAGTTTTTTTATCTGTTTTGCCACTCAACATTGGAATCATGACACTTAAAAGCCGTTTCTACGTTTTAAATATGATAAATTGTGGATTTTGGAATTTTCGATAAAAAAGGCTATGGAAGGACATGGGGTCATCGTGGACTAACTTGTTTTCTGCATGATTTATTGTAAAATCGTGTGTTTGAATGACATTGTTTTGTTATTTTAATTATCAAATAGTTAAATTATGTTAAAAAAGATTAGAAAAAGTTATTATGAGCGCAAATATGTAAATAAAGAGCACAAACAGTTTTATACGGTAAAAAATCAATGGTCTGCATTAATCAGCCAACTCCCGGTCATAACTTGCATTTGCCATTTCCTAAATCACTATATATACAAATTGCGGTTACTTTGCAGAAACCCCTCGATAAATCATTGCTTATAAGCTATCCGGGGGTAAGATATTAATTTTGCTTTCAGCTATGGTAACTTTATGCTAGGAATCACCGAAAAGTCCAGCTATCTGGCGGTGCACATTAGAGTATGAAAATAGGGTGGGGCCATACCGAAAAAGTCCAGCTATCTGGTGGTGCACATATGAGTATGAAAATAGGGTGGGGCCATACCGAAAAAGTCCAGCTATCTGGTGGTGCACATATGAGTATGAAAATAGGGTGGGGCCATACCGAAAAAGTCCAGCTATCTGGTGGTGCACATATGAGTATGAAAATAGGGTGGGGACATACCGAAAAAGTCCAGCTATTTGGTGGTGCACATATGAGTATGAAAATAGGGTGGGGCCATACCGAAAAAGTCCAGCTATCTGGTTGTGCACATATGAGTATGAAAATAGGGTGGGGCCATACCGAAAAAGTCCAGCTATCTGGTGGTGCATATATGAGTATGAAAATAGGGTGGGGCCATACCGAAAAAGTCCAGCTATCTGGCGGTGCACGTAGGAGTATGAAAACAGGGTGGGGCCATACCGAAAAAGTCCAGCTATCTGGCGGTGCACATATGAGTATGAAAGGAGAGTGCGGCTATACCGATAAAATCTAGCTATTTGGCGGTGCACATATAAGTATGAAAATAGGGTTGGGCCATACCAAAAGCCCAGCTATTTGGCGGTGTACGTAGGCGTATGAAAAGAGGCAGCGGCTATACCGATAAAATCTAGCTATTTGGCGGTGCACATATAAGTATGAAAAAAGGGTGGGGCCATACCGAAAAAGTCCAGCTATTTGGCGGTGCACGTAGGAGTATGAAAATAAGGTTGGGCCATACCGAAAAGCCCAGCTATCTGGCGGTGCACGTAGGAGTATGAAGACAGGGTGGGGCCATACCGAGGAAGCCCAGGTATCTGGCGGTGCACATATGAGTATAAAAATAGGTGTAGTGGTGTCTGATATGCTCTACAGGATCTGATAAGCTCCGCCTACCAGCTAGTCGTCATCGAATAGCTTTCACTGCATTACATTCATGTATTTCAATAATCAAGGTTACTTGTTGTTAAACTGTTGTACCGAATAAACCTATTATACAAATCCCGTTTCGTGTCTGACTTGCCCTTTACATACACACACAAGGATCTGTTACTGAATGTTCTTATTATACATAGCACAGAACAATACAATAGGATGCGGCCATACCGAGAAAGCCCAGCTTTTCGGTTTGTATGAGGCAGTTTTTTATGAGATTAAGATCGAAAATCAAACTGCCTGAACTGGAAGCTCGATGGTCTGAGGGATTAAAAAGTAAATAATAATATGAATGTAATATAAAAAAAATATAAGAAGAAGAAGAGAACAGCTTTGATTTTTTTTCAAAATCATTTTCATCATTTAATGAATAAGAAAAGAATCATTTGAATGTGTGTTATATAGCTTAGCCTAAAGTTCAAAAGCTAAACTGTTAATTTTTCACTAAACATGTTATCTGAGCTAGAAGGTATATATATGAGTATCAGCTTCAGGAAAGCAGTGATTTAAGTAGCATCATGCACCTATATGCCGCCTGTTGAGCAACCTGTTTAGAGTATACATTTATCTACGCAACTGTTTTGAAATAAACACCTGGTTTTATTCACTGTTACTGTTTTGTTCTTAATATAAACATTTTTATCAAATGCGATGCAGCCATGCATAACCTTTAGAAGTTGTTTTGCAACGTTTTGTTGTTACTTTAAATATTCTCTTAATAATAAAAAAACAACAACATTGGTATCCAATATATGGTAAAGAAACCCTAATGAAACTTGATTATAGTCTAATGCTTTAATAGTATGCAAATTGTATCATTATTTTAAGAATGGTGTACAGCCAATTAGCAATAATACTATTTTGCTCTCAGGGATAATGTAGTTTTTTTCTCTCTAGGCTTTCATCCACTCATATCAGGGCTTTCATTTGAACATTGCGCATCCAAAGTATCTTGTATTTTGATAATTTGAAATTCAAGACCAAGTGTCAAAATAAAAATCAACTTAGATGGATAACTGTTTATTTGCAAAGATTATCGGGCGCATTTTTTTCCTTGAAAAGATGTATGAGACATTGGAGAGATTTATACTTATGAACTAGTACAAAAAAAACTACAGCGACAGATCAACATGTCTCTCATTTCATCATAAAAAATACATGATACATATTTTTATTAAAATTGAACAGTGGAAAATTAAACACTACAATAAAATTCATGATAAGAGGGGAGGTCACAGCGTTGTATTGTTGTTTTGAAAAATAATGGTGTAAGATAACCTTTAAATCGCGATAATCACAAACGTAATATATTTTTTATTGAAAACAATTGCGCGTCATTGGAAACAAACAATTATTATTTCTGAAAAATGATATTCGAATATGTATTATAAGAGGTAGTTAAAACCAATCTGTTTTAGTTAAAATAGTTTGGTATAGACATATAAGTCCTTATTTTAATTTAAAATAAAAATACGAATATTGCATTTGAATTATAGCTAATGCTAGTGTGGATTGTTTCATTTCCAGATATGAATGGTTATAATTAATCCCTACAAAACTAGTCCAAAAAGAATTGTTCTCATATCTGACTTTCCTTAGCACCCATCCACCTTTCCAACCCCCTGCATTATCCACAGCAATAATGTTTTATATTGAAGCTGAAACTGTGAGGAAGACGGTTCTTACAATAACCCCTAGCCACAATATATAAATGTAGTGAGTGTGGTTATGAACCAGCCATGTAATCAGCTCAATTGGTTAGAGCACCGTGCATGTGTTTTGGCAGTCATGAATTTGAGTCCTGTACCTGGCTCATTTTACCTCCCAGGTTTACTTAATATATTGCTCGTTCAAAGAAACTTTTTAATCATGAAGTTTTTATTATGATGCCCTGTAACCCCTCACTTTTTACTAAATATCTTTGTATTGTCCAAAATTATAAAAGTTTCTCTGGAGGACCATTACTGGTGTCATGGCTCCATCGTTTACCAGCAACTGTTTGTGTTTATGTCTAATACTGTCAATGTCGTATTAGACGTGCCAGGCTCCTGTCTTTTTGAGACTCTTGCGCACTACATAAGAAACTTTTTACCCATTCAACAAACTAAATATCTGCTGAATTTGATGATCAGTCATGACTGTGTAGAGTAGTGACTTTGTTTATCACCTATAGAAAGTAGGCAGTGTTAAAAGCAAGTGACTGACAAATCAGCAATTTGTATCTGCTATAGTGTAACTGTACACACCTGCTGGTGTGTAAATCAATAAAATGGTCCACCTAACACAGTCATGGTTTCAATAAATTAATACTCAAATTTCGGCAAGAATGAAAAATAAGCTTGTCCCTTATCAAAGAAAAAGTCAAGGAACTGTCATTGCTTTAGTGCCGTTGATGTAAGCAGTTGCAGCATCTTGCAGAAACTTTATCCTTGGTTATAACATAAAAATAGGTTCAAGATATTCAACAAAAAGTTGTTACTTATGTTGCTTTAAGGCAATATGCACATGTATAGTAAGGCTCATATCTATGGCTTTATAAATAGTTGAGTTATTCCAATGGTTTTGCAAAAAAAAACAGATTTGCTCTTAAATGCTATCGTTAGAAGTGTTTAACAATCTGTTATTATTAATACTTTGACATTAACAGATGTTTCCGTCTTATTGTAGGTGAGGCAAGCCTTTTGATGGAGATTTTATTGTCACCCTCCCCCAGCAGCTCCCGCGTTGTGGGAACATACCACATCACAGACAGCCATGTCCATCGGGCTAAACGACCTAGGTAGGAAAGTCTTCTTAAGTTTGTTTAAATCGTATTGCTCACTTTGTAATTAGTTCATTAACATTTCATTTAATATGCTCTACTTATGTCTCCTGGAGGCCTGCCCTTCCACCTTTGTATGGATGTCTGTATGGGCACCCTTCTTCCACGGTTGAGACCAGCACCTAAACACCTCATGCCTTTACAGAATTAAGTGCCTAAGAAAATTAAATACTCCATTTGTTTTGATATATATATAAACTCAAAATCAAAGTGTACAAATCTTTGCAGCGCAATACAATGTGTTCTTTTCCTCCTTCCTGTCCCTCTTTTACAGCACTCTGTCCTTTTTAAATCCTGGCTTAAACCTTGAACATGAATATTTTAGTAACATACAAAAATGTACATGTACTGAATGACCCTTTTTGTTACCATCAAAATGATACATTTTATTCAATATCGCCATCATAAAGAAATTTAAACCAGCATTTCACATGCTCCTGTCGGCTTATGATTGTTTTATGGGCTATTTGTGTTTCCTTTTAATGGTAGATTACCGTTTTATGTATCGATCAGGAACCCTTGTTTGCAGAATAAATTATGATGAAGGCTTGCAGTTGTTCCAATATCTTGATGACAATGAGTTGTAAATCTGCATTGAGGAGATGGAAGCTTATTTCATTTTCTTGTAGTTTTTAGAAAAATCGGACCAATTTTGTTGAATGTATTTTATAAGGTGGATAATAAACAGTATGTTTTAGTGTTAGATCCAGGCAGTATATTTCACAAAGTGAGCACCAAAATCTATATATACTTCATGGGTGGAATATTTACTGTATTTGTATGGAGTGAAAAATTTGCGACTGAAAAAAATCTATTTATTACAGTCATTGAAATTTCACTTCAAATGAACATAAGTCCAACATCTTAATCTAGGGCTTTGAACCAAAAAAATCAATAAGCCCTGCTATATAAAATCCAGAATTCAGCTAGCCCGGGCTATTTTATTGCGTTATTTTTGATTACTGTATTATATGCCTAAAAAGGCTATAAAATGACAATTAATTTAAGTTTATCGGACGGCACACCAAAAATTGTATGTGAAAGTTAGGTTATTACAAAAATGACATTGTTGAAATTGTGTTTCAGCCCAATGTGTTTGCTTTGATTTCGACTTGAAAACAGGCTAAAATTTCAATACAGTGACAAATATCAAATTGATATTTTCACTGTTTGAAACTGTGAAATATTAATTTTATTTCAATCATATTTTTTTTAACACCACTGGACACCATACATGTATAATAAATATAAGACCTTTCAATGATTTACAATCCAAAACAACAAAAAATATGAAATAGGTGGAGGAAAAATTATAAAGCAGCAATTTTGTTTGTGCTCCCACCATTTAGATATTTGCACAAATTATAATGAGAAAGTTCATAATATTAAATTTTGTCACATTAAGCCACTACCCTCACATAAAGCTGCCATCATTGCTATACAATTTTTTGCCTGTTTCAATTGATGACTCAACCATACCCCAGGGCCTCAATGTTTTATTGTTCAACTTTTCACTTTCCAAACAAGGATTATGACTGATTATTTATGATCCATGGTTCTTCAATGGTCCACAATTTTGTTAAATCTTTCTATAAAGGAAACTGCAGGAGATAACAAGTGTTATTGTTTTATTTATAAATAGTGACGGTGGTTGGAATAAAAAATGTAAAAGAATTGTAAAATTAAGTGAAAAAAAAAAACATTGTTGGAGAGTGCATAATGGTTTTAAATATTTTATATCTAAATAATGAAATAATTTTTGGTTTTAATTGTAATTAATGAAGTTAATTAAAATAGACGACCTTCTTGTTACTAAATTTGAAGAATTATAAGTGACAGTGTCTGCATCTGTTGAAACTATGGTGAAACAGGGGGGAATTTAAAAAAAGAAACAGTAAATTGTGAAATAATAGCAAAAAATCGGTTTAGTGGGTCACACCTTTATACAAGTCCATGATAAAAAATGGTAAATTTGTAACCATGATATGTTGGGATTGGAATTATTGAAAGAATGAGCAAGACTGAGTCCCAAAGTTCTTACGGCAGTGGTGCAGCTCCATCAAGGGAACCTATCAAAGTGTTTGTTTTTAGCAGAAGGTGAGTAGTCAGAACAGCATTAACTAGGCCTAATAGTTTGGCATTTCCTGACCCACTTTCAAACCTGCCATCTGAATGATTTTTAACCTTTCTTTGGCTTTTCGTTTCTTGTGGCCTTACATTTAGTTTTTGTTTTAAACAATACAACATAAATTTCAATACAAATAATTAAGAATTTGGTCGTTAGCTAAAAACTTATAAAGATCATTTTCTATGGCATGAAACATTTATGTTTGTCATGTGTGTGTCTTATTGATTTGAAAACATGTGTTTTCTCGAAAATGAATAATTTACTGTAGTTGTGAAGGTATACTGAGGTTTTAGCTATTGTCTAAGGTATAATCAGACAAATTTCATTAGCGCACCAGTCCATTGTAACCACGGCCCCCCAGGTCCGGGGTATACCGGGAATGGCAGGGGAAATGGGCCGTGTTTTTACCTTCCAGGTAGTGCCAAGTAAATGCAGTGGTTTTGTTTTTGCACCGAAAATAGCGGGGAATTGGCCTTACTTAGCATGTCCCCAGGGTGCGGGGGCATTTGGCGGGGTTTTTACCAGCAATTTGTTTCAGCAGGGTAGGGATTTTACGTGGGATTGGCTGAACCAAAAGTCAAAGTCCTTACTATTCAATGGACCTAGGCAGGCTGGGTTACAATTGACTGGTGCATAACGATCATAAAATTGAAACAAAGTTTAAATCAGATATAATTGAAAGTGTCATCATTATGAAGATGGTCACATTTATTACAAAAACATCTATGTCTTATACATTTGAAAAGTTTCCAACATATTGATGGACAAAAAAAAAAGAAAGAAAAAGGATTCAGTTTTCTTACATTCACAGCGCCAAATTGTATATATAATGTTATCACAGGATAAAATTAATCATATGATTATACATGTTTTATGTTCTTTAAGTTAACAAATAAAGTTTTGACAAAAATCAGTTGTTCATGATCATGATGGTGTATCGTCAATACTGAGCACACCCCAATGACTGTTCGACTATATACAAGGGCTGTCATTTCTTAATGCATTTGATGCCAAAACGATAAATATTGCCCTCTGTTATCATAGAAGGCGGTGTTGTCATGCAAACTCTTTATCCATTAAGGTAACTTTTACTCATAGTCAAATGAAACTTGGTTCACCTGTTACCAGAGATAATATCTACAGGGGAAGCAACTGGCAATAGTAATTGTTGAGTTATTCCCCCTTTTTAAACAGTAAAATAACAGCGAAGCATTTAATTGCTTCACGTTGCTCTTGTTTTTCATGCAATTATTTATAATTATCTTCTGTAATTCAATATATAAATTGTAAATTAAGTTTAAGAATTTAGCTTACTGGTATTTTTTTAGTAACAGAAATTAACTAGAAAATTTAAAAAGGTGCGCATAAGTTTGAATAATATATTTTAAAATAAAATAAAAGTTGTTATCTACATAATTTTATGCATCCATAAGATTTGAATATGTTACGTCTAAAAGCAATAATTTTGGATAACCTCGTACATTTCCGTTTTGAGATCATTTTCTCAAAGGAAAGTACTTGAATCAGGAACTTAAAATATATAAAGCAAAGATTCCCATCAACACCCTGCGCCCGCTCGAGTAGTGTATAGCTTGAGGAAAAGCGTATACCTGTCATGTGCCTGGTGTCCCATTTTTGTGCCCACCTGAGCAGTCTTACGACGACTCTTCTTTAATAGTTTTCAAGGTTTCCTTAATGTGAAAAGATATGAAATTACAGTGTTACTTCATACCTTTCACATTAAGTCTTAGAACCCTGAAAACCTTACTGTTTTAGAACAAGTTAGAACACTTTTCCTCAATATTTAAATGTAAAGATACAGTTTAAATATTAACTTTAGTCCAACTAGTTTAAGCTCTATTAAAGGGTCATTCAATAGCGCCATCAGTAATTGAGCTATCTCATTTCTTTGATTTATTACTCAATTAATGAACATTGGCTATTTGGACATATCTTGTTTAAGATGGAAACTATGGATAGCTTTCTCTGGACATTCTAAAGGTTTTAGTGATCAAATGTTTGAACGCGACAGAAAGAAATACTTGTTATGATTTTTGGGAATGGCTGTGTTTTCATGTATTGATTTCAATATAAAAATAATGTCTCAAAATATTTTCTTAAACTTATAAAACCATTATATTTGAGGTCTTAAGCTCATACTTATAATATAGCATAGCAAAATGCAAGGAGCAGATAAACTTAGCTGTAAGATTGTCTACTTTGACGGCTGTGGAATAGTTAATTTGATGAAAATTAGTGGTATTTTATGTAGAAATCTTGTGAAAGAAGACTGCAAAATGATAAGGCACTTCAAATCAAAAAGATAAATGGACAAGTACAAGTTTGTTTGAAAATCAGTCCATTTGTTATCTGTTTGAAAAAGGAAAGTGATTAGATCGGCATTCAAATACATTGTCATCATATCTAGTGTGACAGATATTAACATTTAATGCAGATTTCTGGATGGTTTTTAAGCATGGACTGTATGGCATTTAAAAATTCTGCAAATCAAATATGAGTTATGTGAAATGTTTAAAAAAAAGCTGGATTTTTAAGACTGTTTACTGGGATGAAAGCCTGTTGAATTATTTATTACTAATAGAGCAGGATTATGTAAAAAATTGTCATTTCTGACTGCACTATAATTGGACCATCGTACCATGTTTGAGAGGATTTCCTATGTTTTCGTATCTACATTAACTAACACTTAACAGAACAGTGAAGCCAGTAGGCGGAGTGTTATCGTTCAGTAACTAGCATGCAAATAAATAACAACGCTACTCATCAAACATTGTCCTTGACAACATATGGTACAGAATGGTTACTATGATCACCCCCTACCCTAGGGATTGAAATTTTACACTCCTGCTTCAGCACTCATGTATAATTTCAATAACTTGAGTTTTGGGTGCATTCAGTAATTTATAGCATACAAATTAGTAACAATATTAGATGAGCTTCTAACAGATTCTTCGATGTTTCTACGTTCAAATTAGACAATATGATTGTACATGTATGTTGAAATGGAAAACTATGGACATGTCATGATGTTCTCTCATAGAAGGTAAACTTTAAAACTATGTTAAATTATATATATGTCATTTCTACATACCTCTGTATTTGATAATTTCAAAATTTTGTTTCATCATTAACTTGGTTTATTAAGTGGGTAATTAAATGGTTCATACACAGTGGCAGATCCAAGAATTCATAACTAGGGGGGCAACCGTCAAACAGCCTCAGTATTTTATTTCACTGAGGTATTGAAATGCCATCACATGTAATATAAAATCGTTGATGCATTTCAACCCTTCATTCAAGTATACTTTTATAAATAAGTGGACATTCTTATAAAAAAACTATGTGTTTACAGTGTTTTAAATGTTAAGGTATCAATTTAAGGTTAAAATTAGGTGTTTTTAGGGTTTGTCTGCCAGCAAACTGGCTTTAAAATTGCCCCCCTGTTTGGACTGCCACTGCATACATGTGGGCTGACTTAGTCTAGAGACATGCGCACCAAACATGAAGATAGTTATCATTTATGTTCCCTTAACTAAACAAGTACCGGTAACTTGACAATTAAATTGTTATAAGTAGAGCAAAAAATAAACAAAAGAAAAACAAACAAAATTCATATTGAGTTCCTCCATTAATTTTTAAATGATTTAAAAAAAGCATATAATTAAAAAAATGTATACAAATACAAAAAATATAAGTAATAATTTGGTGCTTTTTAAACTGGAGAATTGTGGCCATGAAACTATTATTAAAGAAATAAAATGTTATCAAGAGTTTTAACTTAGTTTTTGTTATATGTACACAAATCATTATATGCTTTTCCTAATGTTCTGATCATTTAAGTCAAACATAATAATGCATTAAAATTAAAAAAGAGAATTTTTTGCATCAACCTATTATAATTGCATGACTGCCTCTTTCAGCTCAAGAAAACAATGTATTTTCATGACTGAAATATCAAGTCTAACGCAACCATGATCACATTCATTCATTGTGTATTTTTGTTGTCATAAGCCTAATGGATGAACTTAGCATGAATAATGAAATTCAATGCTTTTTGATCATTACCATGTTTTAGTTTCAATTTGAATTTTATATATATAGAATAACGATTTATTGTTATGCTGAGAGCAAATATTAGTCTTGGAATTAAGATTTCAGATTTATTGAAGCCATGAGGTTTAATAGACATCTAATTATAAGGTTTTGTAAACCAACTCCGATACTGACATTGTGATGTCCAATGTTTTTAGCAGTCCCAAGCCATGGCTTTAATACGGTAATGATCATTGAATTGGAAATCACTTATGTCTATGGCGTATTTTCATTGAAAATTGTGGCATTTAAATGTGAAATGAATTATAAAGCACACAACTATTGAGGTGAAATGATATTCGTCCAATATTATAATTAGTTGCATTTCATTCTTGTTAAATGAAAAAAAAGCGGCAGTTTTATAGTGTAAATGTGTATGTGTTAAATCAAAAACAGGATATTACATTCAATATAACTAATTGCTGGGTATTGCTCAATGTAGCAGTATTCATCATTGATGTGAAAGGACTTTGTGTTGAAATTATTTCGTTATAAAAACTTGAATGATGACAAAAATCCGATGGTTTTATACAACAGACGGAATTATTTACAGAGTGTAAGTTGTTAAGGTACTTAGATTTTGTGTAGTTAAGCAGGCACATATGCCACTTTGTGAGGCATTCTCGGCCACATTGCCTGACTGAGTCAGTCACTCTTTTGTTTCTGATCATTTCTGATCATTTCTGATCAATAACATTTGAATGACTTGTCTTAGAGTCCTCAAACTTGGTATGCTCATTTCTTTACCAAGACTTGGAACACTTGACTTATAATAACTCAAAAACCATTAAAAGACATTCACATGGATTTAATTAATTACCATTGGAAATAAGTGCAGCAAGGACCATAACTTGGGCTAAAATTTATAGAATTACCTCCCTTTACCAAATAAGAATTTTAAGCACCAAGATTTTAAACAAGAAAACATCAGTCTTGTTTTTGTTTTAAGTGTGCTTTTAGTCTGACCAATAAGTCAAATTGTGATTGAATTGATTTAATACAAACCTGAATTTCACTGTCACTTCTTTTTGAATATATGCATGAGCACCAACTGCAGTCCATGGAATACTTCACATGGAGAAGAAACATCATTTCTTTATTTGAAATCATCATGCCTTTGGGCTTTTAGAATTCTAATTGAAATTTGTATTTGTATCAGGGAGCACTTGGAAATCTCAATTCAATAAAATAATTTTTAATTCTGTAACCTGTAGCACTGGTGTCCTGAAATTTGAGTACCAAGGTCCATTTTAAAGGGGTGAATTAAATGTCATGGTACTAACTCACACAGATCAGAGAATATGTCAGTTATTCTGGCTGGTTAGCTCGGTAGAGCACCTTATTTGCAATCAGGCTCTCGGATTTGATCTCAAGGCTAAACAAACAAATAATACCTTCGTTGAGCCTCCAAAAAATTGAGCCAAGCGAGAATTCTTACCTTCAGTTTCAAGAAATGGGTACTCATCCTGACATCAAGTTAAAGCCAAAGAGGAATTTGAGCCAAACGAGTTTGAGCCAACAGCGTTTCAACTGTATATGTACAGGCAGATATTCAAGCATTTGCAACTCTGAGCTTTGAGCAAGACCTTTCTTTACTTTAACATGGGCCTTAAAAAAATTAAGTCTTTTGAAGAAAGGTGAGCAATTTCGGGCCCAAATGGTTCTCTTTGGGAAAACCTTTAATCATGTTTTATATACCCTAACACATAAATCAGAGCTAGAATTGCATAATCATTGACACAACATGTACACAAATTACAGTTCTAGAAAATGTGGGGGTCGGGACTCGAATCATACTTCATGTTTATGCTGCGTGAGTTTTAGTGGTCAACATTTTATTTTGTCCAATGAGAAGGCAGTATTTCTCAATATTTCAAATACATTTATTTCAGTAAATCAGCGGGCCATTATTGATTTAAATCAGGTGAAGTAATGGCTGGCCCATACAGTAGGTAGTTTACTCAATGAAATGTAGACCACTAAAATGTTAACAATTGTTAGTATGTACGTACATAAAATAGACGTTTATACAACTGTGTACATCAAACCATTTATTTGTTTAAGTTTATGTATACCAACAATCTTTGTCCATTTCTTTATTCTGATTTATGTGTTATGGTATATAAAACCATCAAACTTCTTTGTAAAAAAACTCACATTCATTTTGACGTATGAAAATAGAAGAAAAAATAGTTGTTCAATATTTCCCTTTAATAAGCCCAATCAATGGGAGTCGCTTTCAGATGTGGAGATTATACATATCAGGCTGGTTTACAGGGATGACAAGTGCATGTTTTAAATTGAAAATATTGATTGCACATGGTTTTAAAGACAGGAAGATTGATTGCATTGAAATCTAATTCATAATCAGGGAAATGCATCTCATGTAAGCGCAAAATAGACCATGTCAGATCACTTCATATTGATTAAGCAAATATAATCATTCTCTTTTTGTTGGATTTCTGTTCTACAATATTGACATTAGACATTTACAAATACACTTACTAAGTTCCTGTGCTTCAATATTCATGTCAGGTATTAGACTTGGCTGCAAAATTTATGATTTAAATTACTTCATGTTTTCTTTCAATCATTTGTATTTCTTTTATAAGATTTTTGTTTAATTTTAAAGCTAGTTATACATTAACTTGTAATTCAAAAAGCATAAATGGAATGTAAATGCTATCTTAATGGTATGCTTAAAAAATAAGATAAAAGAGTTTAGATTTTAAAGATACACTATTTCTCCCAAATAAGATTTAAAACATCTATTACAATAGTTTTAACATACCAAAAAGGATGAACAAATGTCGTAAACAATGATGAACACGCTTTATGATGGATTCTCAGCCTCACCTGAATACACCTCATGATTGATTCTCAGCCTCACCTGAATACACCTCATGATTGATTTTCAGCCTCACCTGAACACGCCCCATGACTGATTCTCAGCCTCAACTGAACACACCTCATGATTGATTCTCAGCCTCACCTGAATACACCTCATGATTGATTTTCAGCCTCACCTGAACACGCCCCATGATTCATTCTCAGCCTCACCTGAATACACCTCATGATTGATTCTCAGCCTCACCTGAATACACCTCATGATTGATTTTCAGCCTCACCTGAACACGCCCCATGATTGATTCTCAGCCTCACCTGAATACACCTCATGATTGATTCTCAGCCTCACCTGAATACACCTCATGATTGATTTCCAGCCTCACCTGAACACGCCTCATGATTGATTCTCAGCCTCACCTGAACAGGCCTCATGATTGATTTTCAGTCAAGGCACATGACGGTTTGGATGGTGGACACCCTTGTATTTGGTTTTCCCCATAACATACTTGACCACTCTGTGGCACAGTTACTTTATGCCAACAAGAATGACTAATATTATTTTGAAGTATCTTGTTTCAGAATCATTGTATAGTTTAAACTGAACCAGTTAAGTTTCAAAACAATTTATTTAATTTTCAGGTCAACTCCAGCCCACGCAACACGACCAACCTCATATGGTCATGTGACGTACATGCCTCCGGGGACAGCGACGACTGATGGTAGTCATAATGGCTTCTCCGCAAATCGGATTCGTAGACCAAAAACTGCAGCAGCTATTTTGGGAATCACTAGGGAGTAAATACTACAATAATATACATTTGTGACTGTACATTTTGCATCACAATAGTTTATATCTCCCCATTGTTGAGAAATTGAAATTAGCTAGTCTGCTTTTTCGAGAAAAACATTCTTAGATTTGGCATTGTCATCATAATCATTGTCAATGTCCCAAAATATAAGTCTTCAGGTCATAACTCAAAAAGATATTGTAATACAACTTCTAATACATTGTAGCCAGATATGATACAAACATGCATAGCAAGCGACATAACCATGCTTTTTATAACTGTTGAGTTATGCCCATTGTTGACTGAAAAAAACAACAGGCGAGTGTTGGGGTTTGCTCCATGGCAATCTGGTTTTGTTGGTAAACTTTGTGCATGTTTGTTTTGAAATCTTTCAAATGGTTTATTGTGAGACCAGTGTTGTAGTTTGTTATAGGTTAGTAGAAATTATGTTTTAATTTCTTCTTGTAGCTGTGACAGAGTGGCCCAGCTGGAGCATGAGCCCACACGTAGACACAACCTAGAAAACCACATGCCCGTAAAGAAGGCCAAACCCCCACCATGGCAGGCAAAAATTGACGTAAGTTGTGTTTGTAGACATGTTTTGAGGTTCATTTCCCACCCCAGTCTTAATCCATGGGCCATTTTATTAACTGGAACATGAGACATAATTGGTAGTAAGTTTGACACAAAATTTCCATCTATGCAGCATTTATTCCTTATTATCTAAGATGGAATACATAAATCATTGCGAAGACACAATCACAAAAACAAGTCATTCCAGTTAAAAAAATGTTAGGCAGTAACTTGCAGGCCAAAATTGATAGTTGAGACTACAATGAAGCATTTTTAGCTCGACTATTCGAAGAATAGGTGGGCTATACTACTCGCCCCGGCGTCGGTGTCGGCGTCGGCGTCCGGTTAAAGTTTTAGGGCAAGTTGGGATTTTCACTTATAAGTCCAATACCCTACATTCAATTGACTTAATACTTCACACAGTTGTTCAGTGCCATCACATGATGAGGTTAGATAACTCCATATTATTCTTTACACAGATTATGGCCCCTGATTGACTATGGAACTTAGGTTAAAGTTTTAGGGCAAGTTGGAATATTTATTAATAACTTCTATATCCTTTGTTTAATTGACTTAATACTTCACACAGTTGTTCAGGACCATCACACAATGAGGTTACATAACTCCATATTATCCTAAAGTTATGGCCCCTGATTGACTTAGGTTAAAGTTTGAGGGCAGGTTTAAGTTTTAGGTCAAGTTGGGATTTTCACTTAAAACTCCAATACCATTCATTCAATTGACTTAATACTTCACACAGATGTTCAGAGCCATCACATAATGAGGTAAGATAACTCCAAATTATCTTTTATACAAATTATGGCCCCTGATTGACTATGGAACTTAGGTTAAAGTTTTAGGGCAGGTTGGGATATTGTTTAATAACTTCTATACCCTTTATTCAATTGACTTAATACTTCACACAGTTGTTCAGGACCATTACAAAATGAGGTTACATAACTCCATATTATCCTAAATACAAGTTATGGCCCCTGATTGACTTATGTTAAAGTTTTAGGCAAGTAAAAGTTAAGGGCAAGTTGGGATTTTAATAAAAAAAACTTCTATACCGTTCATTAAATGAACTTAATAAAATTCAAAATTATTTATGACCATCTTACAACTAGAAACATAACTCCGTTTTAAGCCTAAATACAAATTATGGCCTTTGATTATTTTTTTTATTTTTTTATTTCCTTTGAAAGGCATATTTGTATATTCTTAACCACATTTTCATAACGGGAAATCAAGTTATTTGAATGACTTGCATCGTTGTTTGGGCGGGCTGGTGGGAGGGCAGCATTAAAGTCACCTTATGTATCGAATGATTTTAGTTAGGTTTGACATAAAGAGACCAAACTTGGTATTATTACATCGTTATTGTATTCTAAGTCAAAGTGGCGTAGTCGAGCGCGCTGTCTTACGACGGCTCTTGTTATTAGCTCCAGTTGATGTCAAGGAATTATGTCTTCCCCATTCATGTGGAAACACATTGTTTTGGCCCTGTTCCTTTGCCTGTACGACAGTCTGTCTGTCGGTACATCACACATTGTTTCTGCTGAATAACGATAGAACGCTCAATGGACCAAGGAACTTCAAACTTGGTATGTAGGTTGGTCATGATCAGTTAATGACCCCTATTGATTTTAAAATCAGTATGTCAAAGGTCAAGGTTCCGGTAACAGATTTTGATCAATAACAAAAGAACACTTGCTCCCAGGAACTCAATAACTCAAAATAACTTGAGTAGGATTGGGCCCTGGTACTTTATACTTGGTAGGCAAATTGGTCATGTCAAGAAAATGATCCCTTTTGATTTCGAGATCAGTAGGTCAAAGGTCAAGGGTGCTATGACCTTCAGGTGATAAATGGTTGGCGGTGACCTTAAGTAGAAAAATGGTGCACATATTTTCAGGCTGTGTCTCTTTCTCTACAGGTAGTTCGCATAGTCCCAGATTTTATTGATTTTTTAAATATCTTAATATTTTTAACCTTTACCCCCATGTGTCCTGTCTTAACATGGTCATTTAAATAATAATGCTTAGAACTGTTCATTACAACTTTAAAAACTTGATTGAAAGTCCATAATCTTGCTCCAATTTGAACAATTAATCTGTTTAAAATATTGACCAAAAATTAAAATCAATATGCTTCATGTCAGAAAATAGGAATAGAAAAGATATATGATATTTTGAACCATGCTGAGGCCAAAGTGAGTTGAGTAAGTTATTGAATAATTTAATGTATGTATTTTCAAGAAACTTTGTCCGCAATATAATTTATTTTTGCAACATGTAAAGAATTTCTGAGATTTGGTGTTTTCTAATCTACAAACAAATCAGCATTTATGTATTATAAATGCATTGAAAATAGCTACACAATTCATTTCCAATTAATTACATACCTAACAATGTTGTTACTTTAAGTAATTTTATATACTTCATAGGTAAAAGATTTATCTTTAATTTAAATTCTGAACCATGTATAATACAAACTTCTCAAACCAATTTTTTTATGTTAGTCAATACTAATTTTAGGCTTTACTGTGACAAAAGAAAATCAACTTTTGTTACTTTTTGCACATTTGTGATAAAACAAATTTCTTTTCAAATCCCAAACTGTTTAAATTTTGAAATTTCATTCCGTTTGTCTCTCTTACAGACAAGTTAACAAGTGTCTACAATATAAACAAATGGGCTGTATAGATCTTTTGTTTTGTACAAGACAAGGACCACTTATTTTGTTTGTAGTCATTTGTAAGCTTTCATTCAGGAGCTAAACTCATTCAAATATGTGCATTTCAGATATTTAATGACAGTTACCTTTTACAAAGACAGAGAGAATTTTCTCTGTATTTTTTATATGAAAGAAATGAAAATGAAACAAATGTGATGTTAAGAATAAGTTTTATTTCACTTATTTGGATTTTTATGTGGTGTAGTTGAATAGAATAGAACTATAGATTTTTTTTTTTAATATAATGGATAGTTTTAGTGGACTGTATTAAACAAGTATAAATTGATTTCATAGTCATTGGATAAGTATTAAAAAGTGTTTAGTATGAATAAGCTAAAAAATCGCAAAAAAGTGGAAGAGGTATTAAAACACATTTTCTCATTTTGTTTTATTTGACAATATTAAATGAATTATTGTTCAATGTACGGTATTAAAAATCTGATGTGAAATAACAATATAAAACTGATTCCTTCGTTAATGAGTATTGTAAAGAGATCACCGAAGACATATTGATGATGATGCAGTCATAGAAAATTAAGATCTGAACTCATATGCAAATCAGACTTGTAAATCACAATTTTTTTACTAGCCTGAATAAAAATTCACTAGCCTGAATATTTTTCTGATGTTTACGTCTTAAAATCACTGATAATTATGCGTTGTGAGATCACTTTTTACATGAACAAATAAAACACACAATATTTGTTTTTAATGACTTTTTATTCTTTTAAATTAATATTCGTTCGACTCTGGAATGCAAAAATACCAGCCTATCAATGGCCCCCTCCTATCCCATTTTTCTTTGTATTTCTTTTTATAAGTTTACCAGCCACCTCCATTTTTCATTTTTCCTGGCTGAGAGCCTTCCACGCCATTTTTCCTGGGACTGGATTGTGTATGTTTTTAATTTAAATATATAGTACGAAGTCTGGAACCAAATTAATTTTGCACTGCGGTTCTCAGACTCAAATTGTATAAGCAGCAATGCCCATTAGATATCAGAAAGCAGCACATCAATATAAGAGATTTAGGTTGGTTTGTCGGTCAAACAATTTTCCAGCTATCGATACTTCTTTACTAAAGTGAAAGTAGGTTTTAGCCGGTGCAAAAGTGAGAGTAGAAATTATTTTTGTCACTAGCAAGTTGGGCTAGTACTTGGAGAATTTTCACTGGCCCGAGAGAAAATATAATCGTTTTTTGCTGTCGGACTAGTGCTTAAATTGACCAGATGAGTGATGATGTATACTGTCCTAAAAAATGACCAGCACTAGTTCTAACTTACTTCCATCATCATCATCATTACTCTGTTCCAATATAAGGCCATTACACTACAACTTTAACCCCATAGCATTTTTATCTTCCTGACAGATTGAGTCCTTCAAGCACTAATTAACACAATAAACTGGTATACTCTATCTATGCTACATCATATAAGGGAATAATTTATGACAGGAATTAATACGTGAAAGTAAAAAAAATATGTTTTCTATCATCTTCTCATTGTGTTGTGTTCTATTCTGTTGTGTTGTGTTATGTTTAATTTTATTGTTCTAATATAATGATTTATTTCCAGCCACCCCTGGTGCCTTTTGTCGTTGGACCTGGGTACATCCTGTCCAAGAGTAAAACAAAGTATGCTGTCACACTCAAAGACGAATTGTTCGATCCACCAATCGATGAGGAGAAAAAGTATGTCACTTTTGTTACCATGGCGATTAGGTTGAGTTTATATTGTAGAAAACATTGTATTTTTATTTATTTATTGAACTTTTGATAATTTGATATTTTGTAATTCCCCCTAAATTGTTGTTAATTTTCAATGAAAAAGGTTACAGTGTTGTTATTGTGTAACAGAAAATTTCTATTTTCTAGAAATTGAAACTGATCTGTCTATTTATTGAACAAAAAATATGGAGTAAAATTAATAAAAGGTATAGAATAATGCTGTTTTCATTTATAAAGGTTTTTAAGTTGCAAAGACCATTGGTTTTTTTTACATTTATTCATCCTATTTAGTATATTATAAACAATTGTATTAATTGTAGTTAATCTTATTTTGGAGTTTAAGAGTGCATCTTAAAGCTGCTAAGACTTTCAATTTAGGGAGAGCAAAGTATTGGAGGCCCCGTACATTTCTGTGAAATCTCTAGAAGCCAAGTGGTATAGTAACCGAGGATAGTGTTGTATTTGTGTGATCATTTAATGACTACAGTGTATTAAGGCATCTGTCCCACAAATAAGCTATTTCTCTGGTAGCTCCATTTACCTTTATGTTAATTGTTGATGCCCCACCTGGTGACCACATACAAAGTCTGGTTTCATATCAAAGGGAATTGTTTGCGGATTTGTATAATATTTGTTTGTTTCTAATACTTTCTATACATATTGTTGTGACAATGAGCTTTCTATGCTTAAGTCGAATAAAAACTCTGTTCTTGTCTGTTCTATAATATGTGAAAATAAATTACCAAAGATACAACATACAATTAAGTTATCACAGTTTGTATATTAATTAGCTATTTATTTCAACTGAAATCAGACCTAAATGACGTAGTTTGTAATCTCTGATTGTTTTGATAATATTATTTGGGGTATTTTTTGCATTTTTCGTTTTCTTCACGCGAAAGGCTTTCAAAACATAGCTATACAATTTAGGGTCACCAGGCTCCAAATCCAACATTTGTGGGTCTGACACCTTCAATACTGTCATGAAGATCAACGATAATATAGCACAAAGCATGAATTTATTTTATTGCATGTAAGTCGTATAGAAAGTTGTTGTTTTGTGCATGTTTTAAACATTACTGTAGTTACACTTTAAATATGTACACTGTCTTGATGCCTTAGGCATTTATGTGTTCAACAGTTGAAGTTCACTTCAAGTACTACACTTGAATTAAAGATAAGGCATTTTAATCGGGCATTTTTTCTTTAGAACTTTGTTGACATAAATATTAAAATGGACTACATTCTCTAGAATGTTCACAAAGCTTACTCCCTAAGTAGTGTTATAAGTATCTTTTATTTGTTTCTGGTGCGGATGAAAAAATCTGACCCGATAAGTCGCATGCAAAATACAGTAGCAATTAAGCTTGCGTGTGTATCTTTGTGTCCTGACGTCAAATGACTCACAATAATTTGAGTTACTAAGACCATAACATGAATGTGGAGCTTAAATAATTTATCATTTTGTTATTATTATGTATGAAATTTTGCATTAAAAGACGTGAAACTTGTAATTGCGCATGACTCATCATGCATTGTCTACATGTCTACATGTCACCAGTACAAAAAAAAACACAAATATTTCCTGACACAATTACAAATATTGACATTGTGAATTTAGAGAATTCAAGTTTTTGTTTTAACAATTAAAAGATCAGAGATATAACTCACTCATTGTATCCATTCAATTTCTTCTTTTTTAAGAATGTGTATAAACATGATTAAAGATAAGATAATATTGATACTTACTTGAACTTATTTTGCTGTTGGGTAATTTGCCTCAGTGAACACTCATTTGAGTGACCACAGTAGAGAGATAATATTGAGAGTTTTGCAAATTTATTTGTTATTTGGTTTTATCTTGCAATTGTTCAAAATCGAAAGAAGAGATAGCACTATCTGTATTTGTTTACAACTAAAGGGTACTAAGTGTATGATTGTTTGTAACTATAGGATACTGGGTGTATGATTGTTAGTGAGTATAGGGTACTAAGTGTATGATTGTTTGTGACTTTAGGGTACTGAGTGTATGATTGTTTGTGTCTATAGGGTACTGAGTGTATGACTGATTGTTTGTGACTATAGGGTACTGAGTGTATGATTGTTTGTGTCTATAGGGTACTGAGTTTATGACTGATTGTTTGTGACTATAGGGTACTGAGTGTATGATTGTTTGTGTCTATAGGGTACTGAGTGTATGATTGTTTGTGTCTATAGGGTACTGAGTGTATGATTGTTTGTGACTATAGGGTACTGAGTGTATGACTGATTGTTTGTGACTATAGGGTACTGAGTGTATGATTGTTTGTGTCTATAGGGTACTGAGTGTATGACTGATTGTTTGTGACTATAGGGTACTGAGTGTATGATTGTTTGTGACTATAGGGTACTGAGTGTATGATTGTTAGTGAGTATAGGGTACTGAGTGTATGATTGTTTGTGACTATAGGGTACTGAGTGTATGACTGATTGTTTGTGTCTATAGGGTACTGAGTTTATGACTGATTGTTTGTGTCTATAGGGTACTGAGTGTATGATTGTTTGTGACTATAGGGTACTTAGTTTATGACTGATTGTTTGTGTCTATAGGGTACTGAGTGTATGACTGATTGTTTGTGTCTATAGGGTACTGAGTGTATAACTGATTGTTTGTGTCTATAGGGTACTGAGTGTATGACTGATTGTTTGTGTCTATAGGGTACTGAGTGTATGACTGATTGTTTGTGTCTATAGGGTACTGAGTGTATGACTGATTGTTTGTGTCTATAGGGTACTGAGTGTATGACTGATTGTTTGTGTCTATAGGGTACTGAGTGTATGACTGATTGTTTGTGACTATAGGGTACTGAGTGTATGACTGATTGTTTGTGTCTATAGGGTACTGAGTGTATGACTGATTGTTTGTGTCTATAGGGTACTGAGTGTATGACTGATTGTTTGTGACTATAGGGTACTTAGTTTATGACTGATTGTTTGTGACTATAGGGTACTGAGTGTATGACTGATTGTTTGTGACTATAGGGTACTGAGTGTATGACTGATTGTTTGTGTCTATAGGGTACTGAGTGTATGACTGATTGTTTGTGACTATAGGGTACTTAGTTTATGACTGATTGTTTGTGTCTATAGGGTACTTAGTGTATGACTGATTGTTTGTGTCTATAGGGTACTGAGTGTATGACTGATTGTTTGTGACTATAGGGTACTTAGTTTATGACTGATTGTTTGTGTCTATAGGGTACTTAGTGTATGACTGATTGTTTGTGTCTATAGGGTACTGAGTTTATGACTGATTGTTTGTGACTATAGGGTACTGAGTGTATGACTGATTGTTTGTGTCTATAGGGTACTGAGTTTATGACTGATTGTTTGTGACTATAGGGTACTGAGTTTATGACTGATTGTTTGTGACTATAGGGTACTGAGTTTATGACTGATTGTTTGTGACTATAGGGTACTGAGTGTATGACTGATTGTTTGTGTCTATAGGGTACTGAGTGTATAACTGATTGTTTGTGACTATAGGGTACTGAGTGTATGACTGATTGTTTGTGACTATAGGGTACTTAGTTTATGACTGATTGTTTGTGTCTATAGGGTACTTAGTGTATGACTGATTGTTTGTGTCTATAGGGTACTGAGTTTATGACTGATTGTTTGTGACTATAGGTTACTGAGTTTATGACTGATTGTTTGTGTCTATAGGGTACTGAGTGTATGACTGATTGTTTGTGACTATAGGGTACTGAGTGTATGATTGTTTGTAACTATATGGTACTGAGTGTATGACTGATTGTTTGTAACTATAGGGTACTGAGTGTATGATTGTTTGTAACTATATGGTACTGAGTGTATGACTGATTGTTTGTAACTATAGGGTACTGAGTGTATGACTGATTGTTTGTAACTTTATGGTACTGAGTGTATGATTGTTTGTGACTATAGGGTACTGGGTGTATGATTGTTAGTGAGTATAGGGTACTGAGTGTATGATTGTTTGTAACTATAGGGTACTGAGTGTATGATTGTTTGTAACTATAGGGTACTGAGTGTATGAATGATTGTTTGTGACTATACAGTACTGAGTGTATGATTGTTTGTGACTATAGGGTACTGAGTGTATGACTGATTGTTTATAACTATATGGTACTGAGTGTATGATTGTTTGTAACCTTATGGTACTGAGTGTATGATTGTTTGTGACTATAGGGTACTGAGTTTATGATTGTTTGTAACTATAGGGTACTGAGTGTATGATTGTTTGTGACTATAGGGTACTGGGTGTATGATTGTTTGTTACTATAGGATACTGGGTGTATGATTGTTAGTGAGTATAGGGTACTGAGTGTATGATTGTTTGTAACTATAGGGTACTTAGTTTATGACTGATTGTTTGTGACTATAGGGTACTGAGTGTATGATTGTTTGTAACTATAGGGTACTGAGTGTATGATTGTTTGTGACTATATAGTACTGAGTGTATGATTGTTAGTGAGTATATGGTAATGAGTGTATGATTGTTTGTGACTATAGGGTACTGAGTGTATGATTGTTTGTGACTATAGGGTACTGAGTTTATGATTGTTTGTAACTATAGGGTACTGAGTGTATGATTGTTTGTGACTATAGGGTACTGGGTGTATGATTGTTTGTAACTATAGGATACTGGGTGTATGATTGTTAGTGAGTATAGGGTACTGAGTGTATGATTGTTTGTAACTATAGGGTACTGAGTGTATGACTGATTGTTTGTGACTATAGGGTACTGAGTGTATGATTGTTTGTAACTATAGGGTACTGAGTGTATGATTGTTTGTGACTATATAGTACTGAGTGTATGATTGTTAGTGAGTATATGGTAATGAGTGTATGATTGTTTGTAACTATATTGTACCGAGTGTATGATTGTTTGTAACTATAGGGTACTGAGTGTATGATTGTTTGTGACTATATAGTACTGAGTGTATGATTGTTTGTGACTATATAGTACTGAGTTTATGATTGTTAGTGAGTATAGTGTACTGCATTTATGACTAATTGTTTATGACCATAGAATACTTAATGTATGACTGATTATTTGTGACCATAGGGTACTGAATGCATGACTGATTGTTTGTGAATATAGGGTACTAAGTGCATGACTAATTGTGTTGATGTAATATGCCTGATATGTTTTATAGTAATTTTCATTTGTGGCTCTCATAAAAAGTTTTTTTGTCGTCTTTGCTTGGTAAACTTCTTTTACTCGTTATATAATTTGTGTGTTTTTTTGTTTTTATTTTTCAATTTAAATCATTCACATTTTTTCTCGAATGATGTGTTTTGTTTGTTTGAAATTGATTGATCATTGTTTTGTTTCCTGTTTATAGGTATCTCAGTTTTCTAATCTTTGTCATTTCTGTATTTTTCAGGAACAAAAAAGTTGACCATGAAAGGTAAATGATTTTCCCATTCAAAGAATGAAAATTTGGCTTATTTGGCTCGAGTGGTAATAACAGTATGAAGGGTTAGTCATGGGAGAAGGAGTCTGCTCAAATATTGAGCTTTACTGAGAAAAGATTCTCTATAATATACCTTAGAAAACAGCATAACATGACAGAAAAACTTTGGAAACAGAATATGTACAATATACTCTTGCTACCATTCTCCCATTGAAGCAGTATTTTCATAGGACTTTCTTACCCTTTGTGACCAGCCCATTATCTGTGTGATTTCCAGGGAAGGGTTGATCTCGGACCTACAGAACCGGATATCGGACCTAACCCTCTACCTGGAAGAGGAGAGACTCAACCACAAACAGACCAAACAGAAGGTAACTGATCACAAGCAATACCACAACAAACAAACAACAATCATCAGTGTTTTTATCCATACTTTTGTGGTTGTGTTGTGGAAAAATGCTTTGTTTTGACGTAGTTTTGAGAAGGCATTTGGAAAAATGCTTTGTTTTGACATAGTTTTGAGAAGGCATTTGGAAAAAATGCATTGTTTTGACACCGTCTTGAAAAGGCATTTGGAAAAAATGCATTGTTTTGGCATAGTTTAAGAATTCCCATTTATCCTCAACAAAAGCTAAGCCTTTAGAAATAGACAGAGAAAGTAAAATACTGTTATAAGGTTTGCTCCTTGAATAAAACAAATAAAAAGGTACATTGTACTGGTTTACTGATAAAAACTTCTTCAGACTCTAGCCTCGTAATTTAGAAAAATGTCTTTTCTGCATCGCTGATTCGAAATATGTTATTTTTCAGGCTGAAGAGTTTCTAAAAGACAAGGTTGATGAATTAGAAAATGCAAAAAAGCAGGCTGTGGCGTAAGATTGTTGTTTTAATAAATATATTTATAAATCTAGTTAAATGAGTGGTATACAGTTTGCATCTGCAGCTGCTTGTATATGTCCTTACTTGTTGTTTAAAAACAATAACTGGAAATTGTTTCAGACTAAAACAGTTACAAAACATTACCACTGCTGAGGTTCTGTAACATTGAATATTATATGGTCAGGTTATTATAGTGTTATTATGTAGCATATTATATCTTGTTGATTTTCCATGTGTAGTCATGTAATGTTATCATGTTATAAGGAAGTCATGTAACATGATTATATTGCTTAATCATGCTAGGAGTGTAGCCATGCTACATGCTCATGTTGCTTTATCATGTTATGCTTGCAGTCATGCAATATAATCATGCTAGAAGTGTAGCCATGCTACATTAAAATGATTATCATGTTGCTTCATCATGTTATGCTTGCAGTCATGCAACATAATCAATCTTAGGAGTGTAGCCATGTTACATGGTCATTTTGCTTTATCATGCTAGGAGTGTAGCCATGTTACATGATCATTTTGCTTTATCATGCTAGGAGTGTAGCCATGTTACATGATAATGCTTTATCATGCTAGGAGTGTAGCCATGTTACATGATCATTTTGCTTTATCATGTAAGGAGTGTAGCCATGTTACATGATCATTTTGCTTTATCATGCTAGGAGTGTAGCCATGTTACATGCCTATGTGGTGTTTCAGGGAGAAGGAGAGAGAATGGAAAGATGAGTTGGAAAATGTAAGAAGCCAGTTGGAGACAGAACACAGCAGTTATAAGGCTACAGCTGAGGGACAAATAAGTATGCTATTTTTCATGTATTAAGGCATCCAATATTTAATTATGTGACAAGGTGCCTGGTGAATATATGTTAGTTAGGTATCATTTGAGTTTTATGTGTAGTGAACAAAAATTGACACTATTTATGTAAGGCTTAATTTTTTTTTTGATTTTGTGCATATTCCATAATAGGACATATACATTATTTCACAGAATAATTGCTATAAAAGATAACTATAACACCCTGCAAATTGGTGTAGAAAGTGAAAGAGTTTCATGTTTAAACAATCTGACACCTGTATGTTGTTTTTTTCATTCTGGGATACTATTGAAACACATTTCAAGGCCACCCTTAAAGAAGTTATGTTATTTCACTGGCTCAATGACTATACTTTAGCTCAATACATTATACGGTCGGTTATTGTTTAGCATCTGTGAGCACATTTTGCCGTGAACCAAGGCTGTTGATTCTGGCTTTCATCATTGTCAAGTTGCTGCTTGTTGAACTGAATAAAATTATTAAGATAATAAGAGAAGTGGACTTTGCTTAGTGCTGCCCTAGAATAGGTGTTGACTTGACGTAATTTAAATTATGCTTTTAAATAATCAAACAACCTTATATTCCAGCCCGTATGAAGAAAGAGATAGAGTTTCTTCAGGGGGCGTTTGACTCGTACAAATCATCGCTTCACCAGGAGACGAGCGACAAGTGGGCGCGGAAACAGGAGGACCTTACCACAGAGCTAGAGCAGAAAAAGAACCAAGAAATTCAGGAAATCAGTAATACAGTTTGCTTTGTGTATCCATTTTCCAAGTTGAATTAAAAATATTGAAATATTTTACTATTGCATGTAGGGCTAAAGATTGTCATTCCTTCCTTGTCCCAAAAAAACACAGTTTTTATAAGGAAACCTACTCTATAAGCTCATGAAGTGTTCACAAAAGTCTAGACAGAAAACATCTTAGTTCTGTAATGTGTGTGTGGTGTGTGGCTGGTGTATGTGTGGTGTGTATGTGGTATTTTTTTGTTGATACCAAACCAGTTTCAGTTTTGGTGTCAATGGTTTCAGCAGTTTCGATCTCCGTTTTGATAGTTTGGCTTCAAGTAACAAATGAATGGTTTTGTGTACAGTTTAAACAACATGGTGGAGCTACTGCATGTAGCCATTATTTCTAATTATAAATATAACCTTTATCATTAAGCTCATTTGCCCATTGTAAGGCATTGTTATCAAAAGGATCGAGTTTTAGCAAAGGTGATTGATCACTTTCCGCCATGTTGGTTTCAAAGTAAACTAGTTTTCGGATGGAACGAACCGATGAAACCGCCTCCGGTAGTGGTTTCGATAGTTTTGAAAACCGGTTTCGGTTTTTGTTAAAAAACCCGATAAAACTGGTTTTGGTTTTATTTGAAACTGTAACAGTAAATGCACAGTTTGTGAAACCGATATAAAACCGAAACCAGTTTATAACCAACAAAAACGCCCTTAGTTTGACTACTGAGCTTTTCCCTGTACCTTTCATTGTATTACTAAAACTGAAAATTGATTTTATGCTACAATCATTGAACGTCAGTACCCAGTATCTTTAGGATAATAAATGTTTAACTCAATTAGCATATTAATTTTTTTAGGAATTTCATTGGGAAATAACCTACTACACTACTCATACTTTTTACAGAACAAAAGTTTCTGCAGGAGAAGAATTTGGAGAAAGCCCAGTACAGTAGGGAACACCATCGGGCTCTGGAAAATCTACGCAAGGAGCACAAACGGGAACTTGATGTAAGTTTGGGCACAGGGTGGGGGGGGGGGGGGGGGGGGGGGGGGGGAACATGTCAAGTTGAGTCTGGTTTTGAGTTTGATGTTTTTGCAATTCCAATTGTATCGCTTGTTTGAACCTAGCCAGAGTTTTCAGCACTATTAATTGGGCTTTGGAATTTAAAAACCAAGGAGATGAATGTGAGTTTGGGATGGAGCTACATGTATATTACAGCTAAACCACGTGTTTTATTGATAATAATCTGACTTAACAATTGTGTTCACCAAAAATAAAAGTTAAATGCGATAATGTATTTGTTTGAGATTTAAGTTCCAAAATTTAAAGTACTGAATAAAGCTCAATAAAATCCCAGTATGCAGTTATAATACCAATTTTATACCATGTATATGTAATATTAAAGTTATGCATGTTTATAAACTGCAGATCGAGTTTATTAATTTTACCAGTTTGATTGATCTTAAATTGTTTAACGTATCAATACACAGATAATGTTGTAATGTTGTTTCTGTATGTTGATTGTTATGTTGTTTCTGCATGTTGATTGTTATGTTGTTTCTGCATGTTGATTGTTATGTTGTTTCTGTATGTTGATTGTTATGTTGTTTCTGCCAGGCACAGGAGAAAGTAAGGTTTAGGCTTATCTAGGTTTGGTGTGAACCTGTCCTTTTATTGTTTAACAATAATTTTCATTTCAGTTTGTTGAGATGGACTTGCCTTTCCTTTATTATAAGATTTCATCCGAATTTTGAAATATCCAAAATTGGTGCCTGTTTTCCCTGATTTAACAGAGAGTCAAAAGTATGTTTGGATTTTGGTGCAATTCCCAGATATTTGACTGCTTCTTGATGAAGCATTTTTTTGTAAGTTAAAAACTTTTGGACTTTTTTTTTATATACAGGACGGAGAAAGAATCTGAAAATTCATTTTCTCCAGCCTATAATTATGTCATATATATA
Source organism: Mya arenaria (assembly GCF_026914265.1). Taxonomy (NCBI): domain Eukaryota; kingdom Metazoa; phylum Mollusca; class Bivalvia; order Myida; family Myidae; genus Mya; species Mya arenaria. Next base: position 24,440,162 of record NC_069128.1, read on the forward strand.
TCGATGGATTATCATCATAGTTTGTACATAATGAAATTTGATTGTGGTTTCCCCACAGAGGTTGAATTGTTCTGAGATATTTCGTTTGATATTCACTAATCAAATCATGAAATAAATGAAGTTGTAAAAAGGAAAAGTATTTGACTACGGGTATTTATTTGAATTAACTAATTAATGCAAAACTAATCTGGCTTTGAAAGTCGTGTCCTGATCAACTCCTAAAAAGTCGCTTACTAATACTAATATAACCTTGATAATTAGTGTGCAAGTTTTTTTTATTTCATATTTTATTTACTATCTAAATTTTACAATAAGTTAAGAATTTCCATGTGTATGTAAAACATTTGAAATAACGGTATTTAGATGAATATATTTTGTATATTTATTTTGTTTTCTTGCTGATTACATGAATTATGTTTTTTTTTTTATTAGATTTTCTTGGTATTAGGTTAACAGTCTATTTTAGTTCTAATATGCTGTCTTAAATAAAATTGATTCTTTGCCCAAAAATGCTTAAAGGCAATATTTACTTAAAACATTTTTTTTATATCTAATGGACACACTTATCGATAGCTTTCACCATTGCACAAGAACCATGATCATAATTGTGGCAGACATAATTAGTGAGGCCCTGATTAAATATATATTTGTAGATAAACTTGATTGAAAGTGATGATGGGCAATAAACTGTGTTCATTAAACCAATTTCATGATAAATTATCTATGAGGGCCTGAAACATGAGTATCACTGATAGGTTAAATACAGACCATCCATGAAACAGTTGTAATTCCTTGTATTAAAAAGGAAGATTGTCTTTAATATCCCAGTATTTCAATATTTTGTAATTTTATTTCAAAAAGAAAGATATAAAAAGTGTGCCATTTAACATCTTACCGATTTCTTTTCAGGATGAATTCCCCGATGTTTGTACCTAAGTTATTTGTAGCTAATATACTGCATGTTTGGAATGCATGTGGAATTAATCAAAAATTAATATTCATGTTTTCAAAACGTACAATTTAAATAAAAATATTTATTATATGCTTTTTGGTGGTTTATAAAAAAAATTATTAGTGAAATAAAATTGATATTTCACTACTTCAAACTTTTCTTAAAAACACACAATATTAATAAGTTATCATTTTATATTATTTTTAAGCATATAATATAACAAAAAAAGTTCATTTCAGTGCAAATTTGCAATATGTTTCCCCTTGTGCCAACACCAAAAGTAAATATTTCACTCGTGGCTACGCCACTTGTAGAATATAGGTTTTGGTGATCACTCGGTGAAATATATATAACAATCTTACACTGAAGCAAATGATTTTCCTATATATAATACCATGATAGTCCTTTGCTTTGATAAAGTAGTTTTAACTTTATAATCATAATTTATATAAAATGCAAGTTTTTAATAATGGTTGCAATAAAATAGAAAAAAGTGTGTGTAGCGTGTTGGTTATGATGTAACAGTCTATTAGATAAAGACCTTATTCTAGAAATAAGTGTACCTCAAAGTTTTGAAACTAGATCATAAAATTAGATGTAATATATTGCATGGATTGATTGTTTGCCTCTGAAATAATTCTTACATAAACTATGCATGGAAAATATTACAATACATGTAATATATATTTGCTTGGGTAAAATGAATGAACATCTGCATCTTTTTCTCTGAATAATAACTGCTTTTTGCACCTTTCCTCAGAACTTACTCACCAGAGAGTGTATTCTGACTTTAATTTTTATATATTAAAGTATGTACAAAATGTATGATAATTTTGAACATTGAGTTTTATAGGTACATTAAAGGTTTTTTGAAAATATTTAGTCATAGTAAGTAACTGGTAAAGTTCTCTTTGAAATTTTAACATTGGAGCTCTCTGGGTCAGACAGATGTAACTGATACACTGTAATATAAACATTTAGAAAGAGTAACATTCATTATGTACAGACCCCTTGGTTAATGTGAGCTTATTGCAGACTATACAGGCAAGAACAGAGGCTTGTAGTGATTTTCTAGATTCCTTGTACCGTATTTACAAGAAGTAAGATATAAACTGACTAATATTACCTTTTATGTGGTTTCAGAGCATCTTACGAAAGTATTCTGACCATGCTGCAGACAAAGAGAGACTGGAAAAGTGTACCCTGGAGCTGGAGGTTAGTGATACTTTCAAGTCAGGTGAAGTTTAATGTTAAACTGCCAAGTCAAAGGCGTTCAGGGGAGACCATCCTCTGTATTCCTCAATATAACAGCCTATCTTAACTTAATCTCAGTTTGGTAACTGCTCAAAATCAAGTAAATGACAACAATATTTATTTGATAATGAATATGCACAGTATGTTTGTTGAAGCAATGTTTTACAATCATGGCCGTAAATTATTATTAATAATGCCAATGTCTTACCACACAGGAAACCAAGAAAGAGCTGGCAGAGGTCCAGCAGAGCTACAACCAGACGTGCCAGCAACTCACCAACGTCACCCGCACTCTCACTGACATGGTAAGTCCCAACATGAAGGTATTCCATCCATCATTATCTCGTCAAATCTCTGAGTCACATCAGCTGTCGTTGGAGGACTGTGTTTGCCCGATGTTAGACATATGGTCAGATTCATTATCATGTGTGACCATAATGGGCTGAAAGTTCATCTCATCACTAGCTTTAACATCTCAAAGATTTTCATGCAATACTAATGGAGGGATTACCTAATAAAAAAAGATCAGCTCCATTTTATCTATCTTTTAGAGGAAGGTATAAGTCTTAAACAACAGGTACTGGTCACCTTATATAGGTATATCTATGTGTTTTTAAAGTCATTGTTATTATTTGGACATAATTCAAATTTTAGTTTCATAAAATATTTCCTGCGATTTATTGGTTAGTAAAGAAATTTGATTAAAATAACGGGAAAGGAAAATTACAAAATCCTTAAAACTTCAAAGATTAACGCTTGACTGTGTTTACTTTTTTTTCTTCAGAAAATGCGGTTGCTGGCATTTGAGGAGCAATTTGACCTGAAAGTTCAGGAGGTCGACGAGAAATATCAGGACAGGATAAATGAACTGCTCACAGAGAAAACTGAACTCAAGTATATACAAGGGAATGGGCTCTACTTCCCTATTACGTAGAAAATAATGCTTTATCCTTTAAAATCCTATAAGGTCGATGAAACCTTGGTAAAACTACATAATTTCCCTGAGTACCTGGAGTTATCCCACTTTGTCTGAGTACCTGGAGTTATCCCACTTTGTCTGAGTACCTAAAGTTATCCCACTTTGCCTGAATACCTTGAGTTATCCCACTTTGCCTGAGTACCTAGAGTTATCCCACTTTGTTCAACTAAATACAGTGACATCAGCATAACATTGTGCTAATCATTCAAGAATTGCTTGCATTTTATTTCAGACGCCTGTATCGAGCCAAATGTGAAGAAATATATGAAGAAAAAGTCATGTATGAGAAGGACAGGGTACAGAGGGTTATGACTGCCAAAGAAACCATGAACGTAAGTGGATTGATGTTGAATTATAATCCCACATATTAAATTTGTAGTGTGTGAGTAGGACTGTGTCATCAAGGGATTGGTTGGTTGATGGCAGTTTCATAGCTAGAACAAATTAATAGTTTATAAAGGCCCGGTAGACAGGCCAAAAAGAGTTTGTTCTAGAATGTTTCTGGGAGCATCTAAGAGCTTATTCAAGACTGTAAAAAGACATTTTTGAAAACAGTTTGAAGATACAGGCCTTCATGTAGGGTGTCTTATGAAGCTAAAAATTGGTGACAATGGTTGGGTGGGGGTTATTGGTGACACTGATGAAGTTGAGGGGGAAGGGCATTTAAGCAGGCTTTAAAAAAGTTGAGGGGGACAGCAGGCGAGATGGCTCTAATAAAGCTGAGGGGGGACAATGGGCCAGCTGGTCGAAATAAAGGGAGCAGCGGGCAAGCTCAGGCTTTAATAAAGTTGAGGGGGGATGTCGGGCAAGCTTAGGCTGTGGGGATAGCGAGCCAGCTGGTTCTAGCAAAGTTGAGCGGGGACAGAGGGCCAGCTGGCGCTTCTAAAGTTTAGGGGGGTCAGAGGGCCTGCTGGCGCTACTAAAGTTGAGGTGGGACAGAGGGCCAGCTGGCGCTACTAAAGTTGAGGGGGGACAGAGGGCCAGCTGGCGCTACTAAAGTTGAGGGGGGACAGAGGGCCAGCTGGCGCTACTAAAGTTGAGGGGGGACAGAGGGCCAGCTGGCGGTACTAAAGTTGAGGGGGGACAGAGGGCCAGCTGGCGGTACTAAAGTTGAGGGGGGTCAGAGGGCCTGCTGGCACTACTAAAGTTGAGGGGGGACAGAGGGCCAGCTGGCGCTTCTAAAGTTGAGGGAGGACAGAGGGCCAGCTGGCGCTACTAAAGTTGAGGGGGGACAGAGAGCTGACTCTAATAAAGTTGAAGGGGGACAGCAGGGCAGCTGACTCTAATAAAGTTGAGGGGGGATTGCAGGCCAGCTAGCTTTAATAAAGTTGAATGCTAGAAAAAGGGGATAGTGGAGTTAACAATTGACTCCTCATATATACACTGTACATGTACAGACATAAGTCACGATGTTTTGCCTGACTTAATGTTTCCTTGTAAAAGTAAACTCTTCTTGGTCAAGACCATATTTTGATCCAAATATCTGGCGATACCTTTCCCATTTTTGTCATATAAGCAATCCTAATCTTAAAGTATGAAGGCCATTCAAAAAATACATAGATACTGTACACAAACCATTTTATAGAGGTAATGACTTATTTATATTATACAAAATGTACATATCACAGAAATTGCCATAAATTGTTTCTCTCAATATGCAAACTTTCATCCAGATACATTTAACTTTCTTGATGTTGTTATGTTAAAATAGGAAAGGTAGTGCAAGAAGTCACACAGCCCTATAAAGTTAAAAAACGCTGTTTTCATTTGTGACAAAATACCATTATTCAGTGTTAAAATGAATACATTTTGGTTTTTCAGGTAAAAGTGGGGTGTCATTTTGATGATGATCGAAATAAAAAAAAAAAAATCTTTGATAACTTCAAAATTTGTAAACCTTAAATAAATATTCCCCTCTTTAAATCTTAGTGTTTATGACAAATAATAAAGACCTTACGCTTTTGATGTTTGTTTATTAAAAACTTTCTTGTTGATTTTTGTGTCTTATCAGGGATGTGATTTGTCTGCGGATTCGCGGAATTCCGCGGATCTAATGACCCCAGGGACACCCCCCCTCCACCCCACAATAAAAAAAAATAAAAAAAAATAACTTTTTTTTTTTTTTAGCTGATTAAAAAAGTTACTAGTGTGCTTTTGGCTACTAGAGTTGATATCCCAGTTTGCTTCAAATTTAAAGACAGAAGAACCCTCAAAAGAGCTTCTAAAAACAAATAATAAAGACCTTACGCTTTTGATGTTTGTTTATTAAAAACTTTTTTGTTGATTTTTGTGTCTTATCAGGGATGTGAATTGTCTGCGGATTCGCGGAATTCCGCGGATCTAATGACCCCAGGGACACCCCCCCACCCCACAATAATTTTTTTTTAAAAAAACAAACTTTTTTTTAGCTGATTAAAATAGTTACTAGTGTGCTTTTAGCTACTAGAGTTGATATCCCAGTTTGCTTCAAATTTAAAGTCAGAAGAACCCTCATAAGAGCTTCTAAAAAGCCAGTTTTTCTTTTACGGCAGTGTGCTTTTGACCCCAAAAGTGCCCCAAGAACCCATGGCCGAAATGGTTTCATCCCTCCAGCTGCCAGGTCAATCACATCCCTGCTTATGTAAAACATTCTTATTTTATTCTGACAGAAAATGCTACAATCAAAGCACAAAGCTAACGTGAATCTTGCACCATCCATGAAGGAAACACAAGAGAGGAAACGCACGCCAAAGGTTCGACCTGGTAGCGCACCAATCACTAAAGGCGAGACTGAGACGGCCTCGTTAAGTGCCGGAGAGACGGAACATTTACGGCATGCTCAGGAAGAGTATGTACGCCCAGAAGTGTTCCTGCCGGAAGACACAGAGGAAATTCAGAAATTACGGGAAGAATTAATGGCCGATGTGAGGTCGAAACCAATGGATGATAGTATATCGAACACTGTGTCATGATCTTTGGTAGAGGACTCTGATTTTTTTAATGTAAATTTAAAATTTACCTGCAGGGTGACTGTTTTGAAAAGAAAATGTTCATTTTTAGACTTTTTTATTTTCTGAAATTGTTTTTAATGTAACAATGTTGAATATATGATGCTGATATTTCAGTTTTAGAAAATACCAAAAAATATTTGATTTATAAAAATATGGTTACATATTATACAAAATTTGTTTAGGATTATATGATGAAAGCTTTTTATTCTTTTAAATGAATAAGAATGTTTTATTATTATTATTATTCAAAAATATTATAAAGCACTTTTAAAAAGTAATTTTTCAACATTTTTGAAGGCTGTGTTTGTCAGCCTAGAAATTATACTGATCTTGTGGTAGCAATTTTTACCTACTTCAAAATGTATTTTTGTAAGTTATAGTTATGCTTTTAGATTGAAATCTCACATTGTCAATAAAATGTTTGCCAAATATTGCAGGATGCCAATTTTTCAGTCCATACTGTTTTATTTCTATGTTTATCATCAACTCCCATCTTCTCCAAACCCAGCTATCTATTCCCCAAATCAAATACAGCCTTTCCGAAAAAGCAGACAATTAAAGCTCACCAATTCATATGGAATATAATTTAGGGATTATAAGTATCATCTTAAGATTTCAAAACAATTGCCTTCCTCAATTACAAATTAAAATACAGATAGTTATCAGAAATAAATCATAAAAAAAGCTTTAAATAAAGAAAATTTTAAAATTTACATATTTTGTTGGCGGAACCAGCTTTCAAAAAGTGCATAATTTTTATAACATGCCTTCATCTTGTGAAAAATGAATTTGTCTATAATAAAGATAAATCTCTAAATATAAGCACCTCACAACCTGAAAACCCACTAACATAGAAATACAACCATATGGCCTGATCATCTTTTACAAGACCGGATATATTGTTGTTACCAAGATATTACCATATTTTCCATTTATAATTTAACATTTAATTTATAATATATCAACAACATTGAATATGTAGATGTTTACCATTTAATTGTTATGTTTTATTTATCTGTGATACTTATGTACTTAAAAGATGTTTTTTTCTTTTGTTTCTAGATCTGCGCTAGTCACTAATATGTTTAGAATGGTCCCCAACTAATTTGTTTTAACCCATTTCTTATTTATGTTTCTTATTCTTTTTTCATAAATGAGTAATAATTAGTTGTTTCTAGCTCCTCTGTCTTAAAGCTGCACTCTCACAGATATACCATTTTTGCAACATTTTTATTTTTTGTCTTGGAAAGAGCAATTTTTTGCGTAAATATCTGCAAACCAATGATATAATATTGCTGACAAAAAATCAGATCGTAGATTTTCATATTTCCGACGAAAACTAATGTTTTATGGCTTAAACCGTTACTAACGGTTTAAGAAATATGCGTAAAACATCAATTTTTTAACTTAAATATAAAAATCTGCAATCTAATTTTTCGTCAGCAGTCTTATATTAACTGATTGCCATGGATGTTTGGCACTTTCCAAGACAAAAAATAAAAAAGCTGTCAAAACGTTTAATCTGTGAGAGTGCAGCTTTAAAGAAAAAGTTTTGGTATTGTCATACCCCTAGTGTTTGTGTCCTTGGCAGCATGGGCAGCTGCGTGCAGAAACTAGCCTTGGCCATAGTTTATAAACTGTTCAAGATCTTTAAATGAAACTTGGTACACATGTTGCCAGTCACAATAGGCATAATAGCAATTCTCATTTCTGGTGTTGAGTTATGCCCCCTATTTTGACTGACATAAAATAAAACAGACAGCTTTGGCGTCGGCTCTGTTTTTGCTCTTGTTATGACATGTCATGTTGGATCAGATTGGAGCTCATTTTCATTAATTGTATTGTTTTGCTAATTATTAAGTTATAACTTTATTATGTGAAGATATGAAAAATGAAAGTAGGTTCGAAGTACATTTTTTTTTATTGGCTCCCTTTTATTAGTCTTGAGTTCATTTTCATAAATATTGTTTTGCTAATACTAAGGCCTATTGTTCATAATTTTCTTAAAGGTAACAACATTTTTGAAGTCATTTTTGTTAACTTTTAAATCGTATTGCTTTGGAAGTTTCATGGACACACCTGTGTTCTGCAGTATTTTTAACAAGATTTGAGGCAACTGTTTTTTCTGTGATCGTTTTACTTAAATATATGAATATTCATGAGCATATACCGTACATGGTCCAATAGTTAACCTTCAAAAGTTAACAATTATGCCTTCAACAACGTTGTTCACTATAACAAAGTTCTGAATAATTGACCCGTTATGTTATAACTGTATAATGAAATAAACGAAAATGAAAGTAGGTTTCAAGCACAATTGTCTCCCTTGTTATATTCCTGAGATCAAATGATTGTCTGTAACCTCATACTATCTGTTTTAAGGCTAAAGGCTGCAGGCTTCAGACTTTAGTACCGCAGACCACAATCAGGTTCCCTCAGATCTACTTTTTGACATGACACGTTAAAAGAATTCATGCGCTGGGTAAACAAATTGGTATTTAGAGTGTAATTTTTTTATCAAGTGTGGTTTAAAATAGTGCAAAATAAAAGACCACTATATTAAAATACCTTTTATTACTTAAATACTACTGTTAGGAAACTTTATAACAGTTACAGTTTGGGGCCAATAAAACTATTTTTTTGGATCATTTTCAATTTGCGGTTAATTATAATAAATTCTATATAATTATATATTTTAATTGATGATATATTATACTGTGATTGACCAAAGATGTGGTGAACGGTATAAACAGTGATACCTATTATGCCCCTGAAATTTGTTATGGCCCCTGATATATGTTATGGCCTCTTATAACCATTAAGTCCCCCGATATATGTTATTGCCCTTGATAACTGTTATGGCCCCTGATAACTGTTATGGCCCCTGATAACTGTTAAGGAATCTGACACCTGTTATGCCCCCAGATACCCATTATGGCCTCTGATAACTGTTATGGCCCTTAATATCTGTAACAACCCCTGATATCTGTAATAGCCCCTGATACCTGTTATGGTCCCTGATATATTTAAAAGCCCCAGATAACCATTATGGCCCCTGATACCCATTACGGCCCCTGATATCTGTAACAACCCCAGATATCTGTAATAGCCCCTGATACCTGTTATGGTCCCTGATATATTTAAAAGCCCCAGATAACCATTATGGCCCCTGATGCCCATTACGGCCCCTGATATCTGTAACGACCCCTGATATCTGTAATAGCCCCTGACACCTGTTATGGCCCCTGATACCTATTATTTCCACTGATACCCTTTATGGCCCCTGATACCTGTCATGGCCAATGATATCTGTTATGGCCCCTGATACCTCTTACCGAATCTGACACCATTACCCCTGATACCCGCTATGGCCCCTGATACCTGTTATGGCCCATTGATATTTGTTATGACCCCTGATATCTGTTATGACTCCTGATACCTGTTAAAGCCTTCGATACCTGTAATGGCCCCTGGTAGATTTTTGGCCCCTCATACCTGTTATGGCCTCAGATACTTGTAATGGCCCCTGATGTTTATAATGGACCCTGATACCTGTTATGGCCCCTGACATTTGTAATAGCCCCTGATATCTGTGATGGTCCTTTGATATTTTAAGGGCCACTGATACCCGTTATGGCCCCTGATATCTGTAATAGCCCCTGATACTCATTATTGTCCCCGGTATATGTAATAGCCCCTGATGTATATAATTGGCCCTGATCTTGTCATGATCTCTGATATCTGTAATGGCCCCTAATATTTATAATGGGCCCTGATATCTATTTTGGTCCCTGATATATATAATGACCCCTGATATCTATAATGAGCCCTGATATATATAATGAGCCCTGATATTGGTATGGTCTCTGATATCTGTAATGGCCCCTGATATCTTTAATGGGCCCTGATATCAATAATGTGCCCTGATATATATAATGGGCCCTGGTATTGTTATGATCTCTGATATCTGTAATGACCCTATAATGAGCCCTGATATTGTTATGGTCGCTGTTATCTGTAATGGCTCCTGATATATATTATGGCCCCTGATATATATAATGGGCCCCGATATCTATAATGGCCCCTGATATCTATTAAGGGACCTGATCCTGTTTTGGTGCCTGATATCTGTATAATGGTCCATGCTATCTATAATGGGCCCTGATATCTCTAATGGCCCCTGATACCTGCACAGTCCCTGTACTTATAAAAACTACAAGGATGATGCCTCGCATCTTGTGTGCCGTGAATGTTTGCTTTTAATTGTAATTTTAGCACAAATGGGACAAACCAAGTCCTCTTCACGATTTCATTTTGTTGTTTATTCCTTAAGCTAGGATGTTTTTCCGACATTTGGGCAAACGTCCAGGTCCGCTAGTAAAAGTTTAAAAGTCTATAATTTATAGAGTTGAAGCTCACTGGCAAACGTTGTGTTCGTTGAAAAAAATACTCACGCAAAAACGTTGTCGACGTATGGAAAAAAATGTTGGTGTAAGAAATTATTTATAGAATATATCGATAATTGAGGAATAATTTAAAAACAAATATATAGACTGTGCTTTAAAAGTTGATTTCAATTTAACAAAAGAAAAGTATAATGCCAATGTAAAAGTGAGCATAGCTATGCGTACGTGACTAGTTAACAGTACCTCATCTACAACTCATATGCGAGTAAGCTTTTACAAAAGCTAAATGTTGTGGAATCTCACCTATGTTCACATAAGCCAATGGAAACAATCGTTACATTTCATGAACGTCACGTGACTTCAGGTGAGTGTTGTAAACCGCGTCAGCGTTCACAAATATTTCAGGTGAGACTTAATATTTATTTCGAAAAAATGCAACGCACTTGAAACATTCCTTCAATATAAACACAGATAAACTGTTCCCGATTTGCAAAAGTAATGCCTCTTTTTGAAAATCACACCTGATCATTCATTGAACCGGTATGTTTCAAAATTCGTGAAAATGGCCGATCGTGCAATCCGGAAATAAAAATATAATCATGTAAACAAACTTGACTTTTGTGTTTTTACGGTGTATTGCGAGCTAATTTCTGCATATTTATTTGCCTTCATTTAAACATAGTATGTTAGTGGCAAATAAAGTTCTTTTGAAAGTTGTGATTCTGAACGTGTGTCAATTATAAACCATATAGGATACGTATGTATAAATGACCTACATTTAGTTTCAGTTAACTGAGCTTGGTATACATATTTAGCAATCTCAAGATCTTTGTGTGTGTACATGATAAAGGACTCTTTTTTTGAATAATAAGAACTTTACATGAAAAAAAGTGCATATATATTTCATAAATGGTATGGTACGTACTAGTCCACCTAAATGGCCGTCAACCAGTCTTTTGACAATTTTTAGACTATGGCAGACTGGTGACGTCCACCATCCCAGCAAAAAGTAGCAAACGGGCCTTGCGCAGAGGATCCTCGCGGCCACAATTTTTAAATTATCTTTGTTATAAATTCAAATTTCTAAGAAAATATCATTGCCTACTATCAAACACACATTTATTTATGTCATTATGCCAAAAAAACATGTTCAGATACCATAATGCACTTACATGCATCGATTGTATCCATTAATCTGTAAATCTAGGACAAATCTGACAGGTTGTGTACATGTATGAAACGGGGTAGAGGATTTCGAATATTTTGGTCGTTAATAGGCTCGGTTAAATAACACTATTAAAATGCAACCATTTCAATGCGCTGAACGCTAACGTGTTTGATGGGTCAAGTTGGGAGAAGTTGATGATGATGATGTTCGTGATGATGATGATGATGATGATGATTAGGTATCACCATTTTTGAACACTGTTGCGTTGCTCTGCACAATACATAGGAAAGGGAGGATAACTGTGACTGCGCACAGGGTTAACCATCATTGACGGATGGGTACAAATTTATTCGATAAAAGTCAACATGTATAAAAAAATGGTGGACTGCTACGCTCATTTCGTGACCCAGAGTATATTTATGTGAAAATAACGACTCTAACGACAAATCCAACCCAGTTAAGATCACTGTTAGGTACATTTGTAACAATTATATCATTATTAATCAACATCGATGCATAATATTACTATAAATTGTTTCGTCCAGTGTTAAATCGTAGAGAGATGTAGCGTTACAGGGATACACATGAAATGTCAAAATAATAAAAAAGTATCCCTGATCGCTCATTATTGTAGCTAGGTACGTACATGTATCAGCGACAGTATGAAGTCATACTGAACAACATTAAAATATTGTACACTGAACAACATTAAAATATTGTACACAAGTAGCATAAGAGTCTAGTATAGCAAATTTATGGTCCCAGTCGTGACTTAAGGCCAGGAAAGTGGTCTCACATATATTTCTAGTGATTTGCATATTGAAGAACTAAGGAATCTATTCAAAGAGAGCTACATTACACTCGTCAAGTTAGAGACACTTTCTATATCCCTCTGCTGTTTTGGCTTTCACGTCCAACATAATGAATTTATCGACTGTTCAGGTTCTGCAGTGTTGGATTTTTGGCCCTCAGAGGCTGATCCGAGTCGGCCAAAGAATTACGAAATGCGGCAGTCCTCGGACGGGCTAACACCCCAAAACATGCAAAGACTAAATAAAAATTTCCATTGATATGCAATCGTATTAATATAAGTGTCAGTCGCTTTTGACAGCTACAGTAAATTGCTGTTATTGGTTTTCCGCTGCCCTTTTCCTTATTGTTCAGCATCTTTCCGAGAAATATATTGAATATGCTTTAAAACATTGTTTCGCATTCATGAAGTTAGCTTATCACAAGAATGCAGTCCTATCTGCATTGTTGACAATGTTTGTTTATATCATCACTGAATAATGGCATTTTGTTTTGATATACAGTCCAAACTCGTTATGTTGACTTTGTCAGGACCTAGGGAAAAAAGTCGAGGTAACGAACATTCGACACATCTGAATTTAAAAAAAATATATCACCAGTCCCAACACATTTGAGTTTGATTTATGTCCAACACAGACTTCTGCCATTGAACAGCCTTGTTCTGTCGTGAAAACAATATGTATTATTGAAAAATAAAGTGAAATAAAAATGAATTATTTGTATCAAATTATAATGGTTAAAATTGTATGTTATGATGGTTTGATTTCTACATGTATTGTAAAGAAATTGATCATTGCGTAACTTTCAATGTTGTCAAATTTTCCGAGGATGTCATCGCCGTCCTTGTGCGTTTCAATGAATAGCTTGGGAAAAAAATGTCCTTTAATCCAAAACATAAACAAACAACTTTAATTATTCACAGTTAACCAAGTAATCTCCAATTATGACAGTTTGTTATTTTGATAGCACGGTAATTTAGCGACATGCAGCAAACCGTCATGAATATTTTCGCACCTATAACTCGATATACAGTTCAACATAAGAAACAAGTAAATGTGTGAAATTCGACCATCAAGACTGAAATAGGAGGACAACATAGCGAAAAAATCGAGGTAGAAAAATCGACTCAAGCTGATTTATTTTATATAGAATAAGAAGGAATAAATTCGGGACTGGAGAAAAAAGTTAACACAACCGGAAAGTCAAGATATCCGACCTCAAAATAGCGAGTTTGGACTGTAGTATAAACATTGACCCTAAAAAAGGTGATATTACTACTTAAACATTTTCGGCTGTTTTACTATGTTTTACTATGCAATAAAACAATAGGTTTTGAAAAACCCTGCAAACTCTAAAAAACAAACAACAAGAAACATTGACAGTATGCATATGTGTAACAGCTAACTTAACTACAGTTTTTTTGTAAAACAAATTATCAATCAATATGAGCTTCTAATTTTACCATTGTTGATTAAAAGAACCCAGATCCTGTTTAGAAATATCAGAATTTGGCATTTTCAGGATAAATACCATTCTGTTGGTATTCTTGCGGACCTGACAGGATGCCAGCCGCTAGTCAAGATGAATCAGGACTTGGTAAGTTTTTAAGAAATATTTGATAGTAAATACTGAATGATTTCTTATGGCACTTCTTTTGATTTATACTTAATAATTAAGAAATCAGCATTTTTGGAAAGGTTAAGATAAAATTGAAGATAATAAATGATAATAGGGCAAAATGGTTTATATTTCCATGTGATATACCTAAAATTTGGTACTACAGTTGCAGTCCAGACCCTGCAAAACAATCTTGACAGGCTACAAGATGCCACAGGGGCGTCAGACAACGAGATTGACTTTCTCAGTAACCTTCTATCAGACCCAACATTTCAGGCTATTGTTGATGTAGGTATTGTTTGTATAGGTCATAGTTGTTGATGTAGGTATTTTTGAGAGTAAGGGCTAGTAGGATGAAGTACTTGTAATACTTTTGAAATAAGACCTTTTGTCCCTCCAGGGCAACTGATAAGTTAAATTAGATAAACCTTTTTTACTAAAATTTCACCCCATCTACACAAATGATTGGGATCTTCTTTGACTATGCATTTTTGCAGTAGGAAGTACCTTGAAATGAATATAAATGACTTTGGAAACATTGTCGAAAGGGATCTTTGACTCTACATGATGTATACCCTGCTTTCTGCATGAATCCCTTTACTCAAAAAGACCTACGGCTATTTTTCAGGATTGACAATCCTCTCAAAACCCCTTAAATATTTTTGTTAGATTAAAAATTCTAAGTCTTTTGTTTACTGAAGGAACTTGTGTTTTTTTGTGGTATTTCTGCTATTTAAAAGGAACTGCAAGTAAGTCATGTGAATGATGCATTATTTTGTAACACTAACAGGCCCAAGATCGACTTGAAGAATACCGGGAAGATCAACCTGAGGGTCCTGAAGATGAAAAACACGCTGCCAAGTGTATCGGTGATGTGTATCATGCTATTGGGGGGTCGATAGACACAGACCCAAATGTACACGAGCTGAACCAGATACTTGGAGACGCTCACGTGAAGGTTGGTACTAATGCAGTATTTTTGATTGTTGGTCAGTCTCTTCCGTATTACCAAACTTAGGATTAATTCTGAAAACAGGATTTTAGACTTAACCATACATTTGTTAAAGTTTGTTTATTTGATTGAAATTTGCATTAAAATAGTATGAAGTAACTTGAATGATATGGATATACATCCTTTTTTTAAAACATAAATATCAACAGGAATCTAAGCATCGTTTCCCTGCTTTAGGTCTCAAAACTTCGAACTCAAACTGATTTTCATAATTGGGGTTTTTGGCTGTTATCATGTATGGACGGTTCATATTCATTAATAGAAATTCAAACCATAAAACCATAAAACATAATAGAATATATTAACCAAATCCAACAGACAATGCATTAAACGCTTTTTTTTTAAGCCTTTGATTGAGGTCATTTTTCTGTTCAGCATGATTTGCTCTTTGCACACCTGATTATACTTTTCTTGGTGTTACAGGCCTTGCTCGACGCTCATGATGATATAATTGACCGTAATTTCGAGGAAATGGTAGAGGAACAACATCGACCACAGCTGTTCCAGTCGGTATCCTCCAACTTCCAGGACCTTGAGGATAATATCCGACTCGTTGGCATAATGAAGAGTGATGAACCACTTGTAAGTATTCAGTCAAAACCTTAACAAGCTATTATAGTTTATCACTTCAAACATGTCAAATCAAACATGCCAATCAGAGCTAATTAATTTAATATGCACAACAGCTTATAAAATCATGTATGGCACCAAAATTTGATGGAGGAACCTCCAAGTCTGGTTTCCCGACAGGACACCACAATTATTTGGCAGAAAGTAAGATAGACACCCAAAATACATTTTAAGCGTTACTAGTAATTAATTATTTTATAAACTGTTACCGTAAGCATATATCTATGAATACCGTTACGTAATACACATAAAATTGTATGTCAGGGCATTACAGTGAAGATAGAAGACACAGGGGACCTGGTGATAGCGAGAATCCTGGCTGGCAGCATGAGTGATAAACTTGGTATGTTCTTGTTTAGGGCTATTCCATTTAAACATGTTACATTTGGGGAAAAGGCACTATTAGAATATACCACCCCCCTACAGAAGCAATTTACCCTTTCAGGGTCCAAGTTAGCAAAAAAAGACACCCACCCATATACTATTTAAATAATTGCTTTCCCACCCGTGGGTTATATGTTTTACTGGAATAGCCCTCAACTTGATGTGATATTAATTGAGGATTTCTTTTAGTCTTGTATGGAAGGGTTTGTTTATGTTTTATGATCCAAACTTTATCCCATTTATTTGATCTTTTCTGTCTATTGTTTAAAGCATTATTGTCCATTTCAATTGCTAAGTTAGAATTCCAAGTTTAGTCGAAATAATGCATATTTTCCAAACAGAAAAGCTGCGGCCGCAATATCAAAATGGTTTTAAACACTGATTTAAATGTTTAAAAGGTAACTCTATAACTATTGAACAGAATCATTTTCCAGGTTTACTCCATGTTGGGGACATTATTAAAGAGGTGAACGGTATGCCAGTGTATACACCGCAAATGTTGATGGACATTATTCGCACCTCGGAGCAGCGTGTTAACCTTAAAATTATCCCAGCATATCAGGAGCATCATCATACCTCCCAGGTAAGATTCGGCTGAAATACTGGCACTAACGGCTTGGATGTATTTATTAGTAAATTGTGAATGTATGCTTGTCTGGTGGTTTTTTCTCGGAAATTCGGCCCTTATAATCACAAATACAAAAATTACATATTTTACTTCGCTTTCTTACATCATTTTCTTCATTAGATGTTTTTAATTGCTTCCTATTGTTTCAGCATAGATACTATTGTTAACAATCTTAAAACCTCAATTTCAAGGATCATTGTTTTACAATTAAAAGTTCCCTGCAGGCAGGCAGGCCCCATTCACAAACCAAAGTTACTGTAATTATCATAAAGATCATTTCTTTGAAAGTTCTAACACTCTTAAGAATGTCTGTATTGCACATATTATACCATAACAAAAATAATGAGCTCCGCTGAATCATGTTATAAGTGACTTAAGACACTTCAAAAAATTAGGCCCTGTTTTTTCATCCACAGATGTTTTATTTAGAGGCACCATTCTATCGGACCAGTTTCCAAAGCTAAATATATGATATTTTTCCCATTCTTCAGAAAAAAAAAAACAATCAAAAGTAAAAACAAAAGAATAATTATCTTCTTTTTTTATGAAAGTATTTTTACCTGTACTGGTTCATTCAACATCCTAATAAATTATTTGATGTAAAGTTTTGGGGATAATTGAATTCAGAAATCATGCATTTCCCAGTCATTGAAATTAAACTTTTGGATGAACAAGCCCAAATTCTTATACTACTGCTTGGCATCAAATTATTGAACAAGCCCTGCTATATAAAATAAGCAAGCCTGAAAGACATTTTACCAGTGCAGGGCTTATGGGCTTGTGTTAATTTCGACTACTGATTTCCATCACATTCTGAGATCAGCATGAAATATTATCTGTCATGAAGTATTGCAAAGAGTTTACACCCCAAGGATTGATATTTCAGCCATTTTGGGTCTTTTGAAAGGGAAAAGAAACTAACATTTGATAATTTTCTCACTCCCAGGAGACTGTAAAGCTTGTTCTTTTAACTGTAAAATTTCACAAATTTTCCCAAAATGTCAAGGGTATTTTTACAAATTGGGCAGGAAAAGCCCTGCATGTACTGTGAGATACATGTTCATTTAAAAAGTTCATGGAGGCACATTTCCCATACAATGGGATTAACGACTATTTTGATCGGTGCAAAGAGGCAGGTCGTTCCAGGATGGTGATATTCAAAATACACTAGCACATTGACCATAAATCTTGATCTTTATTCACAGATGTTCATGAAGGCACATTTCACATACAATCCAATGAATGACCGGCTCATTCCCAGCAAAGAGGCGGGATTGTCATTCCAGGATGGCGATATCCTACTGATCTTTAATCATGATGATCCTAACTGGTGGCAGGTACAGTATTTTCTTGTTATCTTTCTAAATGACGTTAATTTTCTGTTTGCTGTGAAAGCACATTTCACAGCATTTCAAATTATTATATAATCAGAACATTATAAATCGACACATTAGTAAAACCTAAGATTAAAATAGTCTTTATCATTTTAAGGTGTAACATTCAAAAATTATTGCTGAAAATGAATGCTTTTATCAAATGCAATATACAAACTTAAGGCTCAAATAGTGGGAAATGAGACCAATTGAGTTTGACTGGCAATACTGTCCAAAAACCTTGTTAAAAACAGGAAGAATTGTCTGCAATGTATTTGTTAAATCTTCACATACATGATAGAGTCAACTTTTAGGCTCAAATAGTGGGAGATGAGATGAACCGAGTTGGTCTTATACCGTCCAAGAACCTGGAGGAGAACAGGAAAGCTTTCGTACGCTCGGATCAGGATTACTCCAAAAGCAGCTTATGTGAGTAAAGCTTGGGTTGAAATCGTGCAACATAGTTGATAGTTCATGGAAAGTTTCTATCATTGATCATGCAAGCCTGAAAATAATCCATGTTAAGGTGGGCTCTCAGAAGGATATAGCACCGATTTCCCACCGACTTATTGTAGAGGCTTTAATGGTGATGACATTGGCAAAATATGGTCACAACTTTGTGTTTTTGTATGAAAACTGACAATAACCAAGATTTGTAAAATTGTGGGAAATCGGGGTTGAACTCATGACAGCGAGTCTGGCTAAAATAATCTTTTTTAATTACAACTATCAATTAATGAAGTATATTGTTATAAGCCTAAATTACTATTGATTCAGTTTGATATCGTTGTTAGGTTCCAATTTCAATATTATTTGTGAGCAATTTATTATACCCCCACAAACAAAGTTTGAGGGGGTATATAGGAGTGAGCTTGTCGGTCTGTCGGTTTTCATGGTTTCCGGACGATAATTCATGAAAGGCTAGACAGATTTGAAATTTTTTTGGTACACAGGTGTAACATCAGAAGATACAGGTCAAGTTCGATATTGGGGCTGGTGGGGCCAAGGTCAAGGTCACTGTTACTAAAAATAGAAAAACGGTTTCCGGACGATAACTCATTAAAGGCTAGTTTTTCTTGTCAGCAGTGTAACTTCTAAATTACCCAACAGATTTAAATAAAACAATACATGCATGATAAAAGAAGATGCAGTGTGCAGTAACCTTGGAGTTATGGCCTCTTTTCAAAGGAATGGTTTGCCATTCCTGTGTCCAGGCGGCATTTGGGGGTATTCGTCACTCCTGTGACAGCTCTAGTTAATTTTGGTAATCATTGCTTGTGGAAGTATTTAAGCCATATTAAAGCCAAAATTTACAAGGCAAAGTTGTGTGCTTAGTTTTGATATTGTCATTCCAGTATGTGGTTTAAAACGAAAGAAGAAAAAGAAGATAAAGTACAGTGCAACCAAAAATAAAGGTTTGTAAATTATGTTAAATGCTTTCCCCATATCTATGTCTAATGTTTTGGTACGAGATAACCTTTTTAGGTAACCAGTGTAGCATGGTAGAAGATCTTGTTGTTTATGGTGTCATTGTCATGTACGTCATCACAATTTTATATTTACACCTCAACTTCCATTCCTTAAATGAACTGCCTTTCTGCAATTGTGGTTATCATCTGATGAACACAACATCTTCGGATATGTTCGACTCGTGAATCATCGCATAACAATTGTCATTAGACTACATTTTCTGCCGCTCCATATGATTTCACACTAACAGGTCAAAAGTCATATGACTATATTTAACATATTTAGGCTATGTGCATAGGGGGAGACATCTGTTTTTAATTGCAAAAACAACCACCTAGTTTTTTTTTTATCTCCATCTAGACTGGGACACTGCAGACCTTGTCTTGTACGAGGAGGTGACTCGTATGCCGCCATTCCAGAGAAAAACCCTCGTCATTGTAGGAGCGAATGGGGTCGGGAGACGATCCCTCAAGGAAAGACTGATTAAGTCAGACAATCGACGATTCGCTGCAGCCATTCCACGTTAGTGTGTGATTATTATATATAATGTTGCAGACATCGCGAAAGTTCAGAGAAAGTGTCAGTCATTCGGAAATACAGCCTCCGATGTTTTGTTGGTCTGAAAGAAAATTTGCCGGTCTGATAATTTTTGTTTGAAGACTTTATTTTTCAAAGCCTTTATTACTAATTTTACATTGACAAGGAATAAAAAGGTATTTAGATATTTACCAGATATGTGTGCCAGGTTTTGCTCAATATTTAATTTTAACAGTGCCCTTTTTTACAAATACATGTTCAGAAGAATAAGATATATGTTTGGAACATTTGGAACTATACTTTAAAGAATCCAATGTTTATGACAATAGTTTATCATTTCAAAACATCGCGCAATATATATATATACACTATACAATATTTGGTTATCTATTGCAATGGGAGGAAAACTCTGCATTGCGTTTGACTTAGTATGGTACACGTATTCCGTCCTCTACACTACCTAATAAGACATCAGACTTGTAAACAAATGATTATTAGACAATATCATTGATAAAATGCGATTTTCAATGAAACAATATATTTTTTATTACTTTTAAGCGTGTTTGATAATTGATCAAGATAAGATTTCCACTATTTGTAATATTTCAACGTGAAAACTTTCAGTCTGACGGACCGACCCAATTAAAGATTTATTCGGACCAAGTCAAAATTTACCTCTCAGGACTGTCAGACCGAAGGTTTTCACAATGTCTGATGTTCAGAATTTGTAATGTAGCATAATACACAAAAAACAAATGCAATCAATCAATTAAGCTCTTCTTTTAGTTTAAAAAAGTTTTATCATAGCTTTAGTGTTATTGTCGTCGCTTGGGTAGTTGTGCGATAACCTTGACCACTTTTCATAAACCATCCATGCTATTCATGTGAAACTTTGTATACATGTTGTCAGAGATAATACCCACATTTAAAATAACGAACATATTAATCATGGGTTATTACTCTTTTTTAATTTTAAAAAACACACACACCGATGTAATGTAACATATTATCTTCACAGACACATCACGAGCCCCACGTGATGGCGAGATCCATGGGAAGAAATACTTTTTCACAGACCGCGAAACAATGGACATGGAGATTAAGGCTGATTTGTACCTGGAGTTCGGGGAATTCAACGGGAACCTTTACGGGACAAAGTTAGAGACAGTTCATGACACAATCCGGTCAGGACGAATGTGTGTCCTGGATGTGAATCCCACCGTAAGTCTTCAAGATGATATTACAAATGTGCAAAGCCAATATTGATTTATCCACTTTTTTGTCTCTCTGAATGCCAAGGACAAAAATGATTTGATTTAAATAGGGATTTCCCATTTTTCCTAGAAATTATTAATGCTATAAAAGAGATGGAGAAAGTAAAGGACACTGAACATGTTAATTGTCTTTAAAGCTGCTGTTCAAACTTTTGACGCAATCAGTATTGATCAGCTCAATATTTCCTGGAGCAGCTAGAGAGTAAGAGTGATCTGGTAGTCAAGTAAAAGACAAATCTTCACCAAGGAGATGACCTTTTGGCCTCTCTAAAAATGGCACCGTACTGGTTTCTGTCAAGGAATTGTACTTGAGAAATTTAAAGCAACGTTCCTTTATCTCCAAAATTAAGCAGAAACGCATAGATATTAACCAACTGTGCTGTTTTCAGTCATTGAAGGTTTTGAAGAACCCAGAGTTTATGCCGTACATCATCTTCATAGCTGCACCAAGTGCTGAGGCCCTAATGGTCATGTATGAGGAGGGGCGGAGAAAAGGAGTCGGAAGAGGGGTAAGATACTGATATTAAGCTCATCTAGACATTGACTCTTCTTCAAGTTCTGTCACTTTATTATTTCAAGTCAACAGTGAGGAGTGCTTAAACTTGAGAAATTCGGCTCTCCGGTCTCATGGATTATACAAAACTCACGCTTAGGTATCTTAATGTATCAACTGCTCTAATATTTAGAACATTGCACACTCCTGTTTAAAAAGCCTTGTCGTCATTGAGTTATTTCTCTTTACATATATAACTGGCAAGTGGAAAGAGTTGTTTTTTCAATTATCTGGTTTTTAAAAAGAAATACGGTTAAGTATCATATTATATCAATGAACCCAATTTTTATCTTTATCTTGATTGAACAAAACAATAATTAGGTTATTGCGATTATCTTAAAAAAACAAATTCCATTAAAAGGATCAAAATGTCTAAACAAAAATATTGCACAATCCTGTTATAAGGGACTTAACATTGTAATTGATATTGAGGTGTTGGCATCATGGAGTTAATTCTCTTTAAATATCTAAATGGCAAGCTGAGCAATGAGTCAGCAATTGTCAACTTTATTGGATTAGTGCACTTGTTTCTCACCAAGGTGTTAGTTTGTTACCATGGACAGCAACCCTAGCAAGGCTAGCAGGATTTCTCCGGGTTCTCTGGTTTCTACCACAACACAAGTCCCATGTCAGGCCATCAAGAGTGACTTAGAATATTAAAAAACATAACTTTCTTCACAATTGTAAAATAGATTCTATAGATACTAATTCATAATATTGGTGATTTTAATGCAGAGTATAAAAATTGTATGTTTGAAATTGACATTTTGCAAAGAATACTTTATATTGTTTGATAATAAATTAAGCAAAGTCTTCACGTCAATGAGCAATAAAAGCAATATCATAATGCATTTTTGCAACAAAGAACCATGTCAATTATTTGTACCGCCTCAAATGATTTTTTGAACAGAAAATGTTTTGGCACATCAAAGCGCAATTTAAGGTTTCAATTAAATTGGCCAGATGATGTTACACCAGTGCAACATGTGGATCCATTGTGAATGTATGAGCCTGTATCTAAGTGGTAAGTTCAGTGTGATACATGAAAGAATATGCTTATACCCTGAAGGTGCATTGCAGTCAGCTTTGTTTGATGGGTAAAGTTGATTGACATTGTATAGATATTGCAATTGTTTCAAAATTTTCTTGGGCCTAATTTTTTTTTTTTTTGGTTAGGGTTACATCCTTTTCAAAAATAGGTAGGGTAGGTAGGCTTATTTTTATTTATTTTGTATTTTTTTATTAGGCTTTATATAAGAATGTCATTTTCATCATTGGAGAATAGTGTTTAAGTTATCTCCTGTATAACCATTTAAGATTTTAAACTCCATATTTAAAAACCAAAAAAAAAAAGAAAAAAATAAAAAAATTTTTAAGTTTTTCATTATTTTTTTCAAACTGACTATAAAAACGGTAGGGTCGGCGCCTATTCCGTAGGTAGGATCGGGTAAAAACCAAAAAAAAAAAGAAAAAAATAAATATTTTTTTTAAGTTTTTCATTATTTTTTTCAAACTGACTATAAAAACGGTAGGGTCGGCGCCTATTCCGTAGGTAGGATCGGGTAAAAACCAAAAAAAAAAAGAAAAAATAAATATTTTTTTTAAGTTTTTCATTATTTTTTTCAAACTGACTATAAAAACGGTAGGGTCGGCGCCTATTCCGTAGGTAGGATCGGGTAACCCGAACCAAATGTATTTTTTTTTTAGGCCTTGGTATATTTTGGCTGAGCAAACCCCACAACTATTCAATTCTCCCAAACCTTCAATTAATAAGTTCTTTTGAGTAGTTTCAGATTTTCTATTGTTTCCATTCTTGTGTTGCAGATCGCTGGTCCAGGGACTATTGATTTCAAGACGGTAAGTAATTCTATAAACTGGGTAACATACATTTAAGTTATACCAATTGATCATCTAAATCATTTAACTCTGAGAATGCAGAAGGGTTTACGTGCTGGTTTCCATGAGGGCAAAGGGGTGCTACCAAAATAGGACAGGTAGCAACAACCTCCTATAACTTATAAGCTAAAACCGTAATGTGAAACTAACATGCAAAATGATTTTGTTTCCTTAAGAGTAATACACTTGACTTCTATATAAGGATTGATAGCCTTTTTGTGTGTGTTCATACTGTATGATTCAAGAACATGTGCCACCAAATTGCATAAAGTGTTCAAGTGCTTCTTTGGACATTTGCAACCAAGAATATTGCATGAATTGCTCTGGTGCTTCTTGGAAAATTTGCATCCGGCCCTTTGTTGTATATTTGCATGACAACAAATTGCATAAAGCCCCCTGACCCTTCATGGGACATTTGCAGGCAAGCAAATTGCATAGAGCCCCTGACCCTTCATGGGACATTTGCAGGCAAGCAAATTGCATAGAGCCCCTGACCCTTCATGGGACATTTGCAGGCAAGCAAATTGCATAGAGCCCCTGACCCTTCATGGGACATTTGCAACCAAGCAAATTGCATAGAGCCCCCTGACCCTTCATGGGACATTTGCAAGCAAGCAAATTGCATAGAGCCCCCTGACCCTTCATGGTACATTTGCAAGCAAGCAAATTGCAAAGAGGCCCCTGGGCCTTGATTTGCAAGCAAGCAAATTGCATAGAGCCCCCTGGGCCTTGATTTGCAAGCAAGCAAATTGCATAGAGCCCCATGGGCCTTGATTTGCAAGAAAGCAAATTGCATAGAGCCCCCTGGCCCTTGGTTGCAAGCAAGAAAATTGCAAAGAGCCCCCTGGCCCTTGATTTGCAAGCAAGCAAATTGCATGGAGCCACCTGGCCCTTGATTTGCAAGCAAGCAAATTGCATGGAGACCCCTGGCCCTTGATTTGCAAGCAAGCAAATTGCATGGAGCCCCCTGGCCCTTGATTTGCAAGCAAGCAAATTGCATGGAGCCCCCTGGCCCTTGATTTGCAAGCAAGCAAATTGCATGGAGCCCCCTGGCCCTTGATTTGCAAGCAAGCAAATTGCATGGAGCCCCCTGGCCCTTGATTTGCAAGCAAGCAAATTGCATAGAGCCCCCTGGCCCTTGATTTGCAAGCAAGCAAATTGCATGGAGCCCCCTGGCCCTTGATTTGCAAGCAATCCAAGCAAGCAAATTGCATAAAGCCCTCAAGCACTTTGTGGGATCATTGCAAGAGAGCCCTGCTGCATTCATACAGCTTGAAAACATGGAAAAAAAGTTATTTATCCTTATATTTTCATTTTGAACTATTCATTATGTTTTTTTTTTTTAGTTAAATCCGCAGCTGAGTCTTTATTGTTAAGGTTAATAGCAAGATACTTTGTATAAAACAATAGCTGATAACTGTTATGTTGTATATCACTGGTTTAATGATGTTACGATTATCCAGTGGGAGCGCAGCGATATGGAATTAACAATGACGTCATTATCCAATGCGCATTTATATAAGATATAAGCATGTTTTCTCTTTATAAATGAAAAATATATGATTTTGCAAACAACTTGACAATTAAAAATAACTTGTTTTCTTAACTTGTGCATATGGAATAATAACTAGTTGAGATGTTTAACATTCATATCATGATTATTGTCTATTCATTTTTAGGAGGAAGATTTCTTGAAAATAATCGATGAGTCTGCACAGATTGAGAAAGTTTACAAGTCATATTTCGACACCACAATTGTTAATGACAGTTTTGAGGAAACTTTCCGGGAAATTCGCAAAATTGTGGATACTCTAAGCACAGATACACAATGGGTGCCGGTGAATTGGGTGTATTAGCCATATTCTGTGACATTTGTGTGAGTGCTTGTTTTTTTTGTTGACCTGACTTTGCCTTCATTGAAAACTACAGGGATTCCAGACCTTTGAGTTCATTCAAAGCTACTATAATATGCTATGATATAGATGTTTGTTGCCTTCACAAAAAAACCTCAAACTAAGGTATTCTTGTAAAGACTTCTGTCAACATATTTGGGAATATGTAACTTAAAGGCATCCAACTGCAAGAGTCCTTGAAGAATGGGACCCACAACGTCTTTAAGGAATTTCACCTACAAAGTCCTTCAGGTATCTGTACAACAAATATGTGAAATGTGTATGCCTAGTGCCCCCATATTGTTTTGGTATCATTTGAAAAGGTTTTGAGTAAAGTAAATAGTTATGTAAAACAATGAAATTATAACAAACGATCTGCAAGAAAATGCCTTCAGTGCTATTTCTGCAATTCAGGTGACTCAAGTCTGCACATTGCCTGTATATTTCATCTGGTGCATTTATCATTTTTAGGCAAACCTTGACACCTTTGAAGATATTGAATGATATTCACGTATGAAGTATTAAAATAACCTAATACCTGGTAAATTCCACCTACAGCATTGCTTGCTACACAATTATTTTGCTGTCACTAAGCAGCCCTGACTGAATGATGACCCCTGGTTTAAAACATTAATGGTGAACTCACAAGTATCAATTACAAGTCCAAACCATCGGTGGACATTTTTGTATCTTTGGAGAAACCACCCTTAATTTTATTTGACCAAAGTGTTGAAATAAGCTCTTCATGGAAAAAAGACATAATTCACTGATGTGTTGATGACTTTTCCCCTTTATAATAGGAGGATGGAAGACAGATATTTGGATCACGTTTATCTGGAATCAAAAGGATCACTATTTAAACATTACGTTGGCTTTCAATCTGTATGTAAAATTATTCATTGCATGATTACCATATAAAACTGAATACAATTGTACCGTATTGAAGGTTTTTAAATGATTTACATAATATTTTGTTGAAGGATATAATTCCCTTTTGAATAATTTATTTTCCTGCCAGAAATATTAGGCTGATCAAATGATCAAATAACATTTTTGCTGCTATCATTGTTTTCTTTTTGGCTAATAAAATAAACATGGTATTTGATGGATGCGTTAGACATTTACATCGGGGTTTCTAAAGTGCAGGACTAATTCACAAATCAGGATTGAGTGCTTTTAACTTCAGACTATTCCACAGTGGTAAAGATTGTTTTTTGTTACGACGTTTGCATCAAAAGCGTAGGAAGTACCTTGACATGAATATAAATGACTTTGTAAACATTTTCAAAAGGGATCTAAGCCACTATACCCTGCTTTTGGCACGAATCCCTCATACTCAAACAGACCCCGGCTTATTTTCCGGATGGACAATTATCAGCAGTTAAGATCCCCTGTAACACATGTGTTTATGGAGACTTTAAACTAATTGCTAGATTTTCATCCAACTCGTTTAGCCGTCCCTTAATTTGTTGTTGACTGAAATGAAAATGTTGAACTAGGGTGCGTATCGGTCAGGTATTGTCCGGGTACGGCGTTTATTCATAACAACGTTGTTGATGTATAACATTCACATGTAAAAAAGGAAAATTGTAACGATGGAGTTCGTGGTTCGTCTAGAAACAAATGTATATGGTCCATAATGCAATAAGAAAGAGCATGAACACAAATTCAGAGGTGAAGCAGTTATCTAAGAAGAAAAAATGTCACCGGCCCCGCCCCCATTTGAAAAGAAAATTGGATGAAAATCTAGCAATTAATTTACATTGGCCTAAGATGTTCTTGAATGTGATATGCAGTGTTTATTCCTCAGGATGTTTGAGAGATCAATGTGTGTTGTAATGTTTTATCTCCTTATATTTCTTGATCATTCCATATTTATATTATGCAAATTTCTTTGAACTTCAAAGCCTTGGATATGCCACAAAATTGTAAATTTTGGTCGGTTAACTCTTTCCCTTGAGCATTATCATGTGTAAATACAGCATGTTTTTATTGTTAGCTTGTATGATTTTATATGATAAACTTTGAGATATTGTCATATCCTTGGTGTCACGATCAGAGCTCAAAAACTTGACCCTAGGCCATCTCTTAAAAACTGTGATATAGAACTTGGTACACATGTTTCCAGAGACAATACCAACATGTAGACCAAGGTCCACAACTCTGCCTTCAGTAATTTGATTGAAAAAACAACAAAAACAGACTTCATTCCATCTGCAGCGCTTTTGTTAAAATTGTAACCAATTATTGTACAGAACATAACAGTAATCATGACATCATTTAGAAGTATAAATTCACAAACATTTTCTGTACATATTTCAAGCCATTTAAAGATGTGTAATTCTGTCATGTCTGTTGCAATGTTATTGCTATGTGTTAAGTGTTTCAACAGAACAAAAGTATTGAATCCAAACTGTTCAATGATGGAATAAACCAATCAAGCAAAGTGTTTTGACAAATGAGGTAGTTGAACAATGCTTGTAAATGAGTGTAGTGTAAGATAGGTTCATTCCGACCTGAGCGTAGGGTGTTTTGCGGAAACGAGGTTTACGGAGTTTCCGCAAAACACCCTGCGCGAGGGTCGGGATGAACCTATCTTATACGAGCGGCTATGGTAGATGCTTTTTCTCCCACCTCAGTTAAACAAAATTAAGTAAAAATGTATTTTTTGCTGGAACTCTTTTTTGCTTAGTGAAAATAATTGCATATGGATATGCGATAGCACGTGGTTGTCATGGATATATGCGCAGTGATCCAGTTAATGTTAATAGTCAAATCGACCTTTTTAAATAGTTCTAAGGTGAATGAAGCATTATTTCTTGAATGGTGCCTGAAAACTGTTTTATGGTGACAATTTAAGCGAGAAATAATTAATTAGCGTTCTAAATATTACCATAAGACAAGATTTCCTGGATGCTACTGACGACAGTCTTCAACAAGGGAGGTAATTACAATGTGGTAAAAGGAGTTCCATACGGGCATTTTATCTTCGCCCGTGGGCAAGATAAGAATATCTAGCATGGTTAAATTATTGGATCTACTTATCTGAGGTGGGAGAAAACGCCCCCCTGCACCAGTATGCTTGTAAATGAGTGTAGGGTAAAAACTCCCCCTGCACCGGTATGCTTGTAAATGAGTGTAGGGAATAAACTCCCCCCTGCACCAGTATGCTTGTAATGAGTGTAGGGTAAAAACTCCCTCTGCACCAGTATGCTTGTAAATGAGTGTAGGACAAAAACTCCCCCTGCACCAGTATGCTTGTAAATGAGTGTAGGATAAAAACTCCCCCTGCATCAATTCCCACATACCCCCATGCATTTACTTTTTATTTTGTGTCTAGAAAGATTGTTGTTAAAAGTAAAATAAAATAAAAACAAATATACACCTGATATAGATGGTAAATAAACTTTGAAAAAGGCAAGAAAAGTTTAAAATCATACGGGGGGATTTTTTGTTTGCCAATGCAAAACATTGCTGGCAGGAATCGTATCTTGGGGGATTATGTACTATATGTATACTAATATTCTGGTGGTATGTTTACTGTAGTACAAATTTGTTAAACTAAACTTTTTTGATGCTTATATATATTAACATGGTTGTAGTGTTGATTATTTGTTTTAGTACTGTTAAAGTAACAGGTGTATAATGTTGAAACAATATATAAAATATTAGATGGTCATTTAAAGATATTTGTAGATATTAGATATATTGGGCCGACTGTTAAAAGCTTTGTTAACGTTATCATTGTTAACTTTCGATCATTTCTGCTCTGGAAGTTTCATGGATACATGTGTGATTTGCAGTATTTTTAACAACACTGGAGCCAACTGTTTCATTACTAAGATATATATGAGCACCTCATCAATTATTGTACCTTCTAAAGTTAACATCAATGTCATAAACCATTGTGATTTTTGACATCATTTTTAACTTAAGCAAAGTTCTAGACGGTCGGCCCATAAAAGGCTCTTATTACCATAAGATATATATTTTGAAAGTGTTATTTTGCTTATTAACAGACTGGTAATATAATTATAAATGTTGTTACTTGATGTTAGATTCAGAAATGTGCACCATACACATGTATTCAGCCTTATTGTTAAGAATATTAGTGTCCCATTTTGTCAAAAAATCCTACAAGTGGTTTTGGACCTCTGAGATATTTTACCAGTACAACACTGTTGCTGATAATCTCAATTCGGTACAAAATTGCTCCTTGGTGTATTGATGAATTGGCACCTAGCTTTATATAAAATATATATTTTTGTAATAATGCAACATTTTAGCACAGACATATCACATTTTTGGTAACTTCACATGTGCCTTTTATCACCAAGTATCAAAAATATCTATGTACAATGTATTATAATTAGATTATTTTTCTGTAATTTAAATTATAAAAAAAATATTTGTTTCAAAGTGATTGAGTCTTTTATCTATTTTTGACAAGCCTGGCACAATGCTATTGAACTTTCCTCATCTTATATGCACCATTCTTGTGCTACTCACAGTTCCTTCTACATTTTGATTTTGATCAAATCGTACAGTCATTTTCCAATTAGTAATTCTAAGTATTATTATTATTCATTTCAATACTTATGTGAAAAACTACAGAAACAAGCTCAGTATCAAAAAGTTACCTGGTTAAACATAAACCCGGTTTAATGGCAAAACAAATAGTATTGAATGGTCATATATGACACACATAGATTTAATTTACAAGTAAAAGTTAGTGACTTAAGTGTATTTTTTAAATACAATATTATATCTACAATATTGTGCTGTATTGTGTTTATAACATGGCCCTAATATGAACTAGTAGGTCCTTTGCTTTCAACAGACTTATGATAACTTTATTTGCTAACCTAACTTGGAACATATTTATTGCAGTTGATATTTCTTCGTTTGCCTCTGTTTTATATTAACTTTATGTTCTTGTGTACAGTTGCTTTCATATATTCATGTTAGTCATATTTCGCCATTCTTTATATCAAAATAAATACAATTTTTATATGAGCAACTTTTATGTTCATATATTTCGACCCATACATTGTCATAGTTTTCAGGACTTTACAGATTCTAAGCTTATAATTATACCATGGTTATATTGATTACATATTCAAACACGAGTTTGATGTACTTTAGTGCCACTTTAAATCTCATGTCTCTGACGATGTCCTCGAGGGATAACGAAGGGAATGTTCTGGCGCTTATGGAATGACACGATGTATTAAACAAATTGTTATTTGATGAGCTGTCTCCTCCTAGAAACAATTACCATGTTTAATTTAAATGTTTTGAACATTACTTCTTTGCATTGAAATTGAATTTCGTTTTAACGAAATTATTTTTGATTAGCATTTGCGTGTCAGTCTATTCAGTCTGAATGAATAGAATATTTAAAATCCATCCAAATATTATTAAATGCAAATATTATTCTATCACCAATGGAGTCTTTTAGAGTTTGAAAAGGTACTGCATTACCGATGCATTGTTCTATTGTATGTGTTATTTCAATGTGAAGTCCGACAACAAAAGTTTCGAAAGTTTCCAATTTGCATTTGATCACAGCTAATGCATTATTAAAGAAGAGAAACAATACGTCAAGCACTGAAAGTGATACATAACACATGAGGACACATGGATGTTTGCGTCATGGAAATGACGGGGAAAATTATAGATGCAGACTAGATATAAATCATTGGTTTCATATAAATAAATTAAGTATGACAGATAAACTGTTGTTCTTTTGGCTGTAGGCCGCTAGGCAGACTATTATAACCGTATCTGAAAAACTACCATCGGCTGATCGACATAAATTTTTTAACTTTTGACGAATTAATGCGCGCACGGGCGTATCAACCCCAGTGCTGTTGGAACTGCAGTGGTCAAAAACCTAATTTACATTAACAATTACATCTAAATTACCTTTTCACCAATCTGCTCCAATACCTATCGTCTGCATTCTGCATAATAAGTAGCTTGCTAAAATAAGCGCTGTAATGTTAATGCGGTTAATAAAGTGCGAATAAGCTGCGTTTTTGCGTAATTACTCAATTAAAATCATAGAAAAACATTTATTCTAATATCGACGAGTTACAAAACGCAATATAAAAAGCAAAATAAGCAAATAGATTCAAAATAAAAGCGTACTGAATCAAAATAATTACATGTACATATCTGTCGCAGCCAGTGCGGTTAAAAAATAGAATCTGGGTCATCGCATTCGGACAGATTTATGCTCCGAAAGTAACTCGAAGAACCCATTAAATCCCGGAAAAATCATTAATCGTATTGAAGGTGCAATGCTCATTTTTGGTGTAAGATATCAAACCAAAATGTTTCAATTTAACCTATACAGTAACC
Source organism: Mya arenaria (assembly GCF_026914265.1). NCBI lineage: Eukaryota > Metazoa > Mollusca > Bivalvia > Myida > Myidae > Mya > Mya arenaria. The sequence goes on from NC_069128.1 coordinate 24,472,353, forward strand.
AGTTGTTTTGGTGATTGTAGTTCATTCAGAAGTATATTTTCTATGTTAATAGCCTAACGGCTCTTACTTGACATTTTTTTTAAGATTGTTAGTTTGTACTAACAAAAAATAAGTGGTTATGCGACTGTGTCATATCAATCCATTTACATATATATAAGTACCATAGGCGGATCCAGGGGGGGGGGCGGACCCGGCGCGCGCCCCCCTAAAATTTTCCATGTATATGTATAAATTATTAAATAATATCGTTCCATCATTGTAGATAGCTTTAAATTTAAGGTTATGATTTGCTCCACACAAAAAAATAGATCTCGATTTACCGTGGTTGTATCGAACATCTATTTGGCCACATTGGACTCTTACGAAACATAGTTGGTCCGAGACGTTGTGGAACGCTCTTATCGATTAAATTATCTATTATGACGTATTCAGTATAATGTGTTAGCGTTTGGCTATCCTCCGTTTTTACGGCTATACGCAGGAAGTAAAACGCCGTTCAATCGGAACTGATTCGACTGCTATTTTCAAAGGATGTGCTCGAAGAGATATGCCGTTAGATTTAAAGCCTGAACACGGTAATGTCGTTTTTTTTTGTGCTCGATTCAGATCCGATTCCGGTTTCCATAGCTCCCAAACTGTAATGGTTTAACCCTCATCCTGCCTTCAAAGAAATAGTCCGCTGAATTATCATGTGTTTTGTCATTAAAACTTGTTTGGTCCGTCTGAAAACTGGTAAAACAGTTGACTGAGTGTAAAACAGCTTGGATCCAGATCAGACGCCGAGTTGGTTCGTCCAAGCTGGTTAACTTTAAAATTACTATGGTCGCGATCGGTATGATAAGGGTCAACACTGTTTATAGCGGTAAGGGACAATTTACGAGAGGCAATTCATTTAAACTCATAAAAAAAACAATTTCCCACTATGGCGTCAATTTCTATCTGCTCGAGATGCTAATACATGCGTATCTATGAAGTAAATGGGTAATTTCGATAAAGTTTTGTTTGTAACCCTAAGCATGCCGATAGCGACCGTAGTGATGTCGTCAACCAGATTGGATCCGGATCAGACGCCGAGTAACTCGGCGTCTAATCCGGATCCAAACCGTTTAGCAATCCAGTAACATTTTCACCAAATCCGATAATATGAAACAAGATTAACTTAAGAGATCAAATACACGAGAATTCAGCGGACTACTTGCTTTAAGCAGACACTTTCACTCGGTGTCACTGAACAAACATTATGGTTTGCCCAATAACTGTATGAATTACTTTTTCAATTTTACCAAGGTCTTTCAACTTATGCGGGGAAAAAAAACTTGATCTATAGGGAGGTGACGATCAGCTTAACGGCGTTACTACGTTACAAAGTGTCTCTCGCAGTTCAAGCTTTGTAAAAACAGTGTAAACTATGGAACGCCGGGGCGCAATGCTTCTTGCGAAATGCGAAATACTTCATGCTTTTTGCATAATGCTTAATGTTTTTTTGCAAAACGCTTAATTAATGCTTTATGCGAAATGCTTTTTGCGAATTGCTTAATGCGATATTCTGTTTGCGAAATGCGAAAAGCTTCGATTCAATATTGTTTACCGTTGTTAGCATCAATTGAGCAGAATCATTTTGTATATAATGAAAAAAGGAACACATTAATTTGAAAAATACTTTTATCTGCATGTAATAGAGGTGAAAAATAATACGTTTGTTGTGTCTATTCATGAGAATAACATATATAAACACACCAATACAATACAATATTCAGATACGGTAAAGTAAAGAGGTGTCCTAGAGAAAATTTGCCAGAAAGTCAGTTAGATTGCGAATAGCAAGATGTGCAACTCTGTATATTGCTGTAAACGCGTTAGGTAAGAAAGAGTATCGTTTCTTCCACCGTATAATAATATTTCTGTAGCAGTATCAGTAGCCTATGTCTTACATCCCCTTCACTGCCGGGAGCAGTTCGGAACGTGCACAATATTTCGTCCGATTCAATTTGATTGTGTTATGCCATATGCGAAATGCTTTTTGGAAAATGATTTTTGTGCAAAATGCGAGATGCTAAATGCTTTTAAAATGCTTCATGCGAAATGCGAAGGAAATCCGTTATTCAGGAGGTGTTACTATATTTAGATTTCAGATAGCACGAGCTTCCGTAATTCCGTACCCGGCCATTCGATTGGTCGAAAATGAAACTATTGTTCTATATATAGCATTTGCATAACGCATTTCGCAAGAAGCATTGAGCCCCGGCGTTCCATAGTAAACACATGCAATAGTTTAAGAGCTTGAGGCCGTCGCGAAGGCCTCCGACCCCCTGAATTACCATGAAAAGACATGGGGGCCTTAGCGGCCAACAGAAGTCAATTTCAGAAGTTACGCCCCCCCCCCCCCCCCTAACTGAGAAACCTGGATCCGCCACTGAGTACATACCAACAACCTTTAACACTCTCTAATTGCATATTATAAACTTTTACAATTTAAATCAAAGCTCGTAATGCGTTGACAGGCTTTCGGCCTGCTAGGAGTTGTGCGTATAGTCATGTAATGCCGAACGGAACAGAAAGTGTGTGAAGATTTCTCAGTTTGTCTCAGTAATTTCAAATTTCAGCCCAAAGTCTTGAGCATATGCATATTTATAATCCACACATACTTATATGTTTGTATGTTGATGTTTTTCTCTTTTTTCTTCTTCTCTTTTAGTGTCTTAGTAAACTTTGATGTTTATTTTGGCCAAAAACATGTATTAGCTGATATTGCAAATAAACTGAAGCTGATGCAAATCTGTTTATTTTCTCTACGAGTGACATAGGTTGAGGGCAATATTAAAGTACATTACCACATACAGGAAAATATAGTATGTGGGTGATTCGATACAAAATAATTTTTCGCGATGATCCTGTCATAGTAGAAAGACACCTTAACATGATCTTAATTAACATGTCCAATCCTTTTTGTTGGATGCATTTGGTTTAGCGGTCATTCCCTGGTAGTAAATTAAATACGACTCACTCATGTTTGAAGTGAACAGTAGTTTTTACTAAAAATGCCTTAATGCTTTATCCGTGGCAGTGCATTAAATGAATATTTTAAGTGACAGATACTCCATGGTTTTGATTTACATGTGATTATGTATCAGCATAAAAATCTAAAAGTATTTGCGACGGAAGTCATGAGCAAGCATATGCTATCTATACTACTATAGATGTTTATGTTAATTTAATTTACAATGACATGACTAGACTCGCAAAACGTTACCAGAAGAAGCCTTTCGACGCATGGAAGCTTTGAGTATTACCTATAATTGATTAGAATATGCATCTGTTCTCACTTTTCAAAATAATATGTAAGTTGAGGCCGGCGGGCAAGTGTTCCAAGAGTGTGAGTACATAGACCTCGTTCGCTATCTAAATGAAGTACCTCGGTCACTATCTAAATGAAGTACCTCGGTCACTATCTATCAAATGTACCTCGGTCATTATCTATCTGAAGTACCTTGCTCAATATATATCTGAAGTACCTTGCTCAATATATATCTGAAGTACCTTGGTCAATATATATCTGAAGTACCTTGGTCAATATATATCTGAAGTACCTTGGTCAATATATATCTGAAGTACCTTGCTCAATATATATCTGAAGTACCTTGGTCAATATATATCTGTAGTACCTTGGTCAATATATATCTGAAGTACCTTGGTCATTATCTATCAAATTTACCTCCGTCACTATTCTTCTGAAGAACCTCGGTCACTGTATATCTGAAGTATTTCGTTTACTATCTATCTGAAGTACCTCGGTCATAATATATCTGAAGAACCTTTGTCACTATTTATCTGAAATACTTCGGTCACTTTATATCTGAAGTACCTCGGTCGCTATATATGTGAAGAACATCGGTCACTATTTATCTGAAATACCTCGGTCTTTTTGTATCTGAAGTACCTCGGTCACTATCTATCTAAAGTACCTCTATCACTATATATCTGAAGAACCTCTATCACCATCTTTCTGAAGAACCTCGGTCACTATTAATCTGAAGTCCCTCGTTCACTATATATCTGAAGTACCGCAGTCACTATTAATCTGAAGTACCTTGGTCACTTAATATATGAAGAACCTCGGTATCTATATATCTGAAGTACCTCGGTCACTTTATATCTGAAGTACCTCGGTCACTATATGTCTGAGGTACCTCGGTCATTTTAAATATGAAGTACCTTGGCCACTTAATATCTGAAGCTCCTCGGTTAAGTTTTATCTAAAGTATCATGGTAACTATTTATCTGAAGTACCTCGGTCACTATCTATCTTAAGTACCTCGGTCACTATATATGTGAAGTATCTCGGTCGACATCTATCTGGAGTTCCTCGGCCACTATCTATCTGAAGGACTTCAGTAACTTTATATCTGAACTACCTCGGTCACTAAAAATCTGAAGTATCTCGGTCACTTAATATCTGAAGTACCTCGGTCACTTTATATCTGAAGTACCTCGTTCACTATATATCTGAAGTACCTCGGTCACTTTATATCTGAAGAACCTCGGTCACTATATGTCTGAGGTACCTCGGTCATTTTAAATATGAAGTACCTTGGCCACTTAATATCTGAAGCACCTCGGTCAAGTTTTATCTGAAGTATCATGGTAACTATTTATCTGAAGTACCTCGGTCACTATCTATCTTAAGTACCTCGGTCACTATATATGTGAAGTATCTCGGTCGACATCTATCTGGAGTTCCTCGGCCACTATCTATCTGAAGGACTTCAGTAACTTTATATCTGAACTACCTCGGTCACTAAAAATCTGAAGTATCTCGGTCACTTAATATATGAAGTACCCCGGACACTATATGTCTGAAGAACCTCTACATTTTATATATGAAGTACCCTGGTCATTATATGTCTGAAGTACCTCGGTCACTTTTTATCTGAAGTAACTCGGTCACATAATATCTGAAGTACCTCGGTCACTATATATATGAAGTAACTCGGTCACTATATATCTGAAGTATCTCGGTCACTATATATCTAAGGTATTTCGCTTACTATCTATCTGAGGTACCTCGATCACTATTTATCTGAAGTACCTCGGCCACTATATATCTGATGGCCCTCGGTCCCTATCAATCTGAAGTATTGCCGTCACTAAACATCTGAAGTACCTCAATCAATATATATCTGAAGTACCTCGGTCACTATCTATCTGAAATACCTCGGTCACTATCTATCTTCAGTACCTCGGTCACTATATAACTATATTATACCTCACATAAATGTGTCCATTCTTTGGGTATATAAAGTTGATCGGTCCTTATATCAATGTATTTTAATAAAAATCCACTCATAAAACTGTTGAGTGATGATTGCAATTTTCACAACGACATTTTTTTCGCAAGTAAACATTCTAAGATATGTTCAATAAAATACATCAAAGACGCTTTAAAACTATTAAATGGTAAACAAGTTTTCGGTATAATATAAGAAATTTAACACACCACTTCGGGCCATATGATATGGCATTTTAAGGACCAGCCAGTCAGCCCCCGAAGGTGAATGGACCTCGCTCCATATACACCTTCGGGGGCTGACTTACCGGTCCTTATAATGTCATATGACCCTCAGTGCTTCGGTCATTATCTATCTGAAGTACCTCGGTCACTTAATATCTGAAGTACCTCGGTCACTATCTATCTGAAGTACATTGGTCACCGGTACGGCACATATGATACCATGCCAACTTGGTTATTGACCGGTACGACACCTATGGTACCGCTTAAACTTGGTCCCTGACCGTAACGAGACGTATAGTACCACGTCAACTTGGTCCCTGACCGGTACGACACCTATAATACCATGCCAACTTGGTCCCTGTCCGGTACGAGACGAATGGTACCACGTCAACTTGGTCCCTGACCGGTACGACACCTATGGTACCACGCCATCTTTGTCCCTGACCGGTACGACAGTACGAGACTTATCGGCACTAGACTTATGATATCGCGCAAAGTTGGTCCCTGACCGGTACGACACCTATGGTACCACGTCAACTTGGTCCCTGACCGGTACGACAGTACGAGACTTATCGGAACGAGACTTATGATATCGCGCAAAGTTGGTACCTGACCGGTACGACATGTATGGTATCTCGCAATGTTAGTCCCTGACCGGTACGAGACGTATTTTATCTCGCAAAGTTGGTCCCTGACCGGTACCAGACGTATGGTATCTCGCAAAGATGGTCCCTGACCGGTACTAGAATTATGCTATCGCGCTAACTTGGTCCCTGACCGGTACGAGATGTATGATATCGCGCAAAGTTGGTGTCTGAACGGTACGAGACTTATGATATCGCGCAAAGTTGGTCCCTGACCGGTACGACACGTATGGTATCTCGTAAAGATGGTCCCTGACCGGTACGACACGTATGGTATATCGCAATGTTGGTCCCTGACCGGTACGAGACGTATGGTATTTCGTAAAGATGGTCCCTGACCGGTACGACACGTATGGTATATCGCAATGTTGGTTCCTTTCCGGTACTAGACTTATGGTATCGCGCAATGTTGGTCCCTGACCGGTACGACACATATGGTATATCGCAATGTTGGTCCCTTACCGGTACGACACGTATGGTATATCGCAATGTTGGTCCCTTACCGGTACGACACGTATGGTATATCGCAATGTTGGTCCCTTACCGGTACGACACGTATGGTATATCGCAATGTTGGTCCCTTTCCGGTACGACACGTATGGTATATCGCAATGTTGGTCCCTTACCGGTACGACACGTATGGTATATCGCAATGTTGGTCCCTGACCGGTACGACACGTATGGTATTTCGTAAAGATGGTCCCTGACCGGTACGACACGTATGGTATATCGCAATGTTGGTCCCTGACCGGTACGACACGTATGGTATTTCGCAATGTTGGTCCCTGACCGGTACGACACGTATGGTATATCGCAATGTTGGTCCCTGACCGGTACGACACGTATGGTATATCGCAATGTTTGTCCCTGACCGGTACGAGACGTATGGTATATCGCAATGTTGGTCCCTGACCGGTACGACACGTATGGTATATCGCAATGTTGGTCCCTGACCAGTACGACACGTATGGTATATCGCAATGTTGGTCCCTGACCGGTACGAGACGTATGGTATATCGCAATGTTGGTCCCAGACCGGTACAACGCGTATGGTATATCGCAATGTTGGTCCCTGACCGGTACGACACATATGGTATATTGCAATGTTGGTCCCTGACCGATACGAAACGTATGGTATCGCGTAAAGTAAGTCCTTAACCGGTAACAGATTTATGAAAAATACTTAAACTATGCAAAATTCGATTTTGGTGTCGGCACTGTTCAAATGTGGCCATATCGGTCATGAGGATGTTACCTGCTATATATATGTACGCAAGATTCCGGGCCATTTCATGCGGTATTCCTGATGCCGAGGTTATTCTGCCACGTGTTTGATTCCCGGCACCAAAGCCACACCTGTTTATTTCCGCTTTTCGGAGCCCGGTTAATGCCAAAAACGGTTAAGTTAAGCAGAAAGAAACAAAAACTATTATTTTGAAATGGGCATGTTTTGAACTTCCGATGCATTTAAAGTTGGAACGTTGGTTTTCAATATATTACCTTTACAGTTACTTGTATGACTACGCACTTCAGTTTTTACCATGAATTAAACATTTATATCTCAAATGTTATTCATTCGCTACCGAAGACTTTTAGAATTTGAAAACATGAAACATTACCACGGCATTGTTCAACTGATTGTGTCATGTCAGTGTATTGTTTAGTTTCACAACAAAAGTTTCCGATTTGCATTTAATCCCAACGTATGCATTATTAAGGGTGCACCATGACAATGGCCGGGATGATGACGCAAACCTTCTGAGATCTGAGGCATTGGTATGAAAGTGAAATCGTTGGATTTTGTTTAGCAAACTAGATATAAAACATGGGCTTTATATACATACTGTATATGTAGCCGCAAACTTAAAAAATATATTATTCATTATATGTAATTTACAATATGATTCATCTATTCTCACTGGTATGATAATCATGCAAAAGCTATGATTATAATTTGTCGACCATGCACCATTTATTTCCGTAATGCGCTTCAAAAATATCTTTGCAAACACGCTGAAACCGAATCGAACTCTTACAAAATAATCATTAATTTAAAGTTTATTGATAAAAAGTAACACCCTGACTTCATCTTTAGAACAACATACAAGTGGACATCACCACGGTTAGCGTAATACTCTGACTTCGCAACACCCTGACTTCATCTTTAGAACAACATACAAGTGGACTACACCAAGAATATTGCAATACCCTGACTTCTTCCGTAGAACAACATACAAGTGGACTACACCAAGGATATCGCAATACCTTGACTTATTCCTTAGAACAACATACAAGTGGACTACGCCAAGGTTTGCGCAATACCCTGACTTCTTCCTTAGAACAAGATACAAGTGGTCTACATCAAGGTTTGTTCAATACCCTGAATTATTCCTTAGAACAACATACAAGCAGACTACCCCAAGGTTTGTGCAATACCCTGCCTTTTGTCATTAGAACGACATACAAGTGGACTACCCCAAGGTTTTGCAATACCTTGTCTTCTTCCTTAGAACGACATACAAGTGGACTACCCGAAGGTTTTTGCAATACCCTGACTCGTGTATTATGAAACCACTGAGGGGTCCATACGCCATCAGCTACATGTATAGATAGGCCTCCGTGTGATATGAAGCCACTGAGGGATCCTTACGCCATCAGATACATTTATAGAAAAGCCTCCGTGTGATATGAAGCCACTGAGGGGTCTGTAGGCCATCAGCTACATCTATAGATATGCCTCCGTGTGAAATGATGCCACTGAGGGGTCCATACGCCATCAGCTACATATAAAGATAGGCCTCAGCGTTTAATGAAGCCACTTAGGTGTCCATACGCCATAAGCTACTAATATAGCTCCGTGGGGCATTAAGACTTTCTTTTTTTGACAATTTCCAAATATTAAACGCTCGTAGAATTTAAACAACACATACCGTTTCTACCATTTCTTGTCTATTGCTCGTTATATACATACAATAAATTGAAAAAAGAAAATCAACCTCAGACAGTAGCGGCCATCGATACGGATTAAGTAGATCGCATGTCTATTCCAAATATAACAAATCAGAAATTACGCACAACAGAGCTCTGACACTTCTCATCTTGACAGGTAATGTGCTTACCAAGAAGAACACTTCTTTTTTTGTCTGTACTGGCATTTTACAGTTGTGTACTGGCATCTTACAGTTGCGTACTGAAATTTTACAGTTGTGTACTGGCATTTTACAGTTGTGTACTGATATCGTACAGTTGTGTACTGACATTTTACAGTTGTGTATTGGCATCTTACGGTTGTGTACTGGCATTTTACCGTTGTGTACTGGTATCTTACAGTTGTGTACTGTCATTTTACAGTTATGTACTGGCACTTTACAGATGTGTACTGGTATCTTACACTTGTGTACTGACATCTTACAGTTGTGTTATGGGTATCTTACAGTTGTGTACTGGCATTTTAAAGTTGTGTACTGGCATTTTACAGTTGTGTACTGGCATTTTAAAGTTTACTGGCATTTTACAGTTGTGTACTGGCATTTTACAGTTGCATCAATTATGATATAATGATCGTTCGCTATTGTATCATTTTTTTTTAAATTTACGATTTACTTTATATGCCCGATTGAGGTGGCCACTATTGTTATGTACTTCTGATATCATCGAGTTGTGTAAAAGTTTGATGTATTTTCTGTCTTTCGACATTGTCAATCAGTATCTGCTGGTAGACGTAATTCGATAAACACAGAGAAGGGTTCTTCCGGATTATCTGTAAATAAAGTTATCTGTTATTATTTGCTGGCATGAATGCATTTTGGTTTAAATAAACAGTTGTGGCGAGCGTTACACAAACAAAAATATTTCTTATTGTTTTTTTGGAGGTTTATATGATAATGCATCGTTCGCATGGCTGGGCCAAACTTAAACGATAGATTTTCATACAGACCTTCAAATAATGGAAAACTTATATAATGCTTGAAAATATTTTGTTACTGAAAGAAGCCCCACCTTATTGGCCTCTAATCGTATATCTTTCACTTCTATCACTGAATATGTGCCGAAGCAACGGTAAATGAGGCAATTTGAGGAAAGTATAGGTATAATAAGATTTTGTCAATTATACTTTGACACATGGTTATTCATGGTCGTTACCCGTGTAGTGTTTACAGCCTCGAATATTTGCAGCGCAAGTATTTTATTTAAAGCGTCAGATAACTTTGTATAAAACAATTAGAATAACAATAACCTTCAATATGAGCGACCAATATGTTGACGACTCAACACTAATATATACGGCTAATCAAACGTCGATATATGAATATTAAACGTCGAATAATTGGAAAACTACTGTCATCCCATTGGTTCAAAAAGGATTTCAAACATTATAAATGATTTATGATTAACATTTCCCTCAGAAATCCCATTTGGACTTCACGAGCACGAAAACACTCTTGTTCTACTATTTTACTTGGCGTACTAAGAGTGATAGTTCAATATGTCTTTAAACTTGGTGGTATTATTGATACTTCTTTTAATAGCAACACAAATTGAGGCAAAAGAGAAATTTCGAGCCAAAGTATATACAGGGAAAGAAGTCTCAACATCGACTGAAAGTATTTTGGGAGTTTCTCTTATACAATGTCAAAGCATGTGCGTCTTGGCTAGAAGGAAGGGCACGAGCAACATTTGCGGATATGACAAAGTCTCCAAAACATGTGTCTTTAGTTCCGACACCGAAGATGACGTCATCAGTACTTCTGAACTCACAAAGGTCGTTCTAATTACACCTGCTGATGGTAAGTTAATACACTTGTAAGTTGGGTCGCACAAACACAACCAGCACGCACACTCACACACACGCACGCACGCTCGCACATACGCACACACACACACACACGCGCGCGCGCGCGCGCGCACGCACGCACACACACACACACACACACCCATGCCGGCAGGAATGTACGCACACACTCACAACACACCACACGCATGCAGGGACTCACGCACGCAAAAACACAACGAACCACACGCACGCATGCACTCACACAACACACCACGTGTCCGCACATGCAATTTTTGTTAAAGAAACTGAGAATTTAATTGTTAATAATTGACAGTTATAAAATCGTAGTTAAGTAGGGCAAGAGGATTTTTAACTATTGTAGTTAGGGGTAAGAATGGTAGCTCAGTGAATGATTCATTGTGGACGTTGGTTGAGCTCACTACCAGTCGTATTATTTCTGTGTACGGTCATGATATTTGGGTAACCTAAATGATGTTTCTATGAGCTGTTACAAGACTGTGTCAAACGCGGTGACCCTGGCAAGAGGGTTCTACTATTTCTTAAACAAATATTTAAGAAATATTACACACTACTGAGGGTCATTTGACATTATAAGGACCGGTCAGTCAGCCACCAAAGGTGTATATGGACTGAGGCGTTAGCCGAGGTCCATTCACATTCGGGGCTGACTGGCCGGTCCTTATAATGCCATATGGCCCGAAGTGGTGTGTTATATTTCTTATATTATACCGAACACTTTTCATTACAAGACAATATTTTTGAAGCGATTTAAATGTGTTTTATTTGACAAACCTGATAATGTTTACTTGCGACAAGTTTTCGCCGTTGTGAAAATAGTAAGCCGCACTAACCAATCGTATGACGACAGCGGTCCATATAACAATTTTGGCGAGATCCGGACCGGCCAAAAATAGAATATGGACCTCTGACGTCATAAAACTGGATTTTCATCCAAATACAGTGATATACGGACCGATCGAGATTATATATATAAAGAAGGGACAAATTTATGTGAGGTATAATATATATAAATATAAAGGAAGGATATACATAAACTGTGAATGAGTTCGTAAAATTAGCTTTTTTCAATACCATTTGAACAACTGTATTTGAAAGTATTCTTTCTCCGAAAATACGTCGGAAGCTAAAACTACAATTAGAATGCAAGAACATTGTTAAGAGAGTGTAAATAGTTATTGTTGGCATTTTTTAAAATAGGAATGCACATAATCAAGGGAGACAATTTAATCCAATCCAAACCAGACAACACATCAATTTATCAAAATATCACCTAGTGATTGATAAAAAGATTTGAATAAAGATCATCCAATACTGCTTATACATGTTTATTTATCAAATCAAGGTGAGGCTCAGACAACTTTAGAGAAAAAATAATTTCTGTTTGAAATTTCAAATTTTAATTAAAAAAATTAAAGAACAATTGTCAGATAGTAATTTACATGAACATTTCCCTATTTTAACATGTTGTTAGTTATCTTATATGTGAAAGGAAGCCTTTCAGTAACTAAATTGTTCCATATATATATATATATTCTGAATGTAAAATAGATATATTATTTGTTTGCGTTACATTATACCAATATCGAAAATCTTGAGACCTTACATAGAAAAATATTTATGTCCAAAATCTTATTTTAATACCGTTTTCGTGGACGGAACGTAAACGATCAAATAATTTATCGTACAAACTTGAGCATATATAGTCCATTGTAATACAATAACATCAACATAAATTTCAACCACACACAAGTTACCTTATAAAAGCTGATTCAGAACTTTTCCATTATGAAACAAGGAAAAGGATTGAACATTGTCACATATTAAGTCAATTAAAAAATAGATATAAGGCATGCTGAATTTGTCGATATATTCAGCGGTTTTTACCACGTACAGTTAATTAAGTCTTCTATTTTATTTATGCAGATGCCTGTCAGAGTACAGAGTACCTAGTGAGCGGAACAGATGCCTGTCAGAGTACAGAGTACCTAGTGAACGGAGCAGAGCCTGTGTCCGACGACCAGATAACCGCCTCGTCGGTGGATAGCGCGCTGTTTGACACAAGAGGTTCCAGACTCAATTCCGTACCGACTGATACGCATTATGGGGCATGGGCTCCATCGACCTTTGACGAAAATCAGTACATACAGGTATAAATGTATAAATGTACATACGATGTGCTTGACATTATGTCCGCAACTGCAGTCAGAATAATAGCAATATGAATAGTTCATATTCGAAATTCATTGAGGTACACGTGCGTAGAGACATGATTATTAAATGCTTTTCGGTGAATCTAAGAAATTTACCAGTCACTTAAAACTTGATATTTATTACTGTTTCGATATTTCGAAATTTAACGTTCTGTTATCTAAATCAGTCATCAGTGTGCACAGGGCCTGGACACAATATCAAATGTCTTTTACATTACGTGTGCAAAGAGTTTGCGCTTTTTTTTTAGAAATTGTAATAAAATGTCTTATTATAAGTAGGCATATATTAAAAAGGGAACATATATTTTTCGGTGAAAATTTATAATACAGTGTGTGTTTCAGTGTAAGATTGCAATACAGTGTGTGTTTCAGTGTAAGATTGCAATACAGTGTGTGTTTCCGTGTAAAATTGCAATACAGTGTGTGTTTCAGTGTAAGATTGCAATACAGAGTGTGTTTCAGTGTAAGATTGTAATACAGTGTGTGTTTCAGAGTAAGATTGCAATACAGTGTGTGTTTCAGTACTTGTTCATTGTCGGAACGTCTGAATACGGGTTCTTGTTCACTGTCGGAACGTCTCAATACGTGTAATTGTTCATTGTCGGAACGTCTTAATACGTGTAATTGTTTATTGTCGGAACGTCTGAATACGTGTACTTGTTCATTGTCGGAACGTCTGAATACGGGTTCTTGTTCACTGTCGGAACGTCTCAATACGTGTAATTGTTCATTGTCGGAACGTCTTAATACGTGTAATTGTTTATTGTCGGAACGTCTGAATACGTGTACTTGTTCATTGTAGGAAAGTCTGAATACGTGTACTTGTTAATTGTCGGAACGTCTGAATACGTGTACTTGTTCAATGTCGGAACGTGTACTTGTTAACTATCGGAACGTCTGAATACGTGTACTTGTTCACTGTCGAAACGTCTGAATACGTGTACTTGTTCATTGTCGGAAAGTCTGAATACGGGTACTCGTTCATTGTCGGAACGTCTGAATACGTGTACTTGTTCATTGTCGGAACATCTCAATACGTGTACTTGTTCATTGTCGGAACGTCTCAATACGCGTACTTGTTCATTGTCGGAACGTCTGAATACGGGTACAATACGTGTACATGTTCATTGTCGGAACGTCTCAATACGTGTACTTGTTTATTGTCGGAACGTCTCAAAAAGTTTACTTGTTCATTGTCGGAACGTCTCAATACGTGTACTTGTTTATTGTCGGATCATCTCAATAAGTTTACTTGTTCATTGTCGGAACGTCTCAATACGTGTACTTGTTTATTGTCGGAACGTCTCAATAAGTTTACTTGTTCATTGTCAGAAGATCTCAATACGAGTACTTGTTCTCTGTTGGAACGTCTGAATACGGGTACTTGTTCATTGTCGGAACATCTCAATACGTGTTCTTGTTAATTGTCGGAACGCCTCAATACGCGTACTTGTTCATTGTCGGAACGTCTGAGTACGTGTACTTGTTCATTGTCGGAACATCTGAATACGTGTACTTGTTCATTGTCGGAACGTCCGAGTACTTTTACTTGTTCATTGTCGTTACGTCTGAATACGCGTACTTGTTCATTGTCGGAACGTTGCGATACGTGTACTTGTTCATTGTCGGAACGTCTCGATACACGTTCTTGTTCATTGTCAGAACGTCTCCATAAGCGTACTTGTTCATTGTCGGAACGTCTCAATACACGTACTTGTTCATTGTCGGAACGTCTCGATACACGTACTTGTTAATTGTCGGAACGTCTCAATACACGTACTTGTTCATTGTCGGAACGTCTCGATACACGTACTTGTTCATTATCAGAACGTCTCAATACGCGCACTTGTTCATTGTCGGAACGTCTCAATACGTGTACTTGTTCATTGTCGGAACGTCTCAATACGCGTACTTGTTCATTGTCGAAACGTCTCAATACGTGTACTTGTTCATTGTCGGAACGTCTGAATACGTGTACTTGTTCATTGTCGGAACGTCTGAATACGTGTACTTGTTCATTGTCGGAACGTCTGAATACGCGTACTTGTTCATTGTCGGAACATCTGAATACGTGTACTTGTTCATTGTCGGAACGTCTCGATACACGTACTTGTTCATTGTCAGAACGTCTCCATAAGCGTACTTGTTCATTGTTGGAACGTCTCAATACGTGTACTTGTTCATTGTCGGAACGTCTCAATACGCGTACTTGTTCATTGTCGGAACCTCTCGATACACGTACTTGTTCATTGTCGGAACGTCTCAATACACGTACTTGTTCATTGTTGGAACGTCTCGATACACGTACTTGTTCATTATCAGAACGTCTCAATACGCGCACTTGTTCATTGTCGGAACGTCTCAATACGTGTACTTGTTCATTGTCGAAACGTCTCAATACGTGTACTTGTTCATTGTCGGAACGTCTCAATACGTGTACTTGTTCATTGTCGAAACGTCTCAATACGCGTACTTCATATAGATAAATGATATTTTGTTCGTTTATGACTTTTGTTATATGAAAACAAAAGCGAACCAACATCGGCCATTTATCGTTAGATACATAGTTAAACGAAAACAAATTATACAGTAGATATTCGAAAAAGAAATGCAGATGCTTTATATAAAAAAAAACGTGACAAATAGAGGGCAAAATATCAAATGGGAAAACAAAGTGTATTTAAATGATTTTTTGTCACCATGGACACATATAGATTATCAAACAATGTACTGAATATGAAATACCTATACACAACATATAACAATATCTAGCTATGTTTTTCTCCTATGTAGCCAGGCCTTTGATGGCTGATTTGAGCCATTTCCTGTTTCCTCATTTTTGCTGCGAAAGGGCAAAAAGGCTACAATGCATAAAATACGCGATGTGGCGGGGAAAACACATTGCCAAGGGACGGGGTGAAAATGCACCTTCTGACTGGGTGAAATACGACATAATTATGGCGCATTCTCGTTCCGCCACTTAGCGCATGTTATCATTGACGCATTTTGGCACGACCACTTCGCATTTTCGCCTCGCCACTTGGCACACTTCTCCCCAGCACATTGTTTTTAGCCCGCCACTTGCCGCAAATTCTCCCTGCTACATCGCGCGCTTTCGCCCCTCTTTTTAGCGCAGTTTCGCCCCGCTACATAGCACATTTTCGCTATTTCGCAACGCCAAATGGCGCATTTCAGCCCGGCAAAAACAGCCAAATGGCGCATTTCAGCCCCGCCAAAGAGCCCAGCCAAATGAGCCCCACCAAATGGCACATTTAAGCGCTACTAATTGGCCCCTTTTCCCCCACAACTTGCCGCTACTTAGGGCATTTTGCCCATTTTGGCATTGTCGCATTTTTGCCGAGTAAACTCAACATGGTGCTACTTCCATATTAGCATTTTGTTGGCTTCCGGAAGGCTTGTGCCAAATAAATCATAGTGTGTGTGTGTGATACCTGAGGTTCCTTTTTTAATTGACAATCGGAATCACAATTGCTAATCGTGATCGTGTAACGCTGTTTTTTAATTGAATATTAATCACGATCTACAATCACGCGAATCAGGGACATTCCATGATTGAATTCTAACCCCAAATTGACCTTTGTGTTTGAAGACGCAAGTATAAGTGGCTGCACCAAAAAAATAACGAAATAAAAGCATACTAGTCAACAATGACTGAGTCTTTACAATTCGTTAACAAAGCTTGCAATGGAATGTATTTCGGTAGTATTGGGGAAATCTTCATTAATTTTCATTATAATAAAGATGATCATCGTCACTTTGAGTTGACGATAAGGGATATGATCATACTGAGTATGAGGATGAGTAGGAGGATGAGGAGGAGAATGAAGATGAGGACGAGGGAGATAATGATTAAGATGGTGATGATTAGGATGAGGGTGTGGATGCGGATGAGGGTAAGGACGAGGGTGAGGGTGAGGATAAGGATGAGGGTGAGGACGAGAATGAGAGTGAGGATGAGGGTGTGGACGAGGGTGAGGGTGAGGACGAGGATGAGGGTGATAACGAGTGACGTTAATGATGAGGGTGCGGATGAGAGTGATGATGAGGATTAGGGTGATGATGAGGATGAGGGTGATGATGAGGATGAGGGCGAGGACGAGGGTGAGGATGAGGGTGATGATGAGGATGAGGGTAAGGGGGGGGGGGGGGTGAGGGTGAGGACAAGGTTGAGGATGAGGGTCAAGATGAGGATGAGGGTGATGATGAGGATGAAGACGAGGTTGAGGACGAGGGTGAGGATGAGAATGAAGATGAGGATGAGGATGAGGGTGATGATGGAGAGGAGGATGAGGTTGAGGATGCATATGTGGGTGATGATGAAGATGAGGTTTAGTGGAAGGATGAGGGTGAGGGTGAGGATGAGGATGAAGACGAGGTTGAGGACGAAGGTGAAGATGAAGATAAGGTGGAGGGGAAGGATGAGGATGAGGATGATGGTGATGATGAAGACGAGGTTGAGGACGAGGGTGAGGATGAGAATGAAGATGATGATGAGATTGAGGATGAGAATTAGGGTGATGATGGGGAGGAGGATGTGGTTGGGGATAAGTATGAGGGTGATGATGAAGTTAAGGTGGAGGGGAAGAATGGGGGAGGATGATGCTGAGGATGATTAGCATAATAAAGGTCAGGATGATTAGGGGGATGAGGATGAGGATGAGGGTGAGGATGAGGATGAAGGTGAGAATGAGGATAAGGACGAGGGTGAGGATAAGGGCAACGATGAGGACGAGGGTAATGTTTGGGATAAGGTTGAGGAGTAGGATGAGGGTGAGGATAAGGAAGTGGATGATGATGAGGGTGTGAATAAGGGTGGTGATGAAGATGAGGCCGATGGGGAAGGATGAGGGTGAGGGTAAGGATTAGGATGAAGGTGAGGATCAGGATGAGGATGAAGACGTGGTTGAGGACGAGGGTGACGGTGAGGCTGAGGATGGAGATGAGGGGAAGGATGATGATGATGATGATGATGATGATGATGATGATGATGATGATGATGATGATGACGATGATGATTTGGTTATCACTTCCAGTCCTTGTCGCTACCAAATACGGCGTAACAAAGCTGTACTACTTAATGCCATTATGCCAGGGGTTCTCAGCGTATTCATACATGTGCGACAGCTTTTGGCAAGAGTTAATAGACAAAATATTAAAGAGTCTTTAAGGTTTTTCAACTGTAGGGATAAGAGTATTTCTATTTATTATGATCTGTCAGTGCTTTTCTTCTTTTTATTTAATTAAATCAATCTACTCACTGTATTTTTTACAAGTGCCATTTATAATAGTAACGAATACGATTCGACTTATTATACAAATCATGATAAGGAAAAAACCCCGCATCCTGTGCATTTATGTAGCGATGAAACGCCCCGCACATACATAAGTGTAAACAATTGTACATACATTTATTAAATACAATGGCTGTATACGTGTAAAGGTTTAAACCAATTTGTGTATGGCCACCGGAAGTTGAAAATGCAATAAGTGGCAAGTGATAATGCGAAAACACATCAAGGGGCGGGGCCAAAATGTGACAATGTGCCAATTCGGGAGCAGAAAATGCGAAGTTGATGCGAAAATCCAACCAAATGTAGAAATACACAAAGAGCGTGGTGGAAATGGGCTGCACTATTATACCGCTGTTCGCACTACCATATGGCGCACTTTAGCCTGATTGAATTTTGACCTCGCCAATTTATGCACTTTCGCATAAACAGGTTTAAACTTACGAAAACAATTATTTTAGAATTATGCAAGGGTACATTATTGAAAATAATATCCATGACAAAATCTATATATTCTCACCATCCATTAACTACTTTACAATATGATTATTTTAATTCAATTTATACTTCAAAATAGGTATTACCTTGAGAAAGAAAATTAGAACTTTGATATTATTTTTGTCTTAGTATATAGCTGTTTAGTCAAAGAGTTGTAAACGAAACGATTCTTGACAGATCGATGCTTTTGAATTTCGGAAAAAGGTGACGGTGTTATTCCGATACTTATCAATGTTGTTAACTTTACACGAGTTAAATAACATCACTATCATTTTATGAGTTTGCAGAAACAATTTAAACGAGCGATACCATTGGCACCAAAATTCCATCAGGTCATGAGGTGACAAATGAAATGGCTCGAAACACTCCTCGAATACAAATACAATTTTATTTGTATAGCGCAAAATGTACAGTTCAATATTCGATTGCGCTTCACACAGTTCACGGGCTATTTACAGTCTTATGTAGACTCTTCAATCATAGACTAGTCGTTACAAATAAGTTTTCAGTTCCATTTAGAAAGAAATGTCACGCTTGATATGTTAAATGTCTGAAGGAAGACACACAACGACAACGACAGAATGAGAACGAAATAATCCACGGGTAACGAGTCACTCGTGAGTATCGGATGACGACATTCGATTTCGTTTATCCGATGTTTGAAAGATATCTGTCCGATATCGGTCAGGTATTTAATACGTTACTGATTGGGATCTAGTGATGCATACTTATGCAATGTATAGTTTATATATATTTAAACAGGTGCAGTTCAATTGTCCAAACAACGTGGTAGGCGTGGCCTTGCAAGGTAATACAAACTATAACTACGTGACCTCCTACAAAGTACTATACAGCCTAGACTGCGTTAACTTTCTCACTATCAAAAACACCAATGGGACTGATGTGGTAATGTATAATATCAATACACACTTTGTTTCAGTTGTTCTCTTTGAGTGTAAACCTTGTGTGATATATGTGGTTGTGTCGTCCGTGGCAGTGTGAACCAATGTTGATGTTTGCAAATTATGGATTCTTTAAGACGATGTCTAATGTTTTGTTAAAACTGCCTTTTAATTTTAATTATTCGTTATAGCCTATATTTTTTTTTCAATGATTTGAATCGACCTTACACTCGTAAACACACATCTAAATGTTTCTAGTAAGAACATGTGGCAGCTTATAAAAATGCATGTATAGAGTGTAAGGTCGATTCAAATCATTGAACACAAATATAGGCTATAACGAATAATTAAAATTAAAAGGCGGTTATAAACAGCTTGTACTAGATTTGAGCCTATCAAAGTGTCTACCAAACTATATATGCTAGCATATCTTAAGATTTGTTGGGATGATATAAGTATAACTGCTAATGATAAATTAATCATGCACAATTTAGTCTTTCCGGCAGATGTCGGTGGGAAAATGTCGCAAATATGCCCATTAATCGAAGTCGCACATTGGTGGCACCTTTCCTGTTTGAGATGGTGTAATTGTATTTGCTTGTCTCTATTTTCAAAAATACGAATTACAAATGAAAGCAAAACTTCACACATTACATAATTCATTGATTTCCACATATATTACGGAAACACGGATAAGGATACAGTTATTACATCGATGCTGCCAAGTCAGGCTCCTTGATTTAGACTGTTTTCCTTTTAAAATGTTCATCAAAGTTTACAAATTGAATCGAGCTTAAACTCTCAAGTACATGTCGAAGATTATATATTAAGAAAAGGTGGCAAATTATAAAAGTTATATTTGCAGTCAAACGGAGAACACCAGATTTTATGACTTGGAAGAGTCTATTAAACTATACTTACTAGATACGCTTAAGAATGTGTTTAAATCTAAAAAAGTATGCAAGAACTAAATCTGCCAATTTATGGAAAACCTATATACAATACAATACAATACAATACAATACAATACAATACAATACCATACAATACAATACAATACAATACAATACAATACAATACAATACCATACAATACAATACAATACAATACAATACAATACAATACAATACCATACAATACGTTTATTTTGGCATTAAACTTACAAAGTTTATAGCAATGAAAAATAACATATGAAAAGTGGTGAACAGAACTTAACAAAGGGATGTTATGTATACAAATATATGCATGAGATGTTATTACATACATGTATATTATTCCAATATATTCCAAACAGTCAGAATAAGGTATAACTTAAGGTTCAATATTTAACTCAAATATATTAAATTGTTGGTAAAATTTCATTTCTTAAATTCGTTGCAAAAAATGTGTATTCCGCAATATTCATTTGACATATTTTTTATATTTAAAGCATATTTCTTTAAATGTGGGAAACTGTCTAAACTCTGCCCATTTGTTGAAGCCTGCGATTGTGAGCCCTACATACATGTATATATCGGTTGTAAGGTTTAATTATAGATTATTCAAACCAACGCATATCGAGGTGGGATGTTCGAGTAGTTTTTAAAATTAGATTATATACTGGCGTTATTGTAAACGCTCGGCTTAAACCAACGCAAACATGACGCATTGCCATACATTGTTTAATTATATCCACAGATATTTGATGGAAACACGGACGGGGATACGGTTGTAACATCGATGTTCCCAAGTCAGGTGACCGCTCTCTGTGTCAGAATCAACCCAGTCACGTGGTATCAAGGGATCGCACTGAGGTTCGATATTCTTGGATGTCCAATAAAAGAGCAGCAGTGAAAACAACACGCATATGGTGTGTGCTCACACACCATTTAAATGAACTTTATTTATTATATCTCCGTTTCTCTCGAGTCTGCTTCATAAATAGAAACCATTACTTGTGTGCATTTTGAGAGGCCATGATCAAGTAGCCCTGACCTCTCGGATAAGGATCAAGACTATACCACTAGAACACTCGCAGCTCTAATTTTGCTTTGATAATGTACAACTACCAATACAATAAATAAGAAAAACAACCATTATCTTCCTTGTGACCATCACGTACCACACATTTAACCTTCCGGAAAGAAGTTAGAGTATTAACACCGGTTCCCTTATTCTCTTTCTACTATAACAGGGACAATTTGATCGGATTCTTCTGACTTGTATTTGCATTATAACATAGCTAAACCATTCTCTAGATATGTCACCAGATTTGTTTGTATCAATAAGTAGGACGATGCAAGTGGCGATTGTGTGAAACAAAATTATGTATTCCAATCGACTTTTGGTACATGTAGCGCTTTAGTAGATGTGTATTTCAATATCTTTAATTTACCATTCGTGTTGTGAAAACATAGAGGTATGTGTAAAGGTTGCAGATGAGATCAAAGGTTGTTAGCGAAATTTCCGTTTATAGTTGTAGGCTTATTGGTACCCACATAACATCACTCATTTTCACATATCTTTTGCAACTAGTTGATTTCACACCTCATTGAAAGCCGTAGCACATAAATTGTTGCTCACACGTACACGCATCCGTACATTTCCCTATGCAAATTTTCTATCGCAGTTATTGGGATTTTTTTTATCACTTTCCTGTGTGCATCAACATTAAAACATAAATTTCAGATCTTTTTGCTAATTTAAAATACGTTGAATTGTTGACAGAAACTTGAAGTTAGGTTAAACGTTTTTGACACGGATAAGTTTGGGAAGTGAAGAGTGCGTAGCTAAGTATCGAAATATTATAATTAATAAAGGCGTTGTTAAGGCATATCATAGAGTACCATTAATATATACACTTTCATATCAATATCCGAAACATCAACATCCGAACAGGTACAACTCTATTTAGAACGGTTCGGCCGATAGTCAGAAAAATCACCATGGCAATTTGAACACAAATTTGAATGAACTATTCCGTAATAACGATTTGCACGTTCATATGAAATATGATAATAAATGAAGTTAAACACTTTAGAAATATTTGAAATATGTTGCGTAGATAATTTTGCCAGGTGTATACAGTATCGTTTTGTAATATAATTTATTATCACATAATATATGTACAACGTTTGAATGAATTGAATTTAATGTAATCATACTAAATATAGGCTGTGTCACAGTGTGTGTTTTCATTTTATTATACACATATGTACTTGTTCCTCTATTGGCTGTTTGGCTTAGTCAACTTTTAAGCAGATGTATCATTAAAGGTTTTGTCATATTGTGGTATTGTCTTTGCTAAATGCTTTAATTTGTAAATTTGGGCAAATTTTTCGAAGAAAAACTTTAATCGAACGAAGAAATAATGTTTGTTTTTATCCAAATTATATCAACAGGTGCTTTCATATTATTTTCCCCGCTATCAAATTCGCATAATCATAAAAAATTATACAGAATGCTTAAATTAATCATTAGCATATATGTTGCAACAGAGGTTTTGTCATGCTTGTATGATGAATACAATGATGTTACCCCAATACATCAAAACTTCGTGGACAATGTATGAAGCCACTCTAACAGATGCCATACTCCACGCTCGACAATGCTCTTTTACAACTACTTTCATTATGAGTCTTCGAAAGTAAATCCTTTGAAAAGCATGTTCATCATTTTATATTGTATCTCTTTATAACCGTTTTAAGTGGTCTAATAAATGTTTTTGCTGTCATTCGTTTGTTAAGCCTACGACGTACTGCTGATAGTAAGATATACCCCGTTTGGTACTTCCTGACAGTAAGAGATAACCAGTTTGGTATTGGCTGATAGTAAGAGATACCCAGTTTGGAACTGCCTGACTGTAACAGATACCAAGTTTGGAACTGCCTGACAGTAAGACATACCCAGTTTTGTACTGTCTCACAACAATAGATCCCAAGTTTGGTACCGTCTGACATCAATAAATACACAGTTTGGTACTATCTGACAACAATACATACCAAGTTTTCTACCGTCTGTTAGTAACAGATACCCAATTTGGTACTATCTGACAACAAGAGATATCCGGTTTGGTACTGCCTGACATTAAGGGATGTCCAGTTTGGTACTGCCTGACAGTAAGAGATGTCCAGTTTGGTACTGCCTGATATTACGAGATGCCCAGTTTGGTACTGCCTGATAGCAAGAGATAACCAGTTTGGTACTTTCTGACAACAAAGATAACCAGTTTGTTACTGTCTGACAATACGAGATACCCAGTTTGGTACTACCTGATAGCAAAAGATACCCAGTTTGGTACTGCCTGACAACAAGAGATACCCGGTTTGGTACTGTCTGACAACAAGAGATACCCAGTTTGGTACTGTCTGATAGCAAGAGATACCTGCCTGACAACAAGAGATACCCAGTTTGGTACTGCCTGACAACAAGAGATACCCAGTTTGGTACTGCCTGACAACAAGAGATACCCAGTTTGGTACTGTCTGACAACAAGAGATACCCAGTTTGGTACTGTCTGACAACAAGAGATACCCAGTTTGGTACTGCCTGATAGCAAGAGATACCTGCCTGACAACAAGAGATACCCAGTTTGAAAGATTGACAACAAGAAATTCCCAGCTTGGTATATCCTGACAGTTATATAGACCCAGTTTGGTACAGCCTGATAGTAAAAGATACCCAGTTTGGTACGGCCTGACAGTTATATATACTCAATTAGGTATTGTCTGATTTCAAGAGATACCAAGTTTGGTACTGACTGATAGTAAGAGAGAGTCAGTTTAGTTCTGCCTGACAGTAAGATATACCCAGTTTGGTAATGCCTGACAGTAAGAGATACGAAAATTAGTACTGCCTGACAGTAAGAGGAACCCAGTTTGGTTTTCTCTGATAGTAACAGATACCCAGTTTGATGCCGCCTGACAGCAAGAGATACCCCGTTTGGTACTGCCTCACAACGAGAGATACCCAGTGATGTACTGTCTGACAACAAGAGATACCCAGTGTCGTAATGTCTGACAATAAGAGATACCCAGTGTCGTACTGTCTGACAACAAGAGAAACCCAGTGTCCTAATGTCTCACAACAAGAGATACCCAGTGTCGTACTGTCTGACAACAAGAGATACCCAGTGTCGTAATGTCTGACAATAAGAGATACCCAGTGTCGTACTGTCTGACAACAAGAGAAACCCAGTGTCCTAATGTCTCACAACAAGAGATACCCAGTGTCGTACTGTCTGACAACAAGAGATACCCGGTGTCGTTCTGTCTCACAACAAGAGATACCCATTGTCGTACTGTCTGACAACAAGAGATACCCGGTGTCGTTCTGTCTCACAACAAGAGATACCCAGTGTCCCCGACCCATACATGGGTTGCAATCCAGTAGTTGATAATATTCATAGGCTTAATTATTATTTATAATTCCTGACATTTTCAAGACAATATGAGACTTATGTTCAATTCATATGTTTTATTAGACATGCAGTATATCCTTTGCAACTACTAGTGTGGATTGTTTATGTTTTATAGCTAAGTAATGGCAGTTCAAATGAGTGTTTGATGTCTATTTCACAATGAAGTTTTCCAGCTTCCTCCAAATCACAAATTATATAAATGTTGACTTTACCAGGCGAAGGAAATAAACACGTTCTTATGATGTAGTATTTGCTGTTTTTTTGCTCTAGAGATATTGAATGAATTTAAAATCATCATTTATTTTCAATAACAAGACGATATTGTATAAGGATAGTACATACGATTAAGTGTATGCCCTTTAATTAAAAGGTTTGCATTCACTTTATCAGTGGATGAATGTCATGCGATAAAACGTTTATTTGAGCTTATGAATAAGGATGTTTTATTATATACGGAATGACGACCTCAATTTAACTTAAGAAAGGACGTAACATGGCATCAAAGTAAAACACTTCATTGTTAAGAATTGCAGGCCCGTGTGAGTGTCATTAAATAACCGGCAAAACGAAAAAAAATAACGGAAAAACAATCAATTCCAAAAAATGGCTGACAAGTGTCATGGTATACAAATAACACACTCAATTACCGTTACGTGTTTTCAGTGTCAAATACTGCCCTTATCTACACATTACAATTTTATTTTGCATAGCTCAACCAATTTTTTAAATTAAGAAGATGTGATTATAAAACACATGCAATTTCTGAGTAAAAACTAAAAGTATTACTATTCGACGAAGCTGCGAGTGGGGATTGACAACCAGTGTCTGATACAGGAACACATTAGAGAAGCACCTTATAAGCCATTCGTACACCATCTGAGGCGTCTCTTGAATGACACGGCCCAGAGCTCCTACACCTCCCGTACCAGGGCTCTGATTCAGTAAGATGTCTTGGTCGGAAACGTTCCGCTGATAAAGACAGCTCTAGGGCTCCCGTCAAGTAACGGACCAAATCAATCCGATACATGATCTAACGAAACATTAATTGAAACACAGTTTGCGCCCATAACGGGGTAACGCCTTGCAATTGACGCTCTTACGCTTTACGACCTATTTTGAAAAGGAGCCCAGAACCAAATGCTGATCCACTGGGATGATCCAGTTTCAGAGGTAAACTTTGATATATCTTATTACTGAAAAAAAAAATGTTTATATTCACTAACCACATGTCATCTCAATTAATAACTAGAGATCAAGCAGATCACGTCATGCCCATATCTAGCGGATCAAATCCGTCCTTTAGCTTATTTCCGTTTAAGCCCATGCCTTGCGCCTCTAAACAGGGTTTACATTGTGGCATGTGAATCGTATATATTCAACTTGTATATGTTGGCTTCCGACAAGACAAAAAGTCCAAGTCGCAGTTCTTCTAACATGCATAGGATATGAAAGAATTGAAATTTACATTAATTTTTAATATGAAGAAGAAGAAAGAGACGAAAATCTAGAAAATGTGTTGTCAAAATTCAGAGCGTAGTGTGAGCCAAAACAAAACCTTAATTATTTTTTGGACAATTCAACAGAATGCATGAACGATATACGATTTTGCTACGGAATTGAAAACAAAGGCAAAAAGTGTGAGTTAGGCGACCAGAAAAGACTTAATGATCAGAGATAGGTTGATATTTGGGATTAGTGATTGTCAGCTGAATTGGCAATTAACAGCCAAAATGGATGTTACGAAAATATAAAACTTGAAGATGACACAACAGTTCAATTCACACTGGACACCGGTGCCGAAGGAAACGTTATTCCGTAAAAGTCTCTTCTACAAATTACCTGGACTAAAGCTAAGTAGGCAAACATTACTCTTCGAACATTTTCCAATCAGTCTATTATTATTATAACCGTGGTCCTGACAGTCACATGGTACAACAGTCGAAGATGTTTAAAAAAAACAGCGGGAAACCTTTCATACCTGAGTGGTTGTTACAATATGATGAAAGGGAACACATTTGATTGATATTAGAATCTGAACATACGAGACTCGTAGAGTAGTCCACCTTATTGTAAAGTCCCCATTATGGTCTAAGGGAGATAATGAGTACTACAATTACAAATGGGAACGGTAAGAGTACATGCTACAAATATTATAAAAATGACCTTGTTACAACCGGACAATTAACAATAAAACATTGTATATTATTCCATGATTAAGTCTTCGTCTTTTCTCCTACAATATCCACTCAGTATCCCCAATGATCAAAGCCGAATTACCTGCATTTATAGCATACTAGTTTATGTGTTTGGAAATAAAATCAGGGCTATCAGAAAATGATTTGTCAAATAAACTGTTTATAACATTCTTCACGTGGCATGAACAGGATCGGATTCGTGATACAATAAGTGAAAAGTTAGTTTGTAGGAGTCAATACGAAAAGACAACAACGTGTATTAGACCGTTTGACCACTGATAAGCATCAAACGTTCATGAGTGATACCCCTCGTAAATCTGAAATACATTAAACAAGGATCTAAATACGTTTTTAATTTTCGAAACCATGATACTAAAAAATATATTTAAAATTCAATATCTCTACTTCTATATGATGTGCAAACAAGCATTTACGTGTTTCAATTGATAGTAAAAATACTTCAATATTGTTTTAAATCATTTTGCTCTCTTGTACGTTTCTTTGGTTGACATAGAAGCGCTCTAACCCACGATCAACTAAGGGATTTTATTGATTAGAAACCGTTTCACCTTATTTCTAAACTAGCTAAATGAATACATAGTTTAGTTTTATATTTTCAGTGCAATACTTTCAGTATCGGATTAATATGATCGTTTCAGTTCATTTTTGTTCTTTGCATTTTAAACGTTCTCTCAAAGCTAACCATTGTTTTAGAAACCCAGAATTACCTTCTGCCATCATTTTACTAAGCAACAAAACAATGTCAAATTCCAAATAGATGGTTTAGTTTCTTTGAATAGATAATAACCGAAAACGATAGCTTGGTAAAACAAACGGCAGATAGGGAGTAAATACAGACAACGAACGTTGAATTAAATACGGACAACAAACGTTAAATAAATAATGACAACAAACGCAAGAGTAAATATTGACAACACACGTTGAAGTAAATAAGGACAACAAACGCTAGAGTAAATATTGACAACAAACGTTGAAGTAAATAAGGACAACAAACGCTAGAGTAAACGTCGAAGTAAATATCGGACAACAAACGTTGAAGTTAATATCGGACAACAAACGTTGAAGTAAATACGGACAACAAACGCTAGAGTAAATACGGACAACAAACGTTGAAGTAAATATTGACAACAAACGTTGAAGTAAATATTGGCAACTAACATTGAAGTAAATATTGATAAGAAACGTTGAAGTAAAAATTGACAACAAACATTGAAGTAAATATTGACAACAAACATTGAAGTAAATATTGACAAGAAACGTTGAAGTAAATATTGACAACAAACATTGAAGTAAATATTGACAACAAACATTGAAGTAAATACGGACAACGAACGTTGAAGTTAATATTGACAACAAACATTGAAGTAAATATTGACAACAAACATTGAAGTAAATACGGACAACGAACGTTGAAGTTAATATTGACAACAAACATTGAAGTAAATATTGACAACAAACATTGAAGTAAATACGGACAACGAACGTTGAAGTTAATATTGACAACGAACATTGAAGTAAATATTGACAACGAACGTTAAAGTAAAAACGGACAACAAACATTAAAGTATTTAAATACTGACACTGAACGTTGAAGTAAATATTGACAACAAACGTTGAAGTAAATATTGACACAAACGTTGAAGTAAATATTGACAACAAACGTTGAAGTAAATACGGACAACGAAAGTTGAAGTAAAAACGGTACACCACTGTCAACGTCTCCTAAAAGCCAACCCCTCTACACAACAATGGTACAGCACTGTCAACGTCTTTCACCAGCCACCTCCCTCCACGGAACAACGGTACTGTTAACGTCCACCACCAGCCACCCCCTCTACACAATAACGGTAAAGTACTGTTAACGCCCCACCAGCCTCCTGCCTCTACACAACATCGATACAGTACTGTTAACGCCCCACCAGCCTCCGGCCTCTACACAACAACGGTACAGTACTGTTAACGCCCCATCAGCATCCTACCTCTACACAACAACGGTACAGTACTGTGAACGCCCCATCAGCATCCTGCCTCTACACAACAACGGTACATGCTGATAACGCCCCCACCAGTCTCCTGCCTCTAGACAACAACGGTATTGTACTGTTAACGCCCAACCAGCCTCCTGCCTCTACACAACATCGGTACAGCACTGTTAACGCCCCCCACCAGCCTCCTGCCTCTACGCAACAACGGTACAGTACTGTTAACGTCCCACCAGCCTCCTGCCTCTACACAACATCGGACAATACTGTTAACGCCCCCACCAGCCTCCTGCCTCTACACAACAAAGATACAGTACGGTTAATGCCCCACCAGCCTCCAGCCTCTACACAACAACGGCATAGTACTGTTAACGCCCCACCACCGTCCTGCCTCTACAAAACAACGGTACAGTACGGTTAACGCCCCACCAGCTCCCTGCCTCTACACAACAACGGTACAGTACTGTTAACGCCCCACCAGCCTCCTGCCTCTACACAACAACGGTACGGCATTGTTAACGCCCCACCAGCCTCCTGCCTCTACACAACAACGGTACGGTACTGTTACCGCCCCACTAGCCTCCAGCCTCTACACAACAACGGTACAGTACTGTTAACGCCCCCCACCAGCTCCCCGCCTCGCCTCCCGTCATTAAACACACTAAATATAGCCTGAAACTGTTGTTCAATTATCATAAGTTACTTTTCGAGTCAGCTATTAACTTAAGTAGCAGTTGTTTCGTGGAGGTTAACCATAGCAATATATTGTACCGATTGAACACCTACGGTCGTTTTACATTTGTTGTCATAGCATGAAATGTATTGCACTCTTTTAACGAAACAACTGAGTTCCTTTTTACTTTAATGCATGTAATTCATCCAAATACACAATTAAAGTGTGTCTAATAGGGGGAAAACCGGTCCTTTTATAAGCTAAATGGGTGGTTTTCAAAATAATGAGGCTTTTTCTTTTATCTCTCCTAACTTTTATTCCTTTCACTTTTGGAAAGTGTAAGCAGGCATTATGGGCCAATCAATCTTGTTAAGAAAATTGTTGAGTTTCAAATGAATGGCTCAATTAGCAAAAACGTTATGTAAGAATATGTTGCTAAATTTGTCCCCTGTGCACCCAAAAAAGTGTGACATTTTACATAAAGACCTTTATTCAAATGTGTTTTATTTTTTGAAACTGAATGATATAGTATTTTTTTTATTGTTTTTTATGTAACTTAACCCTTTCTCATTTAAAAAAACATACTTCAAATAAAAAATATGTATTATCTTAACCAAATTTTAATGTCATATGACTGACCCCCATTCATTTAGTAAAGAAGATAGAATAATGTATTCACATTGAGAATACTACCATTCCATTTAAACACTATTTATATTAAATTACTATGTTATTTTTATAACTTTAACCTGCCAGCTTTATATAAATAACATAGATTTATTATTTCATACATCATTTTGTCCGTAACTCAGATGCATGACTTATTACCCCAACATGTCCCCTGTGCACCTTTTCGGTTGTTAGTTGTCAGATTTCTATAATTTCTTCAATAA
Organism: Mya arenaria; assembly: GCF_026914265.1. Classification (NCBI taxonomy): domain Eukaryota; kingdom Metazoa; phylum Mollusca; class Bivalvia; order Myida; family Myidae; genus Mya; species Mya arenaria. Next base: position 24,503,403 of record NC_069128.1, read on the forward strand.
AATGATATTCTGCTGTATTTCCCAGAAAAGAAAGTTACAACAGATGCAAAAACAGTTTTCTGCCTCTCACATACAGAGATTTGAAGCAACTGCATGGTTTAAAGCAATGTCCCCTGTGCATCCTGTTTTAGCAGATTTCAATAAAATGTCATAAACCAACAAATATGGTGCTATTTCCACATTCTGAGAAATGTGTATGTTATATTTAGGCATCACTTGATAGTTTAGCAACTTGATGGTAAGTGTGTTAAAAATATTTTTTTTTGTTATTTAATTATAAAGCCATTAAATGTTTTCTTTTAAGGTTTATCAAATTAATTTAAATACAGTTTCAGTATTCAGAGGCACATAAGATAACATATTTTGTTTAAATATTCTATTTTGATTTTATCATGACAATTAAAAAACATCAAATCAAATTGAAATTATTCATGTAATGCTTTTATATGTGCAAGGTATTATATTCTTCAATTCAGTGCACAGGGGACATTTTTTTCCATATGGATAGCAAATATACCAGATTATAATTTTGTACAGGAAATAAGTACCCTAGTGGAAAAGCTTGTAGTTAAGCTTCCTTTCCCAAAGAGATCACATAGAAAATATGAAAACAAATGAAGAATAGACTGTTGAAAACATTAACAAAATGAAGTCTAGGAAGCGCAGAGAATGACTTAGGAAAGATCAAAAAGTGCAGAAAATGTAGATGAGATACTGAGAAAAAGGGCAAAATTTGCCAGGTATTGCTCAAATGCTAAGAAGGAGGACAAATAGATCCTATATATGATTTACAAATAAAAGAAAAGGAGAAATTAAGAAGCAGGGACAAAGAAGAAATAAAATGAAGCGAAATGAGGAAACAACAAAAGTCCAGAAAATGACAGACAGAATAAAAGGAGAAAGGTTAAAATGAGAAGGTATGAATACACACAGTTGAAGCAGCATCAGTTCAGAAAAGGCACAACATGCAAAACAACCCCTTAGGAGGGATTCCATGGCATGGGCCTCCACAATTAACCGTCTGGTAATAATGCCACACCAAAGTGAAGGTCTTAAAATAAGTCATGTTGTAGAAAATTACACAATTGGTGATGTCTGTAAGTCATAGTCATAAGAAAAGTAGGCAAACCAACTTAATCAGGAAAAAAATAAAAAGGCAGCTAGAATACACAAGCAATGCTAAGAATATGTGGAGTTGCAAAAAAAGTCTTTGACAATTTGAGCGCCTAAAAATGGACCAAAGTTAAATCATGTCAAAGCCAGGTGAATTTAAATCCTTGTGGAAACCAAAACTTGAGAATTTTCTTGAATTTAATTCTTGAATAATGCCTAATAAAAAAATACTATTCTATTGAGTAGGATGCCAAAGGCAAAGAGGCATCTTTTAAATTTAGACATGTGAATTAAATTTAGACATGTTCACATAAGTGTTTAATGGTAACAGGTGCATTGAGACCAAAATCTTTATTCCACTCTATGGACATATTTTATTCCATTGTTTAAAAAATTAGTTTTAATGTACGCTCTAATATAATCTTTCAAAAAATTACAGTATTGTTTCAAGCTTTACTGAAAGTACAGTTCCTCTTACAAATTGTAAAAATGTTTACCAGGTTAAGTTAAGTTACAAAAATAATTACATAATTAAAAAAATATTAATTGCATTATGATTTGTCCCCTGTGCACCCTTTCCATTATTTAACAAAGTATTAAACATGTATGAATTCTAGTACTTTATATTACCATTGATGATATTTTCTTATTTTTAGACTCAATATGAAGTAATAAATGTTATATATGTGATTGTTTGCTGTAAGTTGTTCTCTTAGCCACTATTTTCCATTTGAATCATTACATGCTATTGAATTTTGAGGAAATTGTTGTGAAAAATGTGATACTGAAGAAATTTTGAGGAAAACACTCTATCATATACACAGAAATGTCTGAGGTTGATCACAAATCATTATTTTATTAACATGAAAGTGAATAATAATGCATATTATATTGGCCCTCAATATGTGTCCCCTGTGCACCGAAAAATAGTTCAATTTTGAAATGAAAAATTTGGCAATTGTAAGTTAAAATACATTCTTGAAATTTGGTATGTGGTCTAAAAAGATGCATAAGGTGAGGTTAATGTAGATTTTCCCCTTATTTGATTCTTGTCTTAATTACAGCAAAAACTTTGTGAGGTAACAATTTATTTTTGGTTACAAATTTAGACAAAATGAGTTGATTTGTTTTATTTTTCTTAAACAACTGAGTTATTATGCACATGACTACACACAGGTACCAATTACTGATTATGTAATTCAGAAAAAGCATATGATTTATGCAAGGTTCTTGTCATAAGACACTTTTATAAATCACCCATATTGTAAGAAATGTTCACAATATTTGGATTAAAGGTCAAAATATTTTTTTATCTGTATTTCCTGATACTTTCCCAAAGTTGTTCCTGTGTAATTTGAAGTATTTACTTTCATGTAAAATAGGTGACAATCATGAAAACTGGGTTTGAATTTTCAACCACTATGTCACACTTTTGCCTCATTATTTTGAAAACCACCGAAATAAAGTCAAACCAGAAACAACTAAATTGAAATTTTATTCCCAGCATTTGTTCTTTTTCAAGGGAAATGGGCTAAAATAAGTTCAAACGCAAACTCATGTTTAAAATACTATTTTAATCTCTTGTTTCAATAACCCACCAAATCCCATAGCAATGGTAGTATATACACTGTGTTATTTGTTGTGTATTTTCCTCCATCTGCACTGCAATTTGACATTGATGGATAAATCATGTGGATTGGGATGATAAGAGGTGTTTCCATCTTTAACATATTTCTACAAATGTCTATGATTTCTTTAAACGTGTATTGAATAATGATAATTTACTACCATAATGTGTAATAAAACATTATTCCTACCACTTGTCAATCTCTTACTGTCCTGTAACATGTATTTCCTGTATCCATTGGTAACAAAGGGACTAGTTCTTTAGTGAAAAAGTAATTAGACACATGGCATGTATACATGCGCATACCACTTAAAACAGGATTTGTTTAGACAGATGGAGCTGGTTTATTATTTATTCTTAGTTCGAAGGTCAGAGAGAATGAAACACTTCAAAACAATAATAATGCATTCAAAGTAATGGCCTTTGCAATAACATACATTCACATCTTAACGATTTTGGTAGTGACCTGGCGTTCTTTAACACATATCGGATCTGTTAGGGGCTTGTTTGTACTTCACCACTTGCTAAAGCTTTGAAAAATAAATAATACATGCCAGATGCTATATATTCCTGCAACTTTGAAGTGCAAAGATTTGGATGATTAACCATCCCAGTTCTTTTATCGGCTTTGTAAGTCGTAACAGGAAAGTATTGTAGACGTTAAAATTAAATCACTCGAGACTGAATTGTATTGAAAAAACCTTGTTAACAATTCCAAGGCTCTGCAAAATGTTCTTTTTGTCCAAGCAAGTGTTGCAATGTATCCCTATTAAGTGGGGAGAAATATTGTTTTTTCTAGAATCGTCTGTCTATCCATTCGTCTGTCAGTCGGTCTGCCCGCATACATGCATGCATGCTATGTATGTGTATGGATGGATGAATGGATCGATGCATGTTGTGCGTGCGTGCGTGCGTACGTGCGTGCGTGCGTGCGTGCGTGCGTGCGTGTGTGTCTAAATTCCTGTGTAAATGTCTATATGCATTTCTTAATGACTGTTTGTATGTCTTAATGTCTGTATCTTTGTCTACATATCTGTCTAAATTTCTGTCTGTTTTAATGTCTGTATGTATGTCTTAATATCAAAATGTTTGTATGTATAAATGTCTCTCTGACCGTCAATAAACTTGTTCGCTCCATATATCTTGAATTGCTGCATTTTAAAATAATTCGATACAAATGTTCACCATATTGAGACGATGTTCGGAGCGCATGTCACAAACAGTTCGGTAAAAGGTTACATAGAGGTTAAAGATCATATATTTACATTTCGTACCCGCTCAATATCTCTTGTACCTCTTTAAGAATTTGAAATATCTTGTTCACCATGTTGTGCAGAGGGGGACATCATTGTTTTGGATAACAAAACCAACCGTCTAAATCTTCCTTTTATGCAAAGCAAAAAGCTTTAAGATGAATAAGAGTAGTGTACCGTACGTAAAGCTTACAACTGAAATGACAATATAAATTCATTATGAGTAATCCCCATTGCACACATTTACCCATATCCGATCAGACCAAATGTTGGTTTTCTTCAATGGATTTGGAAATTGAGTTTTCTGCAAATTGCCTTAACGCTGATAATGCGTGTAGTGATTCGGATTATTCCATCTCCAGAGAATGTGCGATACAAGGTCAATATACATATTCAATAGCAACAGTGTGCATTACACGGTCAATATACATATACAATAGCAACAGTGTGCATTACACGGCCAATATACATATACAATAGCAACTGTGCAATACACAGTCAATATACATATACAATAGCAACAGTGTGCAATACACGGTCAATATACATATACAATAGCAACAGTGTGCAATACCCGGTCAATCTACATATACAATAGCAACAGTGTGCATTACATGATCAATATACATATACAATAGCAACAGTGTGCAATACACGGTCAATATACATATACAATAGCAACAATGTGTATTACACGGTCAATATACACATACAATAGCAACAGTGTGCAATACACGGTCAATATACATATACAATAGCAATAGTGTGCAATACACGGTCAATATACATATACAATAGCAACAGTGTGCAATACACGGTCAATATACATATACAATAGCAAAAAATGTGCAATTCACTGTCATTATTAATATACATCCAGTCAGCAAAACATATGGGACCCATATGGGTCCCACATGGGTCCCACATTGTGTATGTGGGCTGTATATGGGCCATATCTAAGCAATAAATTTGGGGAAATCCGTTACTTTTGTTATAAATGTTATTATAATTATATTGATTCCAATTACCTAAAATATATGATCTCGAGTGTTCACCTATTGCATAACTAGTCTTTCATTCGTTATCTAGACCGACAGTTATGTTGGACAAATGACATAATGTCAACATAATATTTCATTACACAACAAAAATAGCAATAATCTTATTAAGTTTATTAACACGAAAACATCAGAAATGTAAAACAAGATGTACAAAAATACATATGTCAACAACAATTAAATACTTTGGATTTTGCGTTATACTGGCAATATAAAAGTGGCACACAAGAAAAAATGTGACTGAAATTTTGACACATTTTTTCAGTTTAGTTTGACTAGATCTAGTACATCTATATGGGAATTTGATTAATAACTTAATAATAAGTCTAAACTTCGTTTTATTGATTGTATCTGTCACTTAAAACTGTCAAACTGAAAAAGCCTGTCAAAAATTTTATTTAATAGAACACACATTTTAAAGGCTTTAACGTCATTCGGACGTCTTCGGCTATTTTCATGGAAAACAACTTCGGATGTATTTGGACGGTTTACATACTCAAAAAGCGGCATGTTTAAGTCTGCTTCAAGTAGATTTCGTAGTAATTTTATTTAACAGTTCAACTTCATGACTTAACTCAACGGAATCTTAATTGCAAAAATACACTTCACTAGCAATCAATTTAAACTTAGATCAATAAATACAACACTAAAACCCTACGTTTAATTAATGATAAAATTCAAACATTTACAAACTATTTTACCAGCATACATCCAAGGTTGTTTTTAACAAAAATGGCGGAGGAGCTCCAAATGCTTTCACAAATGTGTTTAAAATTATACACACATTGAAAGACGCACAATTCTAATAAACAGAACATGTAGAGAATTAACACATACAAGTATAACAATATTGCTTAGACATAAAGCAGCATTTCAATCCAGAAATGAACTAACAGTTTCAAGTTAATTGTCACATTGAGTTCAATCACAACAAGAGCTGTCACAGAGACAGCGCGCTCGCCGCTTTTCGGAGTATAGATTGAAAAGTTTTGGCGAAACATGCATGGATCACTGTTAGATTAGATTTCAATGCAATACATTATGTGCTGAGATATTTACAGAAATTGAATGGAAAATATTTTAAATGATACGCAAACTTTAACGTAAATTCTAAGTAGAAAAAGGGGCATTATTTTGTCAAAATGTTTCCCAGAGTTACCTCCTCCTGTGTACAGGTTGGGGTATGATGGTGAACAAGCGTGCAAAGTCTCAAAGCCAGATGTCAATGGACTTTGAAATATCTGAGGTGGTACGCAAATTTTAACGTAAATTCTAAGTCGAAAAAGGGGCATAATTTTGTCAAAATGCTTGATAGAGTTACCTCCTCCTGTGTACAGGATGGGGGGCATGATGGTGAACAAGCGTGTAAAGTTTCAAAGCCAGATGTCAATGGACTTTGAAAATATCTGAGGTGGTACGCAAACTTTAACGTAAATTCTAAGTCGAAAAAGGGGCATAATTTTGTCAAAATGCTTGATACAGTTACCTCCTCCTTTGTACAGGTTGGAGGCATGATAGTGAACAAGCGTGCAAAGTTTCAAAGCCAGATGTCAATGGACTTTGTAAATATTTGAGGTGGTACACAGAGAATTTTAAATGAGAAAAACTGAACACAAACAAGAACTATTGACTAACACAATTAATGCACCTTGAAAAAATGACCTGAACTGAATTGCAATGTACAACAATGTGCAATACACGGTCAGTAAACATCATCTCACGTGCTTTTTGGTGAAATATATTTTATGTGTGTCCGTTCCGGATAGAAAAATCTGACCCTCGAGCACGCTGCGTTGCCGGTAACTCGACAAGCATCGTTATCTGGCAACGCAGGTGCCCTCGGGTTTGATTTTTCTATACGGAACGGAAACACATGACAGATATTATTTCAGCACTGCTGAATTCACAGGAATTGCCTATCCGGTATGCTAGAAATGCCTATCTGGTGTGTTAGAAATAACAATCTGGTGTGCTAAAATAAATCGGAATGAAAAATCCTCCGTTTGAAATATATTAACTGGATTGGGCTTGATTTGATTACGGCGACGTGTCCTCTAACATCTCACAAACGGGATACAGCCAGTCTGTAATGCACCAGTCAATTGTAACCACGGCCCCCCAGGTCCGGGGAATAGCGGGTATTTTGTCTTTCGGTCCAGCCAACCCCGGGTTAAATCCCCGCCCTGCGGAGACGAACATATGGTAAAATCCTCGCCAAATGCCCTCGCACCCCAGGGACCCTAGGTAAGGCCCATTTCCCGCTATATTCTGCGCGAAGACAAAAACCACCGCATTTACCCGGCACTGCGGGCTCACTTGAAAGGTAAAAACACGGCCCATTTCCCCGGCTATCCCCGGTATATCCCCGGACCTGCGAGGGCCGTGGTTACAATTGACTGGTGCATAAGATTGCGTTTGACTTCTGTTTCTTAATTAAGCTTAAGGAAATAAGATTTCAATAGTAACATTTTCAATATAGTTACTATATCTAGAATTTCGGTAGAACACTCACACACAACTCCAATGTTGAGAAACAGTTATTTGGAAATAGTTTTTAAATTTGGCATGTTTTTATATTATCATTATACAGGGTCATATAAAAATACGTAGAATATCTAAAAAAATGTATTTGGTGATTTTATAAATAAGATTGTTTTTTTTTTTTAAAAAGAAAGTGCAAAAAAACAGACTCAATATACTTTAATAATAGTGTCAACAAAAACAGGCTAGTACACAAAAAAGGTAGTGGGGGGTTTGTACCCGAATGCTCAAGTGTTGATACATTTGTATTATACTACCACCCATTGGCCCGATTGTTCAGAACTTTGTTAAAGTTAACAGCGTGATTATCGACATAGTTGTTCACTTTTAAATGTGAAATATTTTATGATGTTTTCATATTTTTAAATACAATACATTTAAGTAGAGCTAAAACAGTTGTCTCAACTCTTGTTAGAAATACAGCATATCATAAGTGTATGTGTGAAACTAACAGAGCAATATTTATTTGAAAGTTAACAACGATAAATTTAACAACGTTTTTTACTTTAACAAAGTTCTGCACAATCGGCCTATTGTGTCTCAATAACTAATGCATTTTTAGTGAAATATAAAAAAAATACTCTCATCGATACTTTCTGAGAAACAATCTGTTTTTACTGGAGTGGATGACAGGGATTGAATATGTCTATGTGTTTATATGACACAACAATTTTTACTTTTTTTTATAACATTCTTATTTCTGTAAACTGTTTTATTTGATTAAGCTCTTAAACTAAACACATGTGCAGCAATACATTCTATATTCTCGCGTACTGTTAAAGATTAAAGTTATCTTAGATATGTTCTGTTTTAACATCTATTCGACGGTAATCCCCAAGTGCAGATTGAAACACATGAACTAACGACGTTTTCTCCCACCTCACATAAGTAGATCCATTTATTTAACCATGCTAGAAATTCCTATCTTGCCCACGGGCGAATATAAAATGCCCGGATGGAACTTCTTTTAATGGTCACCACAGTGTAATTACCTCCCTTGTTGAAGAATGTCGTCTGTAGCGCATCATGGAAACCTTGTCTTGTGGCAATATTTAGAACGCTAGTTAATTATTTCTCGCTTCAAATGTCACCAGAAAACAGTTTTCACGCACCTTTCAAGAAATAATGCTTCACTCTTCTTAGAACTATTTAAAGACCGATCAGACCATTTACATACTCTGAATCACTGCACGAATATCCATGACAACCACGAATTACCGCATATCCGTACGCAATTATTTTCACTAAGCACAAAAGAGTTCCAGTATAAAAAATACATTTTTTCTTAATTTTGTTTAACTGAGATGGGAGAAAAAGCATCTACCATAGCCGTTTGTGTAAGATAGGTTCATCCCGACCCTTGTGCAGGGTGTTTTGCGGAAACTCGGTAAACCTCGTTTCCGCAAAACACCCTACGCTCGGGTCGGAATGAACCTATCTTACACTCTCGGCCATGGAAGATACTTATAATCTCAGACTGCTGTGCTCATTATGCAGACATGCTACTTAAATAAAAAGAGCACTGCATGATTGATACAATTTTGTTATGGTTATATTTCTCTTTTAATTGTTTCTAGTTCGTTGTTGTTTGGGTACACTGCCTTTTTAAATATGTTATTTTATTTGACCACACATATCAGTGTGTGTATAACACGTGATAAGTTACGTCACATATGCTACGTCTCGGAAGGCAAAATTTTCCTTTAAATGAAGACTTAAAACAAACCTGTTTCCAAAATATGGTTTTGACAGTGCTCGGCCAGACGGCCGCTTTGTGAAAAGGTTTTTCGAAAAGTGTTTTTAGAAACAAAAATCTCAACCTAACCCTGGTAAAAGACCGAATACGGGGCTATGTAGGCGGTGTCGACTGCGCCATGTTTTTTTTATATAGTGACTAAATAGTAAAGTCCTCATTTGAACCAAACTATTGCCTTCCGAAGGAGCATTAATAGCGTAATTCATCACGTGGTATACACACAATGGATATAAAGACCCAAGATGTAAGACTTTAGATGTTAACATTTATGCGTTTAACCAATATCGACGGTTATCAAATTTCTAAAATACAACGTGATGCCAGTCGAGAGCATTCCGACCATATCCCAATTGTTCAACAGTAGAAATCGCTTAAAGATTCCATGGAAATACAATAAAGTGCATATTATTTATACTTACATCTTTACACACACAAAAAATATAAAACGCCATTCTACCTTAAAACTTGATCTCGTTCAAAATCGCCCCAATCTGAGAATAATTTAAAAATGAAATGCAACTTCAAATAAAAGGTGCACCTGTTTCTTATTTAGAAATCCGGGTTCAAATTAATATGTGCAGTTGTATAGAGGAGAACACTGCCTAGAGGCCGTACACTTCGATATGCAGGAGGTAGAGCTGCAATCCGAGTAACAGCTGTATACACAGAACAGGACATTTATTTGTATTTAGATTAAGATTACCCATCCTGTTAACAATTTTACCATACGATGAGTTCTTCGTGCTTCCATCCACAAAAATGAACAATAGTATCAATATCATACAATTAAAAGAAGAAATGTTGTACCAACAAATACCTATTTCGAAATATTATGTAAATGATTTCAATCAACGTTGGTCATTGCAAAGACTATGCTAGAATATCCGCACAATTTTAGACTTAATTAGGTCTCACCATATACTTCTATTCTCATTAAATCAAGCGTACAATGTAATAATCTATTTCTGGAATTTTCTTCAGATGTAGACGACGATGAATACCACGTCTTCGATCATTCTCGCCTCGGGTGACGAGAGTCTTTATCGGCTAACCAACGATATGAGCAAAGGCGTTGAATTACAAATGGGCATTGAAAATGAAACACGCAATGACAATTTAACAAATGCCGGAATAAATGAAGCGCTGGCTCAGGCAGAAATATCTGTATTAGGTGCAATTCTATGCATGGCTTTACTAGGTTATTTGATCGTTATCGTTGTTCTGAAAGAGGAAATTCAGTGGAATGCAAATGTTCATAACTCACCTAGCGGTGACAGATATTTCAGTTGCCTTTTTTCAGTTGTTTTCTCAACTTGTGATGGATATAACATTGAAATTTGAGGGAAACAATTTTCCTTGTAAGCTTGTAAAGTAAATGCAAATTTGAACAATGTATAGCTCCTCCTACGTTTTTATCATGACCGCTTTAGACCGATATATGTCCATATGTTATCGCTTAATTTGCAGACATGGACAACAAAGAGAGTACATTTTATGACTGCAATCGCTATGATCCTTTCTGGCTTTTTTTTATTACCACAATTATTTATTGTCTCGTACAAACAAAGTCTTAACCGAGCTCATGACTGCATTGATAATTTTTGCAAACGCAATTCTGGACAGTGCAGGCATTTGATACCTGTATATTCATATCAGTTTATGCTGTTCCATAAGTGATACTTACCATATGCTATACAAAGATTTGGAACGTAGTTTAGGTCAGCATGAACGCCAAACAGACGCATGTTGCAGCAGTCAAGCGTAAAACTCACTACAGAGATGGATCTTTGCCATATCACACCGAGGAGACTGTTACTAACCGGGGAGCTCACTCAAGGAAGATCTCCAAGTCGAAAATGAAAACTGTGAAACTTACGCTTGATGTTTTGATCTACTTTATCGTATGTTGGGCGCCATTATTCATTACAGATGTAGTTAGCTGTGTGATTACGCTACTTACTTTATAACTGAGGATATCGTATTACAAGTGGGGTGGTAGAATAATTACTTTTACTAGACAGATGATAAGTCTTAGTAACGGTAGTATTCTTTTGTTGCCCGACCTCTAAGTTAATCATCTTGACAAACTTGTAACTATAGTGGGACTATTTTAACGAATGGTATAGCGGAGTTTACATGTAGCGCGTAGCAGTAAATATGATGAATTATTCGCCATGAAAAGTATTTGAATGTATCAGATTCATATAAAAATTGTTGAACTACATATGCTATTCACCATGATGGAGGGGACACAAAACAGAGGATTTTATCTTCGTAGTTGTTTGTCCAAATCTAACAATGCAACAGATGTGTTTGTTAAAATGTCTGGGTAGGAAGTGTTCCAGGCACCATTCATTCCTTGCAACAATGTATTTGCCGGTCTCGCCTTGCTTTTTTTATACCGCCTAGATCCCCCGCTGCCTGGAGATGGCCGTTTCAGTAAAGCACTTACACCCGCTCTACTCCGAACCGTTCGCAGTCCTTCGAATCATTTACATATTGAATGTATACTTTTGTCAAATTAACCACCATAACATTATAAAAGGAGCACTGCTCATTTAAAAGAATACTCAACATTCGATTATTTAATTGCAATTTTTATCTTGTATCGATACCAAAGTCTTGTTCTAAGAAAGTAAGTCTCCAAACGTTTTCTTTTCACTTTTTGTTTTTACTAATTCACCAATCCTTGGATGTATTTCTATGTTTGTTAATGATGGTTATCGAAATGCATCTGGCAATTTTCAATTATTAAACCGATCCTAGCATTGTTTTATGTTTAGTTCATATCATGGCTGTCCATTCTGAACTCGTGTAACAATTCTTGGAACTTCTATTACATTATTTTTTGCAGGTCATGCCATGTCTATTTAACTCTTCTGGCCAGTCTCAACTACATTTCACATCCTTGTTTTTTTCTTACATTCTTCTGATTACAGGTAATATCATGGCTATCGCAACACACCTGGCCAGTCTAAACAAAATCCATGGAATTATCTCCCATTCTCAGACAAACTCTGCAATATACGAACACCAACTTCTATGAAAACGTGGATGTCAACTCGGAAACAGAGAGAGATTATTTGCGCACGTGCCAGTTGAATCCGCACAAAAAGTTTATTGTCTATGTTAAGGTCATTCAATGACTAATAATTGATAAGGTTTACGTTTCACTTACCCTATATTTTTCATCTTAAATTGCGTCTACAGGGACAAAGCTACACACATTAAAGAACAAAAATAAGTGTTTTATACCATCAAATCAACGTTGGATGATATTACATGCTTTACCTTGGTCCGGGTTTAATATCACTTAAACCACGTATTGTTCTTGTTAAACACATGTGTAAAATAATAATAATATCAATTTGCAAGGCAATAATAATTTCTATCTTTTAGAAACAATAATTGCTTAATTGGTTATATTAGCAAGTCATACGTTTATTTCTTATTCTGATTGTATGATTTATGTCAGTAAGGTAGTTCATTCTCCATGTACAAATCAGAGTAAATCCTGATATAACCACTTAATATCATGAAAAACATTCTTTAAACGTTCGTCACTTTCTGTTTTTAAACCGGAAACGACGTCAAAATCAAAATCAAAATTAAATTTTATGACGTCATCATACTGGGTTTCACGTCACCATTTAAAATCCAGTTGTGTTTAAAGGATAATGTGTAGTTATGATTCTTACTGGATGTCATCCTAGTATGAGTTTAATATACTAACAGAACAAAAACTTATTTATAGTTAACTTTAAATTAGTCTTTTATCTTCATTTCTGAAACCATATAATCTAAATGGGAAGTAACATCAGAAGCAACGATCTATCTTTAAAATTAAAAACAATCATCACAGAATGAAAAAAAGCTGACTTGATAATTATGCAGATAACTGATTCATTAGTTTGCAAATTATTTCAAAATTTGTGCCTTCCGGAACTATTCGTAATTTTGTGAAAGTAATTGGTCATGACATCACATTAGAACTAAATGGCCGTTTTTACGGGACAATGAATCTGATTAAGTAAGCCTGATTCAATTATGTCTAATATAACGCACGAGTAAAGCGTTAACTTGCAAGACAGCCGTGGCATATGCAAAACTAAGGCATAGACTATTATTGTGGGCAAACCCGTCATTCCTTAAAAGCATAATCTTCACTAGTTAATAAAGACATATGTCTAATATTAATTAAGCATGGTGATTATATGTGGATATATAACATTATGATTTTTTTCCCACAAACTTAAGACTGTTAGGTAAAAGCGTAAAAGTGTGTTCCAGAAAATAAATATTGTTTACAACATATATACAATATTAAATGAAACGTCATGTTAACTGAACACTTAAAGGTAAAACTATGAACTTCCCTTCCAATTTTTAGACGATTTCCAACGTCTTTAAGCATTCTTCCATTATTCACGCCTCACTTTAGAACTTCGTGAAATACGAGGAGTATTATTCCATTGTCGTAGTAGTCCGGCGAAAAAGGCGTAGACTTACAGAGGCATTCCAGGCATTGACATACATTTCTAGTTCTTGTTATAAAAAGTTGCAATGATATGAAAGGATATCACAAAAGAACTATGTCAACACTATTTTAACTACACAGGTTATTCCGTCACAAATGTGTTCATGTTTAAATTTACCGGTCATTTATTATGGTAAGAACTGATGTACTAGGTACGATGTAAGTCCGGAAAAATAGTTTTGCATAATGCACACCATATTGTTGATCGCATTGACGGCTATTCTCTGTCGTTTTTTTTAGGTAGTCTTAAGACCGTAAAATCCAAAGAACTACTTCTTTTCATGTCGTTTTAACCCATTTATTGTCTCAATGCGCTCTATGATTAGCAGAATGACGACAAATCATAAAAATAGATTAGTTGTATTGCGGTCCGAGTATGAGTTCTTGCTTGTTCGGCTATTTCCGCGCTGTATTTCTGTATCCCGGAGTTTTATTTTTAGTAGAATATAACTATTTTTAGATCGTTATATTTATCAGATTAATGCTCTGGTAGAAAGGTAACATACTGATATTCACTCTGAGTTTAGCCCAAGATGTTCTAGAAATTATTACCGTCCGCAAGTGTCCCATCGCCTGCAGGGTTTTTATTATAACCTGGTGTGACCCTGAAGCACGCTTATTTGTAATGGTGTATTTTTGACATTACTTTTATGAGATAAGAAACAAAAATAATTATGATTGTCTGAAAGTCAAAATAGTTGTATCTCAGGTTTCGCGTTGCTAATGCTTTAAATACAATGATATGCCTGCTAAACAATAACAAAATAATATTCATTCTATGATTTTTAGGCGTATACTTCTCTAATAAGATGTTTTCATATTTTGCGTTATAGCTTCGTTCCGGTGTATACTTGGCATAGTTTTGGACATAAGGCTTCCAATTTATTCTAATGCAACAGTGCAATTGTAAAAACGCCCCCCCCCACCCCTAGGTCCGGGGAATATCGGGGACATTGACTTTCGGTCTAGCCCAGCGCGGGTAAAATCCCCGTCCTGCGGGGACCAACTGGAAGTAAAATCCTCACCAAATGACCCCACATCCCAGGGACACTAGGTAAGGCTCATTCTTCGCTGTATTTAATGCGAAGACAAACCCACCGCATTTTCCGGCACTGCGGAGCCACCGGAAAGGTAAAACACGGCCCATTTCCCCGGCTATCCCTGGTATACCCCCGGACTTGGGGGGGGGGCGTGGTTACAATTGACTGGTGCATAACACACATGCCCTGATACGACAGTGACTTATGCATACGTTTGATGAAGCGAAGTAGTTCGGATTTAACCTGTAAAACATCTAAAGAGTGCAAAGCATTCTTAACAGCACTAGTAGTATTTCTACACATATATTGACATAACACATAATTAATCAATAACATTTATTTATCAATAAAACTTGAAAAATCACAATCATGTTCCCATTCTTTGAACAGACAATTTCCGATTATCTAAAAATTGTTTCAAGTACATTAACTGACCGATTTTCTAAAAAAAGTTTCTACATACAGTAATTGACCACATGATTGTCCTCACCGCGGGAAAACGACCATCTGATAAGCTCTGCATTTTCATAGGAATTATTTTTCTAAAGTTGCTCGTAAAAATAAAATCATATACCTTAAACAATTATAACGTGTATGCTCATAAAACTTGCCTTAGGTAAGATATCTAATCAAAGCACCGGAAAATCTTTAGAAGCGATTGAAAGGGGAATGCATTGTAACTTTAAATACATGAGGATACGTCGACTGAAGTGATAAGCTGTACATTTTGAATGGAATTATTGCTGAAGTTGTTTGTAAAAAAACTTATGATTTTCCTTAAACAAAACGTGTATGTTTATGAAAAGGAATGATATACATGATGTATTGTATTTTCCTATCGTATGATGTCTAATCAAAGCAACGAAAACTCTTTAGAAATGATTGAAAGGGGCATGCATTGTCACACTAGATAAATACATGGGGATTACGACGATTGAGTGACATTTACATAAACAAAATGACATAAGACGCCATAATATATATATATATATATATATATATATATATATATATATATATATATATATATATTATGGCGTCTTATGTCTATATATATATATGTATATATATATTGTTGTTGTTTCCTTGCCCAGTGTGGGCACAAGTGCTCTTGGCCCTAGGCACATTTTTCAGTTTTATTCATACACTCAATGCAAACAAACATGAGGATATTACAAGTGCTAAGTATAACAAGGCTTTAAACAGGCACAGAGTGAATACATATATGAAAACAAAGTATACAATTAGTTAAAAGTTGTATGAAAGGAATGAAACAATGAGTTTCAAATTACAAATAGAAGTACAATTATCAATAATCAGAATCAAAATTATGTCAAGTTTAATCATTTTCAAACAGAAAAAAACTCAACATTATGCCAGTTATCAAAATTCTTCGGAAGAGGATGTACATTTAAGGTATATAGCATGGGAGAATTATCCAATTTAATACGCCGAATAAACGATTGATACACGTTTACATAACACACAGTTTTTAACACTAAATTGTAAATGAAGTTAAAATGTGTTTGAAAATATTGATAGTTTCCTAAAATCATTTTCATTCGTTCTTTAAAATGGTTCAGGAATTTAACATAACTTTGTGTAACATAAAATACAGGTTTTATCAACGTCTTTCTCCGATTTAAAAAATCGGGACATTTTATTATATAGTGGCGTTCGTCACCTATCGTTCTATTCCAACGCTAGTATTTTTTATTCTCGTATGGGACATTATTCCATCGACCAGTTTCACATGGTAATTTGTGATTTATCATTCGTAATTTTGCAACTTTTGTATTTATGTCATAGGTGTTATACAGATATTTTTCCAATTCAAACTTTCTTTTAATCGTTTTATAAAATCGGAAGCTTGTGGATGTGTGTAATGTACTGTACCAGTCATTATTAAACAAGTTTGGTGACCTCATTCAATATCAGTTAATTAAAAGGGTTTTGCTTACTAATTACGCATATCAGAACGAACGACTGAACGTACATACCTAGTTAAAGCGATTTGGGTTTGCATAATTGCTCTATAAAAGCTTATGCCCGGAGTACCGTTTATCTTGAATAAATACGGCGACTGTTGGTCGCTATGGATATATATATATATATCCTCTTTAACGCTAAACAATTGGGACAGTTTAAAGGTATAATAATGTTTATATTACCTATTTACTGAGATTAAACCTCTTAGGACATGATTTATTCAAATACGTCTCCTTGTGCTTGGCTATTAAGAAGACTGTAAAATACATATCACCTAAGAATGATATATCAAACAGCATCGGGGATATTGGTTTATTGCAGGAGTATGGGTGGCAAAGGTTTTACCTGAAACGATCGAATTTAGATAAAAACAAAACAGGAAACCAAATGCCATTACAAAAGGGAATAGTAATTAGTATCGCCGATACTATCGATTATCTTATTTAATGATATGCCAACAGATAAATTCATCGAACTGACACAGCAAGTTGTATTTATTTCAGTCTATAACATAAGCTGAATGAGCAGATAGGTTTTGTAGAATACGTTTAAAACTTGTTAACCTATCTGTAAATCTCCTGCTGTGTAATTATCTTTCTTAGACGACAAGGGTTTTTCGTTTGATTGATCCCGTTTTGAAGATTCTTTGAAGATACTTATTGGTAGCAAGCACGAGCGGAATACGTAATTAAACTTAACATGCGATGATCATACTAACTGTTTTAAGCACAAGAAAATAAAACTAACGCAAAACTAGAATTACTTGAAATATGTATTATAATGAAAAATGCATGCTCGATTTAAAAACGACAACTTGAAAACAATTTGCTTGTTTTGTGTTTGTTTGACGTTTTAAAGTCAGCAACAAACTGAAAGCAATTACAGAATGCTTTATGGGCTGGAAGAAGTTTATTAGTATAACAGGAAATTCCTATACATGTCGTATAATAAAAAGTTTAAAAAATAGGCCGTTTAATTAAATATTCTACCAATCGGTTTTTTAGGTACAATTTCAGACTTCATTTTCAACATGGTTTTTCTGTATTATTACTTTGCACATGTTTGCATGAAGTTTGGACAAAGTATGCCAAGGTCAGGGGCGGTTCCAGGAGTTGGCGTTGGAGGTTGTCGTAACTTAGGGGCGTAAACGATTTACTTTCGCCCCTTCCTAAGAAGGGGATTTGGGTTTTCCCAAAGAAAAGAGAACCAATTTCTAGCCCTAAATGGTTCAATTAGGGCGTATATAAAAGAGCTGAAACTCCCTGTATGATACTCCTTTGAAATGAACGCAATAAAAACAGTAATACTTTTAAAATACTATTTTAAAGTAGTTTCGAGGACTGTGTATTAAGCAAATCCTTTATTATAATCATCTTATCATGAAGAACGTGTGACAGTATATAAAAGAACAAGATCACGAGTGTTTTAAGCGAGCCAATACGTCAGTTGGCTACGCCAATAATTTTTCCTTAGTACTGATGACGAGCATGCTCAATGGTATCAATATTCTATCGACAGGTTTGTAGTTGCATAGAGACGCTACTTGAGTTGTTGTTTTTTCTAATGGGTACTAAGTTTCAATCAATTCAACAAATTACGCTTTCATGAACTTGCTCCATACTCACATGGAGTGAATAACATACACATTATTTAAAACAAAATTAAAATAAAGTTCTTATTTCGAGAATCACCACCCATTTAGTTGCTGTCATCACAACAAAGATTATTTTAACTGTTTAAGACACGAATCTTGCTTCCGGCTCAAAGTACAACATGATATCTAAACACGCAGCTGTAGTAGTCAACATGTTCACGAATACCCTGCCTGAAAGCACAGGCATAAGCACCAAACGAGAGACACATAATGTACAAAGCCACACAGTCAGATATCACAGGCATCAACATATCTGTAATAATACATGTTTGGGGTTACCGCCAAGGTATGGGTAGTGAAACAAGACTTCAAAAGCGGCATCCAACCTGACAATTGTCCCAACATTTATAAACCAAGTGTTAACAGGGATCTACATGATCATTGTTTTGCACTACTCTTGTTATGTTAAATGTGGTTACAAAAACTTGCAGAGATTAATGAATAAATCATTTCATTTAACTTATCCAACCTTGGTATATTGCCTTGGTTGGTTCTCACTTGCGCGGAAGCGGAGACATCTTCGACATGAACTACCCCAGTTTAAGTTATTTTGATGCAATTTTAGCGTATAGGGGAAACTTGCAAGCGATTTAAAACGGTGACACAATTACGCCAGAGATGCCCCGTCAATCGGCTTCCGTCGGAAATCAAAATATATTAAAAACAAGACCGGTCCCGACCTTAGAATGTTTGGAATTTGATCAAAATTTTGGCAAGAAACTCATGTCATAGTAGTATTGAACCCGAATAATAATCGAACTTAAACGTTAAGCAACTCAGCCCATACTGTAAGAACATAAACAGACTATTGTTTAAATTCTGTTAAATGCGATAGACAGGAAAAATTGTTGTGTGTTTGTAAACAGAGTCCCTATCACTAGGGTACTCAAGCATGTTTTGTATTTTCTCAGGATTTGACTACAAGGATGTCAAACACTTTTGATTGTGTTTTATTAAAGCAAATCAATATCTTTAATGACAAAGTTATATGAACAAAATTCATGTTGTCGCTTTTATCTGCTTTGAACGAACGGTCATCATCAACTATTAAATAATCAAATATTTCTTCATCAGATATAAACATATACGTTCGTGTTGTTAAAGTAATTCATTTAACTAAATGATACGTACAAGCTATCGACATTTTGAAACACAATACTCGACATCACCATTCTAAGCGCTTTTTTATCAATACTTTCAAAGAACTTTTTCACAGATTAAATAGCACTCCTTAAGTAAAGATAGAATATTAATGAAGCTTAATGCCATTTGTATTTAAAATACGCTGGAAACCAGACAGATAAAACTAATACTCTGTTACGAGACACATATTTTAGGAAACCAATAGCATATATACACGCGTATACCTCATACACACGTGATTTGTTGAGACGGAAGGAGGTGGTTTAATTATTTATTCTTTGTTCGAATTACAGAATAATGCGCTTCATTTTTAATGTAATGCTTTAAGATATAACTTATATTTACTTCTTCAATTGCCCCGGCGATTTGTTAACGCATACTTCGTATGTTAGGAAGTGGTTTATACTTGTCTACCTAAAACCATTTTGTAAATACAAACATGAATGCCAGATCCCTGAGACTTTGAAGTGAAATAATTTGAACGATTCACCATCCTTTTTTTTATTAGGTACGTCTCGTATGATCTCAATTAAATATTCACTCCATAGAATAATCGCTACAATATTAACTCATATCATGGAGAACCTAATATTGTTTTTCTAGGAAATGGACTCGGTGTGGAATGGAAATCGGCTTCTCACTGAAGACGCATGTATTGGTTCACATTATTCCACCTCCTGTGGCGCTGGTCGGGCAGTTGGATGGAGGCACTTCGCAGTGAAGTATGAACTTTGAATATTTCGTCAAAGCAGTTATTGTTTATTTACTGAATTAATATAACCAAACGATTTTCTTCTTGTTGAAGATATATTATTGTGATGGGTTTTATGGAGACGGGACGGCTAATATGATGTGTTAATGACAATAAGTATTCTAATAGCTGTTATAAAAGCATTTATACAGACAATTTAAAGATTAAGTGAAAATAACGTAATTTTAATTGAACGTCAATTGCTTGGCAAATAATGAATAATTAACGTACAAAGTGCTGCTGTTGACATTCCTACACCAGAAGATGTTTGTTCAGCATTATGGAAACCTTCTAGGATATTGTAACTTCTGCTTTGGGGGGGGGGGGGGGGGTAAAAAGTGTTATTAAAGAAAACATAATATGAGCTGAAATTTTGACGTTGCTGGCAAGATATATACCTGTGGAATTCCAATTTTGAATTTAAAGCGCTGTGTGTCAGGAACAGTTTGATATAGATTGTGTTCTGTGTAATTCGTATCAAACATACTTCACGCGAAGCCTTTAAAGCACCTGCAAATTGAAGAAGGTTTGGGCGCGTCTTGCAATCAGTTACAGTCGCATATTGAAAAAGGTAAGCATTTAGATGATTAACTTTGAGCTTGATTGTTACATGTAAATAGTTATTTAAGATTATTGTATGTAAGTATGCATAAACACATTAAATATATATTGAAAATCAACTTAAAATAATGTTCAAAATTATCAATGTGAATTCCAAGAAGCGACAGTGGTGTTATAACGTTACAGGTAATGGAAGAACAATAAAAACTACAATGATAAATTAATATCAAATTATTGATTCGAAAAAGTAACACCAGGCTATTGCAATATACAAAAATACACAACTTGATATACGACACTGGATTTAAAACAGCACTAGCAACATACCTTTACAGGGATATGTATTACTTTATAAAATCAGTATCAGTGTTTTTTATAGATATAACTAGGGAAACTTGATTTCATGCAGGTTGCAGTGAAACCGATTTAAATGCAAATCATTCAAATCCAGCTATACCCCAGGATTATTTAAACAATAGAAAACAACAGTTGTTAAGAAAAAACGGATAAAAAGTCTACACACTCGCAAAATTCGCTAACTGGTAAGTTTCCTCGTGGCAGAATTAGTTGCCTTAGGTAAAACACACGGGCAAAATAACTCGGGGGTAAGTGAAGATACTGTTTCAAATATTTTCTTGTAGAAATCATGCCTCAAGAAGTGTGCTAGTATTTAAATATCATTTTGATCTTTCATAATAGCTTGCTTCGCTTTCTTAAGTAGCAAATCATTATTACCGAAAGCTTTTGCAGGATAAGTAAAAGTAACTGCATGCGCCACAGAGTCATGCTCACGGTCGCTTGCTTCGCGGTATCTTGCCGTTCTGTAACATGGTTATAAGAGTTCTGGCCTCAATTTCTCGAAACTTCTTAAGCTTAACAGGCTTAAGTCGCTTATTTCAATTAGCCAAAATACATACTGAAAATGTTTTTTGGTAAATGAAAAATGGTTTATTCTGATAATCATACAGTTTATTCCTACATAATTTCTAAAAAAAATTGAAGAAGTAAATCTAACACATTTTATGGAATAACAAAAATAGTGAGATTAGCTTAATCCTGTTATAAAGGACTTTCCGGGCATGGTCGGTTGCTCAGGTGGCACAAGAACGGCGTATGAACGGATTATGATGATTCGGTATGCATAGCGGTATTTTATTATTGCGGCTTTATACCTGTGCAATCGGACAAGATAATCCGCTTCGGATTGCAGATATGGTTCGTCACGCATACGATTTCTTATAATAGCCATCATTTGTAAACCAGCTTGATAGTAGGTTAATGTAAAGGTTATTGATGAATTGCATTGTTTTATTGACATTTCACCATTAATTGCGGTCGAATAAGCATTCTATGGTAACGAAATATAAATGACGTTTTATAACCGAGTTATTTTCAAATAATAATTCATATTTTAAAAGTAAATACTTCACTGTTTCATTCATTTCAAAATCCAACTAGTTCAAGGCTTGGACAAATGTCAACGAACTTATTTCCGAACGACGTTATCATACAATTTATATTTACAAAGTTGACGCTGTTTTCTGAAAGCATATACTTAATTGTCAATTTATGTCAATTTCAGGCATATGATGAAAATAAAATATGTAAGTTATTCTTTTGAATCGCAACAAATTTCATGTATGCGAGTGGTCAGCAATTGTGGATCAATATAAGACGACACTGAGTCCGGAGAACAACGTGGCTGCAAAAAGGTTCGCTCAGATTATTTAAAAATAATGACGCTCATTGAATTCTTCATATTTAAGGCAGTTAAGGTTAATATGGTTATATCTGTCCTTTAGTTTCTATCATTATAAAAAGTTACTTCCCTTGTCATTCAAAAAGCCACGACATTTAAAAAAATGATTTTCAATTTTCGATTTCACGATTTCCGTAATATTTGTTTACAATTGGAGTATATTCTTATGAGCTTGGACTTATAATGTTGTTACATGTAATGACAGCATGTTTTTAAATGTAACGATGAATTGCCTTTTATAATTTTCCTTGTGCTATGTGTATCAATGGTTCCAGAAAACCAAATACGTTCGGCCATTTTGACCCATACCTGATGCGGACGTTCGAATGAAAATATCGTTGTCGAGTTGATTTAAGTGTTATCGGTCAGAAACGGTCGTAAAATAACCACAATTTATGGAACGTTTTACTTTTGAAAATAACAATGAATGGGGTCGGCGGGTTCGAGTAAAGAAAAATAAAAACTCTCGCCTCAATGAGTATAGTACTGGTATTATTTTCAGGTACATCGTATATTGAACTTAGTACTTAGGGGAATGTCTTTCTGAATTATATAGCATTTTGAAGCACCACATAACATAATAAACATATCTGTTTGGCTTTTTGATTCTATAATTTTGTTAAGTTAATGTTAGTCATTTATTGAATTCCATATTTTTGCTTACATGATAATGTTATAAAATGATTAAAAAGTATTGCGTCACAATGCGTTACTCATCTAGCATGGGGGTTGCCAGATAGGGTTTCCAGGATGGCTTTTTTTCACGGGAAATGCCTATCCGGTGTGCTAGAATGTGGCTTCGGAAGGACAGCATGCTTAAGAATGAATTAAGACAATTATATTTATTGTTTTTTTAAATTATATTCACAAAAACATAATGACCCTAAGTGACCAGTTAATCATTTAAATTCAATGTAAACGAGGGACCACTATGAACATATTTAATAAATAAAGAAAGCAAGGGATGGCATTTCTTCATAGTTTAAACATCTGTGTAAAGGGAAAGCCAGAAAGATTTGATTTTTTTTAATGATTGTGCTTAACGTCATATACGTGTACATTCATTCCTGACAATAAGCACAGCAAAAGTTGATATAACTTGGCTTTTATTGGTCCCAGATCCAAAAAACGAGTATTGTTTTCAATTATGTTTCGAACTCAAGTATTTAAATTGTTTCATAATTTGTCAGATGTGGGGCTTTCCGTAGATGGCTGTTTCGACCACGACATGTCTGAAACTTTTTTGTAATACACAATTATAACAATTATAACTATATGAACAAAGGTATATTTTATCGTCTTTGACTGAGTAGACTCAAACCCATGGAGTAACAACTAAAATAATAAAAACTAAGTGGCTTGTTTCTGTGCATATTGGATTCCAAAATCATGTTACTTAAAATATGAATGTATTTCTAACTTCATGCGATAATGGACTAACTTTATAAAATTACTACATATCCGCCACCCACCTCTGTAATAAAAATAATTTGAGGATAATAGTTACTCGTTTCACGTTTTAAATAAAAGAATACAAGAGAAGACCAAAGCTTCCATTTGATGATATACAAAACATGAATAAATAAACTGTATTGTGCTTCATATTATAATTAGGGCGTGTCCTCTAACATTTCACACACGAAATATTGGAACTTGTTTGTAAGATTGATTTTTTTATTCAGTAATGTTTAAAAGTGAATGGGACACAAGGTTATTATCGTAATAGTCATTTTGGGTCATTGAATATGTGTCAATGATTCCTGAAAATGGAATACCGCTAACGTTGATACAAGAGGTATTGACAGTCACTGTGTTTCACTTAATGGTCACTGTCAGTGGAACGGAGAATTTTGTTTACATTCTTTGAATGTATTTAATGCTTTTCGAAAAATCACTTGTCAATTATTTTCGAAATATACGGTAGAATACCTGCAAATTATACAATTTAATTAAGTTTCACCACATTTTTATACTTATGAAATTAATTGTAAAATGCTTTTAAAGTATTTCAGGAATGTCCTCCAGTGGTAGACGACTATGAATCCAACACCTTCTATCATTGTCGGATCGAGCAACGAGAGCCATTATTGGCTAACCAACGATATGAGCGAAATCGCTGAAAACCAAATTGACGATGCAAATGGAAGTCACAACGTCAATGTAACAGATAACGAAAGGAATGAAGGGCTTGCCCAGGCAGAAATTGCTGTGTTGGGTGCAATTTTATGTATGGCCTTACTGGGTAACTTGATCGTTATCGTTGTTCTTATGTACAGAAAGAGGAAATTAAGTCGAATGCAAATGTTTATAATTCACCTAGCGGTTGCAGATATTTCGGTAGCCCTTTTTCAGGTATTGCCACAAATTGTGATGGATATTACATTTTTATATAATATATACAATTTTCTTTGTAAGCTTGTAAAGTACATGCAGGTTGGAACGATGTATAGCTCCACCTACGTATTAATCATGACCGCTCTAGACCGATATATGTCCATATGTAATCCCCTAAGTTCACAGACATGGACAAGAAAGAGAGTACATGTTATGGCTGCAATAGCTTGGATCCTTTCTGCCATATTTTCGTTACCACAATTATTTATCTTCTCGTATAAACAAAGGCTTGATGGAGTTTACGACTGCATGGATAATTTTGATTTGCAAAAGCAATTTTGGACATTGCAAGTTTACGTTACATGGATATTCATATCAGTATATGCTGTTCCTTTTGTGATACTGACCATATGCTATATAAAGATTTGCCACGTCGTTTGGGTCAGCGTAAACTCAAAAGAGACATACAACGCAGTCAAGCGCAAAACACACTACAAAAATGGGTCTTCGCCATATCACACCGAGGAGACTGTAACAAAGCCGAGAGCTCACTCAAAGAAAATGTCCAAGTCTAAAATCAAGACTGTGAAACTTACGCTTACAGTTGTGATCTGCATTATCGTATGTTGGGCGCCATTCTTCATTACACAGTTGTGGTCAGCCTTTGATATGAACGCACCTTACTTTACAAGTGAGTGTCTGGTATTGCAAATAAATAATCAGTTTTGAGTAAATGGATGACATAAAGATACATTATGTGTGTGTGTGTGTGTGTTATTTTTACTAGACGTCTCTTGTGGTCGTTCTGTTTTCATTTATCTAAATGTATTAAAGAGCATTTCGCATAACGTTTTACTGAGTTGAAATCGTAAGTAAAAATGTTCGATTGTGAAATCTGAAGATTTTTTTTCTTTTTGGAACTGCTAAAGTATAACAGTCCATTTATTAGAATATAAAAGCAACAATGTCAGTGGTAATAAAGTAATACATAGACAAAGATTTAAAAAAAATCATATACTCAAAGTATCTATTGAATGTACTTAAGGTTTTTTATAAAGTCATTCAGGAATCGGCAATTGACATTTTTTATTCGTAGGTATGTTTCTAAAGCAATCGGATCGTAATATAAATAAGACAATATATTTATGGGCTTTATTCTCCGGTCGCATATGAAGTATGTTTTATAAATACAATAACATATTTGACTTCAAACAATATTAACACAGTTGTATTCTTTTTGGTGTATCTTATATCCTATTACAATATAATTGATATCATTAAACATTTTCTTTATACCACATTTTTTAAATCAGGCATTTATCGTCGACCAAAAATTGGATAATGAAGAACAATGGATACAAAATGTTGATAATCTTCAACTTCCTTGCAACACATACACAGGGGACTGTCTCTCAATTTCCATGTAAATAAATTTAAGTTAGTCGCCACTAGATTACTTAATAATTTAATTTTGAATTGTTTAACTTTGTTGTCAACGATAGATTCATAAACTATATAATACCATAATTTCCACTCCATTTTTCTTTCTTGTACACGTTTATTCCAGTAACTATGGATATACGGTTTTTCGAAAATTTGCCGGACAAGGAGCTGATATATTTCTTATTTGCCATTTCGCTAATTAGTTTGTTCCCAAAACTTATTAAAGGTTTTGAATTGTCATTAGTATTTATTGATTCGTTTGATTTCACAGTTATTTTCCATTGGATCGGAATGGCTTTTTTAACTATATTTATTTCCGATATCCAATTAGTTTTGTTTTTTAAGTTTATTCAGAATCAGATTGGTGTCTATAGTGCCAGTATTTGAAAGAATGTTGTTTACGAATATTAAATCAGATTCAATCGAATTCTTAAACAGTATGTTTTTATTATTACGTTTTATAAATTTATTGCCCTAGATAATTTATTTTCTATTATCATAAAAGGTATTGGGTATTTTAGTTTGTTTGGCAGTCAGTTGTTTAAAATGAATCCACGTTAAAAGTAGTTAATTATAAATAAAATTTGGTTAGTTTATATATGATAGGTTGTAAAGATTTGATAGAGTCTATGTTCATGTAAAAGATGAGGAAGTTCTTTCCGAACTGGTCAAGCAATACAGATGGTATAAGTTTCCAGTTAGCATTAGTTTTGCTTATAAGATGTGTTGCCCGTTTTAATTTCATAGTTTTAGAGAAAAGTCCAAAGTCTGGCATATCTAAACCACCCTCAAGTTTATTTCCAAGAAAATAAATTAGCCCTTTTAAAAGAATTCAAAAATCAAATTTAAGACAATTGGATGCGGACGATGAAGAAAAAGAAATGATTTGACAATATATCAGAACAACTATTAAATAATACACCTACACGCAAATACACGAGCTGTTCGTTACGGTTTCTAACTATCTAAAACTTATTGTAACATTTAATGTTTCGTTCTACCAGGTTTACCAATATTATCATCGTTGAAGCAGAATTGACTTGATAAACAGCAGACGAAAAAGATCAACGATTTGATTGTATTATAATAGCTATTTATTTCGAAGAAAAGCTGTTTTTAATTAAGTTTGAAAGTACTTTTACTTTCAAGTAATTTCATTGCAATTTTAATTTCCCCGACCAATTTGAATTATTACACGAATCTTTGGGTAATCTGGCATTGCCTAACTTCCAGGTTATTTCTTCCTTAAATAGTTCCTGAATTTTATATCAACAAGAGCTATGGCAAAGCTATTGATAAGGTTTGAGTTATGAACCTATCAGTGATTTTATCGTACACTCATTTAAATTAAAGGTCATAGATTCTTGTCATTTTTGACACCAATTCTTTTTCAGGTTACTGAAGCACCAATCTTCATATGTCTCTGATATAATATCTTGTCATGGATATCGCAACGCAACTGACTAGTCTAAACTTGCCAATCCTTAAAGCTAGCCTACATGCTTTATTTAAAGCCAATTCCATGGCTATCGCATCGCTTCTTGCCATTCTCAACTCTTGAACTAATATTTGGAGATACTTGGCATTCTATCTGGATACTGTTATCGCAATGTTCAGTCAGAGCTCTTGTACCTATATCTTGTATTTATTTCGCATTCTTCTATTTACAGGTCATATCATGGCTATCGCAACGCTTTTGGCCAGTCTCAACTCGTGTACAAATCCTTGGATTTATTTCGCATTCTCCGACAAATTGTGCAAGAAAAGAAAACCAACTACCATGAAAACGTGGATGTCAACTGCAAACACATACATGTCTGAAACAGAGAGAGATTATTTGCGCATGTGCCAGTTAAATCCGGATAATACGTCATTGTCATTGTCCAGGTCATTTAATGACTAATAATAGATCAGATCTATACGGAACTAGCAAACTCTTGATTTTTGATCTGTTAATACTGACTAAGTGCTACACACATTCAAAAGGAAAATACATATTATATGCCATCAAATCAGCATTGGTGTAACAATACTATTACTTATTGCTTAAAATAAAAGTGTTATTGTTTGACAATTTGGTTATTACTATTGAAAAAATTGACTTTTAAGTTGGCACATCAAGCTTAAAATTCGATGTACAACATGACTGCAATTGTCAAGATCTACAATTTTTAATGTTAAGGTTGCTGTGATGTCGTATTTGGCATCATTTGTATTCAGTGATTTTTATTTATATCATCATGTTTTAAACACTATCATTTAGCTTAAATTCAGATAAACTTTATATTAACAAGCACATGATTATTTGAGAAACGTATAGTAAAGATCTACTTTCTGGTTTGCATTTGTTTTTAGTGATATGTACTATTTTATTAGTAAGGAACTCTCGTCAATTCGAAAAGGAAAACAACCACCATGAATTGTATTTATTATTTATATATGTATACATTTTTACTTTAAAGAGTAACCTTATGGACATTATTTATTTCAAGTTCACTATGCTCATGTATACTGAGTTCACTTATTACTTCCGGAATTTCTATGAATATCTACTACGATTCCACGCCATATAGTTACGTGGATGTATAGTTACCATGATGCATTGTTATTGCTTCGACGATGTGTAGCTACCACGATGTATTTCTATATCTACAAAAATGTATAGTTGCTACGATGTATTGCCATAGCTTTGACGAATGTATTATTACCAAGATGAATAGCTTGAGCTAAACTGATGCATATCTTGCAAGCTGTATAGCTACCACGATGTTGTCATACCAGGATGCTTTGGTTACCACGATGAACTTAATCTACATATTAAATAATGCATTTATGGAAAATATTAATTATTAATAACAAGTTTGTAACTGTGAATTTAATTGCTAAAAAAGCAAAATTATTACATGATTGGTGAATGCTAACAGATTTACTTTGATCTACTATAGTCTCATTTGGTAGAAATATTGTTTTTGTGCACATTTCTTTTAAATTAAACTAGGCATCCTTCATAAGAACCATTGTTTTCGACATTTATTCATCCTTGTTGGAATATAAAACAATAGTAATACCTGTGGTAAATCTTGTTTGGGAGTAAAAGTTAATCTTTAACTATGACTAAATATGTTAAGCTGAAGGTAACATGAAGTACATCTACCACGATACATGCCTACCACGATGTATGGCTACCACGATGTATGGCTACCACGATGTATAGCTACCATGATGTATGTCTACCACGATATATAACTATCACGGTGTATGGCTATTACGGTGTACATCTAACTGGATATAAGTTTATCACAATGCATACTTACCACGATGTGTAGCCTTACATTACCAACTTTGCATCTTGCTTAATGATATGACTTTAAGTACACATCATGCTAACAGCTTATAATGGTGATCAATTATTTCCAAAATCACTGTTAGGACTGCTGGTAGTTTTATGCAAGTAGGTGTTTCCGAACCGAAATTAGTTATCTTTATCTTTAAATATACTAGCTAACGGAAGCAAATAATTCCGTTTTTCCGTTAGCTAGTATATTAAAAGATAAAGATCTTTATATAAATCGTAAACACGAAGCCAACGGCAACCGAAAATGATGTCAACGGACAAAAGTAATGCACTAAAAAATCCTCGAATGTTTTCTACGAAAAAAACAAAAAAAAAATGTTTTAATTTTTTAATTTGGTTAAGTTCAATTTGTTAACTGGTCTATTAAAAGTTTGCCCCTTATTTTCGTATCACAGTTTTTATATCATTAAACGGTTGAAATATATGGACTAGACTATCATTCTAGGCAACTGGCTCAAGACTACAGTTATCTGCTTCCCGACCTTTAAACATAAAAAAGTGTTTGTTTTTCAGATATCAATATGTATTTTAATTTGAATGAAATAGAAGGAACATTTTACATAGAACCTAACATTTTGGACTATGTATTGCAAATATTTGTAGTTTTTGTATTTATATTAATAAAGATATAGCCTGCAGAAGTATGTTAATTGGTTGTAGATGAAGAAGAACATTGGAACAGAAATTACTTACTTATGATGAAATAGCCACAGTTTGACTTTTTCTTGATATTGCCTATATTTGAAGTGCAGGTTTTGTACATCTTGCTTCGTGGAAACCTAAGGAACTTACTGACATGGTGATGCCCTGTAATATATGTAATTTGCAGCATGCTTATCAGCAGGAATCAGTGAACTAATATAACTTCTTTAATCAACGCTACAGAAGGATTACACAACAATATTGGCATATGCATCTTTATGTACTCTGTCGGCAGGCGCACCATCCGTCTTTCATATCAATCCCACTTCTGTTCTCTAAGCATTGAACACATATAGTAAGACAGCTAAATGTTTAAATATGTAAGGCAAACTTGTATGAAGTTAGTTATTAAAAAGAACGCCCTCATATAGATTGTGGCACCTTGAAGATTGTCCTTGTTTTATACAAGCATACAAGCGAAATTAAAGAACACGCTTTTCTTATATATTTATACATATAAATCAAGTGAATATAATAACCATTTATCTAACTGTGATCGTATAGTGGTATTGATATTTAAGAATTTCAATGTCCGTTACTGGTTCGATTCCACTTGTGTAAAAATATTAAAATATCATTCTTGTTACAAGTCCACTTAAATTTAACCACGTCAGATCAAATGACAAAGATTTAAATATAATGTTCTTATAACATTTAAAATAAAGTAATTCAGTGAAATAACCCATCAAATAAAACTAAACTTTAGTATTTCAAATCCAACAACATTACTCCGGGTAGGAGTGCCCTCAAATCCATGGAGAAATTGAAGTTAAATTATAAATATATTTCTACTTATATAAGATGAATAGTTTCGCTTGGTTATTGATTGGTCACGTTTTGAAAAGTGCTGACCAAAACAATATACTAGTTTGTATTTCTGAACTAATGACCAGGTTAAATTCAATATATCGAAATCAGCGGTGACCATATAGTGTTACAAGATCATATGGCGCGAAGATATTAAAACAAAACATGCATCATATCCCTACTCAATTTCGGCTTAAGTTAGAGGTTAAATTATGTAAGCCGTGTGTATGTTGAAATTACCTATTAGAAGTAAATGTATATCACTTTTTTTCGCTTTATTCTTCATTATTTTCAATATGTTGCTGGCTTATATAAGTGTTTTCATTCTCCATTCCAAGGCCTCAAGCCAGAATTTATCTCAGACAACATGTTACAATACTTGTCTTTGTTGATTGTCTTACGTATACATTAATCCTCCCGTTGCGTTGGCTCATGTTGTATAATCATATTGATATAAACAATATGATTATCAACAGTTGAAATAGTGTGTAGTTGAATATTTTTATCTAGTTTTAAACTCAAATGAGTCTCCCTGACCGTTTGATGGCGACTGACCGTTCCAAAGCAGGAACCCAAACATTTGTTTATAAATATTTTTAATGCGTGAGTGATGTGTCTATGCTGTGTGTCACACGTTTAGAGTCTGTTTTACCGTAGCCTAGACTGTTCGTTAAACATGTTAGCTACTAGGCAATTATAGTTTCCATACACGACAAGTATACTTGTATTGGTTTCGTAGCAGTTCAATGTTGGTGTGTTTTAAGTGTATGTGTTTTTCATATTAAAAATGACTATTCTTATTACAAGTAAACCATTTAAGTGTTGATAAAATAAAACATCGTCCAACAGAAGGATCAATGATATACTAATACCAGGTGTGTAATGATGTTTATGCTTGCGAACAAGCATGATCATCTTTATAACACTTCCAACGAGTTAAAAGCTTATTTAAATGTTTGCTTCGTAATAAATATATTTGCTGTGTGCCTGAGAAATTAATAAAGGAGTATATTTCCTACAGAGCAGACAAATACGTATATATGAAGCATGTGCGTACTGTCACATAGATTGAATGGACTCAATATTGACCAGACATATAAATATTTAGGACAAAGACAAATAAGAATTCCGGTTAAACTACAGACGTTTATTGTATGCCGGTTCAAGAGTCACATGTTTCTATACAACAACCATAACTAGCGTCCCGGCATCTTGTTCGTGTCCAAGAACATAGGTATATAAGTATGCTGTTGTTTTTAAATTATGGTGGAGCCTTCGTTGTTGTTGTTGTTTCGTAAGCTGTCAAATTATACAATGACATTTAATAATTTATAGAAAGAGTCTCAATAAACATACTTTAATTGTTTATTGTTATTTATGTTAGTGTTCTATAGGAGCAGTTGTCGTTAGTTTTCATGCGTTTGAATGTTTACGGACCTATTTATAGCAGAACAGCATCAATGTCCAATTGAATCTGATTTGTGTGTTCATTTTCAGTTCATTAAACAAGCTATTATTCGAACAAT
This sequence comes from Mya arenaria, assembly GCF_026914265.1. Classification (NCBI taxonomy): domain Eukaryota; kingdom Metazoa; phylum Mollusca; class Bivalvia; order Myida; family Myidae; genus Mya; species Mya arenaria. Next base: position 24,536,352 of record NC_069128.1, read on the forward strand.
TAAATCGAAACTAAACAAAGAAATCAAAGAAATATTTTAAGTGACTGTTTACACAGATCAAGTCCCTTGTGAAAACTTTTAAACAATTTGTCTGTCAGGTCATCTTTGCCTTGTTTTGTGGGTGTTTTTTATAACATCATAGGACACTCCTGTTCAATCACTTTAAAATTGTGCCTGTTTTCGCTTGCCGATCATATCAGTATGCATATGAGAAAGAGCGCCTGAAACAAAATAACATACAGTTTAAAGGTGGCCATATTTTTGTTTTAGATATTGATAAATTGTCTATTGTTACTGTTTGTTAAGTGTATGGTTTGTCTCTGTAACTGCATTACTGACGTTAAATTGCAAGGCTGACTTGATTATAGATAAAGTAAAAATGCTCCGTTGTCAGCAGCGATTGGTCATTTATGATACATTTCCCTAGTTGAGACCAGCTTAAAAAATACGTGCAATAATGCAAGATTTAAATTAAAAATAGTTCTAATGTCGATACTAATAATACTTTACAATTATATTGTTTGTTCGTTAATTTCTTTCCATAGTCGACAATTAGATTTGTGTTAGTTCTCATTTTCTGTATTTCAAGAATGAAATTTACCTGACACACACGTTTACGGCTTTTGATGTATTAACACACATACCTGAATTAACTAAATGTTCAGTAAATGGGGACAGAAATACATCATACGTTTTGATAAATAATAAAATACACAAAACGGCGGCATCATTTATATAACTAAAGAATAAATATCAATATATTAACTAAGTGTACGACTAGAAGCAATACTTTTAACATAATGTAGTCGTTTGTTTCGGCTTACAACAAGACTGACTGACGTTTTAGCATTTCCAATGAACTCCTGGCTATTGGGCAATGCTTACTTTGTCTCTTGCGACTCTTGTTAGTGTCGAATTATACATATCATTGGCATGTTGTTATGGTAAGACGATACAACTGAATAACCTGGTCTCATGAAGGTCGTTTCCATGTCAGTGCATTACTGTTGCCGATGTAGCATTTTGTTTAAGGATTCATTTTTCCATTTGATGAAGTGTTATTATAATAAATTATTGCAACGTTGGCCAGATCGACAGGAAATTATAATATTCATACCACTACAGACGTAAATTACATGGTGAACGGATTTAAACGTGTTTCTAATTAAGAATGATGAACGATGATGAATGTAACATACCTCAATCTTCTTCCTGTCTAATAAGATTGCTACACCGGTCTGTGGAAATTTGTATCAGTATTACATAGCATTTTACTTTCTTTATGAGATGTTATATTTTGAAAAAGATAATGAAATGAAATTGATCACATAAACATTACTTGAACGTTAGTTGTCATTTTATCATTGAACACTGCCGATTAATGACCAACGCGTTGTCATAAGGTGTCCTAATTCTTAATTAAATCTAATAATGCAATAAATGTGATCACATGAACAACGTTTGATTGTTTCTAAGCGACCTTGCGTTCTATATTGACGACCGAGTTTGTTTTTCGATTGTTTCCGATACTGAACGACCAATAAAAACACAAATGTTTAGCACGAATTTCCAATGGAAAGGCCTACGTCATTGTTTAATGTTCATTTTCCAGTTAATTAAATGCATTATTGAGAATTCATCATGTGAATAATGAAGATATGAGTCAAAGAGGAACCTTTTATGGCTACTGACAGTAGTCCGGTCTCCTGTCAATCATCCATTTCAGTGCGAACCTTTGCCTGGATAGTCCAGTGTCATATTCAAAACAATTCATCATTTGATCTATCCGGAAATATATAGTTATGGATTTGAGTTCTATTCATCCGACTGAAATGGAATCCGTAAAAAGGCCTATAGCTTGAAGTCACCATTTCTATGCCAAGCCAAAAACGACGAAATGCAATGCATTAATAAACTGTAATCACGGAATGATAATCCTTTGTAAGATTTATGATTAACGCTGTTGTGTTAACATAACAGCACATGTCAGGGGAGGGATATAGAATTTTGCGTTAGAGGGCGCGTGGTTTGGGAGCGCAACTAAGGAAGTACGCCTCCTTTCAAAACATACGCAAAAAATACAGCGTTTAATAAGTAAATTGGGGCGTAAGATCACCCGCAAGTAAAAATGGAGCCTTTTTAAAATGCATTCAAGTGCATTCTTTTCATATTGTTTCTCGGATATTTACATGATAAAAACAAATTTGAAACAATTCTAAAGTCGCTGGTGCATGTTAATCCTAATTTAAGCAAAGTACAACGTTGCAATTTGGAAAACGATTTCTAACTCATCACTTTTGATATAAACTCAAAGACACTCTCCGGACAGTGAATAACGCTTGAATCATTATATTTTCGTCATAGTAACATGAACAACATTTATGTTTGTGGGATTTTTCCGTGGCAGAAACAAATTTATATTACATATTTGGTGGATAATAAATTCACTAATCTTTGTATTGGAAGATTACTATTTTATTGTTTTTGAATGGTTAAATGCCACACTCTTTGAAAAAGTCATTTTTGGAGATTTGTTCTATGAACAAATCCACGTACAGCAACATTACGAATGCTATTATAAAGAGGATGGCCAGCTTTCTTAAGTTAAACAAAACAAGACCAATAGTCATATTTGTTCACGAAGAATGAACACTGCATGGTATTGTTTGTACAGCCGTTGGACTTATATGCTGTATAATGTCTTCCTTCCGGATTTATTTCACAATGATGGACATGTGTATTCTGAAGATAAGAAAGTTTCCCTCTTCAACACATTGCTAATGTTTTATAGTTCGTTAAAGAGCGGTATCAGATATAGGTAAATTATAATCTTAAAATAAGAAACAAATGGGAAGTTTTTGTGTGGCTCAAGTCAATCATCGACTTCACGTACGTTTATTTGAATGAGGTTTTCAAAGAGTTCAATCTGGTTAAAAAGGTTAAGTTAAACATTACCAAACTATGTTCTCTTAAAAATGTTAATCATAATTCTTCGATTCTCACTGCGTTCATGGTTTTTATTTAAGTAAAGACTAATTATTAACTAACTTCAATATGTTATATTGAATTGTGCCTACCACAAGACCATCGCTTGTATGCAACACTGAAAACTCTGGTTAAGTCGGCTGGAATTGATTTATTATTACTTCTATGTTGAAATGTCAGAATGTCTGATATGCTTCAAAACATAAGTTATGTATTCAAGATAGTGTTTGAAAATTGGATTCCATTTGCTATCGATAATCGAATCGAATCGGACCAAGTATTTCGATTTACTATCGGACAATAATCAAAAGTTCATACTATCATTTAGGAATAGCATTCTTGATACATAGAATGTTTTAACCTGCAATCAGTACGTGTGATGCTTTAGTTATGCGTTTTGCTACAGTAAGTAAGTATCCATATTTTTTTCTGTCTTTAATAACTTAACGAAAACAACATTACAACAAAACACATGCTTAATTGCAAAATGATGCACACCACATCAAGTTAGTTATCTTAGCATTTTATCCATGTAAAAGCATACTTAACATTTTTTAACCAACTTAACAATCAATAACCTGTAATATTGAATATCAAAATATCTCAATTTTATAAAACTTTCACAAAAAAGTAAATTTGTTAACAACAAACGATAATAAAAGGTATCAAAAACAGAATTAACCGAGCCGTAATCCCCGGTATATGCAGGTAAGACCGGACCCACTACACCATATAGACATATTAATGTGCTTTTATGAAATATATTAAACAATTATTTTTGTTTAGTAATTTCGAGAAAGTTTGGAAGTTTTTTAAGCAAAAGTGTTTACATCCCCCTTGATAAATTGAACTCAACGAGAATTTACCAAAATGAAATTGACATTAACTCTGCTTCTACCGCATAACAGAAAATACGTAGTTACCGGTAGTAACATTAGCAGCATCGATTTTGGACAACCACTATAGATTGTCGCCGACATAGCATTATCAGCGACGATTTATCGATTGCACTCGATAATCGTTTCATCACTAATTCAAGATAACGGCATATAATATAAAAACATGTGCTTGTCACGTTTATAGTGATGTCCCGATATATTTTAATTACACAAACTAAATATGTTAAGAAGTTGTTAAAACTTGACCACTGAAAACCAATTAATACAGAAATGTGAACAATAAGTGCACGTCAAACGCATTAATATTCCTTAAACTTTAAAGTGCAATTATTTAGACTTATAAGCACCCTATTTCTTTTACTGTTTTCATAAGCCTTAAATGGAAAGTAGTGTAGAAGTTAAATATCGATATTACATTAATCATTTGGGATTGCATTGTGTTGACATTGCCTCGAAATGAAGGCTGGTAAGAATAGTTTGTTGTACACGCCAGTGAATTCCCTTTCTTTTTTATTCAAATTTAAAAAGCTGTGAGTGGAATTATCAGCCGCTAGTCAATGGTAACAAATGAAATAGCTCCCTCTATTAATTTATTGAAACATTATTGCACATAGGTCCTCATATCCAATGTGACCTTGTATTGTTTGCTCTGAAGTGGGCCACGTATCGCATGGAAATCGCTGGACAACAACTTTGCGCTGAAGACGTAACTATTTGTTTGCATTATTCCATCTCTAATAGTAATAGTCTAGCAGTTTGGTTGAAGACACTACGCAATGAAAGACCTACTTTTTATCATCATCCGAAGAAAATTAACATATTGAGTTGAGTACAGATAATCAAACACTTTTCTCCTAATTGAAGATATATCATTGTGAGGGGATATGTCGAGAGGAGACGGCTAATATAACATGTTAATGACAATTAGGGTATTCATGGACCTTATAAATACTTCAATACATAGAATCAGATCGCATTTGGAAAGCTTAGGCAAAAGTTAAGTGCTAGAAAAAAGATATTATGTAATCTAAATTGAACGTCAATTTCTCGGAAAATAATGAAATATCGAAGTATTAAGTGCTACTATTTATATTTAAGTATTAACAATTACGAAAAATTATACTTCACGTGAAGCCTTAAATTCACGTGCAATTTAAAAAGGATTCGACACGTTTCACAATTGTCGGCGTTCCTGAATTGATTTCGCATATTAACACAGGTAAGTTCTAAAATAAATGTTATTGATTTTGACTTTTTGTTGTTAATAATTATTCTTTAATACTATTTGTATGCATACATAAGTACATTAAAACAAATCTACATTGATGATGTACATGTAATAACGATATTTTTTAAAATGAAGAAGATTGCAGGAAGTGCTAGAACAATAAATAACAACGGAATTAAAATGACAAATCAAATACATTGATTGGATTATAAGTCAACAGCCAATAGCAATATTATTAAAGAAACACAATATTATTATAGATATGCAACATTAAATGTGCAACATCACTTAACATATGTGTTTACATCAAGTGTTCCGTTGTTTGATAGTGAATAAATGATCATAGATGATAATGATCAACACATAAATTACACATAATTATATGTTTTAGATTTAGTGAACGAGCGTGATTCATGTGGACTGTAGTGAAACAATGATTACTATGTGCAACAAATTGTTTATTTATATGGCCGTCTGTTCGAAGGCTTACAAAAATGTTTTTAGTTGATCACTGTATCTACACCGTAAGGTAAGTTATCTTACATGCGTTCTTAAAGGTAAACCCAACAAGCACAATGGACCAGTAATGTAGCATGGCTTAGGTGTAGTAACTGCTTTATATCTTAATGTTCAGACTGATGTGCAATAAGAAGCGTGCGTTTCCTAAAATATCGTTATGTGTATCCTAACCAACTTATTGCACGATAGCTTGCTTCGCCTTCTTGTTACCGTACTAAATAAGCGTAAATGCATAATCAAGGAAAACACTTTCCGATATGGTGCTCTGACAAAAAACTTACTTTATAATAAAAGGGCCCGGTAAACGGGGCCCTGATATGTTAAACATGTAAACATATTTGTTCAGCAAAAGCAGTCATTCATTGTTTAATAATAACATGAGCTAAGGGCTTCCAAGAATAATATATTTCAATAACTGATCAAAACCATAAGCGAAGACCCTGCCAATAAGAATGAGCTAATAACGAAATACATTCGTTTTGTCTAAGGCTATCATAAAGATCAAAGATTCTAATACTCAATTTCTGACTTTTCGCAACTCGTTTCACATTGAGTGTATGCTTTGTCCAAAATTTGTTAAAAATTATACAACTCAACGCACAATCAACATTCTTCGAGGCTCATGAGGCCAAGCGGATATGCTTACACAGAGTTAAGCAAATTAAATCCTTTGCATTCAGTTCGACCCAACGACGAGAACGAGCAAAACGATATCGAGCCAAAGGGTTTTGACTGTATATATGTTCAAAATACAACACTTTCACAAAGAGACATTAATTTGATACGATTTTCCTTTATAAATTACCTTCTTATCATAACTGAACTTTTAAATCTGCTCCGTTTACTTTTAGATTTTCAAAACAAATTGGTAACTAAAAGATATATTCAACACATAATATACATTATCACCGTCCAAAAAAAAATGTGTTTAATATTTATTATGTTTTGCCTCCCACACTCATTGTTTAAGAGCGAAAAAATAAATGAATAAACTACGACATATTCTGTCTTGACCTCCCTTGATCCTCCTGTCTGCTTTATCATTGTATGATTAGCGACCGTGCGAAATTCACAAAATTGTTATTCTCGATATTCACAATATAACTAATTCTTAGCAATTATTATGACTTTATGAATAGTTACAAGTTCAACAAAACTTGTTTAATCAGTGCAATATAATAAACAAATACTAAACGTTTGATATGCCATCAGTGTTGTTACATGAAAAAATACAACTCTTAGAATACATCTTTGTGTTCCCAATACGACCTCTCTACAAATACAATATTTTATTTAGGCGAAAAATAAGTGTTATTCCGGAAATAATAAGATTTCTGGACAAACTAATATGCTTATTCAATCAAGTGCAAACTGTTTTAATCTTTTTCAGGAGAGACCTACATTTGTAGTCGTCGAACGGTATGATGTTACTTAAATAACCAGACTCAAGATAATACTAGATAAAGAAATATTAAGAGAGAAAAAATGCAATTTCAAATTAAACTACATTTGTTTATTGCATGCCAGTTAATGGATTCAAGTGTTTCTTAACAAAAAAACAGAAAACAACAACAAATCTGACGTCTATCAGCATTGTTCTTGTCAAAAAATTAATGCAAATTGGAGAGCTGACATTGATTTATGAATATGAAATGTTTTCATAAATATTTTAATTGTATTCTAGTCTGTCTCTAAGAATTCTTTATTAGCTGTCATGTGTTCCATTATATTCTGACCTTTTTTATAACAGACCTGCACGAATGACGAATAGAACATGATTTGTTTTGTTGTTGTTTTTCCTCTTAAACAAGATCATCACTACGAAATCACGGACAAAATAATTGAAATATAGAAAGTCTCTACATCAATATTGTTCAATGATACTTGACATTTGTTTTGTAGTGTTGAAAATTAACGGTTGATGCTACTCGGCATCTGTTCTATTGTTTACTAACGCACCGTTATGATCTCATTGCCGATTGAATGTGACTTGTTGTGTTTGATTCCCGTTCATTAAATATGCTTCTTTCCCCTGTCGAAAGCGGAAAGCTATCGGCTGTGGTTATAGCCGTTGTGCTGCGATTTATTCAATCAACCGATCTTGCTGTTTTTTCCCTTCAAAATAGTATGACTTTATGGCACAAAATTAAAAACCAGATTATGCAAATTTCTTCAATATGCTTACTATCGTGTTTCTTTTCATTAAACACACTATCTGACAGCAAATCAAAAAGCAAAACTTTCTGTTGTGATAAAAGGCGGTAAAAACATTGGATGGAAAGCCTCGTTTTTGTAAGCTTAGTGTAAAACATTTTTTTTTATTATTTCTGTATGAAATTGAATCAGTATTGCACTAGCCCTCATATTTGTGAACAAGAGTGAATATTCGGGATTTTCAACTTTAAGTCTTACCTGAAAAATGTGTTTTTTCATAAAATGCATAGGTTTTCATTCGATGCAATTGTGTTTTTATTTGTTCAGCCTTTGAACATAAACACGACACATCTACTGTTAAAACAGCCTTCATCATTTAATTGTCTAGAGTATGAATTTAAGGTTTCGCGCTTGGAAAAGAATAGCAGTGCGTTGAAATATTTATATTTTTTATATTGTTGTTTTTGTGTGATTGGTGTTAAATGTACGGTTTGACCCTTTTATCGTGCATTCCTTTGGCGTTTAATAGCAATGTAAACATCGGAGCTGTCGTGGGATCGTTACTTTTTTTCTATCATTTGCCTTATTCAACCATTCAATAATGAATGTTAAATTTTGTCAAAAATACTCCAATGTTATCAGTGACTGGTTATAATGTTAAATGCATCTCCTTATTGCTATCCAATTGAAATCGGAGGTAAAATGATGCAGTAATTCAATGAAAAAAGGTCTTATTTCAAAAGCAATCATAAATCTTTCAGGAATATGTCCGTTACTATTTTTCCATTAATGTCATTAAGACTTGCGATTCTATAAAATTTGATTATCAGTGCTCATCCTTTGAGAAAAATTAAGGCAGGCCAGTGCCAAATTTTCAATATCATACGACGTGAGACCACAGTTTTTAGTATAATTATAATATATATAGACAATAACCTAATCAGTCCCAGTCTAAAGGAGACGAGGAACTGGAAGCTCTATAAAAAATCAATATTTATATGAAAAACTACAGATACAAGCTCATGCAGTAGCCAAACAATTACATTGACATGGAGGGTAAAACCCATCTTTTAGGTAGGTACCTGTTATGACAGGGTCGGGGGCTTTAAAAAAAGTACTCGCAACTCATATGGGTTGTACATGGGATACAGAAACTCAAACAATGATATTATTCGGTACCCATACTTCAATATATTTTAATATCGTTTGGTTCTCAGTATATTGATATGACATAAAGTGATGGATATAAGAATATCCATGGGGCTTGGGTTATACTCTCTATATCACTATTTTAAATGTATATCGTGCTTAATGGGGAACCCGTTTTCTTAAGCATACTATCTATTTTTAAATTCATTCAGTAATACTACAATGAGCAATGTTTAATTATTTTGATTATTACAATCACGAACTTCTTCAGCGCTTAATAAAACTGTATGAATTAGGATATTTTAAGGTTTTAAAATAAGTTCAAATATATTAATAATCAACATTCAGTTTATATCGGCATTATGTTTATCAATGTTTTGATGTCATTCATTTCACTTTGAGAAGAGTAATCTGTAATGTAAATTGAATCAATATACTATATAGAATTAATGATGTTTCATATGTGTACGGAATAATTCATTTTAATAGTTTGCAAGTCCTTTAGCTTTTATTTAAGTTATAACGTCAATCTACATCATATCAATTAAGATTCTGATTGAAAGCTTGCCTGATAGTCCCCCTCAACCTTATTAGAGCCATTTGGCCCCCTCAACTTTATTAGAGCCAGTTGGCCCGTTGCCCCCCCCCCCCCCTCAACTTTATTAGAGCCAGTTGGCCCGCTGCCCCTCCCTCAACTTTATTAGAGCCAGTTGGCCCGCTGCCACCCCCCCTCATCTTTATTAGAGCCAGTTGGCCCGCCCCCCTCAACTTTATTAGAGCCAGTTGGCCCGCTGCCACCCCCCCTCATCTTTATTAGAGCCAGTTGGCCCGTCCCCCCCTCATCGTTATTAGAGACAGTTGGCCCGCTGCCCCCCCCCCCTCATCTTTATAAGTGCTAGTTGGCCCGCTGGCCCCCCTCAACTTTATTAGAGCCAGCTGGCCTGCTTTCCCCCTCAACTTTATAAGAGCCAGTTGGCCCGCTGGCCCCCCTCAACTTTATTAGAGCCAGCTGTCCTGCTTTCCCCCCTCAACTTTATAAGAGCCAGTTGGCCTGCTGGCCCCCTCAACTTTATTAGAGCCAGCTGGCCTTCTTTCCCCCCTCAACTTTATTAGAGTCAGTTGGCCTGCTGGTCCCCCTCAACTTTATTAGAGCCAGTTGGCCCGCCCCCCCTCCCTCATCTTTATTAGAGCCAGTTGGCCTGCCGCCCCCCCCATCTTTATTAGAGCCAGTTGGCCCGCTGCTCCCCCCCTCAACTTTATTAGAGCCTGAGCTGAGTCTGATAGACAATATTCCATATTGAGTGTGATAGTTGCAACATTGAACGACAAACAAAACAATTTCATTTGCTAAATAATTAAATAATATACTCATTTAAATGGAACTAATAAGGCAAATTACCATCCTGATTTCAGGAACACCCACAAAACCACAATGTAAGATTTGGTTAAGATAACAATTGTGTTCATGATACCAATAGGGAACATGTGGGTCTGATTAATTCAAATATATTATGTTTGTCAGGTAATAGAAGAGAGAAAATGTTAATCGAGTTTTATGGCACTTGCCGTCTTGAGACTACAGACGTAAATTGTATGATGAAATGAGGCAAGTGTGAGAGTGAATCAAAAACGAAACAGATATGTGTTAAAACAAAGGCTGGTAAACAAAGCGCTCAGGTGATACACACTTTAAGTAAAATACTATAAGTAAATCCTGTATAAATCCGTATTGCCATTTTGATATGTTCTATAGGTATAATAGTTCGTGTATTTTTAAACATTAAAATCCAACATAGTTGAGCATTTGTAGCGAAGTGTCAATTTGATAACGTAAGAGGGTTAAAGTGCGGCAAAGGGTGATAGTGCGAGTTGATAGTCGAAAATATTGCCCTGGCGTATATTATGGTTAAAAAGGGTATTTTAAACATTGCCATACAATTCAATTCTTGAACCCTTTAATATGTATATCATGGTTAAAAAGGGGGTATTTTAAACATTACCATTCTAGGTACTCGTCATACCAAATTTTCAAACGACTTATATAATGAAGAATAATGCCGACTACTTGACAATGGCTTACTGTCGAATAACATTTCTTGCATACTGGGCGTGTGTTTCCGGTCATGTGACCGGTGCTGGAAAAACTCGTCTTGCAGCACCCATGTAAGATGAGACACGCGCAACAACGTGCCACTTCTTATTTTTTCTTTTAGTGAATGGTTTATGAAAAGTATATTATGCAATTTCAATAAAGCGCAATCAAGAAACATGAACAACATGTAGTACCTGTATTAAAACTATTAAAACTACACTGGCAACCACGGGGAAAAGCGCTCTTGTCGAAAAAAGAAAATGAATTCTCTGTTTGGAGGCACATGTTTTAGGATCACCATGTCATGTATATATGCGCATACCTGATATAAACTTGTTTGGTTCAGACGAATTGAGAGTATATGTATACTATGTTCTCGCATTGAAAAATAATTGGTTAATAACTTTGGTCAATTTTTAAAATAAATATCAACTGCAATTGAATAAACACATTCATTTGTATTTTTTTTTGCTGATAAAATGCCTTTTACCTATTTTTGAAATGATTTAATTAACGTTTTAAAACAGACGGTAACGTTTTTTAATAATTTTATGTGGGTATATGAGATTGAGATTGGGATCAATATTTTATATTTTGGTGATTGTGGGACCTGATCTAGTTGTACTTGTCGATACGTTTGAATGAAAACACAATGAAGTGTTTGGTGGGCTTTTAAGCATCCGCACAAACAATTAAATGTAATGCATTGGATACAGATAAACAAACACTTTTCTCCTAATTGAAAACATCTTAGTGTTATGGGGTTTGTCCTGTCAGGACTTCTATTATGACGTATTTATTACTAGAAGTGTTTTAATGGATGTTGTAAATGCATCAGAAGAGAAAATCTCTACCACTTTTAGTAAGCTTAAGTGAAATTTATAGTGCTAGTAAAATGATACTCTGAAATCTAAATTTAACGTCAATTGCTCGGCAAATAATGAATTCTGGAGGTGTAAAGAGCTACCGCTGTCACTTCTACAACAATGTCTGCACGAATAGACAATTTAAGAGATTTTGTAACAACTCTTTTTTGGAAACATTGTGTAATCAATTAAACCACTTGTGTTGCAATTTTGACGTTCCCGGCAAGAAATAATGATTAAATGGGCGTCGACTATTTTGGTATTGAGCAGTTTGATTTGAATAGTAATATGCATTTTGGAAGCTTTAGTTTTTTTTTACTGTCAGGTATTTTAGAAGATTGTCTTAGATAGCTTGCATAGAATGGAATAAAGCGCTTTGAAGCTTTTATTACCAAGACAGTGTAAAAACTGTCATCCACGAGCTTTCATATAAACAATTATACTTTTAACATTTCAAATATCAGCTTAAATGATCAAGAATGCCTATAATGTGTGTTTAGCTAAACATAGCAAACGGAGAGAGCTTGTAAAAATGCACAATTTTGAGGACTACTGGTTAATGTGTTTTTTTGTAATTGCTCAAGCAACCGTAGTTTGATTTAAAAGAACAAGATTGCAGAATAGGAATTCACAGAATAAGAGCATTTATATGTTGCAAAGCTATGAAATCTCGAATTAAGTCGAGGTATATTTTTTATTCAAAAGTGAAATCATAAACTTCATTTTTTTATACCGTAAATGATAAATCTTAGAGATAGTGGAGAGCACATACTTGTAACGATTTAAGTGGCATATTTGTCGGCAAACTATGAACATAAACAAGCTAATATTACAATGAAAACATAATTATATCAGAACAAGAGGCCCAAAGATCCTATGCTCTACTGGCATGGCTCTTGTTGTCATTTTTAATCAAGAGCATGTATGTATGGGTAAAAGGCAACAGACATATAGTTCACGTTTTGTGTTTGGGCTACCTGAAAACGTTGCACGTTCAACATCTGAGCCCAGAAAGTATTGTAAGCAGATTAGTTGCATGAACTATTTAAAGATGTGCCAAGTTAAAGTCATCTGACAAAAAAATGCTTTCAAAACTATACTCATGGTAAAAAATTCTAAAATTAAATAAAGTTGGTCAAAAGGTCAGAGTCAAGGGCATCCGAGGACAACATTGATCAATAAGAACAAACATTCAAAAGCAATTGTGCTGAGATGTATGCACGAACACACAAAAAGAGTTTCAAACCTTTTCCAATTAAAGTTTATCAAACCTGTGAACCCTGGGCGTGGCCAGTACTGACCCCAGGTGCATAACATCAATAGAGGAAATATATCCTAAACGTTATATTATACAGTTACATTTCAAATCAAGAACAGTGCATTGAAACATGGAAAACAGTTAACAGCACATACATGTAACTACATTATTGTAGAATATGCCATACATAATATCACGGCGATTTGAGCAATGTTGCACAGCTTAATTTGCAACCAAGACAGCACATTAGTGTGAAGGCCGATTCCTTAAATCCTAAATTGGCAAAGGTATTTAAATTTACCGAAAATAATTTAATTTTTGGTGTCACTTGTCCAATAGCCAGTTGTAAAATTACGGGGACTTTTTATAGTACCCGACGATATGTCCCTAAATGACATATGACGCGTGTTTAGGTTATTGTCATCACATTCACACCTCTGGCATTAGGGGCCAATAATTGTAAAAACATGACAAATGAACTATATACACAATAGCAGCGTTGTAGGTCAAAGGTTTTTTATTCTATTTATTCAACATTTTTTTCGAATATTCGAATACCGATTATGACATTCGAATACCAAACGTTTGATCGAATATTCGAATATTCGTTTGCATCCCTACAACACAACTGTATGAGGACCGGTAAACTGTACACTTAATTACAGAACTGTGTACGGGGAACGGGGCTACTTTCTAATATTTCATAAAACTGTGGACGATCTTCGGGACTTCTTTGTACTATATTACACAACCGTTGATGAGTTACGGATCAACTATGTACACGGGCATATATTTAGACGAGATACGTGGCACTTTGTACTTGATGACAAAGCTTTGGTATGGGGCCACATTTTACTCTATAAAAAGTTTTGACGAGGTATGGGGCTACTGTGTTCTCTATAACAATACTGTGGATTAGATACGGGGTCACTGTGTACTCTATAACAATACCGTGGAATAGATACGGGGTCACTGTGTACTCTATAACAATACCGTGGAATAGATACGGGGTCACTGTGTACTCTATAACAATACCGTGGATGAGATACGGGGTCACTGTGTACTCTATAGCAATACCGTGGATGAGATACGGGGTCACTGTGTACTCTATAGCAATACCGTGGATGAGATACGGGGTCACTGTGTACTCTATAACAATACCGTGGATGAGATAAGGGTCACTGTGTACTCTATAAAAATACCGTGGATGAGGTACGGGGTCACTGTGTACTCCATAACAATACCGTGGATGAGATAAGGGTCACTGTGTACTCTATAACAATACCGTGGATGAGATACGGGGTCACTGTGTACTCTATAACAATACCGTGGATGAGATACGGGGTCACTGTGTACTCTATAACAATACTTCGGATGTGGTACGGGGTCACTGTGTACTCCATAACAATACCGTGGATGAGAAACGGGGTCACTGTGTACTCTATAACAATACTTCGGATGAGGTACGGGGTCACTGTGTACTCTATAACAATATTGTGGATGAGGTACGGGGTCACTGTGTTCTCTATAACAATACTGCGGATGAGTTATGGGGCCAACGTTTACTCAAATATGTGGACGACGTACGGGATAACTTTGTCATCAATAACAAAACTGTGTGGTCACTGTGTATTCTATAATTGAACAGACAGCGAGGCTTTACATTTCTTCAAAAAGTGATCTGAGCAGCTGAGAACTAATTGAATCGTTTTTTGATTGCGTTGATTGCCATATTTTGTGTTTGTTTTATGTTCTAAACCCATGTTAATGTCGTTAGGATAACCAGGCGTGAAGTCATAAACAAGAAAATTAATTATTAATTAATTTGTTGAATGAGGGGTTTTCAATAGATGGCAATCTGAAAAAGGGATTGTACAAAGTTTCTTTCATAGACTTATATACTTGTCACATAAATTGGTTAATATATATTCTATATCAATCTATTTTATTATCTTAAACTAACTTTTCCATGAACTGAATTGCCTTATAAAGTATAATGATGACAATGTTTGACAGTATAAAGAACTCAAAATGTAAATGTGGTTGAAACATCAGGAGAAAGGTGGATCAATTTCGAAATCACTTCATATTGCATACGTTTTTAATAAAGATAAGCTGAATGTATGCGTTGATCTATTTGCGTTTATTAATTTCAGAGATAATGGAGTATATAGGGATGGAAAAGCCTCCATTTAAAAATATTCAAAACCAGTGTCGCGAACAATGTGGAATATTATGTTTAGTAATTACGTCAAATTTAATTCCAATGATATTTGTTAACTATATTTCTAGTTCATGTCATGTATAATGTTTGTTTTGCACTGTTGTTGTTTGGTTGATATAGAGGGACTCCATGAATATTTAATGTGCCTTTTGTCCTTCTGTTTCATGAGGTGACCCGTATGATATCAGTACCACCTAGCAAAAGCAGAAATCTGACAGTGTGTTCAGTAAATGTGAAAAGACATCGGAGGTAGATCATAACATTCTTCTGCTAACGTAAATAGTTCCTTAAGTTAATGTCAAAGTTTATTGCTTCTTAATGTATTATGTTTTGCACTCCATTTCAGTGTAGTATAGTATAGATATAGATTTGTGTCTATGGTGATTTTGAAAGCTACCGGGGTCCATTTACCATCACGACCTGATGCTTCTCAATCGGGCACCAGAATATTAGAAGTATTCGCAATAAAATACAATTAATCCAAGACAATTAATCCGACTACAATATTTGGTTTTTACCGAATCACATCTTACAAATGCGACACGCAATGATAACATGTCTATTGAATGCTATGGAAATATATTTGATTCGACGATTAAGCTCGTTCAGGAAGTTTTACCGTATACTAAAGTACACAGATATGTCCCAAATTAGTGCGCTGTTATGAAAATATACTACCAGAGATGCTATGTTTGACTGATCGCAATTCATTTGAAAAGTTCGTCTTTATGCGTTGTATATATACCTCAACTTTGATATGTTGAATGTTTGAATTTTTACCTTTTCTGCATGTTCAAGTATGCACACACTCATATTTTTGTTCCGTATCTAAACACTGTAAACCCCGTAATCCACCCGCTTTCAGTTTTAATAACAGTTGTACCTAGCACATTTTAAATATAAGCTTTAATGATCTAAAATGCCAAGATTGAGCGTTTAGCTAAACATAGCAATCGGAGAGAGCTGGTCATAACAGGTATGCCTTATAATTATGAGGATTGCTGGTCAATATTTGCATGTAATTGCCCACGCTACCGTAGTATGATTTAAATGAACGAAATTGCAGGATTGGAAGATTAAAAGCTTTGCTTTCTGGTTATTATGTTGCAAAGGTATTAATTTTCGAATTATGTCGAGTCATTATTCATATACATTGTATATCATATATCTATATTTTAATACCCTAAATGATAAATTGTAGAGATAGTGGAGAGCACATACTTGTAAAGATGTAAGCGGCATACTTGTATTTAACTTAAACAAGTAAATATTCTAATAAAAAACAACAACAGAAACACTTAAGCATATGCACAACACATTAATTAGCTTTTTATCCGTAGCTAAAACCAGTTTCTGTATTTCAAATACATTCCATTATTTGTTTTCGAGCAAATATCAGTTAATTTACTAATTCTCTGTAAATATGAATTAATAATATATCCGCTGTTTACTCTTAAAAAAAAAGCAAAATGTGAAACAATTTTATTCCCTAAAGCACAATGTGAACGCGTTACGGGGCTACTTTCTTACATTTCATAAAAATGTGGACGACCTATAGGACTACTGTTTACTCTATACGAATACTGTAGATGTGGTACGGATCCACTTTGTATAATATTGAAAAGCTTTGGGCGAGGTACGGGGCCATTTTGTACTATATAAAAATACTGTAGACGAGGTGGTGATATTTAAACCAGGGTTCATCTACCATTACGAACTGATGCTTCTCCTTCGGGCACCAGAATATTAGAAGTATTCGCAATAAAATACAATTACTCAAAGACAATTTATCTGCCTACATTTTTTGTATTTTACCGAATCACATCTTACAAATGCGACAAGCAATGACGACATGTCTATTGCAGGCTATGGAAATATATTTCGATACGACGATTCAGCTAATTCAGGAAGTGTTACCGTATAATAAAGTGCACAGATATGTCCTTAATTTATTCGCTGTTATAAATATATACTACCAGAGTCGCTATGTTTGACTGATCGCGATAAAATGGATGTGTTCATTATACGCTTTGTATAAAGACCTACACACTTGTCTGTTGAATTTTGGGACATAAATGCGTAGCTGTAGACCACATGAGCGATACATACGATACTATTATTCTCCTTGGTGATATAAAAGAAGATTAACTTAACTGAAGGAATCACAAATTAAGCGATATTCTAGCAATAAGTTATATGCAAAATAATATTTCAACACCAACTAGAGTGACGGCTTCATCTTCTTACCCAATTACCATTTCAGAAACAATACACCCATTAGACGTCAGTATTTTAACAACCCTAGCGAAGTAAACGATCATTTCGGAGCGTACCTTTTCGTTAAAAGTAGGTTTAATCCTAAAAACACTTGAAAACGAACTGTGTCGATTTATAAAAGAGATAATTATCAGCTAAATCATTCTATTTTTGACAACTGATTGGTCCGTGATTCAAAATATTTCAGTTGATTATGCATGCGAAACCTTTACTTTTGATTAAGGTGATTTGGCAAAAATGTGTATTCCGTCCAAATATGCCACGATTATACTTAATGGTAAACCTTGGTTTACTACAGTAATTCGTGGAATGTTTCGTAAACGTAACAGACACGCTATTTCATCACTTTTGAATACAACAGCTAGTAAAATTATTTCCACATATGGCGATACAACAATACGCTTGAGAATATGTTTTGTTACTGAAAATGGCGTAAAATACATTTTAAACAATCTGGTGATATATAAAACAAGTGGACCGGGTCTGATAAGTCATACAATGTTGAAGAAAACCAGCTTCCGTCGTGTCATATTCGTAACAATGACTTTTTATTAAATCTCTGTTTTACAATCTGAGTTTTGTCTAGTCACTCCACGGTCTTTCAGTTGATTGACATATACAACACGGAAATATCTAGATTTTTTCGGCCAAGAACCAATAATTGAAAATTGACAGCTACGTCATCAGCTGTAATTTTGCGCGAGGGGCGTCCCACGGGTAGCGGCGAAGAAACACCCTTTTAAAAAATATGCAATAACATCATTTAAACATCTGATTAAACTCCAAAAATGAGTATAAAAGAAGAAAAAATTTCTGATTTCAGTCTAAAACAAATACGATGTTACACTGAAATCAACCAAATATTCACTCTATGATGTAACACTCAAAGTGATTAATCGAAGGAAAAAAAAATGTGTTCGAGTAGAAACCACATGATTGTTATTATTTAAGCAGAAAAATAGTCAGTGTATTTCACCTTAAACATGCTTACATTCCGATGCAAAACAACGAATTCCAGAACACCTTTTGAATATAAACAACAAAAGTTTTAGCTATGCAATATGCGTCTGTGTAGGTAGAACAGTTACTCCTTTTTCAAATACATCCGGTCGCCTTCTTTTGGAGAAAAATCAGTATATTTTCTGCTTTTAAGCAAAACTAAAGTATATTTTTTAGGATATTTCAAACCAGAGTATAGTATTTTTGTATTGAGTGTATATGACAGAGTCGATCCAATTATTCAGCTATGACGTCACGCTTATTGGTATAAGTAGCTGTACAACCTGGACTTAATTAGTTTGTACCTTTTAGCGTTTGTTTGGCGGCCAATTCACACAGGATACTTGGCATTTTTTGTCTAAGTCAAATTTCATTCGTAATTCAAATTCCTTGGGTCGGAGGTTTTCCAGGTATAATAAACCCTTCTCCCAAGTCTTTATCCGGGATGGAGGTATAATTTACTAGTTCACTATTTTGGACCAAATTACTGTATGGTCGTTAAATTAGCTAGCGACATTCATAATAATGAGCATTTCGGTACTTTTTTTCACGGATATCATATTTTGCTTGACGTTTTGGCAGGACAGTTTGTTCAGTACTTTTGAAGTATTCCAGATCATTTAATACGCTGACAAGAAGATTAAAAGAACAATTATTCAATATTGAATCCTTTATGGAATGTTCATGTCCATTTATATTCGTCTGTGTTCATCATGGAATAAACCTTTTTGTTTGTATGTATCTCCCGTATATGATCATTCAATGGTACAATACAACATGTCATTTTAAGATAACGATGGATAGCAGTTGGCTTTGTAAATTGTTTATTGACAAAATTTTATTATTGTGTAGTTTTTGAAACACTTAACGACGAACAAAAGCAATATATTTTGCTGATTCTGGAATAATTGATTAGTTCATTTCATTGGACATTGCTTTACCATTCTATGCTTAGTTCTTGAAATGACAGGAATACTTGAAATACTTGAATATGATAACGATACGCAAATATGGACGTCATTTCTCTCAAGTTTAGTGATATATCTATTTTCGAAACACATATTTGTAGCGTATACATAGAGTACTTGGACACAAGTTACACGCTGTCTTATAAAGGCAAATACGCATGAACAACGGCAGACGAAATTTCGAAAGTTGTACGATTCAATGAAACACAAATTTATAAACAAGCAAGAATGAAAAGAAAACGTTATGGGCATCGCTTATCCGTGTTCCTGTCATAGAATGGTATATATGTCTGGTGAATTACTTGTATTTTTTATACAACAATTTAGGTACCATGAGCCGAAAGTGATCTCATGAACATTGTTTCTTTGTTTTTGTGACTTCTCTAGTGTATAATTTAAGCGGTTGACGTTCGATGTCATATTTTCCGTGGTATGCTGTCTGATTTATAACAAATTTGTAGTCGGTATTAACATAAAACAGCTTACGTTTTTAAGTTAACTTCCGGTTTATTAGGGAAACGAAATTGACACACGGAACAAAATAATAGGCAAATACGTACGTTGTAGAAGGAACTTGGCTGTTGAGGTTGTTAAAATATGTTGCCGGTAGTATACTCTCGCCTCTAAATAGACAGTGCTATTATAAACTTATAGACAATAAACCACTGTTACAGAGCAGATATATATTTGTGACACTAATACAAATTTGTGGATTTGATTAAATTAAAGACATTATGTATTAGAGAACGAAGGGGTGGAGAAAGGTTTATGAGTTAATGTGCCTTTATCACTTAATATTACAAACTTAAATCATATGATTAACTGAGTCACGTGTCACAGAAATTCAGGAATAGCAAGGCGGTAACCACAACACATACCAACTTAGAAAGCGATATAAATATAAGTTATGTTTGCTGTCTTGTAGCTATGGGTCTGTGTTCCTGGTGCTTGTTTGGCATTTGTCAATGGGCATTTTAACAGGATCTTGGTTAATATGTTTCTTAGAAGTTTCATGTAAATTCCATTGTTTATTTAATGATAGGAACTGCGAATACTCATGAGGTCAGCTGTTATAAATTAGTTGCCACAGCCAAAAAGAGAAGTAAAACGCCTGTTTCAACAAGACAAGTCCAATTTAATAGCAGCTAAATGTGATCAGAACCTATGATCACTTATTTTGGTGTTTTCTGTTAATGGGTTTGAATTACTGATTACATCTACCACAGGAAAACGAAACGTTTGCCTGCCAATTGTCAATTGAACAGTTACCTGTAAATGTATAACTTGTTATCAAAATACAATATAAAGCTTATAGACACGTAGTGACACTGAAAACGCTTCTGAATAAATAATGCAAACCAGGTGCATCTATATTCCTGAAACTTCGACCAAAACATTTGTATTTACAATCGTTTTTCTTCCACCGTCTGTGTACTTCCTAACTGGGAAGTAGTGACCACGTTCCAAGTTAATTTGATAACAACCATTCGAGACTGCATTGTATTGGAATTGCCTCCGAATCAATCATAGCGATCAAACATTATTTTTTGAGGTACCGAGTATAATTATTTTCTTTTGTGTACACAGTTGAAGGTTTTAGTGAAATATTTGTGTGACCGCTCGTAAAGCTTACTACCGATATGTCCCTATGCATCCATTCAATTCAAAAACGACTACAAATATATACTCATATTGTAAACAAATATTTTTTAAATGAATTCGATATGAGATGAAAATTGAATTTGTTGAAAATATTATCTTCGCAGAACACGTATTATTGGTTCGCATTATTCCCTTTCTAGTATACTGGTGGCGCATATTGTATGAAGGCACTGCACAGTGATAGACAATAAGTATCTATCATGTGTTTCCGGTACGGATAGAAACATCCGACCCGAGGGCACGCGCGAAAGCCGGTAATGAAGCTTGCCAAGTTACGTGCTATGCAGAGTGCCCGAAGGTCGGAATTTTCGATCCGAACCGGAAAAACATAATTGGTATTTTTTTCTTGTATATCATAAATAATCAATATGTTGGAATATTGACGAAGAAAATGGCCATTTGAATATTTCACCAAAAAGCTCGTGCGACGTTGTTTTCTGGTGTCATAGAGCGCAGTAATTTTAAATCACTAATGAGGTCAAATACTTTATCCGAAAAAGCGTTTTTACAATTATTTATTTTCAAATTTAATTAAAAGTCTTGCATACTCACATATTTGATTGCGCGTTATTGACATGGCATAACATACTTCATGGTCATAAACCATACAATAAAAAAATAAGAAGAGACGCGTTGTTGCGCGTGACTCATCTTACATGGGTGTTGTAAGATGGGTTTTCAGCACTGCAAGAAAAGCATTTTAGCATACACAGAAGCATTGAACGTTTTTATCTGTTTTAAGATAATCAAAAACCTTTCTTCAAATTAAAGATATCCTCTTGAGATGAGTTGTGTCAACACGGAACAGCTAATACGACGTTTATTCAAAATACATATTTTATGTATGTTATAAAAGCATCGTCACAGAGAATTAGAAAGCTTAAGTGTAAGTAAAAAAAAAGGTTGCATGAAAACTAACGTAATTTGTTCGGCAAATAACGAATTATTTACGAAAGTGCTACCGTTGTAAATTCTACACCGAAGGTTTCGGTTCTGCATCAGGGAAACCACATATGCTATTGGAAATACTTGTATTGAGTTGAAAAATGTTATAAATTAAATGATATCTTTTGAAATCCTTCCTTAGCCGACAATATTTAAGACTTATGCAAAATTAATTTTAGAGTTGAAGCCGTGCGTGTCAGGAACAGTTTGATTTAGAATGCGCTATAATTGGTTTTATATCAAGAATATTTGAAGTGAAGCTTTAATAGCACGTCCAATTTTAAGTAGGCTTGGCTTAGGCATTTGGCTTTTAAATTTAAGTAGGCTTTTTGAATTAATGCATAGTTTGATAAAATTTACCTTTTACATTTTTTCTTTATTACGATTGTTGGGATAAGAGTGAGGTTTTTGCACGTATACTGGTTTAAACCCCAAGTAAATTTACATTTTACTGACTGTTCCGAGGCGGTACCTAACAATCCTTGATAAACATTCCTAGTTGTTTATATAATATATATGTACTGTGCTGTGTGTTGAATATTGTGCTGTTGTTTTATGTTTCTTGTTTGTGACTTTTTGTTTTTGTGTTCTATGTCTTTGGCGTGCCATTAAACGGGGTTTATGTTTAAAATTTTGGCTACTAAGCTTGTTTCTGTAGTTTTTCACATAAGTATAAATCGCGTTTCGCAATTTCTTTCCTTCTGGAAATTCTGTCGCACAATGGGAAAGGTAAATGTAAATATCATTACCTTTAATTTTGATTATTGTCTCCATTAATAGTTCATGAAACGTATTTGTAAGCATATTATTATAAACACTTTACAACATACCACATTATTGAGACTTTACTTGAAATTTTGAAATGATGTTTATTACAATAGGTAGAATTTAGAAAAGATTCAGTGGAATGATACAAATTACAAAAAATTGATTCGGTATAAGGCCACAAGCCCATATGAATATACGACATTTAACGTGCAACAGTACAATACAGTTTTTAATTTGTTTATAAAAAACGTTCAGATATGATAGAGAACGTATGTTCATTTACTAGTATTCGATAATTATCAAACAATACAGGACACATATAAGCATATACGTATTACATATTAATTCCGTAAATGAAGATATGAATAACGGAACGTGATTTTTTAAGGAATGAATTGCGGGCTTGATGTCATTATCGGGTTATGAACGCAATTGGGTTGGTCAATGTGTGTGGAGTCCGAAGGACTCCACGCGTACTTTGACCAACCCAATTGCGTTCATATCCCCGATAATGACATCAACCCCGCAATTCTTTCCTTATATTTACACCAATAGTTCATTATTTCATTAAAGAATTGTTAAAAAAATTCTTCATTTCATTTAAAAAAACCTTTAAGTAATCTGTTCTTACCCATTCTGTAAATAGAACGACCCGACAATAACCGAAAACATTTTTTTCAAATGACGTCACAATAAGCGGGAAAAGATCAACCACTTGAAATCACTTTAAAACGTAAGATTGAAACACTTCTGGTACCATTATGTTTAAACTATAATAAACTTACACTTTTAAAAATGTTGATCTATATTTTACGGGACCTGCAGACACAATACAACCAATAACAAGATCAATAGCTTTTATGTATATTGTTACGCAATGAATTACGATCCGAACATATCCGAAGATGTTGCGTTCATCGATGAACGCAATTGCCGAAAGGCAGTTCATTTAAGGAATGGCAGTTGGGGTGTAAATATATGAGTATGTTAGTGAAAGTTAACTAGTTATTAGTCAATTATAGACTGTCTGACATATGTATACGTTTTGGTAAGTTGAGTTGATCCATAGCCGGTAATAAATACAAACAAGTCGACGGACAAAAACACTTTATGCCATTTGTGATTGGTGTGCATAATTGTATTATAGCTATGACATCCTTTAATAACACGGTGATCTGATTAGTAAATCTTGTAAAACAAGTATATGTCGTACATATCAATCTATTCCATTACTTCAAAACTCATAAACGTAAGCTACCAAGAATAATATAATCCAAGAGGTGATCAATTAAATTATAAACACTCCACAAACATACTTTAAGAATCATGTCTTATATATGTACACCTCAACATCCATTCTTGAAATGAACTGCTTTTCGGTAATTGCGAATATTTTCCAATGAATGCAACATCTTGGGACATGTTCGGATCGCGAACATCGCGTTACGATATACATGCAAATTGATTTGTTTTGTGACGTCATTTGATAAACTGTTTCCGGTTACGGTCGGTTCGTTCTATTACAAAATGGGCGAGAAAGAATTAATCTAAGGTTTACTTAACAAAAATATGTTATTTCTAACAATAATTAAAAACAGGTCTCATGTGTAAGCCCTTCTCAGCATTTATGCTCGCCCTGAATGTCTTAGGAGTGAAAAAGCGCATACATTGTAGTAACAATAAGGATGTGCATGTTTTAAAAACATTTAATGAATAGGCTCAATTCAAACAGAATTATTTCTTAGCTGAAACATAGCTTACGAATGATTCACAAAATATAAAACTGTTCTTTTTCTGTCATAAAAAGCTGCTGTTTAATATTAGCCAGTTATTAAACTCGAATAAAAGTAGATCCGGAATTTGAATTCAAAGAAAATCATGTATGCACTGTGAGTATTAAGGTGCATAGGACAGGTATGCAAACGCGTTACCAGACAAGTTTATATCGAGATGTAAAAAATATGTTTTGTTTTATTTTTGTACTCTAAATCATTAAACTTAGAATAAACATATATTGTTCTGGTGGAGAACGTATTATGAATTATAATAATTTAAGAAGCTTAACCGTTTTAATTGTTACTGTCTTAAAACCAAATGTAAAACAATTCATTCCGGAACTCATTTGTAATACAAACTACAAATATACTGTAGCTGTTTGTAGAATCAATAACCGTCTTTCAAAATTTACCGTTGAGAGCAAAATTAAGTAAATATAATCCTTGTCAGTAAAACGGAATTAATGATTCAGGCATATCAATGTAGTTCGTGCACTATGTAGGGGAAAGTATGATAGGACGCTTTTTTGGTGACCTGTATCACGTCGAGTTCGATGTGTAAGCACGTCTCCGCCGAGACCGCAGGTTAAATGTCACATAACAAAAAAACGGTACTTATTTTACGAGTATACACTATCGTCATTTCCTGTAGACGCAACGCGGCAATTTTTAACAAATTGAATATTCGCGGGATTCTTTGACGATTATAATAATGCAGAATTAAGGGAAGTTCGTGAGTCAATCACTATTTCTATCGATGACGCGAATTCGCTTCCTTATTTGTATTTGCTAGCTGCTCATATTTATGATAATAAACATGGATAATGCAACCAAATAAGAACTTCGAACTGGCAAACAACTTGTTCACTGAAGTAGCTGTCTAGATAGTTTGGAAGTCTTCTCTGTTTCGTGATTATCCTCATGGTTCCTTGAATAACCATGTTAATGGTTTTTTGAAGAACCATATTATGAATATTTACATGCTCCTGGAGGGTGAGTAAAGATTAATAATTCATTTAAAAATTGACAGGTTCTACCAGTTGTTTTTAGAAACGCGAAAGTAGTTCTGAGATTACACACGGTACTCGCACAATACTGAATCAGAAAACGACAGTGTGGTGATACGGATTTTTCATTACGTCGTGCTGTATTTTCACTGTTGGATATGAGAAAGGAATTTGATAGGCATATGATAAATGGTGTGTACCGGACCGAGTCGACACATATAATAAGCCATAACGCCACACTAAGACATTTGAGTCGTAGGTATTAAAGGCATAAAAACTCTCCCTGCCAAGTCTTTATCCCGGCTCAAGGTATTATCGGACCTATTAATAGTCATCCCGTCAGAAATTGCACAATGTTTACAGTCCCCTATTTACAAACTTAACTAGTCACTCATCTTAATGAGCCATGTGCACTTATCGATTCAACGACAAATAACATTCATCATCCAATGTCAAAAAATTGGATCCAAATACTATAAAGCTTCAAATTAGCTGAAACAAAGCAGAAACACTAAAGTATTCACTAATAATTAGTCTTAACAAAACCCAGCGTACCATTTGATCGTATAGAAAAATACGTGAGGTCATTATTATGTTGTTATTCATAGCACGTCTTGCTCATACAAGAACTGATCTCCAACTTCCCGAGATATGCGCACCGACCAGTGGTGTCAGCACGTTATGTGTAAAACAGGTCAAATAGTGCACTCACACTTATGCCCATCTATACACAGTAAGCATTGTGGTACTTTAAGCGGATACCAGCTGTTGCAACAGTCGACGTTTTGTCAGAACAGTTTAGCCAAGGTAGTAAGCGATTTGAACTGTCCGGAAAGGGATATACTTTATAGGGATATCAGTGCAAAATTTAGTTTCAAACGGTGACAGCGAAATTAATGATAGAATGCACATTCCAAAGTATCCAACAAGACACAAACTGGCTTCTCAAGACTTGAATTACAGTGAAACGGACTATCATAAACACCAAAATCTTTATTTTGAACAACTACAATAGGAAAATTAATAGTTTTGCTTGATATCTTGATTTTTGTTTTTTTTGTTGTTTTTTTTTGGTACAATTGTCAGTAACAATTTATATCCAACTATTCGCGTGAACGCCTCGTTCTTGAAGAGATGTCGTTGGAAGCACAATAAAATATTTAATAAAATGGCCGCGTTTGACTGAAGCAGGTCATTGTCATTTATGATAAGTATTTTCAGTTGACCACACTGTCCAGTATTCTGGCTTTAGCACTTCTCTATTCTCATGAACCAAAATGGGCATATTCAATGCATTCAAAAGAAAGAAGCTTTGGATGTATGTAGAGCAACTTTGTACTATATAATTAAGCGTTGCAAGGAAAGCCAGCATTTCATTTCTACATAGCTTGACTTAAGCACCAGACTTGAAGGACAACCCAGAAACTTATTTTTTATAAATATGCTTATTGTTATATATCGACGGCTTAGATGAGATTAGGATTAGTCTTTATCACAAACAAGTAAACTAACCAAAGAAAGATGTCCAATACAATTATTTTCCGGGTAGATCATAATGATAGGCACGAACATTTTCTAGTAATACACTTTCTTATGTCATCAGATTGTTGCTAGGATCATAATATAAATAACGGAACAGTAGACGAGGTATGAAGCCGTATCGTACACTAAAACTTAACATAGCAAGGAAAGACAGCGAGACATGACATTTCTTCATAGCTGGATCTGAGCTCCTGAAAACCCAGAAACGTTTCATTCAATTTATAAATTTGCTTATTGTCATATATCGTCGGTTAAGATGAAGTTTGGAAATAGTCTACTATCACAAACCAGTAAATTATTTAAGGACAGTTCCGGTACATTTTTTTCGGGGAGATCATAATGATAGTCACGAAACATTTTCTAGTAATACACTTTCTCATCAGAATGTTGTTAGTTTCCCGTAAGTTCGTACATACAGGTTCGCTGTTTAGACGCATGAACTTCAAGTGTATTTGAAATTGTTATTGTACATTCCATTGTTTTAATGTCAGTCTTTAAAAAGAAGTTTGTATATAACTCAAGTGGTAAGTAAATTAAATTGTTGTTCATTATTTGTCTGATGCGGGGAAATCAACATATTGTCATTCCTATAGTTATATTCATTCTTATGACATACATAAATACACAATGATATCTATATCATCATTGACTGTCACTCCCAACTATGGAATTGAATGTAAAGTGTTAAATGATAGCGAAAAAGTGGCTTGCTTCTGTGGATATGACAGAAAAAATTGTGAATAGTTTTATATCATCGGGATAAAATTGAATTATTTTCAAAAGTACCGCATGGCATTTACGTAAAGATATTTGTTAGCTTTACCTTACTCTATTCACGCTTTGAATATCAGATATAATGGATAAAAAGGGATGGAAAAGCCTCCACTTGAAGATATTTAAAAAATGAATGAATGAACTGGAGTGTGTTACATGTAAGTTTTTGACGTGTCCTTTTAAAGATGTTAATAAAAACGTAAAACTGCAAATTGTTTGTAAGTCTTGTTTTAGTATTGTGACAAAGTGAATAGAACGAAATGCTTGCATATATACATTTCCAAAGTTTCGTTAGAACACTGACACAAAGCGATTTTTCTCTGATAATATATTCGTGTTCATCTTCTCATTATAACAAAACCTTTATTTTTATCTGTATTTTTAGAAAGTCAACATAAACTATTTGGTAAATGATATGTATACAATATCTGTATACATATTATTCTTGAAATTGATAGTTCCACTTAAAATATATTTTGTTTATGTTTGGCTCCAGGCACTCACTATTTTAGCGCAGAAAATCATTTTGGAGACAGGGACATTATTTTTGAACACTTGATTTAGTCTTCTTTCTTATTGTCAATGGAAACTATGAATACCTCTTCCATATCGTTGAGTTATAATTTGACCATTAAAGTATTCCACTCGGTTCTTTTAACCAGAATCATAACCAGTAATATTTCAATTAGTGCTGTAACATGAATATTGTAAAATTATTATAATACATCTCTGGCGATGATGTTGTATCTAATATAACTTCAACGTAATGAGTATATTATGCGAATAATCTTTGTTGATCATTGCAATGTCTACGCTGGAATACACACAATATAAAATATATATTTAAGTTTCACCACGGACTGTTATGCTCATCAAATCAGGTGTAAAGTGTACTGATCTATTTCAGGCATGACCTCCAGTTGCAGACGACGTTGAATACCACGTCTTCGATCATTCTGGCTTCGGGCAACGAGAGTCTTTATCGGCTAACCAACGATGTGAGTGAAGACGTTGAATTAAAAATGGGCATTAGAAATGAAACACGCAATGCCAATTTAACAAATACCGGAAGAAATAAAACGCTTGCCCGGGCAGTAATTGCTGTGTTAGGTGCAATATTATGTATGGCCATACTGAGTAATTTGATGGTTATTGTTGTTCTGATGTACAGAAAAATAAATTTAGTCAAATGCTTAAGTTTATAATTCATCTTGCTGCTGCTGATTTTCGGTAGCCCTTTTTCTATTATATACATATATAAATCATAAAACATTTAAATGGAAATCACCAGCAATCTTTGTCGAATCTCCGACACATTCGAAATAAGTATACATGTACTTGTTTTACCTTTGTCTTTGTCTTCCGGTTAAATCACAACGACATGACGATTGACCGTATAACGTCAAAAGTAATCTTTTCGTTTAGTTGCAATGTTGATCTGCATGAACAGATAAATGATGAAAAATGTTACCGGCTATAGTTGTTGGTCTGGTCGTAAGTTCTGAATGTGACATAATTCTTACCTTCATTACTAAATCTAAAAGACGATGATGAAACGAGAAGTAGAGACATTATATATTTGCGTCTTTTCTTCAGTCGTTGTGACGCGGACATCGGCTGAAAGGATGGTAACTTTGTTTAAATACTTTCATCAAAAGATATTCAGCCTAATAAATGGTGTCAGATGAGAAAGATTGAAATTCGAAAATTGCCACACAACGCATGACAGAATTGATATATAAAATGCTTAACTTTTCGCGTATTATTTTGATTTGATTGCTGAAAGCAACTCAATAAGTCACCTTCATTCTAATTGGCTTACCAACTTGCTTGAAAAATAACAGATTATTATGTTAGTTTCCAAGATAACTGACCTTATTTAATGTTACTAAAGAGAATAATGATGATTCAAATGGAGGTAATTTTAAAACAACATCTCTTTCCGAGACGTTGGTACATACTGGTGAGGTGAAGTGGCTTTGTTTAAAGGAGAACATAACACAGTGAACTAATTAAATACAGTTGTTGTAATATGAAGTTCAGGTCATTGTATGTGAACAAGTCGCAATACAAATTAAGTTTGCGAGCTTGTAAATAATGACAGGAATGCGTTTAAAATAGTTAAAAAACATACTCACACTAACAATAATATGTTACGAAAGTGTTTCATTTACTTTTACCATGGAGGAGGTATATAATTAAAATCGTCCTTGAGCAGGAGCGTCATTGTAACGAAATTATGCGCCACATTTGCCACTTGACCAATCTCATTACATTTGTCAGATATTCTTGCTTACTATATAGTTATCGAAGCATAGGTATTTTAGATTATGGTATTCTTCGTTTTTATGTGAAAGCAGTTTGTGTTAAAGATATTATTCATAACGTGAAGGCAACAGCAGTTTTGATTAAAATATATGCAGTAACTGTTGAACAGGTTAATTGCATCAATAGAATGATTGTTTTAGAACCTAATTACAAGCGTTTTTAAGATAATTGACTTCAATAATTTTGACATTGCTGTATTTACATTTAACACTGACAGGAAGAGACAAATGCATATAAAAGCGAATAATACGTCGAAGTTTACCAAAAAAGTAAGTAATATCAGGACTCTTAATTTTCATGAAACTTCATTGACCCTTAAAAAGAGCGGAAATAGAAAGTTGATATATTGAATACAGGTAATTTTCATTGTTTTATTAGGGAATTTACATCTATTCTATTGCGCCAAAAAAGTGATGTTGGAAATGAATTTCATTATTTGCCGATATAATATCTTCGCAATTGACAGGTATAAATATATGGATATACAATATCATAACAGGCTTAATACCGTTTAATTAAGAGGTATATGTAATAGCAAAGCAAGGTGCACATGTTCAAACTCAGCATCTTTTGATTTCAGCGACAAGAAAAAGTGTTAATAAGACAAACTATTACAATTGTATAATATTAAGATTGTTTAATAGGATTAAACAGAAAAATATAGCCATTTTGATATTCTTGATAGAACATATAAAAACAAAAGAAAAAGGAAGAAAAAGGGAGATAATTCTTCATCCGTAAAAAGAAAAAAAAGAAGCGTATATAAACTACGAAAATGTAGAATTTCATGTTCGATTTCGTATCGTAAATCTATGTAGCTTTTAAAAGCTGTAAAAGTTGTTAATATTCCTAAGCTTCATAAAATATATAAAATGTTTTAAAAACACAATCAATCAATCCAAAACTTATAAACTTTTGGTTTTAATATTAGGACATATGGAAATATATATTAAAAAGTAAAGGTATTTTGGATTGTTCCACAAATAAAAATAATGTCTCTATTAGGAATCTGTCTTAATCATTAATTATGACGTTTAACACTCAAATCTCTTAACCAGAATCAAATTCACGGACATGAGATCAATCATCAATTACTATTTTTAGTATTTGTTGTCATTGTTATTGTCAGAAGGTGAGTTTATTAATGCAAATATAACGACCTGAAAATATACAAGAAAAGCCTCTTAGCCGTTGGATTTATTATTGATATTATTGACAGCGTTCGTCGGAAAACAGTAAACCCATGATACATTGATTTATTTCAAACGCGCAAACAAGTTCATGAATTACATGCACATAGTTTTTAGACTTACAAACAATGAAGTCTTCAGTCATATATCTACTCTATCTATGTCGATCCCTTAGACTATTGACAATATTATTGAACGTGAGTGAGCAATAATTAAGACGTCTGATTGATTATTTCAGAGGCTTCAACTAGTTATTGACAACTTATCTATGTTATAACACTTCTGCTTAGATATAATGGTGTTCTGAGTACTAATGTGTCAACATGTTTAGTAATCTGATCGCATTTTCCTATTCCCTGGAAAAAAATTATTTCAATTTCTTTGAGCCTCAATGTTAATGTCAGTTGTATGGACATTTAATGGGCCACTTGAAACCGACTAAATGCGCTCATGTTCTCCTCAACATTCTAAAGTAAATCATAATGCGTTTCAATGTAATAGGATGAAACACATGTTTTCAAATTCTGTTTAATAATGTCTCCCTAATGCCTTTTCTCAATGTAAATGTATGGCTATATAAACCACGCTTGAAAACACACAATTGTATATATTCTATTTTAATTGATACTAATATTTAACATTGCATATACCCTTTGATTTCTAATATAGTCTCAATGATACCATGACAAATAAAGAGACAAGCATGCAATAAAAACTCTCTACTATGCACAAGGAAGGCACCAAAAACGACAATGTACAATCGAACAAATACCACAAACAGTACGTGCATCAAACTAACTTTACCGATATTAATTGGATTATATTAGTTTAGTTTAAATATATTTATTTTACAACGATTGTGAAACAAGTTATTACAACATTATGTTAATCGCTCTCGTTGGCACGATTTTACGCGAGAGTTGAAGCTATGTTTCTATATATTAATCATATTTGAGCCATAAAATCAGAATTGGAAACTGAGTATGACCTGCAAATACCATATAAAATGTAAAATGTACTGATTATCTAAATATGTACTTTCCATTTCATATCCCATCATTTATTTATTTCTGTTTTATTTCATCTCAAAGAGCGTATCGTTAACTTAAAGCCTCATTAAATATAATTGTACTGTTTATGTGGAGCATTATTACATAATAGTGTATTAAAAGCTTCATAATGACACGTTAGATCCGTTTAACGTTAATAGCGCATGCATCAGCAGATAAGCCTCTAAAAGCTTTATGATAAAGACTGCTTAGACAGCACCTGACATTGGAAGATTATCAACTTTCATTTTTTCTGCTTTACTAAATCATTTCATTGCCTTTAGCGTTGTGCAAAATCAGCACATTAATCGCCTGACGGAACCGGTTTTCTGGCATTTTCAGAATAAGATATTTCCTTGCCTGATCAAGCTACTGCATTTGTTTTTGTGATTAACTTCATCAAAAATAAGTTGTATTTTAATAACGACACAAACAATGTTCATTATAAAAAAATAATCTTACAATGCTGATGTTGTCAATTGGACTGGATATTAAAGAAGCGTTCAGGTCTATTACCAGCTTGACATTTTGTCCTCGCCAATGCTATTTCGAAACGTGTCTCTCTCCACCGAATAGTCGAATATATGTCATGTGCTGTAGTATATTTACATAATGTCTGCAAGAGTTATTCTGTGTGCAAAAACACTCGAAATTAATTATGATTTCTAATATATGTCAGCTTAATCCACTCATCAATTTTATTTTATTACGCTGTTTTGAAATTAAAGAAATTTTGCATGTTTGAGGGAAAATATGATAAAAAAAGAAGTTTTTAAAAGTGTATATTGTGTAATTTGTAGTGCATGGTATTGGCGCGTGCGCATTCAAGTGTTACACTAATCGTTGTTGTCAATGAGCATGTTTCAGTCAAACCAGGACTGCTGCTGCCACACTCATTTTTACTTAGAGTACATTTTGGCTGTTCGGCTTGTCCCTGTATTTACCAATGCATTATTCCTCAAAAACTGTAGCTTATATATTATTATAAGTATTGTAGTGATAATATTTTTTTTCGTTACTGTATTAAACGTTTTGATCTTTCATATTGTTCTATTCTCTCTAATTCGTTTACATCATAAATTAAGTTTAAAAATGCACTCTTACTACAATTTAAACAATTGTTTTAATTTACCCAAAAGGATGAATACATGTCGAAAACAATGGTTCTTATGAAAGGATACCGCGTTTAATTTGGAAAAGGGGCAGGAAACATGGTATTTCTACATAATGACACAATAGTAGATCACAGTAAATCTTTTAGCATTCACCAATCATTTAATATTTTTGTGTTCTCAGGTATTAAAAATACGGTTACAATCTTGTTATCAGTAATCAATATTTTCCATAAATGTTTTATTAAGTAAGTAGTTAAAGGTTTATCACTCAAACTGTATGTTTGTTATACATGTGTATGTATTGATTTTGAGTTAGAGTGCAACTTTAATAATATCTTAAATAGCTTAAATGGACGGTTTTTATTATTATTCCCTCCTGCATACTTTGAGTGTCTTTCCAATTTTCACCAGCTTTTATTATGCAAAGCATTCCCGGTGCGTAAACATAAATTGTAAAATACCTTCCTTCGAGTAGTTAAAAGTCTGAGGTAATTTGTTAGAGACATGGACAAGAACGTGTCGATGCCAATCTGCGCAAAATCTATATCTAAAATGGCAGCCTACGTGTCATTTAAAACCAAGTCTGTCGTAAATCATCATTTTTTAATTATTTAGAAACTATTTTTTTCACATTATTAATGCTATACTTTCCAGCAAACGTTATCGTTTATGTTATGTATAGTTTTTGTTTATCATTGATATTGGTCATCAACAGTTTTAACTTGATAAAGAAAATAACTCACCAAAAATAGTTCGAAAACTACCAATGAAAATAAAATGTATTTCCTTGAATCTTACAACAACATGCAAGACAATGCCAAACGACGTCATAAAAGAATGACAGAAGAAGCTTAAATGTCATTCAGACTGCATTTCCCGACAATGCGTTTTTGACTCGTAACCGTTCTATTATCGTAGTCACAAAAGCGATGTTAACGTCATGAACTTTTATACTGCACCGGTAACAACTGTCCAAACATCGTAATACAAACATGGCGTCCATTGGCTGTTACAATATGCAACAGCTCTCCATTTTGTAGAGCAATTGCTTCAAATTGCCTTCCACGTTTTAATTGTTATTATAATTAAATATATACTTCGTTTCATACACTGTGGACATTGGCTTGCCATGAATGTTGTATGTCTCTACATTTTCAAATGTATTGTTTAGAATAACTAATATACAGCTTGTCGAATTAATTGCCAGTCAGGCCTGCGTGTGACCGTATCGGGATAAATACGTTACGTACCCCTTTAAGTAATAAAAGTATACATATGTATGTTTCACAATTTACAACAGACATACAGGCTTGACATTGTTTTGTTGCCTTAGGGTGTAAATATTTTTCAACATTGAGTGTCCTTGTTGTGTCCTTTTTAACCGATAGTCTCCAATCAGTTGACCGATAGTCTCCAATCAGTTGACCGATAGTCTCCAATCAGTTGACCGATAGTCTCCAATCAGTTGACCGATAGTCTCCAATCAGTTGACCGATAGTCTTCAATCAGTTGACCGATAGTCTCCAATCAGTTGATTGCACTCAATATAGGACCAACTGTCTAAACATAGGACACAACAAAGGACCAATCGTCTAAACAAAGGACTCAACCTAGGATCGATCTTCTAAACATAGGACTCAACATAGGACCTATTGTCTAAACATAGGACTCAACATAGGACTACTTGTCTAAACATAGGACTCAACCTAGGATCGATCTTCTAAACATAGGACTCAACATAGGACTACTTGTCTAAACATAGGACTCAACTTATAGCTTATATTTTACACATAAGACAAGCAAATAACCGATCAATTTATGTCATGCCAACTTACTCCTTGCATACCGCTGTGCAACACTTTCCGACCGTATGTACTTCTTACAGAATTGCCTTATAATGGATATATGATTAAGAAAAGTCATTATAATAAACGATATTCCTTGTCTGTCTCTACCCAATAACAATAAAATTAATAATCATTATAAGTTAGTATATGCTCTACCAGTAAATAGACAGGTTTGGCAGATTTATTTGATATGAATATAATTTTAACTGTTTTGAAATTACAATCAAATTTTTAAAGTAAACAGAACTACTTACACTATTCATACGATCATTAGCTTATGCTTTTCGAGGTTGTTATTGCTAAGCATTAACTTATTTATGTTACAACATTATATTAATCACTCTCGTAGGATGCTACGCGAGGGCTTGGACTTGTGTTGTGAGATACACCGGGGTATCCGTAGAAAACCGACTTGTCCGTTTGGTGAAAACAAACCCAACTCAAATGCGCCTAGGCCAAGAATCGAACCAAGGTTACTATAAAACGAATGCGTTCGCCATTGCGTTAACCGGATGTTACTCTAGTTGCATTCACGCATTTAGAGTGTAGTATTTAACGTGTTGTTCTTATCCGGCTTTGATTGTTAACCATTTACCATTCGTACACGCTATAATTTTTGCATAGAACGTCAAAGAATTTTGTATGACCTTTTCATTGACTTCTACAATATTATGATCATTTGTACTATTCCCGTAGGTGGACGAGTTTGTTAGTGCATTTTTAACCTGATTTAAATTAAAACAAGAAGTATACATCAATTGTATCCGGAGCCCATTTGGAAGTTTAAAAAACCCCCATAATACATCTTAACTCAAATGCATAATATCCATACATTCTAGATGAGAGAATGAAAGTTTAAAACATGTCTTTTGATTAATCCGTACGCCTTATCAGTAAACAGGATATTGGTAGATTTTAATTCTTTGTCCCTTTAGTTTCAATTGTATTGTGAAATGCATTTATAACAGGAAAACATCCGTCGCGGTTAAATCGAGACTATCATTAACAGCAATGTTCAGTTCAGCACTGTCAACGATCCATATCATCTGCTTTAGCGGTATCCTACTTTAAAACTCGAGTGAACTATATTGAGAGATCCCGAAGGACTAGATTATAAATAACTGCACTGATGACACAGAACAGGGCAACTATTTATAGCCGCAACACTGAATAAACGTCAGCTCTCGTTTTTTGGACTAGAGTTCTTCCAGAGGCACATCACACACCCACAACATGTTGATATTATATGATTGACTTAGATCAACTTTCGTCTGATTATGTCGAAATAACAACTAAAATGTCTGTTAAAACCTCATAAAATGTAATGTTACTGTTTTCTGTAGAACAGTTTTACATAACAATGTATTTTAGATTTCATACCGACGTAAGATCCAGTTAACGTGTAAAGCATATGCATCAGAAGTCCTTAAAAACTTCATAATGATATACGTTTTATACCGCGTCTGAGCTCAGAGTGATAGTAACCTTTACTTTTATTGTTTCACCATGCCAATCTATCGGCATTCACCGAGTGCATATTCAACTAATTTAATCGCCTGCCACGACCGTGCTGTAGTTGCATATAATGTATTTCCCCTCGCTCCATCAAGTTTCTGCACTTATATTTATATAACCTTTATCAATAATAAGTTGTATTTCAATAATAAAAGAATTTCATAGAGCACAGGCGTTGTCAATCAAGGATTTTGTTTGACCGTTCATCCATATGACTATCGCTACAAAGGTATAAAACGCTCAAGGTGAGGTTTAGATGTCAATGCTTTTGTATCTGATTACGAAGGTTACACTGAAAACGTATTTTTCATAGTCACCAGACGTGTCTCAGAGAATAAACAAGTATAAAATGAGAAATGCATGGACATGTCCAACAGTCGACAATCCAAAAATAGTTTAGGGGCCGCAAAAGACACTGTACACTATACTAGAGTTTATTGAGATCTGCCCGCGCCCATTGGCTGCATTATGGCTTGAAACCGCCGTGACACCATCAATTAAATTGTGGTTAAATGCCATAGGTGACATGAGGTAGAAGTGACAGTAATTCGCTATCAAATTCAGACATTGCCCTGCCCGCTTCTTCTGCGACAAATACACTATTGAAAACAATACGACCCACATACTCTGTAAAAACATGTCAGACAGTTCATCTTAATCTATCTTTAATCTCTATCGTTAACTGTGAAGCTCTTTTTATATAAAACCAACTATCTATAGTTAAGTCTCTAAAAGCTTTATGATAAAGACATTTTAGAAGGCGTGTGGGCTTGGATTGATAGCTTATTTATGTTTTTTTTGCTTCATAAAGTCATTAAATCAGCATTAGCCGTGTGCAGAAACAGCTTTATAGATCAGGCATTTTCAGTTAAAAAAATATGACCTTGCTCCTTCAATGTACTACATTTGTTTCATTATCATTATTGATAATCAGTTGTATTTCAATAATGAAAAAAAAAACATGCTCATTATCAAATCAATTCCTAGAACACAGGCGTTGTCATTTTTTTCATTTTTTTTTAGTATAATTCCAAGTGTAAATCGTTAGAAAAGGATACTAAGTCCATGTAGAGTTTTGAATATCTATAATTTCGTTCCGTATTACAAAGGTATCACTGTAACCGTATGTTCCTTAGTGAGTAAACGTTTCTTTGTGAATAAATAAGGAATGCAAGATCAGCACAACATACTTACTGTGCTCTGTGCGGCGTCACTATAAATTAGTCGTATTTGAATAAATACGCGCAATGTAGACGTTAAAAACGCATTTAGCTGACAAAACGTTTTTAAAGCGGTCCATCAACAGCCTAAATTTTATTTCAAAGTAATAAATATGTTAAAAGAAATCACGGGTTATTTATAAATCGGATATTGTTGAATGGTTTGATCGCCGATGATGTTTGCAATGTTACAACCTTCTGATATGTCACTTTAAAAGGTTCCTGAAAGATTATTGAAGTGTTATCAATACAATTAAACGTGCTTAAATTCTGACTGCAATTTAAAGTCTCGTTTTGTTTTATCATTACCAGCATCACTGAACAGTATTTCCTCAGTATCATTTGCTGACATTATCAATACAATATCCATTACTTTTCCTTCTAAGTTATTTTCTTTTCACCGATATGTTCTGTTTTATATTTTAAAATTATGTTTCAAGTATTAGTTTGTATGAAATTTTAAACCTATTGAAAAAAGTAACATACTTAGTGTCTGTAAAAATGTAACTTAATAGTTGAATGGCGCTTTTGCCTGAATATTTGTGACATATTGCCAACTTTAATGCAAGGCTGGTAATCAATACTGGCCTTAATGGTATCTAAGAACGATACAGCTGATCGCATAAATTGTTATAAATAGCCGACCAATAGAATTAATAAAGTCAATGATGTATGACCATAAGATTAACTTAAGTTGAATATTGAATACTACCCCAGGTAGCAAAGATATATTTATTTCAGACAGTGCCATAACAAATCGCTGTTATTTAGGTACTTTTGCATTGCAATAACTAACAAGACTTGCTTGAATCCCAACCTCGTATCTGATATCGTTTGTCTGTATTAACGCACTTTGCGGAAAATATTTCAGCGGAGAAAAGGAATACAACATTGTTCACTAGTACAAACATTTATGTAATTCAATCGGTTTTATATTCCTGTGAGTGAAAAACATTGTTGACATTATATCCGTAAAGGGTTATGCATCATTAAACGTTAGGGCGTATTGATGTTATCGTTAAAGTGTCAATGAACTAACATATCAGTGCTGTCGTATCCGGGGCCCATTTTTTTATTTTGTTAAGGGTAATAACGTGATAAAATTGCCATAGTTAATTGGAATAATACAGCCTTTAATTCTGTTTTATTGAGTGTTTATCATGTTCTTCATTTTAATGGTTGCACAGGTATTTAGTTTAACAGCATACTGATATTTGTATTATATAGCTCAGCAAGATTAACACACAGACGCTCATAAAGCTACTGTTAAAAGTTGTAAGGGGACTTTAGTCAGTACTAGGTCAGCCCGTTATTTGGCATTCTACAAAAAGTAAGCATCTTTTTTATATTGCTGAAATAAATAAATCGTTTTATCACAATGGTTTAAAATTATTTTAATTTCGAAATGTCAAATGGCGATCTTTTTAAGGAGTGAATGATATTGCTTTAAAAAAGGTATAACCTTTTCCGTTTCACTCCTAGATTTGAAGTGTTAAAAATGTCCAATACGCTAGTGACGTTTACATACCTGGTAGATCTTTCTGACAGTGAAGAGAAACGTATGTTTGAAATTTTAAAACTTAGAGTTAGTTATTATGATATTTGTTGATTGTGCAATCCAGATAAGATAGTGTACGTTTTCACGTACGTACTCGTGTATTCTTGTAAATTATACCACTTTTACCAGTTATCGGTTCACTCCCGTGTCACACTGCGAAATATCAGTGAAAACGCTACAGAGAATAAAGGCACGTTTGACGCAAAACTCCTCAAAGTTTTGAGGGTTTATTCCGCTTAACATAAATGTTATTTATAGAAGTATGGTCTTTGATCGTGTTAGAAGCGTTGACGTGATAAATATACAACTCGTGACGATCAATACTATTGAAGCTAATATGGGTTTCCGATAAACTTAACACATCACACAAGAAAAATAAGGCTAACGTAAATGGCATTCTGAGATTTTAACTGGTAAGTGTTTACTGTCGTTGTCACAATAAAAGTGTAAGGGAAAAATAACGGATTTAATGATTATGAACTTTTTAGTTGCAACTGTAACAACGTTATCGAACTTCGTTAAACATACGTGTCTTTTAGTAGGTGTTATTGAAATCTTGACATGGTCAGACGTATTTTCTCGCGGTCATGAAAATAAACAAAATTTCGAGTTTGTAGTCGAGCTAAGGACTTAAAAATGGTGATAATTAATCTGTGAAGTTACTTGAAGTGTATATGTTTGAAAATTGTGACTTTGAGGACTTACAAATGGATGATTTTGGACATTTGGTGTTTTCTATGTAAGTACTATCAAATTGTATACTGCATAACTTTAAAAGGGACACATACGTATTGTTAATTTTATAAATGAATACATATGGAGCACTGTACGTCTACCCCCACGCCTGTTGGCTCAGGGCCGGCCGCCAAACGTAACCTTTCACTTTCTCCATCGGAAATGGACCTGCCAACAGACAATAAAAAGTCAAGGCCTCATGAGTCTTTTGACATTTCGAGCATTCCAGAACACTCCACTGACACTACTGCTGACGTCAGTCCTTCCATAAAGCTTTCTCAGCATGACATTACTGTCATATCAAATCATCTAAAGGCTCTTTTTCTTGTTGAAATTCAGAGTTCTATTACAACTGCAGTCGAATCTGCGGTTGATTCCCTTATTCCAAAGGTAGTAAGCAAAATCAATCAAAATCTTATCAAGGAGCTTGATACCATAAAATCGGAAAACAACTTTCTGAAAGTACGGGTATCAGAACTCGAGTCAAGAGTCGACCACTCCGAGCAATATAGCAGGAGAAACAGCCTTCGTATATCGGGCATAAAGGAGGCCGTTGGGGAAGTCACCGACGATATAGTCATATCTATGGTGTCGGACTTGGGAGGCTCAATCTCCTTGGATGAGATCGACAGGTCGCATAGGGTCGGAAAACGATATGTAACTGTGTCATCACAGGGGTCTGATCGGTCTGCTCGTACGATTAGACCACGTGACATCATAGTAAAATTCACGTCTTACCGCTCGCGCCAGAAACTGTTTAATATTCCAGCCAATGCAAAGGGGAAGGAACTATATAACAAGGTCTTTATTAATGAGGATCTATCTAGAGCGCGAAGCAGCGTGTTCTATAAAGCTAGGCTCCTCGCACGCAAAGGTCAAATTCAAAGTGCATGGACGTCTGACGGCACTATTTTGCTTCGTGACAACGACATGAACGTCCACATAGTCACGAAAGCGAACGATCTTCTTAAGTTTGAGAACTCGACAGTGCTTCGCCCAATACCCCAACGACAGTCGTATGCGTCTGTTCTTTCGGCGGGCTCACAGTGACTAACCATCTCTAGTGTTACGTTTTATTTTATCTGAAGTATATTAGATACATTGCATTAAATTTACCATGTACTTTTATATCGATCAACACTAATAACGGTACTTACTGTTAAACATTAAGGCTATCATAGGTCATGAACTAGCACAGGTGCGTAAATCGAGGATTTATTTATTTAAACCACTTGCTCAGTAAAAGCACCTAAGTACATAAGATCGTGCTAAACCACTTAACGGTAACACGACCCGTTATAATTTATTGAAACAGTACTTGTACTGAACAAACTAACATGATCATTGTAGTATCTTTACAATTTAGCATGCATTTACTTAAATATCTTCAATCCATAGTTTATAGTTTTGAATACCCCATCATCTGTTGTATTATTATTAATGATGTGCATATAACCTACATCATATATATTCCGACTTCTTGCTTCAATTTTGTTTTGGAAACAGTATATTTACAAACACACATGTAGTATATTAAATTAATTCCGTATATATTTAAATGTTTGCTTTTCTGGTCTATGCCGTTACCAAAACATCTAGTGTACTATAACTTTAAAATATGTGCCTTTAACTTCCTGCATAATTTTAGTTCACTGTATGATTTAATTTATTGAAACAGTATTGTAACGTACCAAATTAATTTTATCATGGTTAACCTTTGATCAAGTTAGTATATAACATACACTAATATTATTTGGATGCACATCATTGCTTCTAATCTGTTGGTTGGTGTGTGCCTATACAAGGTCTATGGTTGACTGAGTCGAATCTAACAATTTATTGTTGTGGGCGCATATGTATAGTTACAACACTTAATCATTTTGTCGTAGCTATTAAGTGTTTAGAGCCTATTTAATACACACACACACACACACACACACACACACATATATATATATACATATGTAACTACTTTGTACTATAACTAATTATGAAACAATCACTCACTGCATATACAGTCCATTTGTTTTTGTTACAAATTATTGAAACTTTTAATTTAGCATAAAGGTATATGTAATTCTTTGTACATAATATTGTTGTTTACATCAATATCTGTTAACACTTCAGTTTTTCAGAAATTTGCTATTAATCATCATTTTTAAGGACCAAGGTTTTATTACGCTCTTAGGTTCTTCAACATGACACATCACTTTTTTTTGTTTAGTCTTACTTTTCACATTTCTAGATCTCCATCATTCTGTAAACTTTTCTTTTCGTCACACTTTGGTCTTCATGCTCCTTGCCTTATGATAGTTTATGGGTACTCGCCAGTGACATTTAATGTCATCAACCGGATATCGGCGGTGACTTTGTTTCTGTTTCTTATCCATTCTGTTTCATGAATGCACTGTGTAATAATTGGTCGTCGGTATCCGGTTTGACAAAGTTATACGTTGGGGGATATTGGAAAATCAGTACAGTTTTAATATTTTCCATCCCAATCCTATTCAACGTCTTAGCCCTGTTTTCTCTTAAGGCATACCACGTTCACACTCAACGCCAACCACTGGAAAAAAGATCCAGCCTAATGTAATAAAACTCCGTTGTAACGGGTTATGGTTTGTAGCCGTCTACTCAGTTTTCTCTGCCATTGTATTTGAATTATGGATTGTCCAGCTCATATTGTTATCTAGTGATGTTCAACGTAATCCTGGTCCCGATTCATTTTCATCATGTTCAACAGAATCCAGTTCAGATTTATCAAAACTCCTCTTGTCACAACATCACGTCTCATTTATCCATTACAATGTACAAAGCCTGCAAAACAAGGTTGATATACTTTTCTCTGAATTGAATGGATTTGATATTATAGCTTTTTCTGAACAATCTCTTGCGAAGATATATCTTTCATTGGTTATCACACGGTCGAGAGACGTGATAGACCAGGCGACAGTCATGGTGGTGTTTGTGTATTTATCAAGGATAGCATACACTTCACTCGCCGCCTAGACGTAGAAATCAATTGCCTGGAAAGCATATGGGTCGAAATTACTTTGAAAAGCCGTAAGCGTTTACTATTTGGGACATTTCACAGACCACCAAACTCATCTAGCGCGTATCGTGATTCTATATGACTCTGTGGGACTTGCCATTGATACAGGAATCAGTGATGTAATAATAACTGGTGATTTTAATTACAACTCAAGCAACTCAAGCGTAAACGGTACTATAAAAATGCTAAGAGTAAAAACTCAACTCTACTTTGGGATAAGTTTCGAAGTTTTCGAAACGAAACCACTCTGGCCATTCGGAGTGCAAAGGAAACTTACTTCTTCCGGAAAAGATTTGTTCTGGGTCTGTCCAATCTAAAGGCTGGTGGACGATTTTAAAGTCTTTTCTTAATCATCAATCTAAGCCATATATCAATGCAATTCAAGATCCCACTAACGGAGAAATGTGTCTAGATGACGCTGATAAAGCTGAACTGATCAATACACATTTTAGAAACCAATC
Source organism: Mya arenaria (assembly GCF_026914265.1). Classification (NCBI taxonomy): domain Eukaryota; kingdom Metazoa; phylum Mollusca; class Bivalvia; order Myida; family Myidae; genus Mya; species Mya arenaria. The sequence goes on from NC_069128.1 coordinate 24,580,513, forward strand.
TTTATTAGACGATAGCGGTCATGTCATTCCGCCGGTAAACAATCGCTACGGTAATAATAATCTTGATAATATAACTTTGCTACCAAGTGATATCACCGACATTTTAACCTCCCTCCCCATAAACAAAGCCTCAGGTCCTGATGGAATAAGCAACCAAATATTAAAAGAATGCTCGTACTGTTTAGCTCGCCCGCTGTGTGCCCTTTTTAATACATCTCTTTCTACCGGTCAGTTTCCCAAGCAGTGGAAAGATGCTAATGTATGTGCAGTTTTCAAAAAGGGAGATCCGACACTTCCTGTAAACTATCGTCCTATTTCCCTACTAAATACAATGGAAAAAGTGTTCGAGCGGGCAGTATATAAACATTTTTTTAACCATCTTCGTGATATAAACTTTCTAACCTCGTTTCAGTCAGGCTTTCGGCCAGGTGACTCCACTGTTAATCAACTTACCTTCCTTTACAACACTTTTTGCAAGGCATTAGATGATGGCCTTGAAGTTCGAACAGTATTTTTTAATATTAGCAAGGTGTTTGATAAGGTTTGGCACAAGGGTTTGCTTGTGAAGCTTCAAGAAACAGGTGTCCATGGCAACTTACTATCATGGTTCCGTGACTATCTCAATAATCGTAGGCAACGCGTAGTTCTCCCTGGCTCCATGTCTAGTTGGGCCCAACTTGAGGCAGTTGTTCCGCAAGGTTCAATTCTAGGTCCCCTTTTATTTCTTATATTCATAAATGACATTGTTGTTAATATTGGTAGTAATATTAGGTTATTCGCAGACGATACCAGTCTGTACATTCTGGTTGATGAGCCCCTGAGGGCCACTGAAATAATCCAGAGGGATATTGATAGCATAAGTACTTGGGCTGATAAATGGTTAGTAACCTTTAACCCTGCAAAAAATATGTCAATTTTGTTTTCCCGAAAACGACAACCTTGTTTCTATCCCGAGTTAACTATGTATGGTCAACACATTTCAGAAACTAACTCGCATAAACATCTTGGTTTGGTCCTTTCCAGTGACTGTACATGGCACGAGCACTTTGAATACATTAGAAGTAAGGCCCTCAAACGCATATGCATCATGCGAAAACTAAAATTCCGTTTGGACAGAAAATGTCTAGAAATTATCTATTTTTCATACATTCGCCCAATTCTTGAATATGCTGATACAGTGTGGGATAACTGTACAGACTATGAAAAAAATAAACTTCAAAAGATTCAAAATGAGGCCGGTAGAATCGTCTGTGGGGCTACAAAGCTAGTATCTATTTCCGTTCTTCACAAGGAACTGAGCTGGCCTACTCTTTCAGAAAGACGACTCAATCACAAACTATGTCTCTTCTATAAAATGGACAACGGCCTTGTACCTGAGTATTTATCATCCCTTACACCCCAAACTGTTGGTTCTCATAATTATCCACTACGCAATGCATCTAATACAAGAACGGTTATGTCACGTACTAGTTCTTACTTTTCCTCTTTCCTTCCTTCTTCTGTACGTGCATGGAATGAACTTTCTCGGGATGTGCGGGACAGCCCTTCTATTGCTTCTTTCAAGAGATCTATTTCAAATCAATCTTCAGTCTGCCCTCCATACTATTACAACGGTAGCCGTCGCTTGCAGGTACTCCACGCTCGACTGCGTACTAGTTGTAGTGCCCTTAACTATCACCTCTTTTGCAAAAACATAATAATTTCTGCTCTATGCGAATGTGGTGAAGTTGAAAGTAGCACTCACTTCTTCCTGCATTGTCCCTTGTATACGGATATTCGACAAACCTTAATTCGTGATATGTCTAGAATCACACGTGTTGACATTGATATTATTCTCAACGGTGATCCCACCCTTAACAACGAGAGCAACTCAAAAATCTTCAGTTTTGTTCATAACTTCTTACAAAACTCGAAACGCTTCTGATTATGCTATATTCCCAGACTTGACCCTTTCTACCAAACGGTACAGGTACCCAACTATCATCAATCTAACTATCATCAAACTTACATATATTCTCGCTCTGTTTACTTTTGTTTTCATCCATGCTCTCTTTTCTTCTTTTTGTTACCGAAATCATCATTTTTATACACTATTTCAAACGCTTTCTTTTGTTCTCCTAAGATAATATTCTGCATGTTTTCATTAACAACATATATACATGTAATTATAATTGTCTAACCTTCTCATTACTCTGCATAATGTGTAACTTAATTCTCACGGAGAGAAACTTTATAAGGTATGCTTTCGTTTCAATCCGATTCAATATATTAATACAAATATTTAAATTATATTTGACGTGTTTTATATGTATATATAGATGTATAGATATGTTGAATAAAATATGTTTAAACCAAGAAAAATAAGGCTAACGTAAAAGGCATTCTGAGATTTTAACTGGTAAGTGTTTACTGTCGTTGTCACAATAAAAGTGTAAGGGAAAAATAACGGATTTAATGATTATGAACTTTTTAGTTGCAACTGTAACAACTTTATCGAACTTCGTTAAACTATACGTGTCTTTTAGTAGCTGATACAGAATTCTAGTTGTCACAAGTTTGTAGAGCAATGTCTTTACATTTGAAATCCATGTTTAACTTGTTATAACAGCTAAACATATATTTTAACATAAACGACATTGCCCGCTCATACTTCCAAATGTTGTGCAGATCATGCCTGCAAGTCCGCATTGATACAATGCACAATAACTGAACTACGTCTAGAGAGATTTCTTTAAAAATAAAGTTATATAAATTATTTACCAAGAACAAGATTAAAACAGCCCTTTGTGACGTATGATAGTATTTCGCTTACTGAAGATTTACACGACCATGGTTTAAGTTTAACAATGTTTGACAAATATAAAAGCACGAACAAATTAAAGAAAAAAAACTACCTGGCTATCAAATTGTAAAATAAATTCACCTAGTCCTACGATCATCAGTATTTGGAGTTTGAGGGCAATCTAATGATATTTATTTTCAGTGAAGCCTGCGTGGTGATTTTGCATTAGATTGATAAGGCTTTGATTATGAACCTTCTATTCACGCAACATAAAAAGCAATGAACGTCCAAAAAGAAATTGTATAACATTTGTACATATTTCTGCAGTAGGTATTTCAAATGATATATATTAATGTAAAAAAGATTTCGGAGGTTGTAAAAGTACTTAGTGGAAATCATTGAACGTCGAAAATCACGTGAAATCGACTGTTTCGAATTTTTATTTGGTAGTTTCAAAATAAACATTGGGCTCTTTTAAAATGTTTTTTGTTTCTTTTTTACCAACCTTTATATGTCTGTCTAGTAATTCCATATTATGTTAAATGAAGTTATTATATAAAACATTTACACTTCCACAGCTATTCCTGAATAAGGATACTTTGTGATATTAAGATATGTAAATGGTCAAACATTATTTGATTTGATTCGTATGCTTCAAACCGTATCTTGGTTAATCTTAAGGCTAGATGTGTTTGGATTTCGATTGTATTTGGAATACACGCAAAGTATGAATACATAAGTCGAGGATTAATCGAAACTGCCATTAAAGAAATAGTCTGTGCCGCATTGTCAACACTCTACATCATACATTGATGAAGAAGGCCAGTCTTTCAAATTTCATTCACGTAGATACACGGAATGATTTTTAAGCAATAACACTTTGAACATTGTACAAATGCATTTTCGAAGAGAGATCCTTCGGTCGGAAAACATAATTTAACCATTGGTGAGTAGCATAGGATTATTCCTATGCCTCCTCATGCAATGAAATATGGTACTAGGCTTGTCCCTATAGATTCCAATTATTTACAAAAACAACCAAGGACAATCAGTATCGGCTTAAACGTGACTCTTAAATGGCAATGGTTTGTGCAACATAGTTAAAGACATCTTACATCTGACCATGCCGCTATTTGAAAGCATCATTATATAATAGTATGTGATCCCGAATGACCAGCAAATATATAACAATATACAAATATGCAAGTCTCAGTCATGACCAAATCCTGAGTGTTCATTAAGAGCTTCGGAAGTAAGTAAATTAGTTTACAAACTTCTTGGCACCACGCTTGAGGTGCATGCTACATTCTGCATGACAGATTCTTAATTATGTTTGGTATAAAACTTGTATAAAAATATATGATCCAACATAATTTTCCATTTCAAGGAACTGGACTCCGGAATTCCGTAAGTAATCAAAATTAGGCTTAAATTGTCACAACAAGCTAATATGTGGCCAATATTGCGACCTTTTACATCATATCAAAAATTGAACACACATCCTGTCGCCCAACACGCTGTCTAAAAATTATGTTTCTTCTTTTAAACAGAATGCATGCTTTTTCACACTGAACTACGGTCCTTATTATATACAAAATATATAGATTTTGATTGATAATATTAAAGACGAATGTTTTTTTCTTTGACCAATGGAAAACATATCGTCATTTGAATCAAATTAGTGTTTGTTACCGACCTAAACGTATAGCAACATATGATGCCATACAGTTCACGAATGCAGACTACTTTATAGACATTTGTTAATAGCATTTGCTCACATAATTCTACACTTTCCATAAAGATATCGAATAATCAATAAAAATGTAACGAAACGCTGTTGTTGAACTGTTATTTATATGCCGTTTGTGTCGTTTTCAATTATTCTATGTCTTGCAAACATACCGTATTATATACACTTATGAGTGCTTTATATTCCATGTATAGCAGGTCGGAAAACTGTACAAGTAATACTATATTATGCGAAAAAGTAAAGTTGTCTGGAACGAACTGTTGATTTATGTGGTTCAACCCTCGTTATTCCATATCTTACTGTTCCTTTGTATTTCAATTTAACCTCACTAGAAAAGGGTGTTTAATTTCGTTTTTAATAATAAAATAGTCTTACCTGCTTTTTAACTCTTCTTAATAGCAGCAGGTTTGAAATAGTAGTACTTTGTTGCCATGTTTTTTCTTTATAGATAATTAATTAGTTAATGCATTCATTACTTAGTTCAATAGCACATTAATAGTATTTGACAACTTAAAGTCTCTCTGGAAAATTATATGATCAGTCTACTTTTATAGACAAAAACAACACACAAAAAAACTTCATTCGTATTTTGCTCGTATCAACATTAACAGGAATGTGTAATCCGGTACATGTTTTCCAATAAATTTATTTCAACTAAAAAGACAAAACGTCAATTATAAACCCTGGCACAAAATAAGGACCAAAATGACACTTAGTTGCTTCTATTATGATCTGGATGAGTAATTATTCCGTCATACTAATTAAAGTAATATTTAAAAATAACGACACCCACACAATACATTTCGGCAAATATTTCTGTTAGAACATATATGTTATAATTGAATTAACAGCATTATAACAGCATTTCAATGAGTCTGTTAAATGACAGCAGTGGTAAATAAAGCATTTGCAAAGTCCCGAGCTCGTTTGATAATAAGAAAATACAAAGCAGTTTTTGTCCATGACCAAAGCCTGGTATGTTGCCAACTTAGCCCATTATACTTGAAATTTATGGCTTGACTTCAGCAATTGCAGCAGTGAAATTGATATTGGTTATCAGTTCCACTTCGCGTATAAATCAAATATGATGAACCGCAATGTTGAATGCTTGAATCTCAATATTTATATGTAAAACTACAGAAACAAGCTCAGTAGCCAAACGTTTAAAGAAGCCCAGTTTAATGGTACAGGGTAAACGCCAACGACATAGAACACAAAAACATAAAATCACAAACAAGACACATGGAACACCAGCACTAATCTCGACAAACAACACACTTCATTATTATTACATAAAAACCTAGGTGTGTTTATCAAGGATTATTATGTACCGCCTTGGAACGGTATAACATCAGGAATAACAGAATGCTAGTATGAACATAAATAGGTAGAAGGTTAAGAGTGTGTGTATAAATATATATCTTAAATATATATAACATTTAACGGGTTTAAGAGTGTTGTTAATCCACTACATATTGGCTTGAAAAGACAAACTGACACGAAACATGGTCAAATGAATGATAATCGAATATCGATAGATCGTTTAAACCGTTATTTACGTGCGTACAATCCAATACGCAGCCCTGCCTTACGTATTGAATGACGACTTTAATTAAAGTAAAACAAAATGACTGAAAAACATTACAATATAACATTAAATGTGTTGAACGCAGCCGTTACATATTCGACAATAGAAACACATCCGCTAAGGAGCTCAACCAATGCGGTACAAATGTAAGCTAAACATATCCTGATCAAATATGTGCAAAAAGAGTCAAACATAATTTGAAATATTCCTCCAACAAATTGTCTCTGGACTTCTCGTCTTAACTTAATGTACATTTACAAATAATTTGCGTATATCATTATTTTAATTTTTTCCATTTTATATAGAAAATCAATTCGAGAAATACTAATAACAATCTAAAATTAAAAACTGTGAAGAAAAGAAATATAGTACGACATATTAAAGGATAATGTGACTATATATTTATTTATACTAGAACATGTTGGCTGTGTCTATTATCTTGTAAAGGAATATGGTAGACGCATCCTGATAACTGATGTTAACTTTCATACATGTCAAGAACAGAGTGACAAAAATACAGACAATACATCAAATGATCAAAGGGCAAACTTCACACCCATTCTGACAAATATGGATTGACATATTACGTGCATCCAATAATTCTATATCTGAAAACAACAACTACTAATAACATAGTTGATAATCTTACACAACGCTTATCGATCTAAGAAGATAACTTCCAGAAATTATGAATGCTTTACGCTTTCAATAGCTGAAATGCATGTTAAAAAGGATATTGGAAAGCGAGTCTTAAAGAATTAGACGCGATGGAAATGGAATAACGCAATAACCGTTATCCATTTGATATAATCAGAAAGCTAAACATGAACTATTTCTCCCACACAATTTCCGCTTGTTAGAACAACTATCCACATCCTGTCTATTTTCATTAGGTAGGCATTACACATTATGTAAAGTATTTGCAAGCATATTAAGTTCAAAGTTTAATCCGTTATTTTAATTAAAACTTCTTTGGTCTGATTACTTTGTGCATGTCGTGATTATTGCGTAATAATTTCAGCTAAAAGGTTACACATAGTATGTCATTATTATAAGCTCTTTTTGTTGTCACATTGAACGTCATTGTATTGATCTATTTTATAGCTGACAAACCGAACGTTATTGTTTTAAACTGATTTAAAGTTAACACATAGATTGTCACTGTTCTAAGTACGTTTAAAGTTGACACATTGTACGCCATTGTTACTAGCTGTATCAAAAACTGATATATTGTACGTCACTGTCATAAGCTCTTTCAAATTAGACACATTGCACGCCATTGTTGTTAGCTGCATTAAAAACTGACATAATTTACGTCACTGTTATAAGCTCGTTCAAAGGTGACACAGTATACGTCAAGGTTACAAGCTGTTTAAATTTGACACATTATACGTCACTGCAACCTACAGAGGCAATATACATGCCACTTCGAAGATATTTTCTTTTATCTAAAGAACTATAATATGTGGTTGATGTAAAGTAAATAAAAGGTTTAGTGAATACCAGTTTGGATTTTGTGATTCTCATTAAACATATGTACTAGGCCTGCTACAATCTATTATTAAAAATATTTTAAGCAAACATTTAGAGATTTAATGTGTATTAATTGATACCCATTAATAGGGATACGTCATTTATTAACTAATTGAGACAGGTATAATCAGTTCATTGACGGACATGATCAAAATATTAGAAACTAAAATCCGTCCTGTGTTTATCAATATTCTACGGTGGGATTATTATCCCATGTGTTCGATGTTACAGTCGATCTTAAACAAAGTAAACTATCAACTTTTCTTTTAACATTATTTGTAATAACTACTTCCAAACAAAAAGAAATAGTAAATTTCGAACACAAAAATGGAAATAATTATAATGTTTGGTAATGGATATGATTTTATTTAAGGATTAATCGCAAAAACTACAGAAACAAGCTCAATAGCCAAAGGTTAAACATAAACCTCGTTTAATGACACAGGGTAGACGTCAAAGACATAGAACACACAAAAAATCACAAACAAGAAACATGGAACAACAGCACAAAACTCCACAAAAGTCACAGTTAAATGATCGGCATTTTTTTTATATAAATGTGTTTATTTCTGAAAAAGATATTCGAAGTTTAAAATTGATAAAACATGTAAACCGGAATCCGTTTTCTTTTGGGTAAAACAAATCTAACCAAATCTTAAATAAGATAATAAAACTTCACGCATCAGTTTCTTCACTTAACAAATCAATATTATAAAACTGTAAAGGGCAATCACTGTGTAGGAATATTTTTAACGATTATTTTCAACTTTCAAAAACGCTTATGACCGAAAAAACATTAAGGCGGTTAATCCGCGGAACAAGACTATTTGCACATTAACTGGCGGATTTAAAGGTATTTGAAGAGTCTATGGAATATGTTATGGTTGTTATACAACTGCTATACAAGAGGGTTATCAAGTTATGTTGTTTTGTACATTTTTCAGATGACTCAGATATAACTATATAATAGGTATTACATCATGGCTTTTTATGAAAGTCATAATATCTGTCTTTACTTACGTGATGTTCTAACTATTTTTTGTAGTGTTGTGCAACTCTTGCTATCAAAGTCTAATCGACGGAATGAACGTAAACTGTATTCCTTTTTTAATGATATCTTATTTAAATAATAAATTGAACTAATTTCCTACTCTACAGCAAGGCTTTACTCAAAAATGTTTTTATATTCGCCTAGTATGTCTGATAGTTTGTAATCAATTCAGTTCGTTTATGTCTATATGCACAATCTGTACATGACCTTAATATCAGTGGTGTCATTGAGTCCTTTTTGACAGATAATTAATATAGTATTTAACAAGCTGTTGAATTATACGGCCATGGTATAAACAATATTTATCCCATTTTGCTGTTGAACGAAGAAATAAAAGACAAACACTCGCAGATGAATTGTATAAAAATATTAGCTCTTCCTATGATCATCTGTTTAATGCGTTTGAGGTCGTTTTGATAAAATACATTAAATTACAGTGTAGCACCGAAAGTGATTAAATTTGGATGCTATTAAATTAGATTAGCGATAGAATGTAAACTTTTTGTGCACGCAAGATAAATTGCAAAGGACGTCTAAATGGAGATTGTATGACATTCATTTGTACAGATAATATCGTATTTGGACAGATTTCTACAGTTTTAAGGTTATATGTGATTTACCCCTGTTTGGCAGATTTTAGAGGTTTTAAAAGTATAAAAATGGTATAATTTAACTTAGAATTTTCCTGCAGATCGCTTTTATCTACTCTTGATCGGGTAGTTTGAAATGAGCAATAATTTATTTGAAACAAAATTTGACTATCACAAAATCTTAATACATTTCAGAATGAGGAAACCAAGGTCTGTGTAGTCATTCTTTCTCGTTAAAGAAATTTACATTTTAAACATTATTCACTTTCACAACTGTATTTTCTTAAAGAAAGATCTATACACAGAATTTAATTGACCAAGGTACTGTTTTTACAGCACACAAGCTACTTGATGGGCACAATTGATTTCATTTGTGAAATAAACCCACGGTTTAAACGAGACTGTCATTTACAGTAATGGCCAGTGCAGCACTGAAAATGATCCATATTGCCTGATTAGCGGTATACTATTGTAAAAAAAAGTAAATTATGGTAGTGAGAGTTCTCAAAGGAACTGAAAATAACTGACTACTACACTGGTGACGATGTACAAGGCACATATTTATAGCTGCAACACGGCATTAATGCCAGCTCTGGTGAATGTTTTTTTCTGAAAAGAGCTAGTCCTGTGGGACGGAGTACACCCACACTATGAAGACATCAGTCTTTGCTTTACCGTCTTTGTTCTTTACGATCATCGATAAAGGTTTCACTCTGTCAACTGTCCTTTTTCAAGTTCATGATTGAGTTAACAAACGTTTAAGAACCAGACTTGACGTACTCTCAATATGATGCATGATACACGCTGAAATGTGTGATTCAAATTGTTGATAATTTATATAGATATATGTATATAATCGTATTAAATAATGATATGAATGCTTCATAGAAAACGGTGAGATATATACCATATAATAAGGCGTTTGGATGCCTGGTTTTCCATAACCGTAAGTAAGGTCAATTAATGTCCTATGTCAATATATAGATCAATAATACAAGAGCAAATATTTTTTAATAAAAGCGAATGTGCTGCGGTCATGCATTGTAATCACTAAGCACATGTCGGATTGCACCACACCAAAATGGCATGGGTCGCTGCTTAACATCAAAATTTAACATCATTAGCAATGGGTCGATGAAATGACAAACTTTCATACATCAGATACCATATGTTAGATTTAATGAGTGCTTTCAATAACTATGAACTTAATATGAACTAAGTTATTTCCTTCATAGAGTTTCTATATCTGAGTTGAACTACAGTATTTACGCTGTCTGAATTATTTCTTGGTAGAGAAGTGTGAGTGAACATTTTGGATTAAATGTCTACTTGCCATTATAAGTGGAATTATTATTTCATCATTAAAGTAAAATGTTCATTCTATCTGCTCAACTTTGCTCTTTCATCAGTATGCTAAAACACGTTATTTAATCATAACATTAGTGTACCTAATTCATTGTAGTTGCATATTTTACATGTTTATATGATCTATATGCATGTGCATATGTTAAGCTATTGTTAGTTCAATGAAAAAGAAACGCTGTTGTAATCGAAATAAATCATATTTATATAACAACTGAACAGGCACACCAATACCAACACAATTAAATAAAAGTTAATTTACAAAGTTTAACAACCAAACAATTCAGCAGTAGCAGACTAAAACACATTATCAATTCTAAAATTAGTGTATGTGGTTCATTTTAGTTGCATGTTCCAAATGCTTTTAATATCTAAATGCATGTGCCTATATGTTAAGCTATTGTTAGTTATAATAATAAAAAATGCTGTTTAAATCATATTTATATTTATAACAGCCGTACAGACACACCAATACCAACACAACTAAGCAAAAGTAATTGCACAACTAATGTTTATATTCTTAGCACACAAAAATCAATTACGATGGATCTGATGTAATAATTCAGTTAATGCAAATTATCGTTTGTTTTATAAATCAATCTGAATCCCAGTTTCCGTGTGTTACTTTCTGCGACATCTACTGAAGATTATCTGCAATTATTTATCGTAGGTGCCATTCATTACGTTAAACGTCTCTTAAATAGTTTTCTGATTTATTGCATCCATAGTAATGCACATTTTGTCTTTGATCATTGCCCCTAGAGGTGTTTAAAACGCCAATATTTCAAATAGTCAAACGACATGCAAAGTATGTGTCGTGATAAAAAAATAATAAATTTGGTGTGTTCTGGTTTTTCTGGAACCAGATGAATATTTCAATACAAATTGGTAAATTCGCTTTTATGTTTCGCGAAAGTGGCAATGAGAATTTAATACAAAGTTGTAAAGCATTACTTCGCCAGTTGTGTTCGTATTAAAAACATAAAAAAAACATTTATTACGTCTGCGACCACATTGACATACATTTACGTGGTATGATACACGAGCAGGGCTCGGATTCATATTCCACTAAATTTACATTGAGTTTGAAAAAGTTCAAGTGTTGACCTTTTGTTTTAGGAGTGCGATGCCTTCGTCAATGTTAAAACCTGTCTTAAAACGTCAATTTAATTAGACTAGGAAGATGTTACACACCTTGGGCACAGCATATATCTTAAGTTTGACAGTGGTGGTCTGGGACACAGCATACATCGAAAGCTTGACAGCGGCAGTACTAGGGCAGAGCCTACATCAAAAGTGTGACAGCGGCAGTCCTCGGGCACGTTGGCCCAGGCATTTCGCTGTCATACTTGGATGTGTGTTGTACCCAAGGACTGCGGCTGTCTCTGTTTTGATGTATGGTGTGTCCATGGACTATCCCTGTCAAATTTAAGACGTCTGCTGTGTTCCAGTACAGCTACTGACACAAGTTGAATGTATACTTTTCCCCATGAATGCCGCTGTCACACTTTGGATGTATGCTGTGCCCGAGGACTACCGCTGCTACACGTTGGATGTATGCTGTGCACCAGGGCTGCCCCTTTCACACTTTTGATGTATGCTATATCCCAGGACTACCGCTATCACACCTTTGATTTGTGTTGCGCCCCAGGACTGCCGCTGTCACACTTTTGATGTAGGCTCTGCCCTAGTACTGCCGCTGTCAAGCTTTCGATGTATGCTGTGTCCCAGAACTACCACTGTCAAACTTAGGATATGCTGTGCCCAAGGTGTGCCGCTGTCACACGATATAATTATTCTATGCCCCAGGATAGCTACTGTCACAAGTTGAATGTACGATGTGCCTAAGAATTGCCGCTGACACACTTTGGATGTATGTTGCGCCCGAAGACTGCCGCTGCTAGACGTTGGATATATGCTATGCCCCAGAATTGCTGCTGTCACACTTTGAATACATTTCGTGAAACGTAAGAGTCAGTCTTTCAGATTTTTAAAACGTTATTTTTAAAATTTTGTTATTTTGAATATCATTTTGATCTTTAATTCTGTTAAATGTTCTCTAAATCGTTTAAATCGTGAACTATTTTTAACAACTGAAATAGCTTAAATGGACATAACTATTCACAATCGTGCATATCTTTTAAGTTATTCCCATTTTAACCAGTAATTAATATGCAAAGCATTCCCTTTTGGGTTTACACAAATTGTTAAATACCTCCCGTCGAGTAGTTAAACCTCACAGGTCATTTGTTAAAGACAATAACAAGAACGTTTCGATGACAATCACCGCAAAGTTTATATCCCAGATGGCACCGCTAGTGTCATTGAAAAATTCTGCATATCTTGAATCAGCAACATTTTGTAGAGCAATTGCTTTAGCATTGATTTTTTGAAAATGTAATCATAACTGATAATATACTTCGCCCTATACAATGTGAACATAGGTTTGTCATGGTGTATATAAGTTCGTTTAAAAATGTATTGTTAAAACAAATAAGATTGTGTTTCTCATTTATATTGTTGATCATATTGAGATGCATCGAATGCAAACCTAACGTATCATTTAAGTTATAACGATATGTTTAAACCTTTACAACCGCCATACAGCCAACCAGGCATGAGATGGCTTTGATGCTTAAAATGTACTTATTTTGATTCATTTTTTGCCCATGTCAGAGGAAAAACACAAATACTTTTTCAGTATCTAATCAATACAGACACTGGCAAAATAATCGACCTGAAAATCTGCATGTGACCCGCAAATCCTGAAAACTGTGCAGCGTCCAACGATATTCGTCGATACTTTATTCCATTTCTGCGGTTGAATGACAAAATATCACTTACAACAGAAATGAAAGGTCTCTTTGCAGATGCAGTTCTGAACATCTAACACTATCAACATGAACTTAGTCCAGTTTACATGTGGCGATTGATTGTAAACACTCCTGATCTTGAACCATGACCTCTGTACTGTACTCTGTGACTTGGTAATTGGTACATCATCAGATAATATTTAGGGAAGGATCCATGTTTATGCACTTTTAAAAGCTTTTTAATAATTTGAATTGATGTTGACTTATAAAAATGCAATGACCTTGATTATAAACGTAATGAAAGAGTTGAACAGTTTTGAGAACTATTTTGAGGGCGATGTAAACATGGATACCGAGTGAGATGACGTCAACAGGGAAACACAGTTGTCCCCCTTACTATTAAAGGTACTGAATAATTGTAAGGTCATTTGTAGTGATTGATTAAACAAAGTAACCGGATAATTAAATAAAATACCAGGTTATTGCAATGGATGAAGAAAGTTTATTTGGCTCGGCTGCGGATTTTTTCCCTTAATTCCTCCGTCTAGCCAGATAAACTTCCTCTATCCACGGCACTAACCTAGAATTCTCTTTATCTTGACTTGAACCAAATCTTCGTAATTATATAATCTAAAACTTTTAAGCTGTTCCAGCGATAATCAGTTTTTATTTTTTGAGAATGTTCTAATTACATACATTCATTTACAGTGCGGTCGTAAAACTGGTTGTATTAGTGTAATCGGGCTTTTAATGTTAACTTTTGTGCTAACAAGATGAAAAGGAATTCAAATACTTTTATGACATTTACAATGACTTTTACAGTATTTAGTTCAGTTGCCTTGTTCCCATTCTTTAAGGAATTCGCAAATTGCAAAAGTACATTATCAACCATATGTAACATTTTTTACATCAACTCAATCCACACTTCATGTAGAAGTTTCAAAATGAACAAAACACATTTCATTTTACAAATGCATAATTTAAATAAGTTCTAGATTAAAGAAAAAATGCCAGACTAGAAAAACTGTAACACGTTGTAGGAAGTTATTATATACACCGATACTATTTAACAACTGTATGTTTTGGAAGACAGATTCTCCGGCAGAACAAATACATTAAAATCATGTGTTATTATTTAAACGATATATACATGATTTCGATTAATTCTTGGGCTACTTGATTTGTCTCGTCAGTATTGCGTAATACACCAAGGGTATGAAACATCTGTCATAGCTTAATAGCGACTGTCATGCATAGTAATAGTCATTGTTAACAATCTCTTGCTCCTTTCCTCAAGCTAATTTGATAAGATTTACTTTTTACGTTTTTACTTTATTCGGGATTATTGGGATAAGAGTGCGATTTTTCACACAGACTGGTTAACCCCCCCCCCCTTAATTTACATTTTACTGACAGTACCAAACAATCCTTGATAAGCAGATAAACTAGTTTTTATAAAGTATTTTATAAAGTATATATGTATATGTTTGTGGAGTTTTGTGCTGTTGTTCTATTTTGCTGGTTTGTGATTGTTTGTTTTTGTGTTCTATGTCATTGACGTTTACCCTGTGCCATTAAATGGGGTTTATGTTTATTGTACAGATTGTGTCGTACTGCTTGGAACATATCAAAAACAATGTTATACAATTGATGAACTAGTCCTCAAGTTAAAGATACATTTTGGATAAAAACAAATATAGTAGTCGCAAACTGATAGTTATTTTTCATAATATTTTTTATATCGATGTATACCCTTAACATATCTAGTTTGCCTCAGGTAACATGGTATTTGGGAACAAATATTTGTTAATAAATACGATCATCTTGATTAACAATCGCTTGTGTACAACTTTAGGTAGATAGCTTTTTCATTCGCTTTGAACGAAAGATCTTGAACGTACAAAGGTCAGAACGTACAAAGGTCAGAACGTACAAAAAACGTCGTTCAAGTTGTATTTCGCTACCTATCTAGGTGTATCAATGTAATCAAGTGTGTATCTCTTTGATTATTTAAAGTATATCGGGTGTTCTTAAAGGTTTACTTATATCTTCTGTCGGTCTCAGAATATGTGACAACTGGAATGTAGCCCTAATGTTATGAAACTGAGTCGTTTCTTTATGTCACTGGGTTGTTTCTAAACAAAACAAGTACTCTAATCGGAACCCCGTCATAGCGTCAACTCCTAATTCAGTAGAATACATACACGAGAAAATTCAATACACTAGAATTAGCAGACATATACTTGATAAAAATGTAAACCAATTTTATTTACATGATTAAATCATATTTTTGTAAACAAATCAGTGCATATCGCTCCATAATCCAAAGGATTCAACTGCAAAACAATTCATCAATTTTTTGTTATCATTATGCACACAACCCATCTGGCGGGCTAGGATATATGATATAGCTATTCATCTAAGGAGGTCCCTTCGATTAAAATATGCTCCAGACAAGAACTAGCGTCACAAAACACTAATCTAAAACCATGTTGGTGTGAAGGCTGTAAAATAATTAGAAACCAAATACCCCAGCTGAGAATTAGTAATATATATATAATGGCCTTACAATTTAATGAATCGTTTTCTGATATGCAATCAAAGGTTTAAGGTATCCGATACAGAAATATTTTTGGCATGCCCAGTGACCCCATAATAATTTGGTGTGACTTAAAAAGGGTATTGAGTGAAAGAAAATGATTTGTTATCGATTGCAAGGATCTCAAAACAACTCATTTTACCTCCGATAGCATTTGAAATGAATCGAACTATTCACATAGTTAAAACTGTATGTATGCTCTTCTGGTGACTGTAAACCTCTAGTTTCTAAATGAATTATAAAAACTAAAATGTCAACACGCGACGTAGTTAAGTTTAAAAACTAAGTTAAACCCTAATCAGGCAAATAATTTTAGTATTAACTGACTTGAACACATTGTCACATATAATATATAATACAACTTCCATTCACGAGGCCAACTCTACAGTTGCTCAACTAATGAAGAGGCATTGAAAAATGAACCATAATATAAGTATTAACATCATGACATAAAGAGTACATTGTGTTTTAAAGTAAACGTTGTTAGCAATTTACCTTATGAATTTACACAGTGTTATATACGTCTTAAATTCTGAATTTAATTTCATACCACGTTTAAATGACAATATATTTGGGGTTTCAAAAATATAATCAATGAAACGTCGTATTAGGTTAATGAAACAGTTACACTCTTACGAATAATGAAATTCATCAACATTACGATATGTATCACGAGGATGGCATTATTTGTTATTATGGTTTCTATGTTTCTTGTTCTAAATCGTATAACATAACTTAAGAATTCGACGGAACGATCAAACTTGACCATTCGTGAGTCTGTTTTTATTTGCTAAGGCTAGACAACCGGCGAGTAGTTTATAATCTGGCACTAATGGGATTGCATGAGAGCTAGCGACGTCAACGCGCGTACGAGGGGTTCGAGTTTGAGTGGGGAAACGGACTAACGTTTACTGTCCAACACTTTAGCATGATGTTGGGATTTGAGTATAGTAACTGCAAAATGACTAGGTCTTTCAATCACCGACTGTTTTTCAGATGAATGCTGATGCTGAGTCCTTGTTATTGAAACAGACAGTACAAATTGTGTTTGGGTTTTCATTTCCTTACTGCATTGTAATCCCCTATATCTCATATATCTCTGATAGTTTGATGCAATCTTTTCAACATTGGAATCATTTCTTTACAACACGATTAACTGCCATCTACGCATAATCTGTTATGTGTCATTATGCACCTTACATGTTATCCCATAAAAAAAAAACTTTGAAAATATTGTTATGTTTCATGCTTTGCCTCAGACTAATGGACCATCTCTAAAAAAATGAAATTACAAATGTAATCATGTTAATGAACGGACGTATAAGAACGCATTGCTCGAGTTTTGGGCTAAAATATCCTACTACTCCACGTGTTCTTATGTAGTTTAGATCGCCGTTAGGGATTGCGTTTGTGTATCGTCTAATTATATGTCTACTGTCACGAGCAATACATTGCAAATGTAGAGACTTCACCAGGTCAGGGGCGTAGCTGGGCCTATTTAGAAGTATAGGCCCACTTGGTAGGGGGGTTTGGGGGCCCTCCCCCTAGAGTATTTTAAACTATAGATCCGATATGGTGCGATTTGGCGTATATCTGGAGCCTTTTATAGTCTTCAAAATAGTTTCAGTTTTTGTCTTACGTATGATTCACAAAAACAGAACTGAAATACAAAGGTTGATACTAACTTGTCAAAAAAGCTTCAAAATAGAAAATATGTTTGTAATGCTAAATGGTTAAACAAGCGTGTCCAGTTGGTATATCGAGTGTCTTTAAATGAAATCCAAGTTCATGCATTTGACTGAAGCAAATGTCTTTATGATTTTAATTATGTCTATCGCAACATCGCGATGAATATGGAGGACGCCAAGTGAGGATAGCCTCTCGCCGGTCTTTGTAGAACAAAGGTATGTCTTGATGCGACTCATGGAACTGAAGGAGCGCTCACATGAGGCGGATGTGGCAGGCATGGTCGGCAGTATCTGCAGTATAGTGTATATGCAGGGATAAGCTGCCTCCGATGTCTTGTTGAGTGTCGCCAGCAGTGTCGAAGGCTTTGTATCTTTCAGCTGTCATCGCAGATTCCACCTTCTTACTTCCTCGCTGAACTCTTGCCGAGTCTTGGGCATGTCCGGTTCATATGCCTCGTAGATCCTGTCCACATTGGCCGGCTGGAGACCTTCAAATTTGGTCGGATTTAAACACTGAGTCTGAAAGTGCTCTTCATTCTTTAGGATACAAGTATCCATTTCTTGAAGCAGGTGGTCAACAAAAACGTAGAAGAGGGAAACCGTCCAATACCGACCGGGGTCCTGTACATCATAGTTCACCCTGTTTCTCTCTCTGGCTGCTTGTCTTGGCACTGCTGGGTCAATCTAGGCAAAACAAAAATAAAACATTCAATCGATATTAAAAGACAGCCGAATCGATTAAACTGTTCTAGGTAGAAGAATGCAAAATACCTAATAGAAGTTTACCTCGTATATCTGAATACGGATCTCGATGCATTTCGAACTGTTACAAAAACGTTTTTTTATCATTTATTTGTGTTCCGTTGAATTGTAAATTATTGCGTTAAGACGATTTGCTAAAAGCACCAGTGGATCAATGCATGTATTTATTGGCAACCACATAAAATCAACATGCAAATACAGGTGGTGGTGTTAGTAGTTTATACTCTGGGTCCCGGTGTGAGCACATTGAAGGGTCCAAGAGTGACAGTTCAACCACCGCACACCTATCCTGGGCAGGCTATCAGGCGGTTAACCAGTACTAGGTGCCTTCACATTTGCAGGGAACTGACAACTTCTGTACATGCCAGGGGCAGTGGTACAGAGCGAATGGTCGTAGAAAGGAGTTCATAACAAATCACAACATAAGTGACCTGGTCCGCCTGGGAATCTAACCCGGGTTATCCGATTCACAGTTCAACACTCTACCGATTGAGCTAACCGGGCGGATTGCAAATACAGGTTTTATGTTTACACATGTACAGGGAATTCGTCAGCTAAAATCGCAGCTTCCTGATAAAGGGCAATCCATACAAGGGGGTCAACCCTCTCAGCTCGATATATCTCCATGGCCATCTGCGTTTGCTCGATTGCCTCCAACAGATCCATGTCCACCTAGATGTATATGAGATATGTATGTATTATGTTCATGCATAAATTCACTCTTTCATCGCGTATGAAAAATAAAGAAAGCAGACAGATACTTTTTAACTGATGATTTACTTTTTATTATAAAATATCATACATAAGTCTCTAGATGGAACACGTTTTGTTCTGAGAATAATTTTCAAATTTTTGAAGTTATTATCTATGTTTTTGCTGTGTTTTTTCCCATTTTTGTTCAATTGGTAACTGAAGTCGCATGTAGTAATAAGCACAAACTATTACCGCTAAGTTCTGCTTTAAAACCTACTCGATTGCTCAAAATGTGCTCTGTTGTCACAAGAGTAACAATAAACTGGAACTACAGTAAAGCGTTGAGGTTATCGCGGGCTTTGACGTCACCATTTTCCTGAAGATCTTCGAGCGCATTGTCGACAACGCGGTAGGCATTCTTGAATGTACGAAGCGCATCTGCCCTGCTCATCCAACTTGTTTCACACAAGGTCTTAAACTTTTATCAGCTTTCCATCGCTTGCTTTGTAGCAACGTCTTCTGCCAGTTCATCTGCAAATGCTGTGAGGCGTTTTGCAGAGTAGTCAAACGCAAATGCGATATCCTACACTGTAGACATCGTGGTCCTGACGCATGGAAGTTTGGAGCTTTGGACAAATGACAGGTTTAGGCAAAGCGACTTACAATGAATGTAGTTAGCAAGTGGTAATCATTCACGGATGAGCGCCTGAACACCATAGTACTTGTCCGCCATGTTTCTTGCGCCATCATAGCACTGGCCCCGAATCTTCAAAATATCTAAGCCGGTGCCTTGCAGATATTCGCCTTGTGCAAAATATACTCCCTTTATTGACTTGCAAGTGACAAACCCTAAAGACTGTTCACGAACGACATGCCTCTCCTCTACCTTGGAAACAAAACGAACGCAAACAGATTTTGTTTTCCTTTCTGTCTCCCACACGTACCTCGATGGAAATTTGAAAACACTGCCTAACTCCCACATCTGTGATAAAAGTCTGAGTTTGAATTCATCATTCCACGATCCATCGGAATCCCAGGATCGGGGTAAGGGAAAAACATGTTGAATGACTTTCAAAATATACTCCCGCTTCGCAACTTATACTTGTAAAGCCGAGTAAAACAGACGCTCATTGAAATTATACGCTTGCCGGTTGCTGTATAAATATTATCGAATCTATTTGTTAAACAGTTCGACCGTCTTCAAGAAAAGGCACTAAACTTTAAGAAAAAATATACTTAGTTAACCTTGAGAGTTAACTTGAATATAAAGTAGGCATCAGCTGTCATCCCTCTTACCTTTCAGCTTTTATAGCAGATTTGGACGTTTTGTATTTTTCATTTTTGGAAACGAAGTGTAGGCCCGGGCATACCGTACCTATTGGAGCTACGCCGATGCAGGTAACAAAATGTTAGAGTGTTCCGGTTCTTTATATATTGAATGTCGGATATATACTCACTATAAATTCACAAACCTTATTGTCATTGTTTATTTTAAACCATGTCTGCAACAACTTCATGATTCTGATTTTTATTTCATTAACATGTTTAGGTTTCAATTAAACTATAATATTTATTTCTTCGAAAATAAGAGCACAAACAAATATGTCTTTATAGTTTTAAAATCTGCGTTCTCTTTATCAATGAACATTATCATGAAAAACATTAGAATGAAATGAACTTTAAGTGATCTTTACGTAAAAATATATTTTTTTTCAAACAAATGGTCATTGTTAC
This sequence comes from Mya arenaria, assembly GCF_026914265.1. Classification (NCBI taxonomy): domain Eukaryota; kingdom Metazoa; phylum Mollusca; class Bivalvia; order Myida; family Myidae; genus Mya; species Mya arenaria. The sequence goes on from NC_069128.1 coordinate 24,601,458, forward strand.
AGCTTTTTTATTTATTGTTTGTTTATGATAAAATAAGCGGGTTGTTATGAACTGGAAATTCCAAAATGGAAAAAAAAACGTTTCCATTGGTTAGGGTTAGACCTGTAATGTTCTTGATAGAACGAATTAAAGATTGTCATAGAAAAAAACGATCCGTACACGTCTTTGTGATAATATTGTTTAACACAGAAACAGTTTAAAAACAATAACCTGTTGACCGTGTTTAACGGATATGTCATAATTAAAACAAATTCAATCCAAACTAGCTATGTCGAGGTCGGATATGTCGACTTTCCGGTTGTGTGGACTTTTTTCTCCGGTCCCGAATTTATTCCATCTTATTCTACATAAAATAAATTTGCTTGTGTCGTTTTTTCTATCTTGATAATTTCGCTATGTCGATCTCCTATTTCAGTCCCTGAGGTGGAATTTGGGGGGGGGGGGAGCTTATTTTCCCTCGCCATCGGGTTATACCCATTCGGCGAGCACGCTACGTTTTACAGTATTTCTACAGATTTAATAACATTTATAACATCTCGTCTTTAATCGTAGCGTGGGTGCTTTTGACTGTATATATATCAATAATCCTACACAGTATGTACAAATCTCTGGTTAAACATTTACTATTTAATTAATGTCTTAACAATCTATCATATACGCATTAAAATCGATCACTTCAAATACATCATAGAAATTATACTATATTTTTTTTCCATACAAACATTTTAGGCTCAGCCTACATTTTAAATAGATGTCTAAATTTTTTTTTTTTTACAATAGTAAGTGTTTATATACAACGTATCCATGGCATTATAACAACTAGCTAGTGAGATTTTTTTTTAAATGACAGATTTCTCACTTGTTAGTTTCCTAAACCACTCCCGTCAGGGATGGGGGCGGTATATTCTGTTTGCACTGAGGACTATGTCTCAGTGCGTTTGCCTGGATTTTATTATATATATATATATATATTTTTTTTTTTTGAGTGATTTCTTTTTTTCTTGATAATAATACAACAGCGTTTTTAATTAAAAAATAAAAATAAAGAAAGGTATGTTATACATGTATATATAAGTGTCCAACTGTTGTTGTCGTTGTTTTTTTTTGTTTTTTTTGTTGTTATTGTTTTTTGGACTAGTATCGCTGAGTAACCAGGCAAACCAGGATGGAGAATATAACCATTCCCAGCTTAAGACTCCATCCTATGTTGTTACAATATGTGAAAGAGTTGCCAAGGATTGATTAAATTATGAAATAAAACAGAGATTGGTTGATCCTCCAGGGTGTATTTGAAATAGCGCTATGGATATTAAAACCGTTTCCGGATGGTAGTTTAATACTGGCATAAACACAAAATTTACTAACTATAAGAAAGAAAACGATCCTTTTCAGGGGCACTGTTAAAATATTATATGGTAATTTAAAATGTTATATACATTATTTACATAAAAAAAGGATTCTGACCCCGGAGGAACGGTAAATTGATAATATACAACGGCTGGTGAATTATTAAAACAATATATAAACAAACTCCCCGAAGCCTTTCTTCCCATAAATGTGTGGGGTTTAATACTTGAAAAATACTTCAATCACAATTTCCTTGTTTTATATGTCGAACTTTAGATCGAGTTGTAGGTGCGAAAATATTCATGACGGATTGCGGCATGTCGTTAAATTACCGTGTGTATCAAACTAACAATCTGATATAATTGGATATAGTTAATTGGTAAGTGTGAATAAAAGTTGTTTGTTTATGTTTTTGATTTAAGAGAGATTTATTGCTCAAGCTATTCATTGAAACGCAAAAAACGCCGATGACATCATCGGAAAATTCAACAACATTAAAAGTTACGTGACGAGACACAAACAGGCATAACGAATGTGGTTTTTTAACTTGATGTCAAATGTGCTATACCGTTGTCTTACAATGAACAAGTGAAAGTTATTGTGGTTTTATATATGCTTTGTGTAATCCATAAAGTGAATTAAATAAATTAACACAAATATTTTTTTTCTTCACTTTTTTCAATAATACATTTGCTGTTTACATGACGGAAACAGGACAGTTCAATTGCGGAAGTCGGCTACGTACATAAATCAAACTCAAACAGAACAAATGTAGGGATTGGTAATATTCTTTTTTGAAATTCGGATGTGTCAAACGTTCGTTATCTCGACTTTTTCCCTAGGTTCCGACAGAGTCGACATAACGAGTTTCGACTGAACATTAAACAGTCGAACTTCTTCGTGCGTTACCGAGTAATGGCGTCGTCACACAATGTATGTATAACAATGATGGATTGACCTGACAGCTGTACATAGCGTATCGGAAGTAGCAATCCGTTTAAAACCTTAACTTCCAAACACGTCTGCATATCACGTTTTACGATTGTATGTACTCGATATAATGCGGATGTGTTAACATAATGTCATACTGTACTTTGCCAAGTCAAGAACAAGTATATTGTTTGAATTGATTTTTGGAATTATCTTTCTTATAAGAATATCTTTAACCGTGGCAAAAATACTCAAGCTAAGCAATGTCAAAACAATCGAACAGACATTTAAAGAACACGCTATTGTCAATTGCTCAACATGAGAACAGCTTTAGTCGAAAACATGTCTATACGATGAAAGAAGAAAAGTGACAATAAGTTGATACAAGAGGACGTTCAATGACAAATCTTATATATTATCTGTAATGTGTTTTTCACGAAACCACTTACATTTTGTCAATAAAGGCGTAATATTGTTGCATCCTCTAGAGAAAAGTACGTAACTAGGTCATTTATAAAACACGTATGTCTTTGTGTTTCTTGTTCCAATCGAATTTCTAAAGCGTTTTTCAAAGTTTTACGTTGTTTAACACCGGACGAAGGACACATTAAGGGACACATTATTCAGTCAAGTGTTAAACAGCTTTTTTTAAATATTTCCATACTGCCCTATATGTTGTATGTTGCGTAATGCTAGAACCTAGCAAGCGTTTCGTATAGTCTTAGCACAGTTTCTTACACAAGAAATAGAAGCCACCATGTTGTTCCATGCCATGCTGGAACTGAACAACCGGGGCGCATACATCCGAAGCAGGCGATGTAGCACTGTTTTAATTGGTATTTGAACAAACGACAAATGAGGAGGCTTCTTTGTTATATCGTACCATGACCGTGAACTAAAGTGGAATATCTTCACCAGAAGCAAAGTTAAGGAGTTTAAGGGGTTGGTGTGTTAGACTCATTCCCGTGAGGGTATTTACTAAGCAGTATGGTTGGTTATTGCACTGTTTTCTTTATTAAACGTTTTCTTATTTTATTTCATAACGCGTGTGAAACAAGTTATTCCAGCAACATTGTTTTTATCACAATGACATGATGGTCTTATTATGTGGGAGGAACTGCAATTTTCGGAAGAAACTTACAAGTCCGGCTTTGTGACCAAAAACGTTCTCACATGTGCCAGGCCGGGAAACAAATCCGATTCCCCTAGTTTAGAAATGAGAGTGCTGACCACTGCACAGACTGGTAAACTGACTTTTTAAAGGACGAATTCGAATTCATTGGCATTTTTGCTTATCAAAATGGTGTTTTAAGGAAATAAATATTATTTAGATTATAATGATAAGCGAAATAAACCTATTTTCGAAACTACAGAACCATGCCAGTCTCTTATTAATGCCTTTATTTAAAGGCACACTTATTCAGACTCTAATACGTCAATGTCATCAAAAAGGAAATGACGAACGACGTGTCACCTTAAAAATGTTAAAACAAAGTGAAGCAGCAAACGCGCAATTGAAAAGACAATGGCAATTTGATACACGTTCAGGCCGACATTCTTTATCTGAAATATACAAATAACACAAACGTGTCATAAACAAGATTGAATTCATATAGTTAGTACTAAAGTTTCTCAAGTTTATTCATACACTCAATGCAAACAGAGTTTACAAACATAAGGATATTATAAGTGCTAAGTATAACGAGGCTTTATGCAGGCACATAGTAAATACAAATATGAAAACAAAGCGTACAATGAGGTTTATGTTGTCTGAAAGGAATGATATATTGAGTTTCAAAATACAAATATAATTACAATTATGAATAATCAGAATCAAAATTATGTCAAGTTTAATCATTTGAAAACAAGAAATCAACAGTATGACAATTGTCAAAAATTTCCGGAAGAGTATGTACTTTTAAGGTATATAGCATGAGAGAATTCTCCAATTTAATTTAATACGCCGAATAAACGAGTGATATACGTTCACATTATGAACAGTTTTTAACACTAAGTGGTAAACGATTTTAATATGTGTTTAACAAATATTGATAGTTTCCAAAAATCATTTTCATTCGTAATTGTAAAGAGGTTTAGGAATTTAACATAACTTGGTGTAACATGAAATACAGGTTTTATTAACGTTTTTCTCAGATTTAAAAAATCAGGACATTCTATAATATAGTGGTATTCGTCACCTATCGTTCTATTGCAACGCGTGCATTTTCTATGCTCGTATGGGACATTACTCCATCGACCAGTTTCACATGGTAATTTGTGATTTCTCATTCGTAATTTTGCATAACATTTTGTATTTATGTGATAGGTGTTATAAAGATATGTTTCCATTTCAAACTTTTCTTTAAATGTTTTATAAAATCGGAACCTTGTGGATGTGTTTAATGTACTGTACCAGTCAGCTATAAACATATCTTTTAACTTTTGTGATACTGAGAGAGTTAACCATCTACAGTTAGTAAATGTATGTGATAAACAAATTCCATACATTCCTGTTTTTATTATCAAAGTTTTAATATTATTTATCCAGATTTATTTATTTTGACTCCCGTTATTTTGAAGATCATCATAAAGACAATACATCGCAAAGTAAAGTTTGGTAGACAGTTTTACTTTCGAAGGTTGTACTAGGTGTGCCCAAAATTTAACCATCCGTGTTTCTATGTCAATTCGTATAGGAAATACACCAGTCTCACCATACACCATTGCGTGTGGGGTTGAGGATCGAAGGCATAAAATGTGCTTCAAGAAGTTGTACTTTTTCCAATAACTCTAAATTTCCAAAACCCCATATTTCACATCAATAAAGAAGGATTGGTTTAACTAGCTTATCAAACAAGTCAATTTGCATATTTACTGGGAGGTATAATGATTTAGCTTTTTTATCAGACAATACATTGCTTTTGTAGCTTGGTTTGCAATATGTTTTTTGGCAGAAAGAAAAGATCCAGAACGACTAAAATATATTCCTAGATACGTGTAACCTTTCACAGTTTCTATGTCCATATGATCAAATTGGAAAGTGTGATTTGTCATTCTACCAGATGAGAATATTACAATCTTTGTTTTATCAATATTTACTTTTAAATGCCATGTAAGACAGTAGTCATAATATGCATTTAAACAATCTTGTAAATTATTTGCAGTTTCACAGACAATTGCTGTGCCATCAGCATACAAAAGTATAAATATTTTCATATATGACAATAACTGATTTTCACCGACATCGATGCTATTAAGCTCTTTAGTGTTAAAGAATTCGTGCAGGTCGTTAAGGAACAGGGAAAATAACATCGGAGAAAGATTTTCCCCTTGTCTGACCCCGATATTACTTGCAAAATAGTTAGACGACTCACTATAACCCTAACACACGATTTAATGGAACTATACATATTTTTAATGACCTTTAGAAATTTACCACCAATGTTATATGAAATAAGTTTCGACCAAAGACCTGAACGCCAGACAGAGTCAAATGCAGCTTTGAGGTCAATAAATGCACAGAATAATTTCTTCTTTTTAGCTCTTAATATTTGTATTAAACAGTGCAGCACAAACATATTATCTGTTGTTGAGTAGTTTGAGAGAAATCCATCTTGAAAATCATTTATAAGGTCTTTATTTTCAGCAAATGTTTGTAGACGCTTATTTGAAACACCGGTGAATAACTTACCTAAACAACTTAAAAGTGTGATCGGCCTAATGTTTTCTGCACCTAGCGGGCTTCCTTTGTTTTTTAATATTGGTTGAATAATTCCCTGTGTCAAAGATTCAGGGACCTAACCAGTATCTAACACTATGTTAAATAGTTTTACATATATATTTTCAAATAAATTTAAAGTAGATTTAATGTGTTCGTTTAAAATCAAATCTACGCCACCAGCCTTGCCATTTTGCAATTCTTTAACCACTTTTTGTATTTCCTCCTTAGTTATCGGGGCATTAAGAATACTATTAATATGCTCCGGTGTCTCAAAAGGCGGGTTATTATTTGTGTTTGTTTCATCGTTAACAATAGTTGCATTAACATTTTTGAAATGATTATATAGGTCTTTAAGTGATGCTTCAACATTAGTTTTGCTTTTGCCATTCAATATTTTCCAAAATTGTTTTGGATCTTTTGTATAGATTTCTTAAGTTTTGTAACATTGTCAATTTTATAATTTTTTTAATGTTAAATTGAGAGTTTTCTTAAACTCCTTACTTTCTCTTTTTAATGAGTGTAAGTTTGCTTGATTCTTTTTTAATTTGTAATTATATTTTGCTCGATGGAATTTCTGTCTGGCTTTTTTACAGTTTTTATTGTACCAATTATGCGTTGTGTTGTTTGCTCTGTTTTTTGAATATGTATTTTTGTCTTTTGTGTTAAAAGACAATTTTACACTGTCTACAAAAATATTTGATAATTCATTTGTGATATAATCAATATCTTTTAGTGTTACATCGCTACTATTTATGATATCTTCTAATTTTTCATTAATTGAACACACTTTGGTTTTATCAATATTTTCGATGAATAGCTCTGATTTGGTTTTATCCCACATTACAGGGGTCGAAGCCTGATTGGTTGTATTCTTAATATGTTTTGAGCTTATATGAATTGTGAAAGAAATCGGACAGTGGCCGTCTGACATCACTAAAGAAACAGTTACATTTCAAGGGTGGAGATTCTTAATTTTATTGACATTTTGATATATCTTACTACATGTTACAGTTTTGTCCTTTAGATTGATACTAAAAACACTTCATCATATTTATAGAATATCAGGGTTAACTACATTCTAGCTACGGAAAATCGGTCCCATCAGACAATAACTATCAACGAATGAAACCAGATCTCTTCTTAACTTTATCATCACATCATTTTTGGACTATTGCAATGCTCTCCTATATGGAATACCAAAACTTTTAATCAACAAACTACATAATTTGCATACGGAACACGGCAGCTCGAATCATTTATAGAACATCTAGATATGACCACATTACTTTCGTGTTATGTGGACTCCATTGGCTTCCAGTGTGCAGTGCAGGGTAGAGTACACAATTCTAACACATACGTTTAAAGCACTCCATGACCAAACACCATCTCAGGTAGTGAACATGATCGAAATACACGCAGATTCCAGGGACGTAAGATCCCAAAACAACTCTTTTACACTTGTGTCATCAAGTCGAACAGTAAGAGCTGGGTCAGGATCTTTCAGTCAGCAGGTGCAAGGTTGTGGAACGCGCTTTGCTCTTGTATAAAGGACTATAAAACATTGTCTAGTTTCAGAAGAGCAATCAAAACTCACTATTTTACTGAAGTATGAGGGAACTGTTTATATCTATAACATCAAATTAATGTAAAAAGACAATACATAATTAAACTATATCGTATATTTTATTATATAAATCTACATAAACTTTAACAACTGTTTTATTTAGTCTTAATAACACACGAAACAAATATTTAGTTCCTCGGATTTACTGCTATTTGTAGATAAGCTTTTTTGACAGATGAAATTTAATAAATAACAGTATTCATTTTATTTTTCAACAAATGTAAAAACAAACAACATATCTAATAAAGTGACTTTAATAAAGTCATACCTCTGTATTGTACAATGTCGCACAGTGTCACCTCCTAGCTAAACTGATATCGCGAAAGTCACGCCATGTTCACATTGATCATATCAAAGAAGTTTTCATTACAAAACAACTGATGAAACTATAAACTTAACGTGTTTGCAGAAGCTTATGTGAAGGAATATCTAAAAATGAATAGACAGGATGTGGATAGTTGTGCTGGCATGCGGAAATTGTGTTGGAAAAATATTTCATGTTAGTCTGTCTGATAACATCCAATGTATAACGGTTATTGTGATTTTCCATTTCCATCTGGTTCAATTCCTATGGACTCGCTTTCCAATTTCCTTTATAGCTTGAATTTAGCCGTTCGATTTATTCGGTTCGATAAACATTGCGCAACAATATCAACTATGTTATTTGGTTTGTAGCACCGCGTTAAGGAGATCATTGTACAATTTAAGTAAGTGTAAGTTTTTATACAATTCAATTCAATTTTCGAATGCAAAAAAATGTTAAGATGAAGAAAAGGATCAACGTAATTGAAGCAGTAAAGGAATATCTATATGGGTGTTGATTTGATATGTATTTGATATATAAAACATGACCAACCTGGGTATAAATAACTCGATGTTTGAATAAAATGTCATAACCGTGCAACTATGTGAAACTCAATATTTACTGTCAATGTATGTTCACAGATACATAGCTAATTTTGAGGGTGGAACACTATGTCGACATGAGTAACCAAAATGAATTAGTATCAACAGTTAACAATGATGCTTTCAAAAACAATGATCAGTTTGGAATATAATGTGCGTGATAGGAGTTTAACCATAGTTGAATGATTTTAAATGATATTATGTGTGTGGCTTTTCATTGGACATGCGTCTTTGCAAAAACATGGAGCTTTTAATATTCGTGCATCTCTCATTATTTGTTTGATGAACAAGAAGTTTGATAATGCGTTTTCCCCTCAATATCCGCTTATTAACTTCAATGGTCCCACAATAATCTCTTTCAATCGTACTCATTTATATCGTATTATGTTATATGCTGATAAACTAAATCAAGACAAATAAGGACTGTTTTCTTAAAACATATTTGTATAACTTTTTGAGTCGACCATCCACCTTTTAGTCCAATATTTACAGTTTGCCGACATAATTTTTCCTTTATCATTTTCAAAATATAACAACTATCAGGCAAACACAAGGCATACCCATTATCAAGTGAACATGTAATGTCGATTGATTAACACAGCATAAACATATCCAAACACACAAACACAAGCACACACACGCACATGCATTCGCTTATATGCAGATGTACATTATACATAGTCCTAGCATATAAGTGTCAGTATACTGAATAACGTTATACAAATATTAAAAAAAGAACTTGATAATAAACAATGGACACAAACCAAAATATATGTGTATGCAGAAATATATGACAGTAAGAGAAAACAAATCAGATGTCATTCAGACTCAGTCTGAAAAATCGCAACGCGCCAAATAAACCACATGCTTTGTGACATTATAAACAATCGGGATTATGTTTATATATATATAATGCATATTGGAAGTAAACATAGTGCTTTCTTTTTATTACGGAATTTTATTTTAGAACTGTTAAAGCATGAAGTTAACTTATTTCCTTTATTGGATTACAAATTATGGGACAAAATGAAGGTTTCCTGTCTGATTTTAAGAATGAAAATGAATTAAATTATAAATCTACGCATACGCTTAGTAAATGAATACATGTTAAGACCAGCTGACCACAAACAGAAAATTAATAGCATATATCAAATTAAGACATACTTGATGTACTTTATAAGAAACAGAATGTTAACGTCCAGTGGTTTTAATGGTCTGTAGTATTATATGTGCTACAAATCATACTTACATGTTCAAATTACGTCAATTCGGTAGTGATTTCTCATAGTTGCATGCGTTTATGTTTGTGTTGTTTTCTTTATTACTCGTGGCATGGCGTTAACCATATCAGACCATGAGTTAATTTTCATCTTTATAGGTTCTTTTAGTTTTATGGACTATGAGTTCAAACCAAAGCCTTACCATGTTTGATCCAATTGATCCGAAGTTTTGCTTACATTTCTTTCGCATTGGCTTTGCTCCTTTTCCGGATGTGCTTCTTTTTCAAATACATGGTGGTTACGTTCAACTAATAGTGTTTTCCTCATAAGAAACTTAACCTTTTCCTTACCTAATTATATGTTCTGTACTCATTGGAATTGTTTTCCAAAAACATGTTTTAATCAGTCGATTTATTATAGATTACATATTGGATAGGTGTTTGGAAGTATCTAAAATTGATTAAAGAAGTGGTTCAATATGTTTAACAGGATTTTAAATAAAACAAAACTGAAATGCTCTCTGAAAAACGGAAAGATGGGAAATTCTTTTTAACAATTGTCTGATAAGGTTACCGTCATCAGCTGTAGTATTCGTATGTTAAAGTGCTAATGCCTTGTATAGGATGAAGCTTCATTATTAATAGGATGGACACTATTTTTCGATTGAAGCGCTCAAGCTGCAGTATCTCGTTTGTCAATCACATAATAAACGCTATAATGGCCATATGCATATGTGAAATTAATCCGTTTAATTTATAAGAGTAGAGTAATGTAAAACATGATACTTATGACAATAAATTGCAGATGAGATAATGGGTTTGTCTATGACAAATGTCACAGAAAGTTTCACTTGAACGCGTAGGTTTCATTTAATTTGTTAGAATAACACTAATCTGCAATTATTGAAATAGAAAACCATCACAATTGTTTATTTCATTGGCTCAAAATGACATCTCTTCCATTTGTTTGAACAGCTGCTCTAGCATGAACAGGGCCATACCTGTAACAATTAGTTTGGACGTAAATCCATTGCGGCATGAGCAATATGCGACTGTATTACATTTGATTTGTGGCTCTGAACACACAAAATCAGAACGAAGTTGATGTTAAAATTTCTATTAAAACAAATAGTCAAATCATATTCTTTTGGGGTGCTTTTAATGTAGCTCGTACTGTTATATGACTGATATGGCCTTGTTTGTTTTTGCGCAGTTATGATCAATGCATCTGCATTTTACTTCAGTCGTCATAAGTTTATATAGTTGGTTTATGCGCGAGGCGTCGCGAGATTAATGTTCAGAATCAGTGTATGCTTTTTAGGCAGGTTGAAGTAGTTAATCAGCCAAAGAAGAAATGCTAACCCCTTTCTGACATGTTCTGTTTTCAGGTTTATTTAACCAGGAGTCTTGGTTTTATCGCTGCTGCCGATCTGATCGGAAAGCCCCGAAGACAGAGTGCGCGTGTCACAAAAAGAAGCTCGCCACAGCCTAAAAATTGGGTCATTTTACCTCGAAACTCAATAACCCATCGTATGTGGCTGGTTTAGTCAGAACATGGTTGTGCGCGGCCATTATTGGAAGCACACGGATGCACGATCGGTTGACTTGTCTGAAATGCATGATGACTATTATTTGACACTTGCAGAGAAAAATATTTGTTTTATGTAGGAACATTTCAATCTTTATACAGATAAAAATTATTTCAGCAATCAATTTTCCTTTTAAAACATGGGTGCAACATTGTTACATTGAAAAATATCTTATATTTCACTGCTTTAAATAAAATCTGGCCGAAAATGGAACACAAACGCTTGTCTGTCATTTTTTTCAAATTGAAAAAAAATGGCCTTTTACAATTATTTTACTCATTTAAGAACAGAAACGAGTAAATTGAGCTTTAACTACCGTGCAGATTAATAAATGTTACTCACTTGCAAATTATACACTTGAACTTGGACGTGGGTGGTGTAATAATAATGTGTTGCACAGTTAATGTGCAACCAATTATTAATATTTTATGTGTGAAAACAACTATTTTTCCTCATTCCCATATAATTTACCCCCCAAAATATGTCCCAATCAATACAGTTGTATGCTCAAAGAGTATGTTACAAATCTAAATAGTAGGGTCCACTGAATCTCACTGATTATTATTATTATGGTTATTATTATTATTATTATTATTATTATTATTATTATTATTATTATTATTATTATAAAACCCGACAAAGATAGCCCACCTTTACTCCCGTGTTTACCTCACTTTTATCAGAAGTTAAATGTGAGAGTTCGTGGGGCGGCCTGAAAGTTTTGTGTATGCAGGTAACATCCAGCCACCAGGCTAGCTCAATCGGCCAGAGCGCCTTGTTAATGTTCTTGCGGCCTGGTGTTCGCTTCATACGCATTCAGTGGCAAGGCTTTCATTTCATTCTAGGTTAACTTTATTTATAACAGAATATCATTCTTAATTTTCCTCATTAAATATTGAGCAACTATCAACAGCGAATATATTGACAAAAAAGAACGACTCGTTAAACATGAAGTTAATTTATTTGGAAAGTACTGCAATCCAATTGAACCCAACATGATTTGTAACGGTACATTGACTTAAACCCATATATCGTTCAGTAATGACAGCTGGGACCTGAAGCAAGGTAGTTATTTTCTATTCTTCAACTGGTAAGGAGTTGTATTTTCACTATAAAAATCAGTGTGTATTTAAAAAACATATACGATGGATAGTATTTTACTTAAAACGCTCCATATGCAACATTATGTTTGTTTATAGGCTTAATTGCAAGTTTATTGATGCAATAAATCCTCGAAAAATTTAAGTGGCATTTGATGTCAAATGGAAAACCTTCCTCATTTAATGAGACAATGGTTTAACAACGGCAAATGTCACGGAAAGTTACACTTGAATATGTGGGTCGATAGTCCATTATCGATTAACCTTTTGACTTACAGTACGGATGTTCATGACCTATACACCATTTGTGTCCTTGCAATCCAATAAATAAAAAGCGAAAGGTGATTTAATCTGATGAATTTGTTTACAATATGACAATTGTAAACACACTTTTAGCAAAACTGAGAATGCTGATACACTTGATAGTTTTTTGTTTACATTTTCACCGCTTTGTTTGTGGTTTTTATTCGTCTAAGGTGACAGCTATCACATTTCTATTTCACAACGTAGACATTTATCCATATTTCATTAAACACTGAAAATTCGTGCGTTGTAGCCAGTAAAACTCCATACGGTATTTATATGTAACGTTGAAACAACGCGGTTGTTACGACCCAATTGCATTTTGACGTCGTTCCGATACTTGACATAATGCTACCTTGGCTTACAACCTCATAGTTCAATTCCTATGCATTGTCATTGCATACTGCTTGTGTTCATGCAATCCATAAACTCATTTATTTTCCGTTTTTTTGTGCAAGTTGAATAAAGTGAAATATTTTTCAATTTGCGAACTAAATACCCAAATATGTTCATCCAAGCTACGCTACTTGAGAAATGTAACTTTGGATTATTTAAATAATAATCATCAATGGATTAAATTCAATTTGCCTCTCCTGGAAAATGGTATATGATTTGCTTTTATTTACATTTCAGCTGGCGTTGAACTGGACTACGAGTCTGAGATAAACGACCAATGTATTGGCACAGCTTATGCGGGATTGTCCACTAGAGGTGTTTGTACAAGCAATGAAATTTTTGTACCTAACACAGGGAAAACATAATGTTTAGGTGGTCAGACAAAGTCAATTAAAACAAATATTTTCGCTAAACTATGGACATAACATGTTAATAATGTTACATGTACAAATTTTTTACACTAGGTTAAAACAGGAAGTTTGTTTCCAAATCATTATAGTTAACATAACAAATATTGTGCCTGATTAAACCTAAAAACATCACGGAAAACGGATTTGAAAAATAAATCGACTACTGGGCCTGTTCCTTGATTTGTTATTGTATTAATTTAAATTATTATCAGAAAATATATTTTCCAGCATTAGGAGCCGAATGAAAAACTATCGACAACTGTAACGTTACACCCCATGCTGCCTGTACAGACAACGAATTCTCCTGTGGCACACTATTAGTTGAAAATAATGACAAAACTGTTTGTCTATTAGGTACTCATAACGTTTCTACACTGGCTGGAAGCTATGCTAAGACATACATTCTGAAAATGTTTATTGCCATACGTTACATCCTGCATATTATAAATAAAAAGTATTTCAAAACCTCTGAACCAAAAGTCTTTATTTCATCGTAATTGGTTGTTATAATACAATATATCTCGTATACGGACGTTTAAATTAAATATTAATCTTTATTAACAGAACTTAGACAGACCTGCTCTGAATTCAACGAGTGCTTGACAAACGGCGAATGTAATGATGCATCAGGAAAATGTGTGAGCCAGATCTTATTTCTGTCTGGAGAGGATGATATATCCTGAACTGGCAACTCTGGTATTGTTTTTTTTTCATTATCTTTTGGCTGTGGGGTTATATGAAACACAATTATATATAATTTATCATCGCTGTTCTGATAACCTTGACATTTAGCATATTTAAAAATTAAATCAGATTTAATTTGGATTTTTTTGTTTATTTAAAAAAATCAATTTACATAAAATGAAACGTAAACATATTTTAAGATTTTTTTTAATAAAACGTTTACACGATATAATGCTGATAGCAATTGGTATGACATAAATATCTAACAAACACAGACTAAAAATTATTATTTATGGTTGTGTTAAAGGCACACGGATGGCTTTATTTATTTTGTAATATGTATGATAAAATCAACGTATTATAGAAATCTATATCTATATCCATAGTTTGCATACCAAAAACTGATCGATATAAAGCTGTATCAAATATAATGTTAATTATGTAAGCTTGTCTCGAACATCGCGTTATTCCAGATTAATTCAAAAATCAATTATAAAATACTTTAAACACAGAACATTTGAGATTGCTGCATAAACGTTATTTGAATGTGGTCATCATTATGATTGGTGTCTTTTAGTTATGATACTTATATTTTACTGCATTGCAGTTGCACCATTGGAACATTGTATACTTCGTTTGCACAGTAGATCTTGTCCTTATACAAGGACACTATATATATATATATATATATATATATATATATATATATATATATATATATATATACACTATATGGTTTTATATATGACATCAGTGTAATGTTTAGCCGTCGCTTTTAACCGTGTAATGGACTCATACCAGTAAACCGCGTTCATTTCATTTAAGTTTGGCAGGTTGAGCGTACGATATAAACATCTTTGTCTTTGCCTTGGACTAGCTATTCTAATAAGATATGTGATGAAATAAGTATATCATTCCGCCGTCGCTTTGAACGTTGTAATTGACACGGTGCTGTGGCTCTGTAACCCGCAGTCCTCGCTCATTTCGTGGTGGATTGACGGGTAAAGCATAAGATATAACTCTTTTGCCTGGCGTCGAGGGAGCATGCGCAGCATCAGAATAGTTTTTGTTAGTTGGATAAATGATGAATGGTTGGATAAATATGATCCATTTTACACTGCGTAAGAGGTTTGCTCAACGTCCCACTCTACAATTATAAATAATATTACTGTACTATCAGAAAACTGTCAAAGACCAAAAAGCGGAGGTAATTTTGCAGTGAATATTGTTTCAAAAATAAATCATATTTCGTATCTAAAACAATGAAAGAAACGGCATGTTATTATATATATGGAGGTGACAATGTACAGTGTTTCATGGCACATGGACAACATCAAAATCCATACAGAGATATTCTTTAGCTTCTAATGACATAAAACAACGGGTCTCGTGTTCAGTCAGTTATCACCAACTTCGGTATCTTCTCGCTCTGGGACGGATATAAAAGGAAGCCGGAGATTTCGGTGCAAAGTACGTACTGATCACTTGCGAGACTCGAGCTGCACTTTGTTCACAGGCTGACCTTTATGTGGAATATTTAGTATTACATATAAGTCTTTTTCCCACTTGTCAGCCAGTGTCTGCCGCACTAGCAAAGTCACTTTACGTATTAGAACAATATCAACTTCTGTAATGGTGTTTTCTCTGACTTTCTGGTGGTACTGAACTTTGTTTTGCGCTGTTCTCTGCATGGCTGCTTCTCCAGCTATCCTGTAAGGATCTTGTACAGTTTATCATAACATAGGACTGCGTCCTAAGCTCTACGGGGACATTGTACGCTTTCGAATGACATAAAAACAACACAAGGGGTTATGTACATTATTTCAACGGAACAAGGATCTTTCACGCTTTGGTTACTGTTTAGTCTAAGTATTTATCGAAATAAAACGTTCAAATCTAGCGGGGCTAAGCGAACGTTTTATTTTTATAAATACATCAAAAACGTAATTAACTGTTTTATTATCGAACACATTTTTTGTTACCTGGCCATGCACGCCACGGTTTAATGAACTTGTTTTCTTCCCTACCGCTGAAATATGCAGGCGTAATAAAATGATATGAACTCTTTTCAAAGAAATGTTCTCTCAAGCCATCTTAAATGTCATGTTGCGGTTATTTAAAGTTGTCATGTATTTCGTCATCAATGTAGTTATTTGTTGGTCCTTTGATATGTCCCGGTATAGATTAGTCGTTCCATAAACTATTATACCGATAAGACAGACGGTTGGGATAGATGACAGTGATGTACTGACCATTACTGTAAATGACAGTCTATTAATGAGGACTACGATCTACTGATGTTTTTATATTTTGCGTTTATTCCACAATCGCATTGAAGACAAATTTATTTGCCTAAAAGTGTACAAAGATCCTGACAGGTTTAAAAGCATACAGATCAAATAAAATTATGTTAAACCATTTGCAATCTATTTATGCTTTGTTCTACCGACGAACATCTCTTTAAAACAATGCTGAAGGTGTTATTGATCTATGTAATACCCTCTTTCAACGTGTGCAAGTATTTCAAGAATGGCAGTTGTTTTCTTTTCTAGAATGCATTCAAAGTATGCATTTGTAAAAACATAAAATGTGTTAAGTTTCAAAAACTACCAACTGAAGTGTGATTTAAGTTGATAGTATTTCTGAGTTTTCCGAAAACTTTCAACTATGGTAAAAGAAAAAATACACTAAATACTGTAATGGTAAACGAGATTGTCATGAACATATTTGACCTCAACATCATGCGAGCACGAAGGTTTATACTTAAAGCCGTTTAGGATTATAAAAGAAGTAGTTATGACAGCTCTATAAATGAAATTATAAAACAAGAATGACCTAAACAAATCAATAAACTGATTATCGTTGGAACAGCTTAAAAGTATCTAATAGCGAGTTTGTGTTTTAATAACAATAAAGGGAAAATCCTTTTTTCAAAATAAGGGTTAGTTTTTTTTTTAAATTATCCACAAGTTCGGATTCATGTACTCCATCGGAACATAGGTCAAGTATAAATGGAGCGAACTAAATTAATTGCAAAATTCTAATGACCTTGTAGATAATCTTATAGCTGATATTTTCGTTTAAGTAATTTGTAACATCTTTCAGAAAGTTTCAGTTTTCTAACAATGGCAATTTCCCGAACAATAAACCGTAATATTGCAAAACAATCCAAATATCATTAAGACAAATTGCAATATTTTGCGGATCTGCATTCTAGATGCAATTTATTCATAATTATTGTTAGTGATATGCAGATGAGGAATTGCTATTTCCATTTTGCAAAAAATGTTTTCTTCTAAAGACCATTTTCATTTACGTTTACTTAATTCTGATGTCATAGGAAAAAACCAACAAGTTATTAATTATCTTTGATATCAATAGTGTTCCCTACATTATAAACTGGTTCATGCGACTTTAAATTGTTAAAACCTTATATCAATTTTATTTTATTTTTTTTGATTGAAAATCAATATTGGCTGGAAATCTTACATCAATCGAAATATGCACACTAAATATGTGCGTGTTGAGACATAAACATGTTATCCTAAAACTTCATACATTGTAATATTGACTGTAGCTGCAAATATACAATGTTAAGTAGTTGATGACGACATTTTGATTTGCGCATTTCTAAGAATCAAATTAACTGCCATATTATCCTGTTTTTGAACACACTTTTTTAAATATGTGATGATAGATTGCTTTACAAATACATGCTCATCCAATATCCGTTTCAGTATGAACGAGCCTATTTATCTTGATAACTGTTTATGCAAAATTCACAACCTGCCAATGCATTTTTTAAACGAAGCATATCAAATGATAAAGAAATGATTCAACGCTGTTCTTGATAATATCTTGAAAATGCATTCGCACGATGTGATATGACGCTAACGATGCTAACTTATTACAGATATCAACAGCAATCGCAGGAACACGACACCTGACAGACGCATATTTATTGACTACAATTAAGCAAACTTATTACACCTTTTCTTGTTAAATAATTGTCTATCAATTCCGACTACGATATTTTTGATGTGATATAAAAATATGGCCCTACAAATTTTAGATTCAAGAATATTTTTGCCAATATAAAAAATAACAAAAAAATAACAGAATGCTATATCTTACAATAATCTTAGGACTAGATCTCTAAAAGGGTTTTTATTTCTAGGTACTACAAGAGATTAATCATTTTGTGGCTTTTCACAACAACTTACAGACTGAGAATTGATTACCTTTTGTATCCTGAGTTTCTTTTTTAGTGTTTTACAATATGGCGCCGTCATCGTGACAATAGACATAAAGTTGGCCAAAAAACATGTTCCGTTATTCAACAGCTTGCTTGTTTCTGTAAAATGTTATAATCTTTATTGCCTTGTTTTTTCAATGTGCAGCCGGACCGGACCAGTAACCCACTATTCAACACGTATGTCGTCGATGCACACATCCATGATAAAACCTCACCCTTTTTATTTATAGAATACACTCTTAAAAGATGACCGCTCTCATGTTTGTGACAAATAAAGATTCGCACGGACGAGTTATGCCCTGAAGTAATACCCCCTTTTAACACCATCTTCATTTGTCGATAATTTATGTACACATTTATCGGAAATTACCGAACGATTCCGAATATTGACGAGTAACAATCATGTTGCTGTCTCCTCTGTGTTTACCCCGGTTAAAAAGTGCAAAATAGTTTACCAGTTTAAATCATATCTGTTTATTAGTACAGATATATAAACAAACGCTATTTTTAATTTTACTGGGGCTCACGTACCGCCTTGGAACGGTCAGTAAAATGTAAATTAACTGGGGGTTTAAACCAAAAACGGTATCAAAGACTAAAAGTTATATTTAATTGTTAAAAGCGTTATAACGGAAACGATATTGAATATTTGTTAAAAAACAGTCACTCGTTCTTCGTGTAAATTTTCTTAGCGCCATAACTCGTGCGTATATGTTCATCCAAGTAAATGTTCATGATAAAGTTTAAATAAAAAATGAAAAACATCAACAAATGAAAATCGTCCTTGTTTGACGGAAACCTGTGAAGAAACCATTGCATTGATAGTTTATAAACAGTATTCTAGTCTGTCCGTCAAAGTAGTGTACTGTTCTGTATTACAAATGCCCGAGCGTGTTCAGACAGTGCTGATGTCACTGATATAAGATTGGCATGGTTAACCTCCTATGGATTATCTGGTTTTGTTAACTTGATATTGTTAAATTTGCATTATTTATTTGATATTGTTTATTTGGATTGCTACATCGGTATTGTTATTTAGTTTCATGACATGTATGTTTAAATATTCGCTTAGTGAGCTTGATTCTGCAGTTATAATATAATTATGTTAGATTTGTATCAAATGGGCATGATTAAATTATAATAAATTGGCACTTAATTGGTATTGTTATATTCATTGCCGTATCGGGTTTCTTTATCATTGCCCCTTTGTATATCAGAACCCTTGCTCAAATCATTGCTTAGACGCAGATTACTCATTGCACCTGTATTCTTGACGGTCTACTTTGTTGAACAAAATATTGTAATGCCTCTGTATAGAAGAACTGCATGTCACTTGAGCTGGTTATTTATTTCCGTGTTTCATATGCAATAATTATCGGTTTTGTCGCCAGGTTCAGGATGTAGCAATCATTTATATTTCACCACAGACAAGATGTTTTCGATACTGTTTTTGTATACTTTAATTATATTAATAACTGTCAGAGCACAAGGGCTGATGTCAAGAACACGCTGATTTGTCGCAACCATTATGATGAACAATTACAACACGACACAGGTGAAAGATACTTCTGATAATCTGTAAAAAAATCGGGTATCCAAAGCCGAGGACAAACTCCGAAATAGAAGCTCGTTGTAATGACACATACTGACTCTAACTGCAAAATAAACTCTAAATCTGAACTAGTATTTCAGTTATATTTATTCCTACTTCCAATATGAACCCAAATAGTATAATATATCGATTCAAGAAACCATCAAAAATGTTAAGATAATTTTGAAAAAGTGACCGAGAATGTCTTCTTTAATAAAAAGAAATTAAAATGATTACGGCAATTTTCATAAAACTATGGCCGAGATGGTATCAGTAAAGGTCATCAGAGATTGAGCACTTTACCTTAAATGGGAAAATATAAAAGGTTACCCTTTTTGGACACCAAAAATGTTTTATTTTTATTTTAATGCATTATCATGTTTTAATCATTTGACTTTAACGATAGAAAGACCCATTAAATGTGTGTACAGTATATACCTTTATAACTTGAGTTGATAGTAAATAGCCTCGTACCAGTTAAAGAGCAGCAAAAATAGTGTTTATCTCGCTAATTATAAGCATAGATATGTGTTTCAGGATGTTCCTGGTACCTGCATCAATTTTAGTTTTGGGATGAAATATTGTTATATTAGGTATTTCATAGTGGCGTATTTTAAGATTCAAACAAACATACTGTGCGAAGGCAAAGTGAAGTGTGCTCTGTTGAACCAGTATTTATAACACATATACGTACATCTGGCATGAGCACTTGATAAGATAGAGAATAGAATGTAATTCAAGCAACATAAAAGTAACCAAAACGGATTTTTTCTTTTCTCATTGAGCATAGCAGTATACAAATACAAACATTTATTATGCTAATAGTTTAGGACACATTTTAAAGTACTAAGTAAAATCGTACACAGTTGTGTTTTTATTACACAGAACAGAACAGAACAGAACGGACATTTTATTCAGACTTATTAAATGTACATCTACAAATAACTACTTTTTTATATAGCATTTCAACGTGAATATACAACATATATCTCAAGTGGAAATGCTGTAGTTAAGTCAAACAAAAGTTCCACATACTTATGAAACAACTTACGATTTGCAACAATAATTGGAGGCAGAACTAAACATTTATATTTCAACATTCATTAAATTATTGCTACTTACAAGAGCTTCTCTAAGATAAAATGCTAGTTTAATTGATTGACAAATGAACGTTCGGAAGTGAAAGTAGGGACAGAATGGCAAACGTATAATTCTAAACTCACGCAAAAACTAAATCACTATCTCTGAAAAAGTGAGCGTAGTGTGTAATTAACCTGTATATCTTTTACTTAAATGCAAATTTCAGGTAAACAGGACGGCAATCATTATCTTCTTCAGATTTCCATATTTATGGAACACAATGTCAGATTCCTCAATTTACAGGAAGCCTTTTCTTTTTTATATTTCAAAGAAATTGCGTAACTAAGAAAATGAACCGTAATAGGAGTAATTGAGTGACGTAGTGTATGTATTAATTTATCAAACTGTCCATTTTATTTATTTCAGGGTTTATATGACTTGTTATTCCTTATTTCAACCTCTTTTTTTGTGAAAATGTGTTGTTTCATATGAATGATTTAAAGGTCTGAACTATTCAGACAGCGATGGTTCAAAATGTTTTAATAATTGATTCCGATCTAAGAAATATAGATTTTGTTTGACTATCAAAAGTAAAAAGAGGTCACTTTTTTAATGATCTTTCTTATTTGGACATATAACATCTCAAACTGATAGTCAGAAAACATTTTTAACTTGACCCTATGTCTTGTAGCGTAACGCTCGAGCCCATAATTCTTGACACAAACAGGCCACCTTTACTCTTTGGAAATTACTGTTTGACTTGTCAACTGTATATTAGGGGAACATAGTTTTGAGCAAAGGACAAACGGATAATATGAAGCGTTCGAAAGGTATATTGTAAAAATAAAACAAATACTCTGGTCAAAACAAACATTAGGGCGTTAACACTGAGGTGTGCATCGACGACACCATAATTGAAATATATAAAGACAGGTATGGACACGCCACATGTCGGTTTGAATGACCAAAACATATCGTTTTGTGTCTAGATGAAGAATGTTGTCTATTTAGGTATCAATCCTTTGCAAGCATCATAATCTTATCCTAGCGGGCGAAATACTATAAGTCCGACTACATTTGTAAATTACGTCATCATAGTATGTAAACATTGTACTTTATTAGTATAACATGTGTGATAGTACTCGAAACGAATTGAATAGACGAAAGCCCCTTTTCATCTGGAAAAACTTCGAGATATCGGTCATTTCGACATTATCGTACAAATACAAATGATAAGGTAGCAAATCCAACACATTCTAATCTAAAGTCTGTTCTCCACTTATGATGGAAAATAGGAATGGGATTTTATAACATCAATGTTTTTGATAACAATTTCACAACACATATATCATATAATAAACCACGATATAGTACGTTAAAAGATGATAGTACGTTAAAAAATTATGCATGGGATGCATGTCTATAATAACATACAGGGTGCATTTACAGTGGTTCTAAATAGGCTGTCTCTTTCTACACATGTTTTTGAGAATTTGCTTCATGACATTCTTTTCTCATTCTCCATATTTGATAGAAAAAGTATTTTGAAAAAAAATCACCCATTCCCTTCCTTAATCAACAACGTTTCTATTATTCGCACTTGCCAAATAGCAACAACTTTATACCATTTTGTTATTTTAACGCACACGCAAAATAAGCAACCTTAGACATGAGCGGAAATGTTTTGTAAAGCTATAGAAGGAATAAAATCAGGAATGGGAGCATTAATGAGTATCAGTGAGTCTACAAAAGCAAGTTCAAATTGAAAATAACATGCCATTTTACCACAATAAAGATGTCTTTTAAATATGCTATGTACATTTAAAATACATAATTGCATGAGATTGGTCTTTAAGAGGGAAATGTAAAGCTTTTATATTTGTAGCAAGCATGCTTGCAGGAATTGTTCTACACCAGCAAAGTAATATGTAAATAAAAACATGCCATTTACGTGAGACCTATGCGATTTATGCTTTGTGATCTTTAAAATGATTTTTTTCGGAAAAGGATGGATTAACACGGTTGCCACAAGTATTAAACAAACAAGCGTTTAAATGACACAACAGTCTCGATGACCTTTTGGACTTATCCCTGCATTTTCAAGAAGACAATCGTTTTTTTATGGTAACAGTAAGCCTGTATGCATGCAATTGTTTGTGTGTGTTTTTCTGCATGTTAGAACTTATTACATTGCAATCGAAGTAATATCTTTTGCAGGCGATATGTATACATTTAACGAACGGTGAAGCTTTCCCGATATGCACGTAGGAGACTTGCCAGAGAAAAAATCTGAATATCAATGCCTACTTGCTTGTCGTTTAATTTGCTTTAAGAGGGGAATATTTTGTTAAAAAGCCATTTACCTTTTAATCAGGAAATCAATTACAAACGATATTCACAGTTCGGGGCATACACATAATCAACACTATATCAGTGACTGTCTTATACATTTCGTATACATTAAATTTTCGTGATCGCAATTGATTTATATCATATTATTTTCGAAAACAAAAAGGTCAGTTGTTTGCATTTTCTTTAGATGGAATGTTGTTGTGGGGAGGTTATCATTATTACAGATTGAATGACTCAATGCCTGTCACGTCAAGTTGTTATTTGGCTTTTCCTTGTGGACTCATTATACACAATTGACGTGTTTTTTAAGATAGACGATGACAATGCACGCATGCAATATCCGCATGTTGGATGAAATCCCCTAGGATCTGAATCAAACCCCTGGTTTCCTGTCGGGCGATGACTATGAATAACTATAGCAACTGGCCAGATAAGGCGTGTACGTGGATAACACGATATTTTGCATAACAAAATATTTGTACTGTACGGTGCACATAGTGTATTTTCTTCTCACCAGTTAAGAGAGATGAGATTCACTGTAAAGTACAATGTATTCAAATATGCACTGTATATATACTATTTTAAACTATCACAAATATAGGAGGATAATGCCACAAAAGCATAGCTCATGGAGTAAATACATTTCATTGCTTTACAATGGGTCTCTCGCTTGTCGGTAATAAAACGCAGGGTACAATATTTTGGTTTATTAAATATTTTAGTTTATTATTTATTCTGGTAAATGCCATTGTTAATGACCTCCTTACTCAGTAGGGAAGGTATCTGGTCATACTTAAGCAATGTTCGCCCTGCCCGTCTCTTCTCATACGTCCACAAACGCGAACATTTTTAAAGCTCGTATGGTATATTGCGCTTAGGTGTCAGCCATTTTATCCAAAGATATGGCGATTTTTATTTTGTTTTTATATTTTTAATTTGAATACTAGTGTGTTATTGTTCTCGGTATCGATACGATTCACTTTATAGCGCAGTATTATTTGATTAATTCCGGTAGGGATTAATATTTTCTAATTTAGTATTTGTATTTCATTTGGCGGCACAATTTTAGTAAAACAATCCGATCACACTTTTTATTCAATCTTTGTCGTGCCTGACAGTATATTATAAAAAATATATCAAAACTTCGTAAAGTCGTACTTTTACCAATGATACATATTCAATGAACAATGGAGAAGAATGCTCAAACGGCAATTCCAAACTCGCACACATCTTAGATAAAATGTTGTTGCTGACATTACCCTTTCTGTAATTAAAACATCTTTACATATCTCACTCAAATGCAAATAAAATGCTAGCATACGAAATCCATAACCAACTTTAGATACCCTAACAAAGTTGAGCAGTAGACTGTCTGACTATAGTTTTACCGGAGGGAAGCATGGTTTTTTCCCTTATTGGCAATACCGAAATATTCTGACAAATAATCAAGAAAATGGACAATCCAAGACAAATCTTAGATGTCCCGATATAATGTGGAATGTAATAGAATATGGTATGTTGTTGATGTGATAGCTTATAGTAAAACGTGGTTTGGGGATGATGTGGTAGCGCGCAGTACAAAGTCGAAGCCAAACACACTCTAAAATAGTGACAAAGAACCTAGAAAGCAACACATACATAGCAGTTCATACATTTGGGGTTTAGGCCGACATTTTCTTGCCATTTGTGGCCATAATGGGCGAGTGAATGCACGCATGTGCATACACATCGCGGTTTTCCTTTAATCTTACTAATGTTGACATCATTGTTTACGTCTGAAATCTTGGATTTTCATAGTTTTTTAAAGTGTCATCAATACGAGATATGTACATTACATGATAAAATAACAAGTGTATTGCCTCTCACAGTATCAGTTATAGGAGACTGTAGCCATTCCAACGAACGTATGATAAACATACAACTTATATTATTATAAAAATATATATTTACACTAAAAGAATTATAAAATATCTCAATCTATACGGTAATATTTTATGTAATCTCTACTAAATGGAGACGTTGAAAACCAGACATTTGGAATGTTATTTTTCTTGTAATCCTGATTATTATGATGGATGATAAACTTAATAAACTGTTTTCTTCTTAGTGAGATACGCTGCATTTGAAAATAAGTAATCAAATTAAGTAAAAACTGGGCGAGTCAGCAGCATCATTTATTTGAAAACGGATAATGCATTTGCAAAAATAATAGTTTATTTGTCTCCACATAATCTTTCTGTAGGGATTCACTGGTTTACCTGCAGTATTCATTTTAAATGTTCTGACAGTCTCTAAGACTCGACAGGAGAGCCAACATATGAAACAAATTAACATGTTTCTGCCAAGAACTGTCTGTATGGAAATTTATTATTTTACTTATCATAACTCAAAAAGTCTTTCAGGTTTTGAATTGGAACTTTAACACAGATATAACATATCGTTGTGGCATGCAGTGCAACTTCATATTCAAATATATCTGATCGAAGAAAGTGCTGGTTATGCAGTGCGCAAGAGCCATGAATGTGATTGCAGTATATTTGAGTTTCTTTCCTTAATTCAACTATTTATATCAATCGGGACCTGGTTTGAATTGATAAAGGCCAGGTGATTTCATAGAGCGCAGTGCCCTGCCAGTCAGTGTTCTAGCCGCCTGCAGGAAATATTCACATCAGGAAAATACAACACGGGAAAGATTAAAGTGACACTCTCATTTAAAATCAATACACACACATGCATTACAAAACATATATTTTGAGTGCAAAACCTTTTACTTCTGACTTAATTAATCATTTATATGGAAATTATTAATTACTGACAATAATTTTGTAACTGTGTATTAAATACCTGAAAACGCAAACATGTTAGATAAATGATGAGTGTTAAAATATTTACTGTGATTTATTCTCGTCCCATAAGGTAGAAATACCGTGTTTTCTGCATAATTAAATTTCAAATTAAAAGCGGTTACCTTCATAAGAACCATTGTTTTCGATACTTATTCATCCTTTTTGGTATATTAAAAGTAGTAAACCTTATTTGGCAGTAAGAGTGCATCTTTAAATGAATTGACAATATCAACAGTTTGATAATTATAAGCCCATTAATCATTTCTACCTAAACAATGTGAACATCAGATAACATATTGAAAGCAGGGTAAATTTATTAAAGCATAATCGAAACATAATATGCTTATAAAGGAAATGCATGAGTTTTAAGGCGTAACAGATTGGTTGTCATCAGACGATAATTACTCTCTTGTCATTTGGACGGTTTTGGGAGATAATCGCATTATGGCGATCAGCAACCGAATATTATATGTCAAGATATAATTAATTACCTGAAGTTTTGTTTGTTGACTCAAGGCTTATTTTGCATTTTATCTGCAATGTTATTAACATAAGGCAGCTATTCTTATAACAGTGTGCATTATTTATTTTTCTTAATCATTGACACTTTACTAAACAGTAGCAAAATTTGTTTGAAAACAGAGATCGCGTTTGCTTACATGATACTTTATTTGTTTCCATAAACCGTTTTCTGAAGACATTCAATGTTTTACTTTCCGTTTTAATTTGTAATGTTCTTGCATTCTGCAAAACATGACAAAAAAACGAAACGAAAAAGATAAATAGATTAAATTGTTTCACCAACACAATTTTTTGTTCAATTTTCATATATATTCATTATTTAATGTTGTTGAGTTAAAATTAGAATACTAGGTTTAGATTCAACAGATATTTTTAAATATGGAGGAAAAGTTGAATCATAGCAAAGAATACATTTGCGTGATGGCACTGTCAAGAAATATATAACATTTAAGATCTGCAATGCGTTAACAGGTCTCGCTGATACGTTGGCATGGACACAGTTTCAATCACGTTAGCATGGACACAGTTCAATACAAATTGTACAGTTTGAGTGAAAAGCATTGTTATTTATAAAGTCGCAGTTCAATTAAATACCCCTTAAACGTCAAATCCTGGCTCTGCCCTTGCGCCCCTTTAACGTGAAAACCTGACACGTCTTTGTGCTCGCTCATCTAACGTCAAGCCCAGGTCCCGCGCTATTTGCGTATGTGTAACATCAAATTCTGGCCACTCCCTGGATACCCTCTGGCCCAACCCTTGCGCCCCTTAAATGTCAATTTCTGGCTCCGCGCTTGTTCCCGTATATCGGCAAATTCTAGCCCCGCCCTTGCCCGCCTCTAACGTCAAATGATGGCTCCGCCCTTGCGCCCCTTCAACGTCACTTTTTTGCTAAAAAAAGAACACTTTTGTTAAAGGTTGTGAACTTATATGAAAAATGATTTATATAGACGGCAATCTTTGGAAACTATGTACAGGCTATGCTTTACAAACCCGTCAGGCCTTACAGGCATTCCATTTAGCGCGGCGATCAGGTTTTAGAGATTTATTTAAAAGGGGGATATTGGTTCTGCCCACATAGTTATTCTCATAACTACAATTATAGCAAGAACCTCATTTAAGACGTCAGAAGGTAGCACCATATGTCTAAGATATATTAATCAATCACAATGGCAAAAATTTCATGTTTATTGTGGTGAACAAATCTAGAACATCTATCCACATGAATATAGCCTGCGATTTGTTCATGGTAATTTGGCGATTACTCTTCCAAAATCTTGTGCGACATTGAGACTTATTTGTTTTTGAGTGAAAACAAATAATTTTGGTCATGAAAATAAGCAATTACTGATTCAGCTGTCGCGCCAAGAGGCAGTGCCGACAAAGAGGGGGCGCTACCCGAAGTACGCAACGTTTTACATTCCCGATCCCCAATTATTGAAATGCATATGTTTTAAACGTGGTTAGGGGCTTTTGTAAATGTTCCGATATTGACATATTAATTTCAATGTTGACACTTAAATTGGAAAAGCTCATCTACATCCCCTTGTTGAAGCCATGAAATTTTTTGTTTTTTGGCTCCGATTAAACAATATATACTTTTAAAACAAGCCCACAACCTGTTGAAAAGCACGGCGATACATATAAGTCTTCATAGATTTACGGGCACCGTGATTAACAGACAGTAAACAATACACATTCGCAACCGTGATTAACAGACAGTAAACAATACACATACGCAACCGTGATTAACAGACAGTAAACAATACATATACGCAACCGTGATTAACAGACAGTAAACAATACACATACGCAACCGTGATTAACAGACAGTAAACAATACACATACGCAACCGTGATTAACCGACAGTAAACAATACACATACGCAACCGTGATTAACGGACAGTAAACAATACACATACGCAACCGTGATTAACGGACAGTAAACAATACACATACGCAACCGTGATTAACGGACAGTAAACAATACACATACGCAACCGTGATTAACAGACAGTAAACAATACACATACGCAACCGTGATTAACAGACAGTAAACAATACACATACGCAACCGTGATTAACGGACAGTAAACAATACACATACGCAACCGTGATTAACGGACAGTAAACAATACACTTACGCAACCGTGATTAACGGACAGTAAACAATACACATACGCAACCGTGATTAACGGACAGTAAACAATACATATACGCAACCGTGATTAACGGACAGTAAACAATACACATACGCAACCGTGATTAACAGACAGTAAACAATACACATACGCAACCGTGATTAACAGACAGTAAACAATACACATACGCAACCGTGATTAACGGACAGTAAACAATACACATACGCAACCGTGATTAACAGACAGTAAACAATACACATACGCAACCGTGATTAACGGACAGTAAACAATACGCATACGCAACCGTGATTAACGGACAGTAAACAATACACATACGCAACCGTGATTAACGGACAGTAAACAATACACATACGCAACCGTGATTAACGGACAGTAAACAATACACATACGCAACCGTGATTAACGGACAGTAAACAATACACATACGCAACCGTGATTAACAGACAGTAAACAATACACATACGCAACCGTGATTAACAGACAGTAAACAATACACATACGCAACCGTGATTAACAGACAGTAAACAATACACATACGCAACCGTGATTAACAGACAGTAAACAATACACATACGCAACCGTGATTAACAGACAGTAAACAATACACATACGCAACCAACAGACAACAAGCTAAATGAATATATATATACAACAAAATATAAATAATAAATATCCATATGAAGAGGTGTCAATTAATTTTCAAGTCTTCAAGTTTAGAGGATGACATATGGAGTTATAAATAGTTGAATACGTGGTACACTTAAACTCAAATTTGACATATCTGGTACGCAAACTGGCGAAAAAGTTGTTGCCCAGGATTTGGATAGAAGATGCGTTATAATATTTTAAGGGTGAAGCGAGGTAAATATACGCCCTGTTTTGAAGTGACAATCAACCTAGCTATGTTTATATGTCTTTTAAAGCAATCTAATCATTTTCTATTTGTACAAACGTTTCGAATGTTGATACGAAAATGGTTAAGAGAAATATCATTCAATATTAAATCAATACACGGTATGAAATTGTCAAATTAATTAAAAAAATTCTGTGCTCGATATGACATATAATCAACTGTTAAGGTATTTTATAGTCTCCTTATCTTCCATTTTGTTGCTAAAATTGGCACTACAACATATCATTTTTGATTATGAATGATAGCCCTTGGATCTGTCAATTGTTTATGGGATCTAGTTCAAGTTCTTTGAAATAGTTGCGATATTTAACCACAAACATAAACAATAACATATGCTGATTGTGAGATACATGATAGATTCATTCAAATAGCAAGTGGTTTTTATACTTAAATTATGCCGAATTGTGGAATACTTTTCAATAGGATATATATAATGGCAGGCTTAATATAATCTCAGTTTAGTTAATTATTTATCGAAATGGCATAAAAACGAATGCAACATATACTAAGAGTTTGTTGTCACAAAGTACAGCTTATGTTAATAATTAACCGTTGACTCTATTTACATTTACAAGTACACCGCTAACTTCTCATACAATCAATTCATTAAATTTTAGTTTCTCGAATTTATCTGTTTACTCATTGATGATATGATTTTAGATTTCAACAAAATAGAGCAATGATATCAGATACTGGTCACGTATAATCATCATGCAACAGCTCTCGCTTCTACTGTGATTTTTGATACTGGTCACTAATAGTACATCTCTTTACAACACTCGCTTCCACTGTGGTCTGATACTAGTCACGTATAATCATCATGCAACAGCTCTCGCTTCCACGGTGTTCATATACTTGTCATGTATAATACATCACCCTACATCAATCACTTTCACTGTGTTCTAATCCTGGTCACGTCACGTATAATACATCTTCTTACAACACTCGCTCCCTCTGTGTTCAGATACTGGTCACATATAC
Source organism: Mya arenaria (assembly GCF_026914265.1). Classification (NCBI taxonomy): domain Eukaryota; kingdom Metazoa; phylum Mollusca; class Bivalvia; order Myida; family Myidae; genus Mya; species Mya arenaria. The sequence continues at coordinate 24,632,387 of NC_069128.1, forward strand.
TACATCTCCCTATAAATCGCTCCCTCTGTGTTCTATTACTGGTCACATATACTACATCTCCCTATAACTCGCTTCAACTGTGTTCTATTACTGGTCACGTATAATACATCTCCATACAGCACTCTCTTCCACTGTGTTCTATTACTGGTCACGTAGAATACATCTCCCTTCAGCACTCGCTTCAACTGTGTTCTGTTACTGGTCACGTATAATACATCTCCCTACAGCACTCGCTTCTACTGTGTTCAGATACAGGTCACGTATAAAACAAATACTACTAATAATAAAAACTACAGAAACAAGCTCAGTAGCAAAAAGTTTAAACAATACATCCTGTTCCAGACATAGAACACAAAAACAAAACATCACAAACAAGATGAATCCCATAAATAGTGTGTGTTTGCTGCATGTAACAGACAAAATGTAGCATCTTTTAAAATAGAATTTCTGAAATACAGCAATAAACAATAGCAAGAATTTCATCTCTTAATCGTATTGAACACTTTTAAAATCGGAACTACAACACAAAGCAACTCAATCAATACTGCAAGAAAATATACAGGCGAGTGTTTAACTTCCGTTGAATGCGATAGACAAGAAATATTGAAGTGTGTTAGTAAACAAAGTCTCTAAAATTCGGGGGCATTTTAGCATGTGTTGTTTGTCCTCAGAATTTAGATACAAGTACGTCAAACACTTTTGATTGTTTTTATTCAAGCAAATATATATCGTTAATGACATAGTTATATGAACAACATTGATTTTGTCGCTTTGTTCTGCTTTAAACGAGCGGTCAACACCAACTATAAAATAATCAAAGATTTCTTTATCAAACAAAAGTTAAATACGTTCGCGTTGATTAAAACATTCATTGAATTAGTATATACGTAAAAGCCATTTAATTTTTTTTTTACTTCGGCTCGAAATCGCCATTCTATGCTATTTTTTATCAATATTTCTAACGATCTATTTCACAGTTTTATAAAAAATGTAGCATATCAATGAAGATTCTACACTATGCACACCATTCGACAATCGCCTAATTCAATCTTTATTTAAAATACGCTGGATAAATGACATATTAAACGACTATTTTGTTTAGAGACACATATTTTAGGAACACCATGGCATATATACATGCGCATACCTCATACACACGTGATTTGTTGAGACGGATGGAGCTGGTTTATTATGTATTGTTTGTTCGAATTACAGAATGATTTACTTCAAAACATTAATATATTTCCAATGTTATGGTTTTGGCTATAACTTTTAAATACTTATTCAAGGTGAGAGTAGTGCCCTAGCGATTTGTTTTGCACATACTGAGTATGTTAAGAAGTGGTTTATACTTGATCACTTAAAACCGCTTTGTAAATACACAAATACATCCAGATGGACTTAAACCCTAACACATGGAAGTGAAAAAAATGGAAGATTCATCATCCTTTTTATTTCACTGACTTTGTATATCATGACTGTCAAATAGTGAAAACGTTTAGAATAAGTATTGAAAATATCTTGAAAACGAATATCAGGTTTGGCAATACGTTTAGCGAGTGTAATTTGTAACTCTTTTATACAAAAAAAAAATAAAAAAAAATAAGTGAATTAAGTTGTATGTATCACCGATCGAATGCTGACATCTCAATATTCACTTAATCGTAGAATCACTGCAATATTAACTCATATCATAGAGAACCAAATATTGTTTTTTTTCTTGGAAATGGACTCCGTATGAAATGGAAATCGGCTTTCCGCCGAAGACGCAAGTATTGGTTCGCATCATTCCATCTCCAGTGGCGCTGGTTGGGCAGTTGGATGAAGGCACTGCGCCGAGAAGGACGAGCATTTAAGATTCCGTCGAAACAGTTATTGGTTATTTACTGAATTAATATAACCAAGCGATTTTCTTCTTATGGAAGATGCATTATTGTAATGGGTTTATGGGGACGGGACGGCTTATAGGATGTGTTTATGAAAAGAAGTATTCTAATAGATGTTATAAAAGCATCGATACAAAGAATTAAAAGTTTAAGTGAAAAATAACGTAATTTTAATTGAACGTCAATTGCTCGGCAAAAATGAATTAATGACGTATAAAGTGCCGTTGACTTTCCTACATCAGAAGGTGTCTGTTCTGCATTATTGAAACCTTTTAGGATATTGTTACTACTGTTCTGGGTGATAAACAATGTTATTAAAGAAAATATTATACGGGCTGATATTTTGACTTGTGGGCTGGATATAATAATTGTAATATATCAGTGTATCAGGATGTAGATAGTGTTATGTGAGTATTATTAATAAATATACTTCAAGTAAAGCCTTTAAAAACGTGCAATTTAAAGAAGGCATTTATCAATAATTTGCATTCAGATTTCACTAGCATATCTAAGGTAAGTATAAAATAATTACCTTTGATTTTTATTATCAATTGTAAACATTTATTCAGGGGTAATATCTGAAAGTATACATAAACACATTCAAAATAATTATTGAGAATTAACATGAAATATGTTAAAAATATTAATATAAATTTCAAAAAGCGATGGTAAAAATAGTAGCGTTGCAGCTTATGGTAAAACAATCACAACCACAATGATAAATTATTATCAAATCGTTGATTCGAAAAAGAAACACCAGGCTATTGCAATATACATAAATACACAACTTGATATACACCATTGGATACGAAACAACTACAGCAACATACCTTTACAGAGATATGTATTACTTTATAAATACAGTAAAAGTAATTTAGATACTGGTTAAACTTGATTCATGTAGATTGCAATGAATCAACGTTTATAATGTGCCTTTGTGTTTGGAATATGTGAATTCTTTTGTGCGAATCAACCAATAGAAAAATTTACATTTTTGTGAGGAAGATTAATGCTAGTTTTTCTACCGGTATAAGTACTTTAAACAGAACTTGAGAAACGTGATTTCATAAACTAGATTGCAGTGAAACAACGCTAATTATATGCCATTATGTGTTCACTGTGTGCATTTATTTGTGCGAAACAACCTATAGAAGAAAAACATTATTGTTCGGTGTATTTACAATAGCAAATCCAATTTACCGTAGATTTGGAGTTCTGCTTGATATGTTGAAGTTACTTCACCCTCCACCCTAGGTAATAAAGTTATAAGCACGCGCGTAATATACCGTTGGCTAGTGCTGTAACTGTTTGTACAATTTCGTTCTATAAGAAGCGTGCTTGTATTTAAATATCAACTCCTGAAATATAGCTTTTGGTGTTTACTTGATGAAATATATTGCGATCATACACTGAAACAGACAGTAAATACCTTGATTTTCATAAATACTTTTTGATGATTTTTATTAAAAATACATGACACATACTATTGTTATGATTGAAAATCAAATTGAGCACTGACTATAATCAACCGCCTCTAGCAGAAACGTGTTTCATATCATATATCCATTATTTTTTGAAATGTTGAGATCCATGTCTTATATTTTTTCATAAGAAAATAATCGAAAATATTTAACCTTTGTACGACATTCTCGGCATTCAGAACATGTTTTCACAATTTACGTTAACTATTATTTAAAAGAAATATCAGAATCAGAATGCAAAATGAATGTTTGACCAAATTACTCACGAGAAGATATGATTCCTAAGAATGTAATTGCATGTGGCTTTATTCAAATATACATTTTTGTGAATTGTCCTTATCCTGTATGCATGTGAAACCAGGAAAACTCGGAGAAAAAACATACAACATTAGAAGCAGGTATATTTGTCAAAATAGCTTTTAAAATCCACTATTATGTTTAACCGTCGCCGCCCTCATCCGGCTGGACAAAAATGTGATAGATACAATATCATACATTATTAATATAAGAACATGCACAATTAAAACAAGCATTCATAGTCAAACGTTGGTTACAAGATACTATGTTACAAATAAACCAGGACGACATTCATACAAAGTAAACGTGATTGTCTGTATCTGGATACTGCTAGTTGCAGTTTTTTACACCGCGAGGTTTGGCAAGCAATTGCGAGTCGTACTTTCCGAAAATTAATAATCTTTGTGGCGATGTCTGTTGAAAATCTAGCTTAAACAGTATTTGCGAAATAAACAATGGTTGTACAAGACATATAATGGCATTTAATTATTTTAAGGAGTAACGGTTAATCACTCTATCATATCAATCAAGTTTTCTAAGTAAATGTGAAACAAAAATATTAGAAAAATAAGGTTAAGGAATGTTAAAAAAGCTAGGCACTCAATATTTTAGATGGAAAGGCTAAGACCAGACGTTTGTTTTGATTTGTTTCTCGAACTTTGAAAAAAATGATGTGCGCAGGAGGAGAAAAACAAAAATCAACATTGATCAGGTTTTTGTTAATAAGTTATTTAATTTTCCAAGTTTCTGTTAACACATTGTATGAATATAAAATTAGGTTCATTCACAGACTGATTTCATATGAATATAACTTTGGTTATAACAAAAGATTTTGGAAACACATTTTGTCTTTAATAAGTTCACATTCTTGATATTTGATATGGCTAGAACAATGGTTATGGCAATAGTTTGTATCTTAATATAAATTCACAAACGTCATATTTAAAATATGACTAGCACTTTATTTATAACACTAGTTTGTACATTGTTTTGTTCCAAAAAACACCAATAAACAGTCAAACTTAAGTTGTTGTTTTAAAATTCATCGAATGCCTTAAATGCATAAACACGTTCTATTGAATAATGAATGTCAATTGCCGATGACATGTTTCTTTTGTAACGTTCTCATTAGTTTCATTTATCTCAATCCTTGTGATATGTGTATCAATGGTTCTAGAACACTGAATACCAAGTCAATCGTTTTATTTTATGATTGTGTTTATCGTCATATATCATGTTTGGTTTATGTTTTAAACCCATTTACCAGTCTGTAAGAAGACCAGCGTGGAACCCTTGTTTCACAAAATGTACATTAATCAAGGAAATGTGTGTTAGACAAAATTGTTTTTCAAAATTTGTTATAATGGGCAGGAAACACCTTCTTGATATACCTTGTGAATTTTTTAATAAGATTTTTGTTCAATTCACGTAAGTTCAAAGTGCACTTTAAGACACGAACAATCGAGATTATTAATTGTTGTTATTTTCTTGTAAATAATGTTGTGCGTTTTATTCCTGACAATAAACAGTGTAAATGTTGATCCTAAAAACGAGTATTGTTTACAGTTTCGTTCGAAACTTAAGTATTTAAATTGTTTCATAATTTGTCAGATGTTTGGCTTTCCACAAATGGGTGTATCAACCAGGATTTGTGTTAAGCTCTTTTGTATATTAATCTACATACTTAAAACACTTATTATAACTTGAGTATGTTTCGTCATCTTTGACTCATGTTCAAGTATAATGAGAAATAAGTGGTTATTTATGTGCATATGGGATTTCAAGTAGCTCAGAAGGTGAATAGAATAATAGTGAGAAAATGGACATACTTGCACTCTAAGAATGACTTCATATTCTCTACGTATTTTATAAACATATTTTGAGGATAATGAGTAATCCATTCACGTTGTCAATCATGGTAATGGAAGAGTTGAAAAAGTCTGAACACAAACATGAATTAACAAGAGGCATTGTGCTTTATATGAGGATGAGTTCTCTACATCTCAAACACGGAATATATCAACTTGTTTGATATTCTTCTTTTTTGTTAAAGATTGTGTGAATGGGCTACATTGTTATTGTTGGCATGGTCCGTTGAGGTCATTGGATATGTGTCAATGACTCGTGAAAAGGAAATATCGATGAAGCTGATATTCAATAAAAAAATGCTCTTTGTGTTTTACCAGAATCCAGAAGCATACTGCAATCATTTTTTTTCTTTGAACATAATTATTTTAACAACGTTATAAGCATTATTGACCGATGATGTTCAATCCAATAAAATATTCTCTACAAAGACTATATCCATGAAAATAATAGCTGTTTATTTTTAAATTATACGGTTGAATATCTTCAAATTATATGTAATTAAGTTTCCTCACAATGTGTTATGCACATGAACAAAAGTGTAAAATGTTGTAATGTATTTCAGGAATTTTCTCTGTGGTTGGCAACTATGAATACAACACGTTCAATCATTGTCGGCTCGAGCGACGAGGGTCTTTATTGGCTAAACAACGATACGAGCGAAATCGTTGACAAGCAAATGGGCATTGAAAATGGAACTCTCAACACCAATATTACAGATACCGGAAGGAATGAAGGGCTAGCCCAAGCAGAAATTGCTGTGTTAGGTGCAATTTTATGCATGGCCTTACTGGGTAACTTGATCGTTATCGTTGTTCTTATGTACAAGAAGAGGAAATTAAGTCGAATGCAAATGTTCATTATTCACCTAGCGGTTGCTGATATTTCTGTAGCCCTTTTTCAGGTATTGCCACAACTTGTGATGGATATTACATTTAAATTTGATGGAAACAATTTTCTTTGTAAGCTTGTAAAGTACATGCAAGTTGGAACAATGTATAGCTCCACCTACGTATTAATCATGACCGCATTAGACCGTTATCTGGCTATATGTCATCCGCTAAATTCGCAGATATGGACAAGAAAGAGAGTACATGTTATGGCTGCAATAGCATGGATCCTTTCTGCCATATTTACATTACCACAGTTATTTATCTTTTCGTACAAACAAAGATTTGATGGAGTTTACGACTGCATGGACAATTTTGATTTGCAAAAGCAATTTTGGACATTGCAAGCTTACGTTACATGGATATTCATATCAGTATATGCCGTTCCTTTTGTGATACTGACCATATGCTATACAAAGATTTGCCATGTAGTTTGGGTAAGCGTGAACGCAAAAGAGACACATAACGCAGTCCATCGCAAAACACAGTCCAGAAACGGGTCTTCGCGGTATCACACCGTGGAGACTGTAACAAACCCGAGAGCTCACTCAAAGAAAATGTCCAAGTCCAAAATCAAGACTGTAAAACTTACACTTACTGTTGTGATCTGCTTTATCGTATGTTGGGCGCCATTCTTCATTACACAGATGTGGTCAGCGTTTGATATGAACGCACCTTACTTCACAAGTGAGTATGGTATTGCCAATAAATGATTGATGTTTTGTACATGGATGTCTGTGTAACGGTACTTAATGTTTTTGTCCATTTTGCTAAATGGCTTAGAAAATTATCACCGACAAATATGCTTTTACTTAAAAGAAATTATTCTATACCACCGTTTACTTGCATACTGCATAGCAGTCCAGTTTTTCTATTTATACAATTAGGCTGTGTCAGTGTTATACCAATGTTGATTTCTTACAATGTTCAGCTATACCGGTGTATGTTAGAGTGGCGCTGTGCTAGGGACTTTATACATACTGCACATGTTCTTTTCTAAATACAACCCACATAGCAGGGAAATTTGTCAATATCGCTAAGGTATTCCACACTTCAAAAAAATTTGAAAAACTGTCCGGCTAAGTCTGTTTCCCGGTCGGTATCACCGGGCCTGTACGACCTTTTATGTTTACATTTCTTTGTCTCATTAGTTAAAGAGCGACGATAATACAATGTTTGTGTCATTTTGCGGATATTCATCGGTGTTTCTGATTTTATTTATTAAAAATTGTTAGAGTGTTTCGTATCTTATTTTTTTATGTTAAAATTGTTTTAAAATGTGTTCGTTTATAAAATCTGAAGAAAATATATGAGAACTTTTAAAAAAAAATCAGAAGGCAAATTTAAGTAAATTGGCTGCGGTCGGTAATGAAAAAAGAAATTATAACATATCAAAACAACTATGACATTAAACACCTGCACAAGACTGAAAATATCAGTAACGATTATACCGAGCCCACTGGTGTAATTTAAGCATAAACACAAGATGTACGTTAGGTTTTCTAACAATTGACTTTCTAGAAAACATTTTAACAATAAATGTTTCTTTCTAACAAGTTTACATATATTATTATCGTTTAAGCAGAACTGATTATATAAAGGGATGAACAGCACCCGAAGAATACCGACGATTTGATGATATTGTAATAGCTAGTGTTTAGTTTTTGGAACAACTATTACTTTTAGGTAATATCATTGCAAATTTAATGCTCCCGCCTAGTTTTAATAATTACACTAATATTTGGGTTATCTGGCACTGCCTTCCATGTAATTTGTCCCTTACATAGTTTTTGAATTTTATGTCATTAATGACATATCATAGCTATGTCAAAGCTATTGACAAGGTATAAGCTATGTACTTATAGTTTTTTTTATCGAACACTCATTATTTACAGGTCATAGCTTCTTGCCGCATTGACACCAATTCTTTTTTCACCAATTCATCGTGCCAGTATATTTTCTTCTTACAAAACTGTATTTAAACACCAAGTCTTGTGTGCCTCTTGCATAATCTAATTAGCATATCATGTCATGGATATCGCAACGCTACTGACTAGTATTTACTCGTTTTATTATTCCTTTTACCAAGCCTGCAGTATTGTATTTAAAGAACGTATCATGGCTATCGCAACGCTTCTTGCTACCCTCAACTCCTGTACCAATCCTTGGATTTACTTCGCAATCTCTATGTATATCTCTTACATTTGTAATCGCAAAGCTTCTGGCCAGTCAGAGCTCTTGTACTTGTATTTACTTTGCATTCTTCTTTTTACAGGTCATATAATGGCTATCGCAACGCTTCTGGCCAGTCTCAACTCTTGTACAAATCCTTGGATTTATCTCGCATTCTCCAACAAACTGTGCAATAGAAGAAAACCAACGTCCATGAAAACCTGGATGTCAACTGCAAACACATACATGTCTGAAACAGAGAGAGATCATTTGCGCATGCGGCAGTTAAATCCGGAAAATATGTCATTGTCGTTGTCCAGGTCATTCAATGACTGATACTTGACAAGAATAATAAAAATATTGATTTATAATAAGTTGACACCATGCTACACACATTCAACAAGCACAATACTGATTATATTCCATCAAATCAACATTTGTTTTATCATATGAATACTAATTGCTTAAAATTATACGTGTTATTTTCATGACCAGTTGCTACATGCTATTGGGAAAATTATTACATTTAGCTTGGCACATCAAGCTTACAATCCGATGCACAAAGGGAGTTGCAGTTGTTAAGATTCACATTTGTTGATGTTGATGTTGCTGTGATGTCGTAGTTTGTACACATTAAGTGATTTTTATTTAGAGCGTTTTGTGTTAAAGCGATCACTAAGCTTAACTTCAGATGACATATATGAACAAGCACATGAATGCTAGAAAAAAGTATTGTCTAGATCTACATTTGTTATTTTGGTATTCAGAGATGTTTACTTTTTTATTAGTAAGGATCTTTAATTAATCCTAAATGGAAAAAGGAACAACCACCATGAGCTGTATTTATTATCTATATATGTATACATATTGAATCAAACTTTATACGTATTTTTTTTTATTTTCAAGAGTAACGCTAGGGACAAACATGTATTTTACGCTCATGTGAACATGTAATCGGTATATATAAATATCTCTACAAGAATTACAATTTACAGAACAATTGTGTTACAACACATGCTCTATAGCTTCCACGGTAACACATTACAAGAGACAATATCATTCTGAATATAAAAAAGATTATGTAATATTTTAATAAAGAACACACAAGTTCAGCATGAATATCCAATAAAAATTCTTGCGATTTTTTTTGTTTGATTACGGAAAGAAACATCTTTTAAAGGTATATGATTAATGCTTTATCTTGTGTTTACAAAACAGTGTATATAAATCCTAATTCAAGCAAAAAATCAGCCTTAATAATAATGAAACGATTTCGCACTCGTCGCTTTTGACGTAAACACATTAACATCCTCCATACGGTGAATAACGCTACAACATTTAACGCTCATTCAAATGCCGAACTTAGCAAATGTATTTTTTTGTCATAAAATTAAGAACAACATTTATTTAGGCGATTTTCAGAGATTTTTCCATGGCAAAAACATTTATGTTACATAAGTAGTGCGTGATTAATTCACTGATCATTGCATTTGAAGATTAAAAATTTGTTGTTATTGATTTGTTAAATGCTACTCTCTATGTTAAGTAGTCCATTCATTTATTGAGCTTTGTTCTATGAACACATGTACTTACAGAAACATAACACATGTTGTTATAAGAGGATGTCCATTTTTCTTCAGCTAAACAAGAGCGAGATCAATAGCCATATTTGTTCACGAAGAATGAACATTGCCTGATATTGTTTGTACAGGCGGTGGTCGTATTTGCTGTATGATGTCTTCCTTCTGGAATAATTTTACAATGATTGACATATGGACTAGAAAGTGTGTTTCCTTTTCAATATGTTGCTAATTTCTTAAATGTCAGTTGCTTTAACAGAGCGGTGATTTTCACAGAAATTAGAATATTTTTTTCTAAATATAAGTAACACATTTCATATGTTCGTGTGGCTAAAGTAATTCATCGACTAAACGTTTGTTTATTTTATAGATAAGTATAAAATTATTATTGAAGAACTTATATGTTATGTTAGAATTATGCCTGACACAAAACGATCGCTTATATGCCCCTCTTGAAAATCTGGTTTAGTCGCCTGGAGATGATCATTATTTCTTCTTTGAAGTTGGAACGTCAGAATGACTGATATACTTCAAAACTTGTATAATGTATTCAAGATAACGGCATTTAACATGACATTCAAATACTTGTTCACGTTTAGAGTAGTGTCCTGGCGATGTGTTTACTCAAACTGAAGTTGTAAGGGGGTTGTTAACTGAAATCCACATACAATCGTTATATGACTGATTATGACTCCAGGATGCATTGATCTTCCTGAAACTTTAAAGAATGCAATCATTTGGACGAATTACCAACCTATTTCCCCGAATGCCTTTGTAATCATTAAATGTGTATCAATATGATATAAATAATTTTGGATTTCATTGTGTTCAAATTGCCTCGAAATCCGGCAGTGCATGATGGATTTTTGTACACGCCAGTGAATTTCCTTTCTTTGTATTCAAAGTTTAAAAGATGTAAGTGGAATAAGCTTTATTAACCGCTAGTCAATGTTAGCAAGTGAAATAGTCCTGTTTAATAATTTGTAGAAACATTATTGCACATCGTCCCTTATATTCAATACTGTTTTGCTCTGAAGTTGGCCAAGTATCGAATGGAAATCGCTGGAAATCAATTTTGCTCTGAGGACGTAACTTTTAATTTTGTTTGTATTATTCCACGTCTGGAAGTAAAAGTCAGGCAGTTTGATTGAAGACAATAAGCGTGAAAGCCCTTTATTATCATCCACCGAAGCAAATTAAAGTATTTAGTTGAGTACAGATAAGTTTCTCCTCATTGAAGATATATCATTGTGAGGGCTTTTGTCGAGAGGAGACGGCTAATATAACATGTTAATGACAATAAGTGTGCTGATGGATCTGATAAATACATCCATACAGAGAATCAGACCGCTTTAGTAGAGCTTAGGTGAAAGTAATAGTGCTAGAAAAAGATATTATAAAATCCTAATTGAACATCAATTGCTTGGCAAATAATGAATTATTGACTTATTAAGTGCTGCTGTTGTCACTGTGACATCACACAATTTTGTTCCTGCATCATATGAATCAAATATGATATTGAAGCCACTTTTTGTTGGCCTAACAAAGTGTATTGAATTAAAACATGTGTGCTAAAATTGTGACGTTGCCGTCAAGATATAATACTTGTGCGATATGATATTTGATAATGAGGCCGTTTCAGTCAAGAACCGTTTGATTTATTTATGATTATGTATTAACATTTATAACCAATTATACTCCACGTATCATCCTAAAAGTGCATGCAAAATAAAGGAAGAGTCACAATCAGTTAGCGTGGATGAATCAACGTTGCATATTAAAACAGAAAAGGTCTAGTAATATAAGTATATTTGATTTTGAAATTTTGTTGTAAATTATTATGGTTCAATGATTGTTGTATGCATACATAAATACATTAAAAACATTTAAAGAATGAAGTATTTACTTATTATATCGGTGTTTAATAAGCCTATCATGATGATCACAGATTCTTATAATAAGCGTCTGATTTTCATTAAACAATTCGTACAGCACAAACACCCCAGCAATGAACCTATACATGGCTGCCTATACTACAGGAGATCCCTTACAACAAAGTAATTTATACAATAAGAACTGCAAATGTTGTCTAAAAATCATATCTCAGAAATATTTTCGGAATCCCGAATGTCGGAGAAGGTCAATCTTCAAACAAAACCAAGTCATGTATTACATGCGGGTGACGGTCTCTACTCGCCTGGCAAAATATTGTATGTCTGGAATCAACCATTGTCTTATTTCCCTTAGTATGTGCGTCCTTCCACCCTTTAAACCGTTTTGTGAATCATTGTTTGTTGAATTATGTTGAGCCTTGTTTAAACGATACAACGGCAAGCACAATAATAACTACAACGTCAATTATTATCAGTGAAATGCTTATGGTCTTCACATGCACTCTAATAAACCAGAAAGACATTCATACAAAAATATGCATTATGGTCCTTTTCCCGGATACCGCTAGATGCAGCATTTTACAATGCGACGTTCTGCAGAAGAGTTTGGCCAAGCAGCTGCACCTCGTACTATTTAAGAACATATAGTCCGTCTTTAGTGTTAGTGTTAACTCTTACAAACTGTAACCGGAAAATAATTATTGGAGATGCATTGGGCGAGGACGAGGACATTGGATACGATAAGGCACAACATGGTCCTAGAATGCTTTGAGTTACAGTTAAGCGCTCTATCAGAGAAATCGAATATATCAATTTTAATGCGAAGAAAAGAACAAAGGGAAGGTCTATGAACTTTTACTTACTAAAAAGACTATTAAGGTTTATGGCCTTTTCAAGAATGATTTTAAGGAAATGTAAATATTCAACTGCCAAACAAGAGTTAGAATGCTATAAAAAGAAACAAAGCACAATATAAAAGGAATATAGCAGTCTGGGTTTGATTTAAAACTTCAAACTATTTATAAGTGCGTATAGTTGATCATACTGTAGCAATATCTGGGTTCAGAAAAGAAGCATTTTCAAAAAACAGTGACGACATACTGAATGATCCTAAATGACCAATAAATAAATAAACTTCACAAGGAACGAGACACAGGTCATCTGCCAGCACCTTGTTCATATATGGCAGTTTCCAACAGTCTACATCATATAGTTGTATACATGATGGTGACATACATCCCTATACACAAACTTTAACTCTAACATTTATATCGTTATCCTTGACAGTCACACCTATCGCTAAATTTGTCTTTAAATGTATAATGAAAGCAGTTCAAAAAGCATACGTCCAAAAAACAACACCTTCAGAAACGATACGATATTCATGCTTAAAATGTGTTCATTTCAATGTTTTGCCTCCACCACCCCACAAATGTTATTGACAGACTTTGCCATACTTTATTTTGAGTTCACGTTTAGTCCTGCTGTCTTTTCTATTAGGCGTTTGTGCGAAGTTAACATAATTCCTATTCTCGATATAAAAAATATATATCTTATTTTTGGCAATAATTATAATTTTGTTCTAGAAGATTATCTGCATACATTTTAGTATTGTATGCATATCACAGTGATTGGTGAAAACAAATCCGCTGTAGCCATTGCAAAAGGGTATTGATAATCTTACTCAATGAAAACCGGACAACTGATTAAAGTCGTTGAATGTATTGTGAACTTCGGAAGAAAAACATCTGTAACTATGCGTTCATCATCAAATTGTTTATTCCGGCGATATCTAGCATAACCATAAACGTTGGTATTGCTTTTTGTGTTATAACATTGACACTATTCTTAATAAAGTTATTTGGCGAAAAAACAACAAATATGTACCAAATGCAACTCCACTTCAAATGCTATATTAGGCGAACAATCCGTATTTTTGATTGCAAAGCCTACGCTAGAATATCCGCATATAATAGGAGTTGCGCTATATATACTGATATGTTTATTCAATCAAGAGCAAATTGTTATAATCTATTTGCGGATATACCTACATTTGTAGACAATGAACTGTAACAGGCAAATCTAGTTGTACATTGTATGCCATTCTAATGGTTCAAGTACAGAAATTAAGAAATGAAACTGTGATTCAGATACAACGTCCAGACGTAAAATAGTTTGCTAAATGTTTACACGAATAAATAAAAGGGCAAGAACTGGAAATAATCTTAAACGTGCTACTGTGTAAACAAATTATATATAGGAGTGCAGACATTTGCTATACGAGTTTTAGTTTTCAATATGAGTTTTACTTTTTTATAGGAGATCTTAGTATGATTATAAATTGATTAACTAAAGACTATTCATTCGGTTTTAACAAAGTTGATTTTAGTAAAAGCCTTTTCTGTTTCGATGTCGGCTTTCCTTTGAACAGTGTACAATTATATCCAAACTATTGTCATTATCTGTTCTATTTTGAAATTTGAAATTTATATTTTCGTTTCTGAACATACCATCGGGAAAACTCACTGACACACGAAACAATTACAGTATAAAAACACATATAAATAAAAAATGATCCTGAAATGGCTATTGATAATGTTTAGGTCCCTTGTGGTGACGAACAAAGAATAACTATATACATAAACCATGAACCTTAATTGGATATTGACATTGGTTAGGTCGCCTGTTAATAATCAGTTCGCGGACTTCATCTGATGTTGTTTTATTCAGTACCTGATACACCTGGATATTTCAAGATCAGCTTTGAAACATTGTATTTACGATTAGATCATTACAGAAAACGATAGTTTTAGTTGCGATTTCGATGCAAAATACGACAAAATCGATATCGGCCAAACAAACCATACCTTAAACCACCCCTCTGTATCAAGAATACAACGACCAAATTCAATGTACCCATTTATTCAAATTCGTATATGTAACATAATGGCATTTATGTGAAAAATATACTTTTTACACTAATTAATTCGTTTACGTATCAGCACGTGTTAGGAGTTACATGACGGGTATTCTTGCAATGCATTGGCAATAAAAAACAGCGATTGTAGCAATGATCAAAATGTATTCGATTCGATACATATAATGCATAACCAGAGGGCTTTTAAGTGGTTCTTAGGACTCATAGGGTTATTTTGCTACTCTTGATTGGCAATTCTGTTCGTAAACATTTTTTATCTAACTTTTGTATTCCAGTGAATATGGTTTATTTTTTTATTTACTATATTTTGACATACAGGTAAGATTTTCCTCGGCGCGATATATATCTGAGGTTAAGCTATTTGAAAGAAACTTACTCAGTTTTTTCGGCAATATTCTTATTAATGTTGACGTTTAATGCAGAACTCTACTCGAGTTCTCTTTTCAGATACGGATCATGCTTTATTTATCACCCTACTCGCTTAAAATTTTCAGAGTTTGAACATATGTCATACATCGCCCGACTCACTGCAAGTTATTATAGACTGGTTATCTTTTATGCATCTTCCTAATCGGGACATTTCATGTTACATACATCTCCCCACTCCTTTCAAATGTTCAAAGCCATATCGTTTATAAATCTTCATACTGGCTCCCAGTGATCAAAGTCTGGTTTTGTTGAAATCATCTTCCTACTCAATAAAGTCTCTTAATATGTTATGTTAAAAGCATCTCCATACTAGCATCACGTTTTAAGAGACAAGTCATGTTTAATACGTTAAATATCAAGTCATGTTTAAAACATTGAGTACCGTACTCGGTTCCAGTTTAACGTGACTAATAATGTTTCATGCATCAGTCTACCCGCAGCCGGTTGTAGTGAGAAGTGTTCCTACGCATAACGTTTAAGGAAACGGCATTGACGCTGAAGACACATTTATTAGTTCGCATTTGTTCATATCTATTGGTACTGCTAGTGCGGTTTTGGTGAAGGCACTATTTGAATTTAAGGCAAGCATTTAAGCATCCGCAGAAGCAATTAAAAATTGTTTGCCGAATTAAGAAAATCAATAACAATTTTCTACTAATTGAAGATATCTTATTGTGATGGTTTTGTCAAAACGAGACGTTTAATATGACGTTTTAATGGCATGAAGCGTTAAATGGATGTTATAAATGCATAAGTGATATATCATGTGACCGGTTTCAGAATGCTAAAGTGAAAGTAATAGTGCTTGAAAAAATCTGAAATCTAAAATAAACCTCAAAACTGGAAATAATGATTTATTGGCGTATAGGTGCTGCCAATGTCCTCTCAACATCGAAAGGCGTCGGTTCTGCATCTTAGAAATGGTTTAAAATGTTGTAACAAACTCCTCTGTGGATAAATGTATAAACTAATTAAAACACACGTATTAAAATTTTGACATCACCGACAAGAAATTATACTTGTGCGATATAAAGTTTGGAATTGAAGCAGTGTGCACGAAGATCAGTTAGATTTAAATGTGATAAGTATTAATCCTAATCAATTTTAATTATTATTTGGAAGTCATTCAAGTACCTGCAATTTAAAAGAAGCTTGGGCATGTGTCGCAATATTTGTGTGTGTTGCAAATACGAAATTACAAATACCTTAGTAACATAATTACAATAAAAGAAATAACGATTTATAATATGATTGGAGGTGAAAAAGTGTTCGTGGATTAAATTAGTTTGCATCAAATGGTAGAACAATTCAAATCTTGTAAATGACAAATGTTTGATTGATTCGATATAAGCCAACAGCCAATTGCAATATACATAAGTATACAACATTGGATATGCAAAAGCACATAACAAATGTATTTGCAATTAATATCCCTTGAATTGAGAGGGAACATGAACGTTTTATTTGCTAATAATCAATAATTACAGTAAACATATAGGTTGTAAATCTGTACACTTTTTGTTCGAATCAACCAATCGAAAGATATAAATGTACTTGATTACCAGACGCAAATGAAAAACAAACAAATCACCGCAAACTTGCAGTTAAATAACAAGGTAGTTACTGTTTTACTATATTTCTCTCAATGTATGGTTTTGTTACAATGACAATTATGTTTGTGTTACCGATATGGAACATGTGGGTCTGATCAGTTTAAGTATATTATGTTTGACAGATAATATGGGTGAGAAAATGTTAATCGCGTTATAAGGCACTTGCCGTCTTGAGACTACAGACGTTAATTGTATAATTAAATGAGGCGAATGTTTCTAAACAAAAATAACGAAACAATAACGATACGAAAATGACTTAAAACAAAGTCGGTAACCTTTACATTTGCCTGATTTAAAGACAATTTATTTTTAGTAATGAAATGTATTTTGACATGTAGCACTCTGCCTTTTGTGTGTACTTGGATAGCCTGAGCGATTGTGTATTTGAGACGCTGGATATTTTAAGCAAAAAGTTCAATAGCAGCCAAATGTGAAATTAAATTACATAATATAAAAACACAGTTGTGAGAAATCCTTTTCAACGTGTTAAATAATGGATCTACAACATCAACCTTTAGGTTAACCAAATATATTTTAAAATCTCCTTTGAATGCGATGGACAGGAAACATCATGTGGTGTTTGTAAAAAGTATCTGTAAAATGAGCCCGGGAAAGGACACGTTTTTATTGATGTAGACCATGCAAATAATTTATTTCATGTATAGGACTTGAATCCAAGGAAAGTACTTTCTCTCACATAAGATAAATAGATCCGTTAATTTAACCATGCTAGAAATTCTTACTTGCCCACGGGCGAAGATAAAATGCCCGTATGTAATTTCTTTTAATGGTCACTACATTGTAATTACCTCCCTTGTTGAAGACTGTCGTCTGTAGCGTCTACTTGAAGCGCATCATGGAAACCTTGTCTTGTGGCAATATTTAGAACGCTAGTTAATTATATCTCGCTTCAAATGTCACCAGAAAACAGTTTTCACGCACCTTTCAAGAAATAATGCTTCACTCTTTTTAGATCTATTTAACGACCGATCAGACAATTTACATACTCTCAATCACTGCGCGAATATCCATGACAACCACGAATTATCGCATATTCATACGCAATTTTTTTCACTAAGAACAAAAGAGTTCCAACAAAAAAATACATTTTTACTTAATTTTGTTTAACTGAGGTGGGAGAAAAAGCTACCATAGCCGCTCGTGTAAGAAAGGTTCATCCCGACCCTCGCGCAGGGTGTTTTGCGGAAACTCGGTAAACCTCATTTCCGCAAAACACCCTACGCTCGGGTCGGGATGAACCTCAATCTTACACTCTCGGCCATGGAAGATACTTTTATTCTCACCGATTGGGATAAAGCCAAACCATTTTGATCAATCATTTTGTGAATAATATCACAAAGATACGACGTTTGTTAACGCTTTGAAAATAATCTTAGTTTGAGTCATTCTATAGAATGTGAGTGGAATTGAGATAGAGAACGAAATTGAGATTTGATAAAAAATATTTTTGTGATATTTAGAACAAGTCTTGTTGTATTGGTCAAAGTTTGCAAAACGCAGTGTTAGCCGAAATTTAAGCATTAGCCAAAGCATTGCAAGCAGATAATTAAACACTTTTCTCCTAATTGAAAACATCTTATTGTGATGGGTTTTGTCCAGGCTAATATGAAGTATTAATAACAAAAAGTGTTTGAATGGATGCTATAAATGCACCAGACAAGAGAATCTCTACGACTTTTAGACAGCTTAAGTGAAACTTATAGTGCTAAAAAAAGATATTCTGAAATCTTCATTAAACGTCAATTGCTCGGCAAATGATAAATGATTGATGTGTAAAGTGCTACCACTGTCACTTCTACATCAAAAGGCGTCTAGTCTTTACAAATAGACAATTTAAGAGATTTTGTCACTATTCTTTCTTGGGAAAAAGTGTAACTAATGAAAACATTTGTGTCGTAATTCTGACGTTGTCGGCAAGAAATAATGATAGAATTTGCGACATAATTATTGGTACTGAAGAGATTGAGCTAAAAAGTACTATGTATAAATTTATTAGTTTTAGTTTTTTGGGGTGAATTTTCAGTTTGTAGAATACTGTCTTTATGGCTTGCATAAAACGGAATTAAGCGCTTTATCGCATTTATGACCTTTTCTGCATGTTAAACTATGCGCGCAACTGTATTATTTTTTAGACTCAAAATACAGTAAAACCCCTCATCAACCCGCTTTCATTTTAATAACAATATGCACATTTCAAAAATCAGCTTTAATGATCTGGAATGCCAAGAATGTGTGTTTAGTTAACCTTAGCACACGGAGAGAGCTGGTAAAAATGCACAATCAATCTCTCAAACCATAGCTGCGCATTTGCTTTTTCTTGTCAAAACAGGGACGCCTTATCATTATGAGGCCTGCTGGTTAATAATTACCTGTAATCGTTCACGTTTCCGTATATGATTTAAATGAATAATATTGCAGGGTTTAAATTCCCAGAATAAAATATGTGTATTCTGGTTATTATATTGCAAAGATAAGAAATCTCGAATTCAGTCGACTTTTTATACAGAAAGAAAATCATACATTTATATTTTAATACTCTATTGATAAATCGTATAGCTAGCGGAGAGCACACACTTGTAACGATTTAAGTGTCATACATGTCGGCCAACTATTAACTTAAACAATTTTATATTCGTATAAAAAATCAATAAATAAAATAATAAATTTAGAGAATGAACAAACCATAAATCAGCTATTTTAATGTAGGTTGATCCAATTACTGTTATTCAAATATATCAATTACAAAACTGTGGACGAGGCACGGGGCTACCTTCTAACATTTCATTAAAGTATGGACAACCTACGTGACTACTGTGTACTCTACAAAAAATTGTGGTTTACAAACATATCCACTTTGTACACTATGACAAATCTTTGAACGATTTATGGGGCACTTTGTACTCTATAACAATACTGCAGACTTGTCATTCTATTCTCATACTTTAAAAAGCATAGAGTCACAAACAGATGTTTGAATAGTTTTGCCGAATATTTCGGCACCATTTAAAGATTTTGTGCATTTCATGTATTAAAATATTGATGTTTTGTGTATGTGTTCAATAAAATTTGAAAAGGAAAAAAAAATACTGCAGACTATGTATTTGGCCATTGTATACTAAACATTGTAGACGAGGTAAGGGGTCACTTTGTTCTCTATAACATTATTGTAGACGAGGTACGGGGTCAATATATACTCAATAACAAAATAGAATACGAGGTACGGGGCCACTGTATACTTTATAACAATACTCCGGACGACGTATAGGGCCACTGTGTACACTACAAAAAAATGTAGACAAGGTACGGGGTCACTTTGTACTCTATAACGAATTTGAAGACGAGGTACGGGGTCACTTTGTCCTCTATAACATTACTGTATACGACGTGGCCAATGTGTACTCTATAACAAATTGTGGACGAGGTACATAGCCACTGTGTGGACATAACTAGGATCGTCAGCGAGATTTAACTTTTTTTTTCAAAATGTGATCTGAGCAGCTGAGAAATAATTGATTTATTTTTTGATTGCATTTATTGCCATACATCGTATTTGGTTTATGTTCTAAACTCATGTCGATGTCTTAAAGATAACCAGGCGTGTTGTCCTAAACAAAAAAAATAATTATTTAATGCATTTGTCGAATGAGGGGATGTCAATAGATGTCAATCTCAAACAGTGATTACAGGAAGCTCTTTAGTATGCATATTTACTTGTCACATATATACGATAATAACTCTATACTTCTATAAAATTTTCTTCAACGAACACTCCCTGAATTTCCCTATTATGTATAATGATGGCATTTATGTGACTTGATTCTACATGCATGACAGTACAAAGAACCCAAAACGTGATTTCATCTGTACCATTAGGAGAAAAGTGGCTCAAAATTACTTCGTATCATATGCGAAGTTAATGCAGATATATTTATTGTATACGTTACTCTATTTGCATTTATAAGGTTTAAAGATAATGGAATAAACAGGAATGGAAAAATCTCAATTTGAGGATATTTAAAAGCTGGTATTGCGAACAATGTGGAATGTTATGATTAGTAATCATTTGAATATTAATTAAGTTGAAACTCATATTAATGTATATTTTGTTCATATCATGTATTATTTTTGTTTTGCACTGTTTTTGTATAGTTGAGATCGAGGGACTCCATGAATATAAAATGTGCCTTTTATCTGTGTGTTTTTATGAGCTGACATGTATGATGTTAGTAGCACCTAGCAAAAACTATTATGTTAAATAAATTTGTTAGGACATCGGTAGCAGTACATGCTGTACATACCATGTTTCTTTCACATAATTGTAAAGCTATATTGCTTTTTAATGTCTTACGAATGATACTCACCTACAGTGATATATAAAAAACACTCGTTGACCTTTAAATCGACATATATCATCCTATTAATTACCGTTCCTGGACAACACCAAGAGTACATACATATCATTGCTTCAAATCCTTGTTGGCTTATTTTCTCTACCAAAAGTGTTTATTTTCTCGTACACACAAACACTTGACGAAATTTATGACTGATTGGCTAATTATTTTGCAAAAGGAATGCTGTACATTGCAAGCTTCCGTTAATTATGTTGTTCTACTTGTGATGCCGATCATATGCTATACCCATTTTATCACATAAAGTTTGTCAGTGAGATTGCAAAATAAAAACATTCCACAGTGAAGCGCAAACATCATTTATAAGTAATGCTTCACCATATCACACTGAGGACATTCTGACAAACCAATGATCACATTTATACAGAAAGGCCAAGTCTAAGATCAAGACTTCATCGCACGTATAGCCCCATGAAATATGTAGTGAGTTGTTTGTTGAGTTTTGTGTTGTTGCTCCATGTGTCTGGTTTGTGATAATTTGTTTGTGTGTTCTATGGCATTGGCTTTAAACCCGTTCCATAACACGGGTTTATATTTAATCGTTCGACTAATGGACTTGTTTCTGTAGTCATTCTTATACATATCGTTAGTGAGTAGTTTGCATTTTCAATAAGTTTATTGAGTAAATGGTTGACATTAAGTAAATGGTTGATAAGTACTCGTTAAAGTAATATTTGTTCAAGTTTTGCTTTGTTTATAAGCATTTTTTTTCTAAACCAACATGAACTAATTTTTCAACGGGTGGGATGGTAGTGTTTATTTATCATGTAAAGTATTCGACTCTATCAGTCTCATTTCAATGTTGTTCACATCTTAACGATTTGTCGATGAGAAAGGTTGATTGGTACATTCAGAACATTTTAACATACTGCACATTTTATTGTCTACATACATGTCCTACGGAAGGTAAATTTGTCAAAATATATTCCATGCAACAAAATTATATTTTCCGAGTGACGGTCTCAAATTACCTGTAAATTTTTATAAATTTTATGTAATAAAACATACGTCCACGATCAATAATGTCTGAAGCGAAAAACTCATTGTATTTTATTTATATTGCTCACGCTAAGGAATGACATCTGCCATAGTGTTGTTTCTGATAACAGATTTAATGACTAATTGGCATCAATTTTATCTTTGTTGAAACGAACATATCGAATTGGCTTTAACATTGTTGTTGTTACGACAATTGTTCTAGTTAAATCAGGAGCAAATTGATACCGCTCGCAACAATAGATTACCGATAATTTCATATGTCTTTTATTTTGGGTATTCGTTGTGAAATGTCTTGTATTGTTGTTTTTTATCACAAGTTTGATTATGCCCATACCAACTCCCTAACCAATAGACATAAAAAACAGGTCAATCTTTTTGGATGCATCGTTCAAATTGCATTTATCTTGAAAGACGTTACTCACTCACCAATCTGTCGCAAGCCTTGTTATGCAGGTGAAATTCATTCTATCACAACGTTTCGGATGAGTTTCATCTCTTACCCCAATCCCTTATCTCGCACTATTCTTTTTCGTTTGTCATATCATGGATTTGCAAAGCCTTTGGCTAGTCTGAATTTCTGCACCCATCTTTCGAATTATTTTATTTTCATGTAATATTTTGACTTTCGCAACACTTCTGGTCAGCCACAACTTTTCTATGACAAGGTCATTTAATCACTAATAATCGACTTAGTCTGCACTGTAAATTCGTCCATACGGGAGCAATGCATATTGAATAATAAAAAGTAGCATTGTATAAAATCAAATGAACAATTGTTTGTAACAAATAGTAACAAAATTGCTTAAAGTTATAAGATTTATGCAATGTCTGTACGCATCAATAGACAAAATGGTAACGTAGGTAAATTAATAGTGTTTTTGGTTGAAGATAATCGAAAGCAAACACACAATAACACACCCTGTGGATGCAAGTGATTCGTTTATATAAATCGATCATTGGCATAACCTGAGTTTGGGTCAAAGTGGTGGATCTTGCAACACATGCGAGTAACGTAAAAGGTGTTTCAGTTTGTTATTGACGAGGCTCAAGTTACAGTGCATTTTAATTCAGAAGGTACTATTATAATACACACAACGACTCAATTTTTGTTTTTTTACAAATATTTCCATATCACTTCAAGACTCGATGTTTGATGTTTTTATGTTATCGATTTTAAAATTATATGACAGGCGCAATAACATTTCTTTTATTGGTGGACACATACCAAGACGTAAGAAGCCCCTCATTAAGTTTATATGATTCACTGTTTCTTATTCCTTATCTTTCATTGTCTTCAAGAATATATTGGATGATATAAATACCTTTATTCTACGTTTGAACATTTAACTTAAAGATAACCCTAATTACAGTGATTTCAGATACATAAATAATGAAACACGTATTACAAAATGAAATCATAATTCGTAAACTGATATATCTCATTAAAAGTAACATATTTGACCACGGAATTTTATCATTGTGAATGAGTTCAATATAAGTAAGACTGTTATGATTCAGTTATAACTTCGAAATTAATTTGCATTCTGGATATAGAATTCACGTGTTTATGATATATCAATCGGTACTGACGTCTCTAATTAGTGTTTGTGTCTTTTAACATAAGATTATAGGTCTGCAAATGTTGACTGAGTTATTATATACTTCATAATGTTTTTCATGAGCTGTCCTATTTTATATGAAATTATTATTACATTAAAAGTTTTTATCTAAACATGACTTAATTATATTTTCGATCTGTTAAGTAGTGTGTCTATATTAGCGGTCGAAGTTGCTGTCATGTTTTCTTTTGTATACTCACCTATTTTAACAGAGGCGTCGCTCGCGTCAATGTCCCATTGGATGTGAATGATTGTATTTATTGACAGGTCATTAAATATGTTTTTTTACAGATACACCGAACAATTAGAGCTGTAACCAGGCATAAAACTCAAAGAGTAACGTTAAGTGGCTGTTGACAATGATCACGTCCCCTGTCGATAGCTTAAATCCATAGTCTTTCAGTCAGGTTGACATTTTCCGTGTTGATATTTATTATTTATTTAACGGTATTGATATTGCTGTTCTATACTTTGAATGTACTTCTAATTGTTCAGTTTTTTTAAATGTACAAAAAAGCTTATTCGTGATCTAGGAACTGTACATGTTGTTTTCTTCTTCCTTTCATGTGTATGCTTTAGCACGAACATGACAATAAACGATTGTCGACTGTATAAGACTCAGGCCAATGCTTCTATTACTGCCTTTGTAAGACTTAACTGGAAAATAGTATAAACGTAAGATATTAATATTTATATGAAAATTTACAGAAACAGGCTCAGAAGCCAACAATTTAAACATGAACCCCGTTTAATGGCGTTAATTTGACATCAATTATCGAGACCAAATTGTATTGAATTGATTTGGAAACAGATATTGAGTTACCCACTCTGTTTTTGTCCATGCGAAAAAGTGCTTCCTTACTTTTTCATGTAAAGTAAAGGTTTTTAGTTGAATAAGTTGTGTGTGCCGGTCGTAAAGCATTCAACAGAAATGTCACTCTATATTAAATCAATACAAGAATTACATAGCTATTTACTTATATTGAATAAAGCCTATTGTTAATCAACTATTACGTATTTGACGCGATACGGGGACACTCGCTGTATCAAAACCAGACAATTGACGACATGGATGCTTAAACTCGGCCAATATCGAACACCCGCCAAATATTAACCACACTCGGCCAATATGAGTTACCTCCATTTTGATTGGATACAAAACACGCCAAATACCGGTTTGAGAACTGGACCATTTCCATTGGCTGTCGAAACTCGC
The DNA here is from genome assembly GCF_026914265.1 of Mya arenaria. NCBI lineage: Eukaryota > Metazoa > Mollusca > Bivalvia > Myida > Myidae > Mya > Mya arenaria. The sequence continues at coordinate 24,657,695 of NC_069128.1, forward strand.
CTAATGAGAGAAATAGCAATTTTATTTCTGCGAATAAGTGATAAAGCGACGGCTAAGACAGCTGGTAATTTTGTGAAAGTAATTGTTAATGACAAGTATTTAGAACTAATCGAACTTGTTATAGGACTGTAAATAATTAAGATTAATGATGACGCTACATGTTGGAAGCGCACATTAGGAAAGTAATTCTAGACCGAGATAAATGTTCATCTTGAAATATTGTAAATGTATAAAATGCATAAATACTTTGCTTTCGTGTAGCAAATTGTTTCGCAGGTAAAGCAGCATAACTATCGGCACAATTTAACGAGCTAATAAACAACTATTTCCTTTATTACCGCAATGCTCAAGTGATAAATTGCAAAACAGCCGTTGAATATGCAAATTATGTTTGTTGGCAAAACTAATATTCCTCTGTCAAATAAATCTCGCTTCCTTTTTGCCGAGCGTAATATACTGACAGTCAATTAAGATAATTTGTGAGGCATAGGCTACATTTAGTTATTAGGAGAGCTGTCTGATCATTAAATATATAAGGCAAACGTCTGGTAATATATTGTGTTCATTTGATATTGTGGGGCCATTGGTTTCAGATCTGTTCAGAAAAGAGCATATACGGATATTATAGTTTTCAGATCCGTAGAGGGAACACCTCAGTTATTAGAAAATCATACGAAATTTACACAAATTAATTATATTATCTCAAACGATTATGAGTTTAGTTTAACAAGAATAATTAATAATAAAAGGTTTTCTTACATAATACTACAGGCTAGGTAAGCAAGTGAAATATGCACAAACAAAAAATCACGACATAATTGAGAAGGAAGCTTATAAAATTATACACTGCCTCGCTTCTGTCGATGATGATTTTATAAACATATGAAACAAAGACAAAATACTCAAAAACTCTATATTTACACATGAACTGCCTGTCGGCAATTGCGTTTATCAATCGATAAACGCAACATCTTCGGATATGTTCGGATCGCAATTAATTGCATAACAATATACATGATATTGATCTTGCTATTGTTTGTATTGTGTCAGCAGGTCCTGTAAAATATTAATCAACATTTTAGAAAGTGTTAAATTTTAAATTTTAAAAGAAATATTGCCATAAGTGTATGTATTTTACGTTTAAAAGTGATTTCAAGTGGTTGATATTTTCCGCGTTATTGTGACGTCATTTGAAAAAATGCTTCCGGTTACAGTCGGGTCGTTCTATTTACAGAATTCGTAGGAAAGGGTTACTGAAAGGATTTCTGAAATGGAATGAAGTATATTTTTAACAATCATTGAAAGAAATAATGAACTATTGGTGTAAATATAAGTAATGAATTGCGGGGTTGATGTCATTATAAGGGATATGAACTCAATTGGACTCCACAGACTTCGACCAGCCCAATTGCGTTCATACCCCGATAATGACATCAAGCCCGCAATTCATTCCTTAATTGAACTCTACAAACTCTATAAACAATTTGAGTGGACTGTCCTCTATTTTGTATAGATATAACAACTGTTCTTCTCTGTGGATATATATACTTGTAGGTTAAGTGTCTGGTTTATGTGTGCATGTTTACTAATAACAAGCTTCAAAGGAATCGATGGATTCCAATATATTTCCCCGAGTGTAGCCATTAAACAGACAGTGTATCATACATCGTCTAATAACTGACTCAATAATTATCTATTAAACAGCATGCAAATCATTTGTAAGCAGCTGGAATGCAAGTGACAAAGATTGTACTAAAAGACAATTGACTTGTATAAAAAACAAACGCAATGCAAAATAGAATAGAAACTATTATCACCGAAACGTTATAATAATGTATGAAGATACTGAAATGGATCAAACAGACGCAATGCCACTGCAAGAAAGATATGTTTCAGACTACGAAATGTGCTGACTCGTTTTCATAACAGTTGTAGAATACGTTGCACATCTTGCAAATATAACATTATATATCAAAGTTTGGAGCAAAAACAGAACAAACGTATTTCTTGAATTAAGTTATAAGATTCCAGTGCAATATTGGCAAGCTATACTAATTTTTTTTAAACACTCTCGTTGGCTTGGTGTTGCGAGAGAGTGTGGTCTTGTGTTTGACGGGAAACAAGAGAACCCGGATAAAATCCTCTTGTCCGACCTGGAGGTAACCAAACACAATATCATGCGCCGAGGCCGGGAAACGAGCCTGGGTCGACTTGTTGAAAAGTGAAGTGATTAAATCGTCCCAATGTTGAAATATGGGTCAGACGTCGGTAATGTTATTCCTGTCGAATAAATTGGTAAATAATTATGCGAACAGTTGTGTTATTATGATTTACCGCCGTAATTTTAAAAGTAGTATTTCAATTACGTTGATGAGTTACGCGTAACGTTGTTTGCCGAGTATGTATTAAGACCGATTAATTACGATCACTGTTGCTGGAAACAGTATGTAATCTAATAGTCGGATGTAATTTAAGTGTCATCTTCAATTTATATTTATAACTATTTTAATTATATGAATCAAAGAAGATAATTTAAATGGCTATTTTCAACAGTCAAGTCCCCTGTCAAAAGATCGCCTGAAGGTGCATTTTACACAGCGTAAATTCGCCCAGGTAGTCCAATACCCGATTTAAAAAACAGGTTTGTTTGCTTTGTTTTTGTCCTTTTTCAACAGAATTTCAGTTATATAAGGACATTGCTGAGCATCGCTGCAGTTAGGTGGTGTGTCATTGATAGTTTTGTTGCCATTCGTCACACACCTTCCGAAAGCAAAACATATTAATAATTAAATGTGACAATACTGACCTGCTTAAGCATCTCAAAAACATTTCTCTGCCATTCTCCAAGAAGTAAAGTTAGGAATAAATTAAAAACTGTACAAATGGCAGCATACCCAGGTTTCAGTCCCAGTTAAAAAGAAAGTCACAATTTGTCAGGCACCAGCCTATGTCAGAACTCCCAGTATTTAATATTTCCTTTCTGTACTAGTAGTATGTTTGCCCTGCTGCTATTTTATTTAAACTATTTTTTATGATTGCATCTGACAACATGACAAGCGAAAAGGGTCATGCCTTGTCCTGCAGTGGTGGTGGGGTATATTAAAATTAGACCGGCATTCAATCTTATGTGTGAGAAAACTTATACCATTATCCAGAGACATTTTGATCCATTGCATATACCTTACTCTGCAGAGCGAAAAGTCGGAGAATTTCCCGATAAATTGTTCGACAGGAATATCGTACAGCTGTTTTTCATACAAACAGGTCAATGGCCCCTTGTCGGATGTTGACATGTCAATCTCGGATACAGATCCCGGCTCGAACAAAAACATTATCTTTACATATTCGAAACTCATCTTGGGTGTTATAAGCTTAAACTCCCGACGTTCTGGAGTGTTTTTTTTGCAAGTCGCTCCAAAAAAACAGTAGGGTCGGCGATATTTTTCAGGTAGGGTCGGGTGACTCGAACCACACAATTTATTTTTTTAGGCCTTATTGTTTTAGACGTTATTAACGTTTATACATAACGAATATTCTGGTGTTGCATTTGCAATAAAAAAACGTTCGTTTTATTGCCCTATGTTGTGAAATATGTATTCGGTTTAAAGGGGCCATTTGCTGTCAATGAGCAGCCTAAAATAAACCAGGCGAGGACGCAAATATATGCAATAGGGATTTCCTCGAAACAATTCATACACGGAAAATGGAAATTTACTTGTTAGTTAGTGGTATACACGGGTAGTAGACTATTTGGATTACCTATGAGGCCAGATTATCGATTCTGAATGAGGGAGGGTGTTACACAATCGACATCCCCACTTCAAATGTATAGTGTTACACTTGATGCTACTGTTCTTAAACATGTTCGCTCTTATAATTATTTTTAAGGGAATACAAATTAATCATGTTATGTTTTGCATAGAAGAAAAAGCTGTTCCGCGATAAATATTATTGTATAAATTGTGATATTTAACCTAGCTTCAGCTACATGAACAAAAAAGACTTGACTCATTTTCAAGTTGACGTTGTAGTCTTACAGCTCATTTGATAAGCATGAAAAGAAGATTGAAAGAACAATTATTCAATATTGAATCCTTTATGAAATGTTCATGTCCATTTATATTCTTCCATGTTCGACATTAGTCATACCTTTTGTTTGTTTGTATCTCCAGTATCTATCCTTTCAATGGTACAATGGGAAATACAGCATGTCATATAAAATAATGATTGATAGCAGTTTGCTTTGTAAGTTGCTTATTGGCAATGTATGTCATATTCTGTGTAGTTTTTGCCACATTGAACGTCAAACAAATACAATCTATTTTGCTGAGTCTGGAATAAGTGATGAATTCATTTAAGTGGACATAACTTTGCCATTCAATACTTAGTTCGTGATATACTTGAATATGAGAATAATGCCAACTTGTGGACGACGTTTCTCCATGCATTACATAAAACAATAATTAGATATTATATACATTAAGTTGAGTGACTGTATTATCGATACACTATCGAACTATGTTTAGGTAACATTTTACATAGAGTAGTTTTATACAAATTACACTGACATGTGGCATATGAAGAAAAATACTAAGGAACAATTGTAGACAAAATTTCAAAATTGGTATGATTAAATAAAACAAACACTTCTGAAAGAAAAACATCGCTAAACCGTTTTGGTGTCACATGAAGATGGTATATATGTCTACAGAATGACATGAAGTGTTGATTTCATGAGCCAAAAGAAATCGAATAAACCTGTTTTGCCTGTTTTATGATCGCCCTCATGTCTGTTTTAACAGTTCTTTATTTAACTGTCCATGGTATGCTAACTAATTATCTTAGTCGGTATGAAAATTAAAACAGTTTCCGTGTTTATGTTAATTTCTAGATCATTCGGGATACCAAACAAATATATGGAGCAAATAAAAGGATGAAAGACAACACACTCGAAGAAAAAACTTAAATGGTTGTTGCCGAAGTTCAAGTATATTGTCGGTAGTTAACCCTCGCCTTTGAATATAAAGTGTATTATAATCCTTCGATTAAACCACTGTCACATAGTTGGTGCAGAGCACAAATGTGTTCGTTACACTGATACTAATATGTTAATGTGATAAGTTTATATAGATTATGAATTACATAACGAAGAGGGGGTTTATTGTTTCATAATTTAAATGTATCTTGCTCACTTGAAGTGGCAGACATCGATTGTATGATAGATTGAGTCACGTGTTTCTGAACAAGAATACACGTAAACGGAACGGACATTCAGAAATAGCATACGGATTAAGCATTATTTTTAGATGTACCGAGTGTAATTCTTTACTCTATTGTACAAAGTAAAAGTATTCAGTGGAATAAGTTATGTGTACCCCACGCACTACTGAGACGGCCCCATACTTTCAATCAGTTAAAGAATTACTACAAATATATACTCATATTGTATACACCTAAATATTATTTTCTAGGAAATGCACTCGTTATGAAAAGAACATAGTTTGTTGGAAATCTTCTCTACGCTGAAGACGTACTGTTGGTTTGCATTATCACATTTCTAGTGATATTGGGTGTGCAGTTTGGATGAAGGCACTACGCAGTAAACGACTAGCCTTGAAGCATCCACCGAAGCTTTAAACGTTATATGGAGAATTCAAATAATCGAAAACTTTTCTTCTTATTTAATATATTTAATTGGGATGTGTCATGGCAAAAGGAAATGGCTTATATGACCTGTTAATGAAATAAACATTTAAAGGAATATCATAAAATCATCAATGCAGAAAATGTGACCGCATGTAAAAAAACTCGGCAGATTACTACTGCTATCAATTCTACACAGAAGGTGTCGGTTATGCATCATTGAAATCATATAAGATATTGAAAGTTCCTATCTTGGGATTAAAAAAGTTATATATTAAATCACATATTCCGACATTTGGCTGTTGTTGAAAATATATAACATTTATGCAATATTAATTTTGGTTTAAACAATATTTATTTCGATATAATATTTACAATTCGTTTAGTTCTACAAATTTGAGCATTATCCAAATTAACAAAGACCAAATACGTAATGCATTGAAACAGAAAAACATGTAAATTATGCACAAAACAATAGTGTACACAAAATTGAGAAGAAAGCTTGAGGCTTATACTATCTCTCTTCTGATTAAAATATTAATTTTGGACTTGAAGCCTTGTCAGTTTAATTTATATAGTTATATGAATAGCTTTGTATCAATAATACTTCACGTAGGGCTTTAAAAGCATGTTCAATTTTAAGTAGGCTTGGGCGCTATTCGCAATCAACTTCATTTCGGAAATTATGTCGCATATATGAAAAGGTATGTGTAAATATTAGTGCCTTTAATATTTTTATTACTTTCGGTATTAAATATTTAAGAAAATTATTTGTGAGAATACGTAAACACATTAAGTCATAATACAATATTGAGGATTTACTAGGAAAAATGTTATATTTAATAGCTAGAAAAGGGTTAGTGTAATAAACAAAGCGCAGGAAATGAATCAATGAACAATAAACTTCAAATAGTTGAAATTTGTAATTTAATTACAAATGACAAACATTGATTCCGTATTAGGCCACCAACCCATATACATATAAATCATTTAATGTGCAACAGTAAAATACAGTTGTATTTATAACAAAATTTTGATATCTAATAATGAAATGTTTGGTACTGCAATTTGTGGAATAATTTGCACATTTTGTTCGAATTTACAAATCTAAAAACATATATTTTATTGAGTATAGATTTACAGTTGCAAATCAAAATCATTCTTCAATTAAAGAATTGTTAAATACGAATAAGTTAGTTGACTCTTAGCTAAAAATACACATTAACACAAAGTTGACGTCAATTTGCTGCCATTTTTGACAGGGTATGCATATGTATGATTGAATAACACGGTGTTCTGCACTGTAAAACATATACAACTATTGTTTGTCTAACATAAGCACTCAATCTATTTGATTGTGAAAAAATGTATAAACTTAGGCTTCCCCCAAAAAATATATCTCAACACGTGATCAATAAAATACAAAACATTGCATATAAACAGTTTTAGAATCATGCTTTATATGTTTTCCATAAACATATAAAAACCGTACACGTATGTTATTGCATCTGCAGTAAAAAAAAGCGTATACATTATATTAACAATAAAATTGGCACGTTTCAAATATATTTCATGATTTAGCTCAAATGCAAAGAATGTGTTTTTAGTTTAAACATAGCCTACGGTTTAATCTTGCAAAGAGTGCAACATAAACGTCACGAACTATAAAATGTTCATTGTCTGTCATAAAAGTTAAACCGTTAATACGGTGAGGGATGCTGTTTAATGATCGCCCGTCGTTAGATTCAAATGAAATAAGATAATCAAAGATAATCAAACGTTATATGCACTGTGGGATTTTTAGTGTATAGGATGCAATCGCATAACCAGACGAATTTATATCTAGATATAGGAAACATGTTTTGCTTTAATTTATAACAATTTCAACAATTCTCATCTATTCTCATGAATAAAAATGGGCATATTGAATGAATCCAAAAGATCGAAATAGTGGATGAGGTACGGAGGCACATTGTACCCTTTTAATTGAACATTGCAAGGAAAGACAGCGGGACATTTCATATCTTAATAGGTTGATTTGAGCGCCAAACTTGAAACATAAATGTTTGAGCTGGATTGCGCAACATGTTTGTTGTCCTTAAACATATCAAAAACGAAATACTGCGCTAGTTTGTAAGATTTAGTTTATTTTGCGTCAATACTTGGAAAAAAGTGAAACGAACGCAATGTTTTCATAAACCTTTCCAAAGTTTCGTAAGAACACTTCCACAAAACGAGTTTACTCTGATAAGATATTTCTGCTCATCTTCTCATTACAAAATAACTTTTTCATTACTGAAATGGAATGTACCACTTACATAAAGTATTATGTTTATGTTTTGCTTAACTCCTTCGCTGTTTAAGAGCAGAAAATTACTTTTGGAGACGGTGACATTTTTGTTTTGAAAACTTAATTAATAATCTTGTCTTCTATCTCATTGTCTGATATGCGGTTGTGTGGAATTTACAGAATTGCAATACGATATTTTATCAATGCACTGATTCTTAGCTAATAAAAATCAGATTAAATCAACGTACAAGTTTGTTCAATGCACATATAAAGAATTCTTCGTCAAGAGTGCAGTTATTTATTTTGTTATCCCTTGAAATAATCGAAAATGTCACAACGATTCTTGAAACTAGAACACCGTTGAAGTTGGTATAATGGTTTTTGACCGTGTTGCACTTATTGATTTTTGTCAATGGAATCGGGACTTCTTGATGTATTTTTTTGTGATTCTGAAAAATACCTCTTTCATAATGATCAGTGCCTTTACATAAATATTGTAAATTTATGATCATAAATATCTGGCAATGATGTTGTACCTAATACAACTATACCATGACAATACTCTCAGTTGATAACTGCAAAGTGTACGCTAGAATATACGGAGATGAAAATAAATTATTAAGTTACACCACGTACAGTAATGCTAATCAAATTAGGTGTAAAGTGTTATGATCTATTTCAGGAATGTCCTACAGTTGTAGACGACGATGAATGTCACGTTTTCGAATATTCTCGCCTCGGGCAATGATAGTCTTTATCGGCTTACCAACGATATTGATAAGGCGCTGGGGTCCTTTAGAGGATTTAGAAAATAAAACTGCACACTTTGCATTTAAACATTCTGTTTTTAATGTTGATTTTTTTCATCGCTGTTAAACCATTTTTCAAATCATGAGGCATTTTGCAATTTGTTAATATTCTATTTATTAATCAATATGGATGTATAAAACAAAACTATACATTCAACCGATAACAGACATTAATTACTTCACAGAAAATTTAATATCAATTTTGTTCACAGCAAACAGGCATTGGAAGGTAATACAAAATAACTCAATGTACGCAATAACAGCTCAAAGTTCTTTGAAACGATGCGTTTAAACTGATGAAAATATTGATTTTACCGTGACTACTGGTAGCATTAAACGCATACACAAGCTCTACTCTGGTAGAATATTCCTAAATATTTGTAGTACTAAGAAACATTTAAACATTAAATGTATACCTATGCCCAGTCTATCAACATAACCAATACTCAATATTCAACTAGCTATTTGCAATGTTTTCATTTTGTTCTAAGAAAATGTTGTATTGGATTCATCCGGCATATTTTCATTTGCTGGTCATAGCAGGGTTTGAACGTGTCTGATTTCAACAGTCGCAACATAACACTATTCCGCGGATCCTTCAAATTAGTTTCTTTCCAGGTTATTTCTTGGCCATATCAACACCCATAGCAAGTCTTAACCCTTGCACCAATCTACATAGCTCGATATTTCTACTAGTATGTCGAATATTAATTGTAACGCCACTAATTACAAATAATTCGACATTCCTGAAAATGTTCCTCCATTCTCTGTGATTACATAAAAGCTACTGGCCAAGTTCAAGCCATGTCCGAAGTTATTACACAATCAGTATTTGGAAGAATAATGGAGCTGGCCTATCTCAATATGTTTTTAGGATCGTGCAAATGCATTCTTCGGCAAAACCTTTTGTTGACCAATAATTGTATTTTCGTATTTATTTATGTACATGTTGTAATATGTCTGTCGTAATACTTCAGGCCAGTCTCAACTTTATCAAGCATTTTCTTTATTTGTATGTTATATCAATGATTGTGAACGGGTTTGACCAGCTTTGCATCAACACTAAGATTTATATCGCATAATTTCATTTAGATTTTGACTTATGGTTATATATTTAAAGGTTATATCTTGGCTATCACAAAGCTTTGTCTAGTCTCAACTCATGTACAAAAATTTGGACTTTCTTCATAATATTTTATTTTCAGGTCATATCATGTCTTTCGCAGAGCTTCCGGTAAGTCTAAATTCATTGGACTCTCCTTCGAGTTCAATGCATTCTTAAATACACTGATCATATCATGGCTTTCGCCACGCTTCTGGTCAGTCTAAACTCGTGTAACAATCCTTGGATTTATCTCGCATTCTCCATCAAACTGTGCAAGACAAGAAAACCAACTACTATGAAAACGTCGATGTCAACTGCAAACACATACATGTCAGAAACATAGACAGATCATTTGTGCATGCGCCAGTTTTATCCTGAAAATATATCATTGTCTATGTTCAGGTTATTCTATGGCTAATAATCGACTAGGATCATGATGCACTTTAATTTATTATACTGAATCAAAGCAACACAGACTACATTATGGAAATAATAGTTTAAATTAATTTATTATAACATTCGTTTGTATAATCTGCTTACCCATTGCTTAAAAATATTCCAAAAAAATCCTGATCAATGTGTGCATGTTATTTGGAACAAGGATTTTTAATTTTTGAAGTTCAAGCTTATGATGTTGCTGTTATATGTCGTGTTATGTATTTAGAGATGCATGCGATGATTTTGTTTGATATTCTCATTAATATTAATCATAATATTTTCCATTTTTATATATTGTCTAATGTTGTCATACAAATGAAACAACAAAAGAAAATGATATTTAGTCTCTATGACACCATTTCAATGAGGAAAAATCTTTATTGTCCTTTAACATTTGTATAGCGGCCTCGTTAAATTGATAGAGTATGAGCTCAAGTTTGGAAACGTACATACAGGTTATGAAACTATATCAATTTCGTTTTGCTAACAAATTTTAGGCTAGACGGGCAGTGCAGGTCATAAGAAAAAATACACTTGTTATGATAAATCATCGACTATTATCTGCTCACATCATATAAGCTGAAAGCAATGTAGAACTATTTGTAAAGAACGGCATTAACTAGCAAATAAGACCACCAGGTTTGCAAACAATTGCTGGGAGTGCCATTTTCTTTGCAGTCATATAGCGACTGCTGTTCGCTATGGATATATATATTCCTGTACGTTTTCAATCCGGGCCATTTTAACAGCATGTGTTAATATTACATATTTACTTAGGACAATCCATTTAAGACTTGATTGATCTAAATGCGTTTCCACAAATTTGCCATTAAGCAGGATGTAGATCATGTATTTACAGGTATATCAAATATCATGGATATTATTTAATAAAAGCAGGAGTATGGGCAACAAAGGTTTCACCAAACAATTTAAATTCGACGAGAACTGTCGCATTAGTAATGAGTACCCCAATATACCGATTGGGAACCGATTAGAAACAATATTGGTTTACCTTTTTCTTTGAAAAGGAGCCTTAACTCCGCCCAATTTGGTAGAGTTTAACCAAATTAGAACTCTACCTGTAAATCATATTATCAAAAACGTAAAACTATGAAAATAATCGTATCCATCTTACCTGTCATAAGTCATCTCCAGAAATAGGTTAAGCTCGAAAATGGCTTAAACGCTCTGTCAGTACTTGTAGTTAGTAAGCAAATCAAACAGATTTGTGTTTTATGCACATGATAAACAAGAATACCAATAATAATTTAAATTCATCCATCCCGTCATATATAGTTATCCGGAAAACATTTTTGCAAGTTCTAGGTTGAAAAGGGGACATAAAATAGTGTTAACAAATCGTAGTGTGTTACCAAAGTTGAACTTGATCTACATTGTATGGTGTAACACGTTAACTGAATATTGATAAACTATGTAAACAATTCAGTGAGTTGTTGTCAGCACACCGTGATATAAATTTATGGTGAAATATAAAAAGCTAATGCATGTCATATTATGTCATGTAGATGGAGAAACAGTTTCCTGAAACACATATCTTTGTCAATTGGTCATAGAGTAAGTACCTCAGTTTCCCTCCCCCCAAATGATGTTTGTAATACAGTAATGGAATCTCGCTTACTTATATATCAGTCTGTTTCCGATTCATCACATTTACCGAAAGTTGAACATTGCATAGTTACTGTTAGTGCTGGTCGAGTTCTAAACATTAAACAACGTACAGAAAAGAAATGATTGTGTAAAGACTTTGTTGTAACATATGGACAAATGAGAAACATATAATAACATTTTCATATAAACAAGAGCATTTTGATACTTAAAGGAAAATGCCCTGTAAAACACGCATGTAACTGTAACATAAACGAATATTGTACACCCATATTTCCACTCGTATATTAGCTTGTTCGTGGAGTGTCTATAAAGTTACAGTGTCATAAATGAAAGAATTGTGGTGGTTTTGTTTCATCAGATTTTTTTCCTTCATCAACTCAGGAAATTGAATGCCTTGCTATTGAGTGAACACTATTCTCGCAGATATCGGCAAGTCCAGTTAACATTTTATCATGAGGCATTCAAGGATTGTGGAAGAAAACAGTGTGTTATTATGCTTAAATTGTACTGGTGTATGTATTTTAAATTAATTACTAAATTGTTTAATAATCTAGTTTTATCAGCACGGTGAACTAGATTCAAAAATTGACATATTTATAGTATGATATACATAATAAAGTATTTTTTTCTCTTTTATGCATTTGAGATTCAGTTCTTTATTATTTCAAAGTCTTGTTTTATCTGCTTGATGGCCTTGTTTCAATAATATAAACTGTTTTCCCACTCATAATATTTTAAGCATGGATTTGTCAACATTGTTATTTATATCTTAGAACCTTTTATTTATTCAATGTAAGAATATTTGCACAAGCAAGATTCGTATACAATTGGAGAGAAATATCTTAAGGATTGCTGTAGTATGTTCTGATTATCTTTAAGCTCTTACGTGCAACTTTCTCTGATTATATTTGTTTTGTGAAAAAAGTTTAAAATCTTTTCACAGACAGACACAGCAATCTACTCCACTTAAATTGCTTACGTTCTTAAAATTGTTCTTGTTTATACAATATGAACTAAAATGTGTTATGTTTAATTAAGCTTCTTAATTGTATTTAGACAAACTACTGTCGGCGCCCCCTTTTTCACATCATCTGGTGTTGCTACCTGTCGGGGCGGGGGGTCTTGGAGCCGATTCCTCTCTCCATGCTAGTTATTACATGCGCGCTTATCAGACCGGACGCTCGGCAATATGATTAAATTACCCTTTCACCCTTTTTCGCTTTTCTAGGTACATATATTTGCATAAAGAAGACTTTTATACAATTGGAAATAAATGTCTTGAGGATTATTGTAGTATGTTCTGATTGACTTTTAGAACATAAGTGATTATAAGGGTTTTTTGTTAACAATGTTTTAAAACGTTTCACAGACAGATACAGCCATCAACTGCACTTAAATTGTTTTATTTTCTTCAAATTGTTCTTGTTTATACAACATGAACAGAAATATGTGATTTGTTTCTAAATAATAGTTATTTCAGTTTGCAAAGTGTAATCAAATGTGAACGTATACAGTACAAAATGAAGTAGGAGCTAACGAATAAACAGCCCCCGACCGCTATCTACAGTGTTAAGAAAGTAATCAAAATTAAATTTGCCCACACGCAATTTGTGAAAACCTTCACCATGTTTTATCACCATCTTAAAATTAAAAAAACATTTTTTGCGTACAAATTACCATGTGCGAATTTAAAATAAAAACACGCTATTGGTCTGCATGTGGTTTTGGTTATGATGTATTTTTATCAAAACATACGGAACCTTTCGTTAGTAAAACTGTTGTTATATATTTGTAGTTTGTAGCAAAGTCAAAGTTGATTTGTGTTTAATGAACATGCGAGTATACTAATTATATTCAAGTTCTAAGTTGGAAAGAGGACGTAAAATAATGTTAACAAATCGTAGTTTGTTACCAAAGTTGAACCCGACCTACATTGTAAGGTGTAACCCGTGTACCAACAGTTCTGAAACTATGTGAATAATTCATTGAGTTGTTGTCCGGACACCGTAATATAAATTAAGGATGAAATTAAAAGCTAATACATGTCATATTATGTCATGTAGATGGAGAAAGAGTTCCCTGAAACATATATCTCTGTCAATTTGTCAAATGTCATACAGAAAGAACCTCAGTGTCCCTCCCCCAATTGGTGTATTTAATACAGCTACCTAATCTCCCTAACTTATATACCTTTCTGTTTCCTATTCATAACATAAACCGAAAGTTAAACATTACTGAACTGGTAGTTCTGGTCGAGTTCTGAACATTTAACAACGTACATTAAAGAAATGATTTTGTAAAGACACTGTTGTAACATATGGACAAATGCGAAATATAAAGTTACATTGTCACATAAACAAGAGCGATGTGATTATTAAAGGAAAATTTGGTGGCAAAGAAAATAATATTTCCTCTTGTCTGAGCGTCGGACAACTCTGCTAATGGACCATTCTCACCCTCAAATAAGTTTATCAAAGGACCTAAAAGGTTATATATTCATCTACGCATAGGTTATAATCGTGTTGTTACTAGTTTGGCAAATGGTCGTTAAAGTTCCTATACAAACTACTCAATGATAATTGAAGGATGATACTTAAGCATGTTCCGTCCGATTATTCTGCGACGAATACTCTGTAGAAAATATTACGGCCCACGCACTCTGCAAAACATTCGAAACATTTCATTTTAATCTACCATTTACCTCAGTCGTTAATTTTGAAGCTATGTTTTTATATATATATCCATTTTTTTTCAAGTATGTCCAAAGCCATAAAATCAGAAGTAGAAAATGAGTTTGAACCTCCGAATACAAAATAAAATGAAAATGTACTAAATATTGTTATATCTACTTTACAATTTAAATCCTATTATTCATGCATTTCTGTCGTATTATAAATAATTATAAATATAATTCACTTAAAACGTCTATTAAAACCTCAACAAATATAATCTTACTGTTTCTGTGGAACATTATTATATAACAGTGTATTTAAAGCTTCATATCGACGTCAAATCAATTTTACGTTTATAATGCATGCATCAACAGATAAGTCTCTAAAAGCTTTATTATATTGAGATTGAAAGAATATAAATTTTTATTTTTTTGCTTTGCTAAAGGACTTAATCGGCATAATTATTGTGCATAATTAGCAAAATTAATCGCCTGACGGCACATGGATTCAGGCATTTAGTATAAAATATTCCCTTGTCTGTTCAAGTTTCTACATTGGTTTATTTTCTGATTACCTTCATAAAAATATGCTGTATATAAATTACTAAACCAAACGTGTTCATTATAAACAAATCCTAGAAGTCTGACGTTGTCAATTGGACTTGATTTGTGTATATAAATGGTTTTATCCCCCAGTAAATTTACTGACCGTTCAAGGTGGTACGTAACAATCCTTGATAAACATACCAAGTTTTTATATAGTATGCATGCACTGTGTTTTTATTGGAGTTTTGTGCTGTTGTTCGATCTTCGTTGATTGTGATGTTGTTTTTTTTGTTGTTTTTTTATGTGTTCTATGTCTTTGGCGTTTATCCTGTCGCATGAAATGGGTTTTATGTTTAAACATTTGGTTACTGAGCTTGTTTCTGTGATATTTCACATAATTATTGATGTTGAAAAAGGGTACAGGTCCATTCAGAGATATGCTTGTAGTCCTCGTCAACGATTTTTCTTCAGTTGTTTCTTATTACTTTTTCTAGCGAATGGTCGAATATGTCATCTGCTGTGGTAGTTTTATATCATGTATGCAAGAGTTATTCTTATCACAATGTAAACCAACAGTTATAATGGTTTAATCTGTATAGACAGTGTAGAATAACGTTTTTGCTTAACGTTGGTCAAATATTGCCATGCAGACTTTTTAGGCATATATATCACAAATACAACATTGATAAGCATGTGAACATCAGACAGTGGGAAAGTTTTGCGAAAAAAGCAATATTATTCAAAGAAAACTACGTCAAACCAAACTCCGGATAAAACATGCATGTTATTTGTGAGTGTATTAAAACTAACTAAATATAAACCAAATTGTTTTAGATAATCTATACCTTTCGTATAGTGTTTTACAAATGTCCACTAGTAGAAAATGAAACGTACTAATATAAAAATGAAGACGCCCTTTAATAGTAACTCATGAGGTATTTAATAGGAAAATATTTCAATTGCTTTAATAACGCTAAATTTTGGGTAAAATTAAGGAAATAAAGCCACCTGGACCTGTCTTTTTAAGCATAATATCTACGATTGGAAATCCTTATGAAACAACGTTGACAATATCAATTAATCGATAGGGAATTAGTCAGAAGGTAATGCTCGACATGATCCGCTGTTTTCTCTATATCGAGAAGTAATGTATTTAAAGCCACGGAAGGATCTTCTTTCATATGTATATCCATTATTCGTAATGACCGTTGCGTTGATAAGTTCAATATTATCTTAGAGAATTCATAAATGCATGTTTAATGAACTGTTTATATATCGTTAAGAAACAAGTTTATATTTAAACAAATGTAAGTCCTTAAACCTGCCAATAGCACGATCTAACAAAATGTCCTTGCTCGGTATCGCCAGTTTTATATTGTTAGTCTTATTAGCTACATGGAATTCGTGTGCCCATTATCAGCTTTGTTTTATGAAGTTCGTAAATAAGTATTGCATGACATGGGACGATATTTTGAAGGTATGCGTTACTCACTGTGGCAGTTATAGATAAAAACAGACCAGAGGCATATCGTGAATTAAAATAATTGCGACAGAATTGAGAAGTAAGCTTTGGTGCTAATACCATATTTCACCTGTACTTCTCTCATAGCTGCTTGTAAAGGCAAAAATGGTTAGTAGAATTTTAAAGAACTTAAAATGAATTGGAAAGTATGTGATAATATCCGTTAAAAGTATGGCACAAAAGAAGTATCTGATTGAGAGAAGGATAAGGGTGAAACTAACATATTGACGAATGTAGTGCTGAACGTGCCTGTGTGTTGGTCTGGTTCGTGGCTTTTGGTAATGCAGTAGTAGTAGAAGTATCTATGTAGAGAAATGATTACATGGTTTGAGTAGCTTTGGACCCTTGGTTTTGTCCATTGTACCATTTTATCAGACATTGAACCTTACATTAAGTTTTGCTCTGTATACCAAACATTTAACATTATATTGAGATCATTGAATATATATTTTTCCTTTTATTTGTGATGCGCGGCATTAAATCCTCTCAAATACGGTAAACCTTTTCTAAAATGCGCATTAATACATTTGTGTCAACAAATCCAGTCTGTAAATTGATTAGATATAATATGATTTCATGGAATATAAATAAACATTGGCAAGAAATCACTTGAGCGTTTTTATATAGTAGAATTGGCCATGCAGGTAGGGTATAAGGTAGGTAATGCCTTCTTATGCATTCTCATTGGGGTTATTTTGTTAATTATACAAATATATCTACTTGAATACATAGTTTACATATTTCTATTGAGCTAGATAAATTTGTGATGTCCGTGTTGAATTTTCCTATTTGTCGACATAATAAACGTTATCCTATTTGCATTAATATTTTAATAAACTATCGAGCGGGATTAACACTCTTCATTCAAATAACATTTTTATAGCAAAGAAAGGAACAGTTGGAGTTATATTTCTTAATATCATAACATATTTAAACTATTTTATCAACACAAGCAAACATTTTAACATTTCTACATTCCCAAAACAGATATGGTCTCTATTAAGAACATGTGTTAATCAATAAATTTTGTGACGTGACACACTCCTATCTCTTAGCCAGAATCAAATCCACGGAAATGGGATCAAATTTCAATTAATATTTTCATTCTACGTTGGTATTGTCATAAGTCCAGTATTTCTAAGGTGGGTTTATTAAAGCAAATTTAATGAGCTGAGAATATACAAGAATATCCTCAAGCCCATTTGTTTTATTATTGATGTAAACGACAGCGTTTGTCGGAAATAAGGCATCGATTTTATTCCAAACGCTCATACAAATTAATGATTTTCTTAGACTTACAAACATTAAAGTTTTCCTCATATTTTCACTCAATATATATGTCGACGACAATCGATTTTTTAACCATATTATTGAGCGTGATTGTGCAATATCGAAGCATTTCGATTATAAATAGCTTAAAGATGCACTCTTACTCCCAGATTTGACCAGGTTTTACCACAATACATACTATTTCAATAAAGGATGAATAAATGTCGACACCATGTCGTCGGTCTCCCTTAAATACTTCACATTGTGTATTAATCATTCTCGTTTTTTCAGATATAAGTTTCCCAGTCATACTCTCACAGGTCACTGTATACAAAACTCATTTAGTGGCTATTTCAATGATACCTATATACAAACTTAAAACATAATTTTAAAAATAGAATGTTATGAAGGCAGATTTTTTTTTAAATTCAATTTACATACACCTTTTGCCTTCATTACATTCTATTTTAAAATATTATGTTTTGAAGCTTAGATACGTGACATGTGTACATGACTATATGTATTACGACAATGTACTCTTGTATAAGTCGAATCAACTGTCTGTTCTGTTCTGTTCTGTCCTAGCTGGAATAGTTCGGTCGTAATCACTGATTTATATATAAGGTTTTTCACATGTCGTTATCATCGATTCGAATTTGCAATTCATATGGACAACTCGGAACAAAACATGAACTAAACTACTGGATACGAATTGTTATTTCATCTAGGTTTTCCCTTATGTCTTTCATAAGAAGACTGCTTCATTGAAGAGCTGTATTTAATTTTAGGATAACTATTTCAGAGGAATGTCTGTGTGAACTACTGTATCGTATATTGTTCAGAGGAGTCAATAGTAGTGCTTCATTTGATTGCTGTACATGATTGCTATATTGTCATTTTCGTTACAATAAACAACTCATAGAATTCAAAATATTCCAATTTATTTAATATAAACTCGACATATTCTGCAATATTCTAACTTCTTGCGTAGTATATTTCTGTAAGTGTTAATATTAGTTAATATTAGACACGCTTGTTCCATTACATTATATGCCATGTTTCATAGGTTTCAGAATTGTTCAGAAAAAACAAATAAAGATATTTTAGGGTTCAGATCGGTAGAGGAAACATCTCATTCAGTTACTAGAAAATCATACAAAATTTACACATATTATATATTTAAATGGATATTATCTTAACCGATTATGATAAACCAAAGACAAAGTTTTCAACAACTCTATAAACAATGTAAACAATGCTCTATAAACAATTTAAATGGAATGTCCTGTAGTTTGTATATTTGTATATCATCTCTGTGGATATGTATTCTTGTACGTTAAGAGTCTGATCCATGTGTGCACGATTACTAATAACAACCTTCCAAGGACTCAATGGTTTCCCATATATTTCCCCGAGAGTGGCTATTAAACAGACAGTATATCATACATCTTTCAATAACGGAGTCAATTATTATCTATTAAACAACATGCAGATCATTTGTTAGTAGCCGGAGTACAAATGATAAAGATTGTACCTAAAACAATTCGATTTTATAAAATAACCACACGCAATGGAAAATAATTATTGAAACTAATAACACCGAAACGTGATGATATTGTATGAAGATACTGAAATATATCAAATACACTCAATGCCACTGCAAGAAAAATGAGTTTCAGACTAAGAAATGTACTAACCTCACGAATTTAAAAAGTTGTTCATAATTTGGTGGATACGAGGATGTCAACATATTGTCTTGAATAAAGTTATATACATACCTATATATACAATGATATCTATATCATCATTGGCTCTCGCTCCCAACTATGGAATTGTATGTAAAATGTTCAATGATAGCGAATAAGTGGCTTGATTTGGTGGGTATGACAGAACAAAATGTAAATAGATTGATAACAGAAGGAGAAAATGGACTGAATTTCAAAATTACCTCACACTATTTACTTAAAGTTGTAGTTATACTGTTTTCACGTTGCGAAAATCAGAGATAATGAATTGAAAAAGGGATGGAAAAAACCTTTATTTGAAGATGTTTTAAAAATAAATGGACTAACTTGATTGCGCTATATGTTAGTTTTCTAACGTGTCCTATAACATTTCAAAAATGAAAAACTGCACTGTGAGTGCAGTGTTTCTTTTGATATCTATTATGATAAATAAAAGTGTCACCACGATTCCTGAAAAAGAACAACGTTGATGGTTTTGACTGTGTTGAATTTAACCATTATTAAAAATAGAAACGAGAATTCCTGTTGAATTTGTGTGATTCTAAAGAATACCTCTTCCATCACGATGTGTAATAAGTTGACTAATAAAGTATTTCATTTGGTTCTCATAATCTAGATCATAAACAGTAGTATTGCTATCAGTGCCTTAACATGAATATTGTAATACATATGAGCGATGGTGTTGTATCTAATACAGCTTTACTACAAAGTCTATTCTTTGATTATAATCTCTCTTTGAAATTTCAATGTAAACGCTATAATACACGCACATAAACATATATAATTTAGTTTCACCACGTACTGCTATGCTCATCAAATCAAGTGTGAAATATTATTTTCTATTTCAGGAATTTCCTACAGTTGTAGGCGACGATGAAAATCACGTCTTGAATCATTCTTGCCTTGGGAAACAAGAGTCTTTATCGGCTAACCAACGAAGTGAGCAAAGACGTTAAATAACAAATGTGCATTGAAAATGAAACACGCAATGCCAATTAAGCGGAAGAAACAAAGTGCCCTCCCAGGCAGAATTGCTATGTCGGGTGTTGTTTAATGTACTATGATAATTTGATCGTTATCGTTGAACTTATGAACAGAAAGAGGAAATTTAGTTGATTTCAAATGTTAACATCATCTTGCGGTTGCTATTTTTCGGTAGCCCTTTTTCAGTTTTAGCCTTAATTTGTGATTGAAATAACATTTAAATCTGATGGGAACATTTGTTTTTGTAAGTTTTTAAGTACATGCAATTTGAAACAATGTAAAGCTCCACCTACGTATTTATCATGCCCGTTTTAGACCGAAATCTATCCATAGGTCATCCTCTTAATTCCCAACAAAGAGTGTACATTTTATGGCTGCAATTGCTTGAATCTTTCTGGCTTATTTTCATTAGCATAATTATTTATCTTCTCGTATTAACTATATGATGGAGTTCTTGACTGCATGGATTACAAACGTACAAAGACATGAATAATTTTGATTTAGAACATCAATTCTGGACAGAACAAGCTTGTGTTACTTGGATATTCATATCAGTATATGCTGTAGCATTAGTGATAATGACCATATGCTATACAAAGATTTGCCACGTAGTTTTGGTCAGCGTAAAGGAAAATGTCCAAGTCAAAAATCAAGACTGTGAATCTAACGCTTACAGTTGTGATCTTCTTTATCGTAAGCTGGGCGCCATTCTTCATCACACAGATGTGGTCAGCTTTTGATTTGCACGCACCTTACTATATAAGTAAGTGCTTTGTATTGTCAATGAGGTTTGGAGCGAATAATAGTAACATTAATAATCGTTTGTCTCAATTATACTAGACCTCCTAGCGTGTACATTTGGACATTGTTTTAAAACTTAAAAAAAATATTGTATTGGTTAACATTCTATTGTTAACATATTCTGCATGAGATTGAGTTACATTTTTATATAAAGATTACAATATTTGACGTAAAAGTCTCATATCAAGGATGTACAGCTACCAAGGTTTTGCACCATTGATGGCGCTACGGTTCTTTAGATGATTTAGAAAAGAAAATGCACATTTTGCATTTATTCATTCTTTGGAATGATTTCATCGCTTATAAAACTATCATCTAATTCATGCCGAGTTTTACAATATAGTAATATTGGATTTGTATAATTGATATGCATGTAGATGTGTTTAGATATCGATATTTGTATTTAAATATTGAGCTAATATAACATTAATACATTCTTACGATAAAAGAAATTAATTTCTTAATAGAAATATTAATATTCATTATGTTCACAACAAACAAGCATTGGACGGTAATATTATAGTACTGAATATAGTCAATAACAATTTTTCGAAATGATGCGATTAAACGGTTGAAATTATCGATTTTACCGTGACTGCTGGTGGCTTTTAAGCGCATACACCAGCTGTACTCTGGTAGAATATTCTTAACTATTTGCAACACTATGAAACATTTAAACATTGAATGTTTACCTATGCTCATTCTATCAACATAACAAATACTCAACATTCAACTTACTATTTGCAATATTTTTAATTTGTTGTAAGAAAATGTTGTATTGGATTCATCTGGCATGTTTTTATTTCCTGGTAATAACATGGTTATTTGAGCTTTTCTGCGCTCACCAATCGTAACATAACACTAATCATCGGGTCCTTTAAATTAGTTTGTTTCCCAGTTTATTCTTGGCCATAGCAACATCCATTGCAAATCTTAACTCTTGCACAAATCTACAAAGCTCGATAATTAAATTAGTATGTCGAATAGCCATTGTAACGCCCCGAATAACAAATAATTGGACATACCGGAAAATGTTCCTACATTCTCTGTGATCACATCAAAACTACTGGCTAAGTTTAAGCCTTATCCGAATCGTTTAAGTTATTACACAATCAGTATTTGTAAGAATCATGATGTAGATGGCCTATCTCAATACGTTTAAAGGATCGAGCAAATGCATTTTTTGTCAAAACTGTTTGTTCACCAATCATTATATTTTTTTATGTGTTTATGTTTTTGTCGTTTTATGTATACCGTAATGCTTCAAACCAGTCACAGCTCTTGCACACATTTATCTAGCATAATCTTGTTTTGGTCAGCTCTTGCATCAACACTTTAGATTTCGACTTATGGTTATAGAAACACTTTTGGCCAGTCTACATCCGTGCAACAAGCATTGAACATTTCTAGAATTGTTTATGTAAAGTTAATATCATGGCTATCACAAAGCATATTATTTGATTTTCATGTCATATCACGTGTTTTGTAAGACTTCTGATTAGACTGAACTCGTGTGCTTGTCCTTCGAATTGCTTTGTATTCTTATATTTACAGGTCATATCATGACTATTGCAACGCTTCTGGCCAGTTTCGCTCGTGTACCAATCCTTGGATTTATCTCGCTATCTCAGACAATCTTTACAAGAAAATTAAACAACTACAATGAAAACGTGGATGCCAACTGCAAACACAGAGAAACAGAATAAGAGCATTTAGCCATGCGCCAGTTTAATCCTGACAATACGTCATTGTCTTTGTCATGGTCATTCAATGACTAATTATCGACTAGGATTATGATGCACTTTAATTTATCACAATGAAGCAATGCAACACATATTAAATTATTGAAATAATGATCTAATATAATGTATTTAATATTTGTATGTATAACCTGCTTACCCATGGCTTAAAGGTATTTACATTTTTCCTGATCAATGAGTGCATGTTATTGCGAACTAGGATTTTTTATTATGGAATTTCAAGCTCATGGTGTTGCTGTAATGTCGTGTTTTAATTAGTGAGAATTAAGGATGCATGTGATGATTTTGTTTGTAATTATCATTTATATTAATCATAATATTTTCCACCTTTATCTACTGTCTTATATTGTCACACAAATAAAATCACAATCAAAAATGATATTCAGTCTCTTCGATACCATTTCAATGAGGACAACTCTTTAATTGTCCTTTACGTCTGTATAGCGGCCTCGTTGAATTGATGGAGTATGAGCCCAAAATTAGAAACATGCATGCAGGTTCCGAAACTATATCATTTATTTTTGCTAACAAATAATATGCTAGAAGGGAAGTACATGATATAATAAATAATACACTCGCTATGATAAGTCATCGACTATTATCTTCTTACATCCTATAAGCTTAAAACACTGTAGAAATTTATGTAAAAACGACATTAGCTAGCAAATAAGACCACCCGCTCTGCAAACAATGGCTTGGAGTACCCTTTACTGTGCAAACATATGGCGACTGCTGTTCGCTATGAATATATATATTCATGTACATTTCGAAACCGGGCCATTCTAATATCATGTGTAAGTATTACATATTTACTTAGGGCAGTTCTCTTAAGACCTGATTGATTTAAATACATTTAAAGTTCTACGAATTGGCCATTAAGCAGGATTTAGATCATGTATTTACATATATCATCGATTTAATGTGTTAACAGCAGGAGCACTGGCAACAACGGTTCAAAAACCTCAACAATTTGAATTCAAACAAAAACTGTCACATAAGTGATGGGCACTCCCAACTGTCCGATTCGAAACATAAATTGTTCACCTTTTTCTTTATAAGGAGCCATAACTCTGTCAAACTTGGTGGACTTTAACCAAAATCGAAGTCTACATGTATATCATAGTATTAAAAACGTCAAACATTGAAAGTAATCGTTTCCATCTTAACTGTCATATGCCATCTCCCGAACAATTTCAAGCTCAAAAATGGCTCAAAAGTTCTGTTGATAATTGTAGTTTGTAAGCAAAGTCAACCTTAATTTGTGTTTTATTAGCATGCTAAACAAGTATACCAATTATAATTCAAATCTATTCAGCCCGTCATATGTTGTTATCTGCATAACATTTTGCAACATTCAACATCGTACATTTAAGTAATGATTATTAAAGACACTGTTGTAACATATGGGAAAATGAGAAATATATAATTACAATTTCTTATAAATAAGATCATTTTGATTATTACAGGAAAATGCCCTGTCGATAAAACATGCATGTAACTGTAACAAAAACGAAAATTGTATACGCATATTTCCACTCGTATAAAAGCTTGTTTATCGAGTGTCTATGAAGGTACTGTGTCATAAATGGAAGAATTGTGGTGATTTTGCCTCCTCACCCTCATTTACCTTCATCTCCTCGGGAAATTACCTGCCATGTTATTGGGTGAGTAATATTTGTGACAAATACACAAATAATTATCGCAGATAATTGGCAAGTCTAGTAAACATTTTATCCTGAGGCATTCATGGATGGTGGAAGAACAGTTGGTTATTATATTAAGATAATAGCTATTGAGTATGTAATTGAATTAATTACTGTATTGTTAAATATCTACACCGCAACTTCCATTCATTTAATGAACTGCCTTTTGGCAATTGCTGTTATCATTCGATACACTCGACATCTTCGGATATGTTCGGATCGCAATTCATCGCATAACAATATACATGGGAATTGTTGATCTCGTTAGTGTTTGTATTGAGTCAGTACGTCCCGTAAAAATAACTCATCATTTTCGAAAGTGTTAATTTAAGGTATGTTAAATGTAATGTTGCCATGACTTTCGTAATTCGTTATACAGAGGGCATTCAAGAATAAAATGAAATTCATATTCCAATACATCACACAAAATACATTTCTTATTTTCAAAAGATACTGGTTCGCTTCTATTTTTCATTTATGAGATGACACTCTTAATTTACATAGATCTTTTCTAAATTTATATATACTAACATTCGTCAAATAAGGTTGCAACACAAAATTACAAAACAGTGTATAAGTTCTTGCACGTGACGAATTATCAAGTTCTGACCTCTAGTTTTGGATAAATGTATCATTAAGCCTAGACCTCAACAAAGACATAAATATATTTTCATCACCAACACTTTGATTCAACCCAACATAATGAAATCCAAGAGATTGTAACAAAGTACATACCGATTTCGCCCAAGACCTACGTTTTGGCTGTGTTTCTAGGTAACTAAACATTTGAGTGTAAACACCTTTAGTATATTAATGATCTTCTAATTTAACAACTTTTAACCAATATCTTATCACATTAACAGCTCTCCTGCTTAATAATGAAGTTCTACCAATCTCTCCATAGATGAAATTATTTTGAGTTTGAATTTTAACACCTAAGATTTTTTTACAAAAAAATAAATGAACTCTTTCTAAAGCAAGAGAATTATTTAGACCCCAAATTTCTGATCCATAATTTAAAATTAGAAGAATTAATTTATCAAACTGATCTAATTTATTTTGTATTGAAATTGAAGGAAATTTTATATGAAATTAATTTAAAAACAGCCTTAGATGCTTGTCCTGCTAGTGTATCAAAGGTTGTTGTAAAAGAGGCTTCACTTATAAAAACAATACCTAAGTATGTAAAATGTCTAACTATCTTTAAACGTTCACCCTTATATGAGAAAATAATATTGTTCCTTAACCTGCCACCCTTTTTAAAAGTCATTACTTAAGTCTTGGTTGAATTTACGCATAACTTCTATCTATCACAATACTCTTCTAATAGAAATAAACCTTTCTTTAACTGATGAGCCATGATTACAATATCATCAGAATATAACAATAGAGATATTTTTAACATACCCATATCAATGCCATTGACCCATTCAACATGTTATGTTCTTCTATGTCATTTAAATACAATGAAAATAAAAATGGAGATAAACTTTCTCCCTGCCTCACACCTAAGAAACATGTACAATCTTTATTACTTACTGTATTATTAAGTTTTGTTCTTGATTTAAGTTTTGAAAACATACATTTTATAACATTAAACATGTTTCTTCTTATTCCTAATTTTATAATCTTATACCATATGATATCTTGCCAAAAAATCGGACTTCTTCGTATAATCCACAAAAACTGCATACAGTCTCTTTTTATTCGCTAACAAAGAATAAATGATACCATTTAAAACAAAAATATTATCAACAGTACCCATATTCTGTCTAAATCCTGCTTATCTATCTATGATAATTTGTACAATTTCATAGAAAGTAGCACAGTTTCCTTCCCAAAACTGTTGTATTTAATACAGCTGTTGTATATTCTTAACTAATATACCTTTCTGTTTCCTATTCATTACATATACCGAAAGTTAAATATTACATAGATACCGGTAGTTCTGGTCGAGTTCTGAACATTTAACAACGTACATTAAAGAAATGATTTTGTAAAGACACTGTTGTAAGATATGGACAAATGCGAAAGATATAGTTACATTTCTATATAAACAAGAGCCTTGTGATGATAAAAGAAATAATTGGTGGCACAATCTTGTCTAAGCATCGGATAACTCTTCTAATGAACCATTCTCACCCTCAAATAAGTCCGTCGAAGGACCAAAACGGGTTTATCTTCATCTTCTTAAAGGTTATAATCGTGTTGTTGCTTGTCTAGCCATTAATGGTCGTGCCACTACAAACTATTCAATGTTAATTGAAGGATTATACTTCAGCATGTTCTGCTTTTTCTGCGACGAATAGTCAATAGAAATCAATACGGCCCTCATACTCTACAAACATGTGAAAAATTTCACTTGTGTCTACCTCTAATCTCTATCGTTAATTTTGAAGCTACGTTTCATTATATATCCTTTTTATGACCAAAGCAATGAAATCGGAAGTGGAAAATATGAATATAAAATAAAAAGTAAAATGCTCTAGATATTGTGATATCTGCTTTGCAATTTGAATCCTATTATCGATGCATTTCTGTCGTTTTTTAAATCAAAGGGCATGTAAATAAAACTTAAAGCGTCTATTAAAACCTCATTTAATATGAACTTACTGACGCCAAATCAATTTAACGTTTATAATGTATACATCAGCAGATCAGTCTCTAAAAGCTTTATTATAAAGACATTTTAGACAGCATCTGAGATTGAAAGAATATCAATTTTCATTTTGTTTTGCTTTGCTAAAGGACTTAATCGGCACAATAAGCAAAATTAATCGCCTGACGACACATGGTTTCAGGCATTTCTTGTAAAATATTCCCTTGCCTGTTCAAGTTACTACATTTATTTTTTACTGATAACCTTCATCAAAAATATCTTGTATACCAATTTCGTAACCAAACGTTCATAATAAACAAATCAAAAATGCTGACGTTGTCAATTGGACTTGGTTTGTGCACATAAACTGGGTTAAACCCCCAGTAAATTTACATTGACCGTTCAAGGCGGAACGTAACAATCCTTGCTAAACATAACTAGTGTTTATATAGTAGTATTTATGCACGTTGTTGTTATTGGAGCTTTGTGCTGTTGTTCCATATTTCTTATTTGTTATTTTTTATTCTGTGCTCTATGTCTTTGGCGTTTACCCTGTCGCATTAAATGTGGTTTACGTTTAAACTTATGGTTACTGAGCTTGTTTCTGTAGTTATTCACATAACTATTGAAATTGAAAAATGGTACAGGTTCATTCACAGCTTTGCATGAAGCCCTCGTCAACGATATTTTTTCAGTTTGTTCTTATTACGCATGTTTCACCGCTACCGTATGTGTCTTAGTAAGTAAACGTTTCCCTTTCTAGCAAATGGTCGAATATGTCATCTATTGTGTTTTCTTGTATGCAAGAATTATTCTTATCACAATGTAAACTAACAGTTTTAAGGGTTTAATATGTAACGAAAGTGTAGAATAAGAATAACGTTTTCACTTAAAGTTGGTAAAACATTGCCATGCAAACTTTTTAGGTATGCCTTTGAAATATATAACCTTGTTCTCATACACATTTTTAATTTTAAAACCAGCAGGGTCCGTATCTTATATTCGAAAGAATGTCAGTAAGCTTTATTAATGAAGCCACCTGTTGTTTTATGTTCATAGTAACCAACTCTCTCAGGATTAAATGCATTGTTATACGTTGGCATGTGTGTTTGAAATAGCCAGACAGTGGAAAATATACTTTCCAGAAACAGAGTTGATAACATTATAATATCACAAAATACAATATTGATAAGCATGTCAACATCGGACAGTGTGAAAGTTCTTTGCAAAAGCAATATTATTCAAATAAGACTACGCCAAACCAAACGCCGGATAAAATATGCATGTTCTTTGTGAGTGCATAAAAACTTACTAAATAAATACCAAAATGGTTTTTTGATAAGCCATACCCCTCTTATAGTGTATTAAAAATGGTCAATAGTAGAAAATTAAACGTACTAAAAATAAAAATGTTAATAGTAACTCATGAGGTATTGAAAACGAACCAATAAGGAATCATCTTCTACTCATACGTTATAATCGTGGTTTTATTTGTTTGGCAAATGGTCGCTAATGTTCCCATACGAACTATTAAATGTTTATTAAAGGCTTATACGTAAGGTACTTCAGCATGTTCCGCCCGCTTCTTCTGCGACGAATACTTTATTGAAAATATTACGGCCCACATACTCTGCAGAAACATGTGAAACAATTCATATTAATTTAATTCTAATCTCAATCTTTAACTGTTAAGCTATGTTTCTATATAAAAATCTATTTTTAGGGATATTCAAAGCCATAAAATCAGAAGTGAAAACTGAGATTGAATCTCCAAATACAAAATGAAATGTAAAATGTACTGGATATCGTAATCTGCACCCTTCATTTTACAACCATTCATTCATTCATTCATTTCTGTCCTATTTTAAATCAATGAGAGTATAACTTCTCATTAAATACAATATTACTGTTTCCGTTAAGCATTATCACATAGCAGTGCATTTAAAGCTTCACATCGACACGAAAGATCCATTATACATTTATAGTATATGCATCATCAGATAGGTCTCTAAATTCTTTATGATAAGGACATTGATAAGGACATTTTAGACAGCGTCTGAGATTGAACGAATATCAATTTTCATTTTTTGCTTTGCTAAGGCACTTCATCGGCATTAGCGCAAAATCAGCAAAATTAATCTCCTGAAGGCACCGGGTTTCAGGCATGTTCAGTAAATTCGATCAAGTTACTGTATTTTTTTTCGGATTTCCTTCATCAACAATAAGTTGCATTTCAATAACGACACAAAACATGTTCATTATAAAAGGATAATCTTAGAATGCTGACATTGTCAGACTGGATATTAACAGCTTTGCATGTTGTCTTCGTAGTCACAACAGCGATGCGAAAGGAAGCATATCGTATAAATTGATTATGAACTTTTTTTACTGCACCTGTAACAACTGTCCAAACATCGGAAAACAAAAGTGGAGTCTACATTTTGTAGAGTAATTGCTTTAAATCTGACTTCGACTGTATCGGGATAAAAACGACCGTTCCCCTTTAAGTTAAACCAGTATACATATGTACCCAAAATTACACAATTTACAACACCCATACAGGCATAACATTGTTGTGTTGCCTTAAGGTGAATATATTCGTCCACATTAATTGTTCTTGTCGTGTCCTTTTTCAAATGATCGCCACTTTTGAACTGATCAATTAACTTGATCATTCAAACTTTCTCCTTTCATACTGCTGTATCACCCTTGCCGAGCGTATATTCTTTAAAAAAATATTCCATGAAAGCATTATCTTGAATTTATATATCATGTAAGAAAAGTCATTATCATAAACGATATTCCTTATTTGTCTCTTCCCCATAGCAAGACAGTTAGTATATGCTCTACCAGTTAATTGACAGGTTTGACAAAATATTTATATTATTAAACCTATATTGAAATTAAAGTCAAAGTTTAAAAAAAAATGCTTAAGCTATTCCTACGACCATCAGTTTAAGTTTTTGGAGGTCGTTCTTGCTCAGCTTTAATTTATTTGTGTTACAACAATTGTAAAACAAGTATTACAACATTCCTCCTCGTTGGCAAGATGTGAGTCGTGAGTGAGGTCATGAGTTGTGTAGGAAATCGGACAACCCGTTTAAAACCGACTTGTCCGTGTGTTGACCACAAACTAAACTCACATTCGCACAGGCCGGGAATCTATTCGGGTCACCTAAGTGTGAAACGATTGTGCATACCTTTGCGTAGCCAGGATGTCATTCTAGCTGCATGCATGCATTTACTATGTATCATTGAAGGTGTTGCTTTTAATAAATCTTATCGGCTACACTAATGTCAGTTGTACTTTCACCGTAGCTGGAAGTGTTTGGTACACATTTGGTAGTTTAAAATTTACATAAGACGTTTGACCTCAAATGCCTAATAATAAAATTTTATATACGAGAGAACCAAAGTGTGTTTATATTTTTATGAGTTAAAGGAAGTTATTATAAAATTAATTTCACTTTCACATATGTACTCTCTCGACAAGATATCCTTGGAGAGATCAACGACATTCAAAACATACAATTCAATTAATCCGTAAGCCTTTAAAGCTGCACTCTCATAGATTTACAGTTTTTACAACTTTTTTTATTTTTTGTCTTGGAAAGAGCAAATGTTTGCGTGAATATTTGTAAACCAATGATAAAAGATTGCTGACAAAATATCAGATTGCAGTGTTTCATATTTCTGTCGAAAATTAATGTTTAATTGCTTAAACCGTTACAAACGGATAAAAAAATGCATAACACATCAATCTGTGAGAGTGCAGCTTTAAACAGGATTTTGGTTAATTTAAAAAAAAAATCTTCATTTAGTTTTGATTGTATTGTGAAATGCATATATATGGATATTTAGTAAGAAAACATCCATCGCGGCTATAGAGCCTGTGGTTACGGTACTGTGAACGCTCCATATCACCTGCTTACGCGGTATATTCTTTTAAAGAACGAGTAAACTATCGTGAGGGGTCCCGAACGAGCAGATAATAAATGATCGCACTGATGACACAGAACATGGCAACTCAGCTCTCGTTAATGTTTTTTTGGAAAAGAGTTCTTCCAGAGGCACAAAACACTGCATGTATGTCCATTAAAACATGGCTTGGGGTAAACACTGTTAACTGTCCATTGCCTATTACATGATACACTTTACAAACGTTTGTTAAACAGTCTGGAAGTAAACACAACATGAACTATGATAAAATGATTACAAACTCTAATTTGTGTGTGAAAGATATATTATAGTTTTATTTAGATATATTTTATCAACAGGCTGAACAAAATATGTATGCATTTATAAACATGTGATCTTTAATAAGGTGAACGATGTACTATGATGTGAATATTTGATGCCTGATGACTCCCTACTTATATTAATATAATTATTTTGCATTCATAGCGTTTGTAATGTAAACATAATGAACAAGAAAGTCATGACATACACCATCGTAAATCATTGCATAATATTATGTTACGGCTACAAATAACTGATTTTTTAACAAAAAAAGTATTAGATGATTTAAAATTTTTTAAAGGTCAGCATATAATTATGGACTTAATCTACAGGTCTGACTTCTTTCAGAAGGCGATTTGTAAATACATTAACCGATTTGAGAAAAAATAGTGTTGATAATACTATACTGTTTCGGATTTAATTTAATTTTATATCCAAGTGTAAGTTCTTCGAGACTAAGTTTGTTTGCATTGCAAAGTTCAAAAGTGTATTTTCTATTCGACCCCAAATGGGAAAGATACGGGCAATATATAAGGAAGTCATTGTAGTCTTCGATTTGGTTTCTGTGATAACAAAGAGGACTTGTTGAGATATTCCATGGTAATATGTTAAAATTTGTAGACTTGATATTTTGCAATAGGTCATACTTAAACCGTTTAATTTTATTATCTGGAATCACACGGTGTAAAATTGAACAACAATATCGTTGTCCATTATTTGTTTCTTATGGCCATTTCTTTATGTACAAAGGTGTGGGTTTTTTTCAAACACACAGTTATAATATATATGATAAATATAGGACCTCAAATAAGTGTTTATTTTGTATCGAATAAATTAAACGAGTTCATCTTAAACCGATATTAACGAGGCTCTGCCGAGTATTCTATCGGTTTTAAATGACGCTTTTAATAAATGTGTTTCAAAATGAACACGAATTTGAGATTATATTTATAACATAACTCATTTACGGCCGAAATTCAGGTCAAAATTTCTTCAACACACTTCTCGTGTCATAGTGCGAAGAATTTACATTATGTGTTATTATGATTCTTCATCCGCAGGAAAGAAAGTAGCCCGACATAAAAACATTTTAGTAACATTAAAAACATAAGTCGTGTCTCAATAATCGACCAATTTTCAAAGGTTTCACTTATAAACAACAAAAATACATCTTTCAATCCATTTTAATTAAGCAAATCAGTAATAATAGCAATGTCATAACAGCGTGACGTCATAAGGAGTGATACGAGTTTGTATATGTCATTTGGCGGTTGGAGTTTAAAAACAACATACATGTCAGAGTCACAGTCGCTTTTAATAGTGTAGCTGATCGATTACTGCATGGATTTTTGTCATTTCGATAGAGGTGTACAAGGATATTACCTCCGTGAATTGGAACACCATAAATATTGTTAAATCCATCAGTAAAGTGGATTTTGATGTAGAATCAGTGGCTGTGACAGTGTGTGAACTTAGCATTGCTGGCGGGCTGCATAGAATGAGCATTTTGCAAGGAAGTAGACGTTTAGTTCACTGGGGTAAAGGATGCTGGACATTTCATTTTGTTTATTTGGATTTTTGTGGCGATGGTTGTTCATAGATGCAATGTTCTTGTATACCGATATTTGCATAATCCAGTTTGCAGGAACATTGTTGTCATTTCTGGACAAGGTATTTTCCGGCGATGTGATCAGGGAGGTGTTTGTTTGGATTAAGCCCAGCCTTCACCAGCATACGTTTCATCGTGGAGCTGAGTTTGTTGATACCGACATGATTTCTTTTCAAACAGCGTTTGTAATGTTTGTTTACATTTTTTGACAGCGCGCATGAGTACATATTTCTGTGATGCGGTTGCCTAATTTGCATTGTTATTACACTAGTTATATATGAAACATATTGCATGGGGTTATATCACTCCTGCACCCAAAGATATGTGTATTTATTGTTCACTACTTCATTACCGTGTTTGTTTTTATTTAAAAACGTTTTAACCTTGGTGTTCAAAGATTGATTTGATTTAAATATATATATTTCCACTCGCCGTTTGCGATAGCTAATATCGTATGCCTTTGAGAACCTATTACATTTTAATATTAAAATTTTGCATAATTGTTCTCACGTCTATCTCACCAACCGATGAATTTATAGTGTTTAGAAAACATAAAACCAGAGTAAATACAGTGTTTAAAAGTAAACATTTATTAATGAATTTTATTTATGTATTCTTATGTATTAAATCATACTTAACCCAGCTTTGCTTTGAAATCAATTTAAATTCTTACCACGTGTTGATCAAGTATTTGTAGAAAACAGAAAGTTTAATGTTTTGTCCAAAAATATATTCAATGAGTCTAAAATAATATGGAAAACAAGAAAATTTGGTTTACTATGATCGAGAAAGAATGATGCGATAAATTTCCTATTTGCATTTTATTTTGATTTTCAGAAATTTACTTTTGCATACTTTTGGAAAAGTATTTAAGATCAGGAACTTCCAGGCATCCTTCGAATTTATTTCCCAGAAATTCCAGACCTCATTCGAGTTAATTTCCAAACCTCTTTTAGTAAATTTCATATTACAGTTGTACGCTTAATTTGATCTTTTTGGTCATTCCAAATGAAATTAGATTTCATGAGTTAACCGTTCTAATGACATGATTGGAAGTCAAGATAGTGTTTGCTAGATATGTACGTTTGAGCACCATTAATGATTTGATTACAGTGACTGTGTCAAGAACGGTTAAGTTTCCCACTTTTCCAATTGCTAATCCATTTTTTACATTGTTCAGTTGTTCTGATTCCAGGTAAACATTAAGGTTCTTTGAAAAATAAAAACCGAAGGTTTTTTTTACATTTTATAAATGTCGTTGTTGAAACACCCATCCATGGACTTATGGCCGTGTGTAAATACTGTTGAGAGTCAGTCCAGAAAAATGCCGAATGTATCAATCATCTCCCGAGTTACTTGGATTTCAGTGTGATATGTTTTAAAAATAAGGGTTTTATCGTCTGCAAGTTAAGTGATTGTTAAAAAGGTGTTGTTGTTTTTTACTTTTACACATTTATTCGCTACGACCTCTACAATTGACGAGCTTGTTTATATATCGGATACCTAGGTAGAAGTAATGGAGTCCTTGGAATTATTGTTATGAGCTAATGCTTTAGCCCTGTTGGGCGCTATTGATTTTTAACGCCGTAGGAAGCTATTGAAGTACGTGCATCATACAGTTACTGGATAGGAGTTACGATTAGAGATTCAACAAATGTAAATTGTTTACAATGTTTGTAGTATCTTTTGCTGTTAATGAATACATACTAATGCAGATGGTTGATAAGCTATATTCCTCTTATATTTTATGTGAATCATACAGTAATAGAAAATTAAACGTACATGTACTTTTAAAACTGATTATTTGACCTTCATTGACCCTAAGGGAGAGCTATAATAGAAACTAAGAGATATTGAATACATATGTCGAACACATACAATGTTAATAGAATATTGTTTTTAACACAATTCATCAATAATGAAATACCGCAGTCTTACGCCATTTGAACTATTACAAAAATAACACTGTTGTTCTTACAAATAGTAAATGTCATGCAGCTGTCCACTATGGGTTTTTTTCATTATATTGTTAGTTGCATATACTATATCGACAACATGTGCTTATCATCTCATTCGCTCCATTAAGTATGTAGGTTAGTTTTGAACTAGAACAAAACAATTTTTGAACACATTTTGAATATGCTGTTGTATATTCCAAAATAATATAATCCCGACAGAATTGAAAAGGATGCCTTGCTGCTAATACAATATATCGCCTTGGTCTCTCCTACCAGATGATTGTACAGGTTTAAAGGCTTTTATGAATAAGCGAATATTTTTGGAAGTTGAAATGTGTATGACAAATGTATAAAAAAAGTAATTTATTTTATCCGTTGGTAGTATGGACAAAGAGACAAATCTGATAGAGGGAGGGGATTGGGGAAACGTACCTTTTTTACGAATGTGATGTTGAACGTTGTTGACGTTGTTACAAGACATTTAACATTGTATTGAGTCGTGCATTTTCTGGTAAGTATACGTTATTATATTGTATTTACACAGAGCCACTTTACTCGACCAGTACGTACCAACGTCTCTGAAAGGGATGTTTTCTTTAAGAATCTATTATTCTTTAGTTCAAGCTTATGGAAGAACTCTTAGAAAGATGTTCAATAATTGATTTTCTTTCAGCGTCAGGAATCAAATAATACCAGAAATGTAAAGCATGTAATATACTAATTGTATCATGCTTTGTGTGCCAATTAGAATCATCTTTCTCGTCTGACACCATTTATTAGGCTTAATACCTTTTATGGAAGTATTTGAACAAGCTTAGTATACCATCCTTTTAACCGATGCATAAAGACTAAACAAAAATGGCAAACATACAGCATCTCTTCTTCTTTTTATCGTCTTTAATATACTGTATACGAAGAAAGAAATTAGTCTCATTCAGAGTTAACGTCCTACAAACTAGGTCGATAACACTTTCAATAAATGATGCTTGCATACAGAACATAAATGCAAGAATACAAAAAGATCACTTATGATAAATAAAAATGTGTTTTACCCTAGAATAAGAAGTTCGAAGCATACGATTACTGACAGAAGAAAAAAAAGCTTTAACACACATTCCAAAACGTGAAAGTGCCATTGATTTTCTACACATTCATACCAGATAAGGGAGGTTCAGAAATATTCGCAAATTATTAGTTTGAATTCCTGATACAATAACTTAATGGAATACGTAAATTAAGTGTACCACAGAACTTTAGAACAATGCTTTAACATTAAACATTTATTAAACATATAAACAGCTTATGCTTTCGTATATAATAATAAAAAATATTTTGTTTTGTTACCATGTTTTTTTTGAAAATTGTTTAATGCCTCTTAAGACGAAAAGTTTGAAAAGATAATATTTACAGAAATTTGGAGATATACATTGATATAATAGGATGTTAAGATTTTTCCAAAATTTTTCTATAAATCTAGAATTCTAAGACAGAATTTGCCTCTATTAAGAACTTATGCCAATAAATTTGATGACGTGAAAAACGCAAATCCCTTATCCGGAATCAAATCTACAAGTTGATAATAGTATTAAACGTGACTGAGTAATATTGAAGACTTTTGATTGACTTAGATGGTGCAAATAGTTCATGACAACTTATGAAAGGTTTTCTGACTACAACTAAGTCAACATATTTAGTAAGCTGATTGCATATTTGGTGACAATCAAAACATATTTCAATATATTTCAATCAGTAGTGTTGTCAAGTGCATGGATACTGTATGGGCCGCTGTAACCGACACAAAGTTGTCATGTTCTCCATAACATTTTTAAGTATGTAAGTTAGTGTTAATGTTATAATATGAAACAATATATGTAAATAAACTGATGTATAGACACATGTAAGCAGCACCCGAAGTTTTCCCTAATGACTTTTCACAAAGAAACACGCATGAATTTATTAAATATGCTTCTAAATTCTAGCTAATAAATTGGTGATTTTTTTTT
Source organism: Mya arenaria (assembly GCF_026914265.1). Classification (NCBI taxonomy): domain Eukaryota; kingdom Metazoa; phylum Mollusca; class Bivalvia; order Myida; family Myidae; genus Mya; species Mya arenaria. The sequence continues at coordinate 24,695,018 of NC_069128.1, forward strand.
CATTCAGATGAATACTGCTTCGTTGTCATGATCTTAGATTGATAAAACCTTTTTTTTACTTTTTTGTAAATGCATATTTTAATTTGTGAAGAAAAAAGCTGAGATGACTTATTTTAGTTAAAACCAAGATAAAGTACCATCGTACCCAAAACCTTTTGTTAGTGTTAGACAACTTTGCCACTAGGCCTCTCTCAATCTCAAATTACTTGGTCAACGGACCGTTAAGGGCTTATCTTCTTCTTCTCAATATAGGATACTATTTCTATATCGTTAACCCTTCATTGCAATTTAAATCCAATCATTCATGTATTTCTGTCGTATTGTATATCAAAGGTCGTACACACGTCTGTTTAAACCTCAAACAATAGCATTTTACTGTTTTCTGTGAAACTTTATAACATAACAGTGTATTTTAAGCTTCATATCGAGATAAGATCCATTTAACGTTTTTAGCGTATGCGTCAGCAGATAAGTCCCAAATAGCTTTATGATAAACACATTTAAGAAGGTGTATGGGCTTGTAGTGATAACTTTTTATTTTGTGCTTCACAAACGCATTAAATCGGCATTAGACGTGTGCAGAAACAGCTTTATTAATCGCCTAACACACGGGTTTCAGATATGTTCAGTGTAAAAATATTCCCCTGTTCCTTCAAGAAACTACACTTGCTGTATTATCTTTACCAATAATCAGTTGTATTTCGATACTGAACATGAAAACATGCTCATTATCAAATGAATTCCTAGAACACAGGCGTTGTCGAATTTTGGTTTTGTTTGAATATTGAACCAAGTTTATATCGTTACAAAGTGATACAATCTCATGTAGAGATTTGGATATATATATTTTTGTATCGTTTTACGAAGGTATCTCTGAAACCGTATGTTCCTTAGTCAGTAGCCGTTTTTCTGTGAATAAATAAGAAGTGCAAGATAAGCACAAATGCAAACGTGCCATGCTCGATGTCACGGTAAAATAGTCGTATTTGAGTAAATAACCGCAATGTAAATGTTACATACGCATATAAGGGGGGGGGGAACTTAATGAAGAGGTTACTCAATAGTCTAAATTTCATTTCAAAGTAATAAGTATGTTAAAAGCAATCACGGGTATGGTTGAATGGTGTGCTCGCCGATGATAATTGCAATGTTGCAACTTATAAACTGATAAACCACTCTTAAAGGTTCCTGAAAGATACTTACACTGTTATCATTACAATAAAATGTGCTTAAATCCTGGTTGCAATTTATAGCTACGATTGTTTTATCATAACCAGCATCACTGGACAGTATGCTATATTTATGTTTCCTCACTATCATTTGCTGACATTATCAATACAGTATAAATTATTTTTTTCTTATTTATTTTCTTCTTTCGAAATGTTCTGTCTTCAATATTTGTTTGTATGAACATTCTAAACATATTTAAAAATAAATAAACAGTTACTAATATTATTGTCTTTTGATATGTAACATAATTATTGAATGGCGCTTTTACTTGAACATTTGTAACATATTGCAAACTTTATTATCACATCAATTTCATTTTTCATGTCATCGTCCGCCATTGAATATTTCACATTGTGTAGTAATCATTTTCATTTTTCAGAAATAAGTTAAGCATTTATTCAAAATTCAATGATATAGATATACAGGCTAGCAACAGACAGTGTTTTAAAAAATAAAACTGAATTAAATTATCAAAAACTTCGAATTCGGTTTTGGTTTTAGTCAAACAAAAATCACGCCCACGGCAACATTATATTTCATTTATTACGTTTAAGATCTTTTGAGATTATGTTATCATGCACTTTTTAGGTAGTAAACTTAAATGAAACAAAAGCATCCATAATTTGATTTTTGTTTCTTTCAAATTCAATTATATGTTAATTCGGGTTATTGCAGTTAATACCGAAAAGAACAAAGCGACCATAAAATATCTAAGGTTTGGGTTCCTGGCATTAACCAAAAAAGAAAATAATTTATGTGTATTATATTTTGTTATTATGAGTACCAAAACTATCATGATAATAATCAGGATATCATGTCATTGCGTTTAACACATTTAGAAGTGTTTAAATGGGTCAAATGCAAATACATTCAATGGCGATGTTCCAAAAAAAAAATTCACAGCGAGCACTTTTGTCTATGTTTACGTTAAACTTTTTTTCATTATAAGAAGAAATTATGTTTAACGTCGGAATAAAAGTGTTTATTTTTTGAAGTGTCAATGAACTATCTTATCAGTTTGATCTTATCCAGAGAGCATTTGTTGTTTTGTTTATCAACATGTAAGTCGTTCACGGCTAATGAAGAGATAAAGCAATTGGGCTGGTCAAAGTGTGTGGAGTCCGAATGACTGCACGCGTACTTTGACCAGCCCAATTGAGTTCATATCCCCGAAAACGACATCATCCCCGCAATTCATTACTTATATTAACACCAATAGCTCATTACTTCATTTAAAAATTGTTAGAAATACTTCATTTCATTCAAGAAAACTTTTCAATAATCCTTTCTTACCCATTCTGTAAATAGAACTGTCGTTCTGAACTGACAGACTGTAACTGGAAACATTTTGAAATGACGTCACAATAACGCGGGAAAAGATCAACCACTTGAAATTACTTTGAAACGTAAAATTAAACACTTATGGCAACATTACATTTAAAATATAATAATTAAACACTTTCTAAAATTTTGATTTAAATTTTACGGACCAACTGACACAAAACAAACAATAACAAGATGTAAGGGGGCTCCACTAGTACAACCCTTTATTTGGCTTTCTACAAAAAATAAGTATCTGGCTTTTTATATTGGTGAAAAAATATCATTTTATCACAACATTTTGAAATGATCTAAATATCAGAATGCCAAATGAGGCCGAAATGAAATTGCATTAAAAAAGGATATAACATTTACGTGTTTTTTCCTCGATGTTCAATCTTAAAAATGTCCAAATTCGTTAGTACGGTTTACAAACCTAGTAGATCTTACATACTGGAAAGGGAATTGCATATTTGAAAGGTACATATATAAACACTGAAAGCGATGTGCGTGTCATATTGCAAAATATATCCTGTCAAGTAGTCAACAGTATAAGGTCAAAATGCTAAATAAAAAGCACGTTTGATGCAAATCCCGAAAAATGTAATTTAAAGTGATATGATCTTTGATAATGTTTAAAGTGTTAACTTGATAAAAGTACATCTCGTGACCTTTCGTTTTATAAATACCATTGAAGTTTAATGTGTTTCCGCGATACTAAAAACATCACGCAAGATAAATCCAAACGACGTCAACAAACTAGAACAGGCTAGCGTAAATGTTATTTCAATTCTTGTTCCCGCTAGTGTGTTCTTAACGCATGATTGGAGTATTGCCATTGTCATAACAACAGTATTAGAGAAAACAAAACGGATTTAATGATCGTGAACTTTTTAATTGCACCTGTCTAAACTAAATCGAACTTCGTACAACAAAGGGGTCGTCTAGACACTATTACAGAAGTCTAGTGTTCATAAATTTGTACAGCAATTTCATTACATTGGACTTCGATGTCTTTTTTTTATCGCTATACATATGTTTTAACATAAACACCATTGCCGCTTTCAAACTAATTGGACTTGGTCGTTCAAATTTTCTACTTGTTAATGCCGTGCAACTCTTGCTAGCCAAGTCGCATCGACGCAATGTCCTGTAAATGAATTACATCTATAGAGATTATATTCAAATTATAAATATCATAAGTTCTTCATCCTTCAACAAAATTAAACCGTATTCGATATCAGTTAGTTTATGCTCTACCGGTTCCTTGTCATTTTTTGTTACTAATTCGTATTTATCATTAGTATACCTCACTTATATTCTCTATGTTAAATTCCCTATACCCGAGCGGTCATATATTTAAATATAGTCTGATTATGTTGACTGGTAAGATAATATGACATGCGCAGAAAATATGCGCGATATTTTTAAATTATTTTAATGGCCGCCTAAATAATTAGAGCAAATTTTCACACAAAAAAAATAATTACACATTATAACCGTTCATTTTATCAATTACGAAATGAATTGAAATGAAAATAAAATATTTGTCAAGGGAGATCACTGCATAAGAGATTTGTCTACAGATGATCTAAAATCCGTATCACACAAACGCTCATTGAGCTTTATTTATGTCAAAAGATCAAGGTTGTTTTATCTGTCGTCTGAGACCAGCGGTAGTGTAAAAATGAACTTGAAACGTTTTGCCTCTTGTACAGAGGTCGATTTAAATAAATTGGATGAGTCTTAAGATTCCAGAAGTACGAAAAGGACCGTACAAAGAAGAGTTCAACTTTTCATGAGTTTCCTTGGTGAAAATTGTGAATTTGAAAGTTTTCCAAAGGATGTTTTGGACAGAAAATGTCGTTTCTTGTTTGCATCTTTGAGAATGAGTAATGTTTAAGGCATGAAATCCTCATCTTTGAACTCTATCAGGAACAACTTGAGTAAGCACCTTAAAGATCAGTGTGGTATAGACTTGAGGAGTTTTCAACATCTAAACAAATGTTTAAAGCTGAAGTACAGGACTTGAAAAATAATAGTTTAGGATCTGTTGAACACAGGGTGGAAATAACCCTTGAAGATATATTGTCTGATATTCATCAGATTGCATATCTGTTCATAGTATTTCTTCAGTGAGCATCTTTATATAAAGGCTTCTTATAAAAAACATATCGCTTATGGTAATAGTGTCATAAATTGTGTCAGAATTTCCCATAATTGACAGATGAATAATATTATATGTCATGTGTTTCCAGTGCTGATTGAAAAAAATCCAACAGGAAGGTACCTACTTTTCCCGGTAACGAGGCTTGCTCTGTTGCCGGGCTCCACAGCGTGTCCGAGGTTCAGATTTTTACATCCGTACCGGAACCACTTTATTTAACTTTTTTGCATACATATACCTTTCAAATTTTATCAAATAAAATATGATTTTTCAGGTTCGAGTCTGCCCTTGACGATACTATTGAAGAGGGTTAGATATATACCAGAGTGGGTGACCCAACATGTCCCGATGCAGCATTCAAGAAATATGTCGAAATATTTCGATTGTATTGTGGAATACACACAGAGTATGTATCAGTCGCGGATTAATCAGAGACTGTCATTTACAGTAATGGACAGTGCAGCACTGTCACCGAACCATACCACCTGCTAAAGCGAAATACAAGGTTAACAAATAATATATGAAAGTTAAAGATCCAAAACGAAAATAAAAGATATAACTACACTAATGACGGAGCACATGACCAATATTTATAACTGGAACACTGAGTAAATGCCAGCTCTGGTGGATACTTTCCCGAGCACGGGCCGGATTTTGTATGTGGTATGGTATTGAAATTGCTTTAGTTTAAGATGTGTCTTGGGCTTAAGATTATTCAAATGTTAACTTGCTGCAAGAACGTGTGTTGTATCAGCAAATTTATAAGACTCAAAATGTGTGTGTGTGTGTGTGTGTGTGTGTGTGTGTGTGCGTGTGTGTGTGTGTGTGTGTTAAAACAGTGTCAATTATATATTTATAGTTATATCGTTAAACAACTATTATTGTATGGCTTTGAAAGACTGCACAAGACATAATTTCGCGACTGATAGTGCGCTCGTTGCGTATAATTTCAATAACCAGAGCGGCCTGTTCAATATGTATTCATTCAAGCTAAACACTTTTTTATCACCATATATACCTTTATGGTTCATTTTTTCCAAAAGTATCTATTTATGAATTACAGAAGCAGTCAAAATATGAAATATACAATATGTCAATCAAATTGGTCCTAAATGTGTAAATATATATTTGATGTACAGTATGCTTGTCCCTATTGTTTTGCGTCGAATTATTGGTTGCTTTCCATATATTGTCATTACATTTGCCAGAAATCATTCCGTTTTCATTCAATTAATTATTCAGCAAATGCCTTTTCGTAATAAAACTGCAATGCCACCGATTGACCTAAATTAGAAAACCAAAACGTACTGAATAACCTCTCCGGAAGGGTATCCGATACGAAATACACTAGGTTGCATACTATCCTGCCATAAATCATATGGGTATGCATTCGTTATTTTACATAGAATGTGGCTTTGATGTAACTATATGTATTTGGAAAGGTCGGAATTACAACAACTCAAAAATTCCTGACAGCATCTCTTTGTTACCATAATGAAAATACAAATGCGATTTGTACAAACATATGTCTTGATTATTAATTGGATAATCTGATAAAGAATTATTTTGAGTCGCATTCATATGTTAGTCGCGATGTATATAACTACCTTATCTAATGTTGTTACCTGGCTTCTCCCTGATGATATAAGCGTAACTGTTTTATTGAGGTATCATTGATGTTTTCGTGATAAAGTAATAAATACGAATTTGTTTTAATGAAGTAGCTTCGAAAAATATATTCTAGTGCCATCACATATCACATCACAACTATCATTTTTGCGTAGTCTGAATTTAGACAATTCTATCACAAAAACTTGCAAAAAGTATTCTTCTCTGTAGACAATAAATATGCGTATGTCAGATTTCCTGTTCCTGTGATTGCAAACCGTTTTGGAAATGTTTATTTCGTTATGCATCGTATGCACGCATTAGTAATAGTGACGGCATTGTATTGTGCGCATGCATTTTCAAGATATTATCAAGAAAAGCGTTGAGTAATTTCTTTATCATTTGATATATTTTGTTTTTAAAATACATTGACAGGTTGGGACTTTTGCATAAACAGTTATCAAGATAAATAGTCTCGTTCATACTGAAACGGATATTGGATGAACATGTATTTGTAAAACAAAAAAACCCTATTATCATTATATATTCAAAATAGTGTGTTCATAAACAGGATTATTTGGCAGTTATTTTTTTCTTAGATATACGAAAATCAAAATGCCGTCGTCCACTGTTTTACATTTTATATTATCAGCTACAGTCAACATTGCATCATATGAATATCTAGAATAACATGTTCATGCCTAACCCCGCACATTTGTAGTGTTTAGTAATGTACATTTCGATTAATTAAGATTTCCAGCCAATATTCATTTTTAATCAATAAAATAATAACATCGATAACGGTCTTATTTTGTTACTTACACAAAACGTTTAGCAACAATGTTTTTATGAGTTTTGCTATCTGAAGACTAAAACGCATCGAACATAAAACTGATATAAAGTTATTATATTTTAAAGTCGCATGAACCTGTTGTTTATGTAAATATTGATATCAATGATAATTAATAATTTGTTGTTTTTCCTTTGAAATCTGGATCGAGTTAACGTATATGAAAGAGTTCTTAATGTGCATGTTTGCAAAAAGGAAAAACCAATTCCTCATCTGCATAACGCCAAGAATAATTATGGAGAAACTGCATCTAGAACGCAGGTCAGACACCGCACATTATTGTAATTTGTTTTAATGATAGTTGGATCCGTTTTGCAACATTACTGTTTGTTGTTCCGGAAATTGCCTTTGTTAGAAAACTAAAACCTTTTGATGGATGTTCTGTTGTTTTTGTGTGGCTCTTTACATTTGAATCATATATCGCTGATATTGCATTCGTTATAAATTATTTCAATCACTAAAACAGCGGGTTCAATAACTGTTCCATAGCATCTTCTCATTCCCTACATTCCATAATTCCATACACATACTTGGTCAGCAACATATTTTGCCTAAAGCAATTCACTATTTCTATTTTTTTACTTGAAACCTTTGAAGAATATGTACCCATGTATTATAAAAGTAGTATACATACACAATAAAAAATATGTTAGACAATTATGCCGTTTCCAAAATTGGGAGATCCATATGAATACTTTTAGGCTAATTGGCTTATCTTTATTGATTTGCAACAACAATTTTATTTCCATATATGATTATTATAATAGTCAGTATTTTTAATTCCATCAGTCATTCACTTACTAAACCAACACAGTTTTCTTTCACATGAACCGCAAAGTAGCTGGTTAGCATGTTTAAGAACACCTACACTGGATGGAATCAGATTTTAAATACATTTCTTCAAATTGTAGGAAAATCTATCAATTGCACTCTATTCATAAATGAAACATGTAGTTATGTTAACATTTGGTAACATAGAATGTGGCTCTGATGTAGCTTTGTGATTTATATATTCTAAATATCTAGTAATATCTAAATTTTGACGAATCCGAAAATGCCCAGAAATTCTCTTTGTAACAGCAAAGAATGTATTGCAGAACAAATAATTGCATAGCTATGTAATTTGGCGTTTTATGGTGTTTTAAAGTAATGCCCATATTGTTTTCGATCTATATAATTAAATACTATATTGTTGTTTCATTGCTTCTTATATGATATGATATATAAAGGTATCATAAATGGGTTCGTGATAGTAAAGATATAGTGTATGCAATTTTTTACTTGATTTATTTTCAATGGCTACAAAAACAATAACGATATTATATTTCAGTAAATGCAAAATACTGTTTGTTTTAAAAATCAAACTGAACCCCACTCGTCGAGTGATACTCTCTGTGGCATTTCCTGTATATGCATGCACCTAATTGTCGTATTTAGCATTCATGAACTAAATATTTTGTGTGACGTTGTGTGTCCTTATAAAATGCACGAAACCATTTATTTTGTCAAATTTAAACATGAAATTGCTCTTAAATAGTTTCAAGTAAAATATTGTCTTTCCTCTTAATCAAATAGTTGTACCTTATCTGCATACGAGTACGAAATATGATGATGATACTAATAAAATACATATTTTTTCATTTACGTGTCCTCAAATGTCAATATACAATTTCAGATATCTAGTTTAACCCAACAATGGCTGTCTGTTTTGCTGATCATTCGAGGTATCTAGAAGAGAGCTATGTCGGTATCACAAAACACATGCAAAGTATGATATCAACAAAATCGTTTTGATTGAGATTTTTAACTGCATGGGTAGGTAGGTACGTTACTGTCAAAACTCCCTAGCCAATGTAATAACTGTATTTTAGTATGCAATGCAACATTTATGCTGACAGGTCGGATTAAAATTCAAGTTCTTGTGATTCATTAGAAATATTTTGAATAGTGGTAGGGCATAATGCTATGAATATAATACTACGATAATTGAGATCAAATGAATTCTTCGGGTTGAATGCTGACTATAAAGTGGTTAAACTGAGTTGAGGTAATTATTTATTGATAGTGTATGGTCTTTTTTGCTTTCAGAAAAGACGAAACGAAAGGTTATCTGTCTTAATGTGCATCACCGTGAAGGCTACATATATGTGTATCAAAAGGTAAAGTGTGCCAGCACATGAACATACTATTTTTATCCTATTCCAATTGTTATATATGTAAAAGATATGACACAATCGTGTTCTAGTGTCAAATACACTCGATTGTGACATATTTATTACTGCTCACATGCAATAAAACACTTATCGTCTTATTTCTTTAGCCAGTGTTGGATTATGTCTGTGTACTATATTTATGCGAAAAACTATGTCACACATCTCTTACAATATCAAAAACTTCAATAGATTGGCCAGTAGTGAAGAAAGATAAGAGAACACCTGGACCAAGATACGTATTATATATCCACAGTTTCTACAGAGCTCGTCTTTTGCTGGAAGACATAGTGACTGCAATATTTTACCTAAAACATAATATAAATTACGGCCAAAACCCAATATCAATGAAAATTAACAAAAGGCAATATAACAAGTAAAAAAGCTCCTGTTTACTTTTCATTTGCCATTAGATGACCTGTGTTCACGAGTTACTTCTTGTGTGTGACAGCGGGTGTAATTAAATTCCTGATCTCGTCCGCATTCAGCGGTCGTATGTATCAAATTGTGTATCTACTCTAATATATTTGAGGACTTCATTGTTTCAATCAATATTCCCGTCAAGCGTTTATTTTTCTTTGAGGCACACGTGTATGTAGTTTTGTACTTTTAAACGTTTTAAGTTACTATTGTTCATCCCTTTAAACAGTTCAAGTGCACCTTTTGCACAACATATTGTTGCATTCCGTCATTTGTTTTGTCAGATTTAAATACAGGTACTTCAGCGAAATAAAAACTCCTTGTTTGGTCCTGGTTCTAAATGCGATTGAAAACGAATTTGTCGTTTTAAAGAGAATTCATGTGGTTTGTTCAAGATGTTCTAGAACCAGATGGATATTTTACAAATATTGCTAACTTTTCGTTATCTATTGCGAATCTGTAAACGGCATTTCCACAACAAAGTTGTAAAATATGTTTTGCCAATGGTGTTAGTAATAAAACTCCATTCAAATGTTAAATTCTTGTATAAGGATTTCGGTATCGCGGCCAATGTTAAAACCTGCCTTTAAGACTCAAAAGATGTTAATAAGGGTAAATTACAGACATCAGGAAAGAACACTTTCTAATATAGACCTCAAATACATTTTATGAAGGTACATATGTGAAATTGAATATATTTTGTTGCATTTATGGAAAATATTAATTACTGATAACAAGATTGTAAACGTTGATTTTAATAGCAGCAAAAATATTAAATGATTGGTGAATGCTTAAAGTTTTACTGGGGTTTATATAGTCTCATAAGGTAGAAATACTTGTTTTATGCTCATTTCTTTCAAATTAAACTCGGTATCCTTCATAAAAATCATTGTTTTCGACATTTATTCATCCTTTTCGAAAATTAAAACAACTTTATTAATTTTGATAATCATACTTAGGAATAAGAGTGCATCTTAACAAACTACACACATTTATCAGACCATCTAAAAGTTGCCCACAAAATTCCATATAAATGTCAGCCTGTGTAAAAAGTGCAGCTCGAGTCTCGCAAGTGGCCAGCACGTACTTTGCACCGAATTATCCTGCTTCCTTTTATATCCGTGCCAGAGCCAGAATATACCGAAGTTGGTGATAACTGACTGAACACGAGACACGAAGGGCTTTGCATGTTGTATTATTTCATTAGAAGCTGATGTTTATATCTGTATGAATTTTGATGTTGTACCATGAAACCTTGTATGTTGTCACTTCCATATATATAATAACATGCCTTTTCTTTCATTGTTTTAAGAATACGAAATATTTTATTTTTAAGAGTCCATTACACGGTTCAAAGCGACGGCTGAAAAATACACTGATGTCAAACGATGCAATACCATATAGTGCACTTAATGATTTACTTATTTCGATGCAGGACAAGGTCTACTGTGCAAACGAAGTATACAATTTTCCAATGGTGCAAATGCAATGCAGTAAAATATTAGTATCATAACTAAAAAGACACCAAACATAATGATGGCCATATTCAAATAACGTTTATGAAGCAATCTCAAATGTTCTGTGTTTAAAGTATTTTATTATTGATGTTTGAAACAATCTGGAATAACGCGATGTTCGAGATAAGCTTACATTATATTTGATACATTTTTTATATCGATCATTTTTGGTATGCAAAATAAAGATTACAAGTTCAATTTCTATAATACGTTGATTTAATTTTATATATAACAAAATTTAAAAAAAAGCCATGAAGGAGATAAATAAGTAGACAATAGCCAATTGATATCAACATTGTATCGTGTAAGCGTTTCATTTTCAAAAATATGTTTATTTAATGTAAATTGAAATTATTTTTTTAAAATAAACAAAAAATCCAAAATAAAACCCTTATTAAATTTTTCATTATGCTAAAACGCAAGGTTATCAAAACAACTATACAATATGTATTAGCGTTTATAATATAATCCAAATACCAAAAATAATGACAAAAACAATATCCAAGTTGCTAGTGCAGGATATGTTATCTTCTGTCCAAGTTTTGTTAATATAGACAAATATTTAATCTAAGCGTCGGTATACGAGATATATTGTTTTAAATAACAATTTATTACGATGAAATAAAGGATGTTGGTGCAGAGGTTTTAGTTTAAAAATATTTATTATGCAGAAAAAAACAACAATACAGCATTTGTTACAAACATATAAAATAAAGGATTGGAACGGTAGAATTAACTAATAAAGTTCCTTTCCTTGAATGGTTATTTGCAATAGTATTAAATACAGGTTTTACTAAATAAAGGATTAATATGATAGCTCTCAGAGTAGTAAGATTTTAGATAGAACGGTAGTAAAATTTCAAATTTAAAGGAATTTAATATCAGTTAATGAAAAGAAAATGCAAAAGAAGATAATGATAAGCTATGTTGAGATAGGTGAAGGAAAGAAGAAAGGCAGAGTAAAAGTCATAGGATGGATTTAAACTGGAGTCGATTAATCAAATCTTTTTGTTAAGTGAATATATTGGTGGACTGCATCAAACAGTTTGAAATTCTGTTCTTCAGTCAGAGTGTCAGCACCATACAATAGTGAACGAAGAGTTACTTCAGTCAGTGCTTCCACTGAGTCGATCAGAGAAAGTCTATGATCGGACATAAAAGAAGAAAATGATATGTTGTTTCTTGGCGTCCGCAAATACAGAGTGGAGAAGATACGATGTTTTTCGAATAAAGCTGATGGTTTAATGAGCTGCATTCCGTTCGTAAACGAGTATGTAGGACTTGAAGCTTACGCTTCCCATAATAGAATAACTTGCTAGATTTAGAACTAACTGACTTGAGATACTCTTTGAAACCAGACACGGTATCTAAAGAAGATGCCTCAGCTGGAAGACTATTCCAGGAAGAGATAGCCGAAGGAAGGAAAGAGTTCATATACAATGATGTGCGAGTTCTAGGAATGGAAATTTTAGATGAATTTCTGAGAGATCTTGTTGATACTTGCCCTACTGTTGGGGGACCAAGTTTGAAAGATAATCAGGAGTGAACCCATTTTTTCATTTTAAAGAAAAGGAGAAGTTTGTGCTTTTCGCGCCTAGTTTGTAAACTTTCCCAGCCAGTTTCAACTTCGAGAAGACGTAAGGAAACCAAACGTGTACAACCAGTTACAATTCTGGCACACTCGGTCTGGATTTATCAAATTCACTCTTTTCATCTTGGGTGCAAGTACTCTAAATAACGTCTGCATATTCAAGGATTGGTATGACAAAAGATAAATAAATAACTTCTAAAGATCGCCTGTCTAATTGAAATCTTAGCCGTTTCATCACGTTGATCCGAGCCCAAGCTTTATTTTTAATATAATCAATATGAACATGCCAACTACAATCTTCAGATATATGTATTCCGATATGTTTATGGGATTCAACAGAGGGTATCACTGTATCAAACATTTGCAAAGGAGGATGAAGGGGCTTTAATCTTTTTTTGGTTAGCACCATAGATTCGGATTTAGATGGATTAAATTTCACAAGCCACTTGTCAGCCCAATGAGACAACTTGTTGATATCGGACTGTAGTTGCTCAGCTGCAACTTGGGGTGTTTCGACTATGACAAATAGACTAGTATCATCAGCAAATAAATTGACGTTAGAATTGACATCATTTACAATATCATTTATGTATATAAGAAACAAAAGGGGACATAAAATAGAGCCTTGGGGTACACCAGCCTTAATCTCAGAAAATGATGAAGAGGCTCCTGGAATAACCACTCTTTGTCGACGGTATTCCAAGTAATTTAAAAAACCAAGAAAGAAGTGAACCACATATGCCTCCATGTTCGAGTTTGTACAAAAGGCCACGGTGCCAAACCTTGTCAAAAGCTTTACTTATATCAAAGAAAACAACTCTTATTTCAAGACCTTCGTCAAGGGCATGGTAAAACTTATTATAGATATATGTTAGTTGATAAACGGTAGAGTCACCGGGCATAAAACCGGATTGAAAACATGTAAAGAACGATAATTTGATGGGTCTGAAGGATCACCCTTTTTGAAAATTGCACAAACATTTTAACACTTCCAACTTGACGGCATAATAGAAGTATTTAATGAATCATTAAACAGATCACACAAAGGCTGACTGAGTTGAGCAGAGGCTTCGAGAAGAATGCGATTGCTCACTCCGTCAGGACCAGATGCTTTACCAACAACCAGGCAACTTATCGCATCTTTTACTTCAGATGGCGTAATGTGGATGTTATTAAGAATATCATGAGTAGGATTTGAATGAAGCAGAGGCAAAGTTTGACTTTTGTTCGTCAATGTATGTTTGACGAACAAAAAAATCGTTCAGAATATCGGCATTATCTTGTTCGTCTGTCTTTAGTTCTCCATCAGCTGGGTTAAGGAGTGGAGGAATAGCTTTGGATGTATCCGGACTAATGAAGGATTTAAGAGTTTTCCACCAATCTTTCGAACTAATTTCGCTGGATTTGAGTTTGGAAGCAAGATTATCAAAATACAAGGATTTGGACCGACGAATCAGAGCAACAACTTCATTTCTAAGACCACGGAACTTTAACCAGTGTACTGGATTATTACTGGACCTAGCCTTTCTGAACACCCTTTTGCGTTTTCGAATTTTTAATTTAATATCAGCATTCATCCATGGGGGATCTTTATGATTAACATTAACAACCTTGCTTGAAATACAACAGCTAGCAATATCAGTGATGGTTTTTGTAAGATTTGAAGTAAAGTCATTAATATTATTACACTTCACAGCTGTAATAATGTTAATGACTTTACTTCAAATACTACACCTTAGCACAGCTTCCAGCCGCTGTAGAAATAGTATGAGTTGAACCAAATACACACCTAATAGACAAACAGTTTTTGTCATTATTTTCATCGAATAGTGTGCCATTGGAGCATTCGTTGCCTGTACAGACAGTATGGGGTGTAACGTTACAATCGTTGGTAGTTTTTCATTCGGCTCCTTAGGCTGGAAAATATATTTTCCGAGAATTCAAGGAACAGGCCCAGTCGATTTATTTTTCGAATCCGTTTTCCGTGATGTTTTAAGGTTTAATCAGGCACTATATATGTTATGTTAACTATAATAATTTGTAAACGAACATCGTGTTTATAATCTAGTGTTTAAAATGTGTACATGTAACATATGTTATGTCCATAGTTTAGCAAAAAAAACACTTCTTAAATGACTTTGTCAGACCAGCTAAACATTACGTTTTCCCTGTGTTAGGAACAATTTTTTCATTGCATGCACAAACACCTCTACTGCGCTCTCTCGCATTAGCTGTGCCCGTACATTGGTCGTTTATCTCACACTCATGGTCCAGTTCAACGCCAGCTGAAATGTAAATAAAACAAATCATATACCATTTTCCTGGAGAGGCAAGTTGAACTTTAATTCATTGATAAGCATTATAGAAATAATCCATTGTTTTCACATTTCACAAGTAGCGTAGCTTGGATAAAAATAATTGGGTATTACGTTCGCAAATTATTTTTTTTTCACTTCATTCAACTTGCACAGACATGTTTGTGCATTACCTGCAAACAAGCGGTATGAAATGGCAACAACGTCAAAATGCAAATGGGTCCTAGCAACCGCGTAGTATCAGTGTTACAGATAAATATCGTATGGTGTTTTACTGGCTACACCGCGCGAATTTTCAGTGTTCAATGAAACATGGATAAATACGTTGTGAAATGGAAAGGTGATAGCTATAGACGAATTAAAACAACAAACAAAGCGGTAAATATTTAAACAAAAAAAGATCAAGGAGACGAGAATTCTCAGCATTCTCAGTTTGTTAAACGTGGGCTTACAACTGTCGTATTGCAAACAAATTTAACATATTAAATGACCTTTCGCTATTAAACCAAAAGAGGTGTCATTATGCGAACTCCAATCTCAAAGTCGACAGTTAATGATGACAGCACCCGTTTATGTTAGGAAAATAAGTTTTGTTGGAAACTGGCTTCTTTCTCCAGACATACTTGACCAATCATCAATGACCCTTTGTAAAAGCAAGCAATACACAGTTTCAACTGAGGTACAAACCACATCCATCATCCATCCGGATGGCTATCATTCAAATCCTTTTAATTTACCTTATTTTCGTATATGTCAATACGTACGTTCTGCCTAAAACGACATTCAGATCTTCATAACAGAAGAGTGGATTTGATAATTTGCAAAAACCCTTCACGGACCGTATTAAAAATGAATTAGGATCCAAATAATTCACAAGTGTACAAAAGAGGGACTTAATTATGGGCCAATTATGATTTGTAAACAATTACGATGGCATGGGTAATTATCTCAGTAATTGCAACATGTTTTAAAAATATTAAAAATATAAGTTCCAGGACTTATGCTAACTTAAAAGATAATCTCTCAGTTGCAACTGAGATGCCTTATTTTGCTCACTCAATTACGGTTCCTATCATTTACACAGTTGATTGTTTGTGATTGATACAGGAATAGTTGAATGTTTTCTTTTTCCAATGCAACATATATCGGTCTCTGAAACGAGCAGTTGATTTATATGATACAGCCATCTTTATTCCAATTCTTACTAGTATTTTGTCTACGAGCATTAATTTAAGAGGTATTTTCTTTACTTTATTTTTGTAATTAAATAATCTGATATGCCTGTAATGTTCTTACGAAGAGTATTTCTTAAATTGACGTAATTGATTGCCACATTTTTTTTGATTATTAATTATTTAGTTCATTGACACATCAATGATATTTGGGTAGCTTAAGGCCCTGCAAAATAATATGATTTCACTATTTATTCTTAAAGGAAATTTTAACATCAACTTCTTTCTGATTTTGGTTGACATATATAAACATGTTAAAACTGTGAACAGTAAATATATAACCATCAATACAATGAAAACTACAATGACAAGCCTATTACTCACTCATTCAAATATAGCATATGTTGAGAGCCACAAATCAAATGAAATTAAATTTTGCTCATACCGGCGTGTATGCTCGTTCAATTCATTTATTACAGGTATGCCACCCCCTGCTCATGCTCAGGCAGTTGTTCAAACGAATGGAAGAGCTGACAATTTAAGCCAATAAAATAAACAATTGTAATGGCCTGGTTTAGTATCTCAGTAATTGCAAATACGTGTTTTTTTATAATTCTAGGAACCTACGCGTGCAAGCGTTACTTTCTGTGACATCTGCCATAGACAAACCAATTATCTCGTCTGCAATTTATGGCCATAAGTATCATATTTTACATTATTCTACTCTTACAATTTAAACAGATTATTTGTACCCATGCATATGGCTATTAACGTTAATTATGTGATTGACAAACGAGATACTGCAACTTGAGCGTTTCAATGGAAAAATACTGTACATCCTTGTAATAATGAAGCTTCGGCCTACCCAAGGCATTTCAAATCATGTAAGACATATTGAACCAGTTCTTTAATCAATGTTAGAAACTTCCATATACCTATCCAATAGGTAATATATAATAAATTGGCTGATTTAAATATGTTTAAGGTAATCAATTCCAATGAGTACATAACATATAATAAGGTTAGGAAAAGGTA
The DNA here is from genome assembly GCF_026914265.1 of Mya arenaria. Taxonomy (NCBI): domain Eukaryota; kingdom Metazoa; phylum Mollusca; class Bivalvia; order Myida; family Myidae; genus Mya; species Mya arenaria. The sequence continues at coordinate 24,712,453 of NC_069128.1, forward strand.
ACGTTTCTTATAAGGCAAATAATATTAGTTGAACGTAACCACTATTTATTTGATAAATAAAGCACAACAAATGAGAAAAGCCAATGTGAAAGAAATGTAAGCAATATTTCAAATCAAACGGATCAAACATCTTAAGCCCTTTGTTTGAAATCATAATCCATGAAACTAAAGCAACCTATATGGAAAGTAGCTCATGGTGTGATATGGTAAACGCTAGAGCCACGAGTAAGATAGAAAACTACACGAAACAAAAACGCATATAACTATGAGAAAACACTACCAAAATTGATGTTATTTGAACATATCAGTATGATTTGTAGCACATATTATACTAAAGCCCATTAAAACCACTGTACCTTAACAGTCCGTTTCTTAAAAAGTACATCGAAGAGTATGACTTAATTTGATATATTCTATTAATTTTCTGTCTGTGGTCTGCTGGTCTTAACATGTATTCATTTAATAAGAATGGGCGTACATTTTATAATTTAATTCATTTCCATATCTTGATATCAGAGTGGAAACTTTCATTTTGTCCCATGACTTAAAATCTACTAAATGAATGCTATAACAGATCTAAAATAAAATTACGTAAAAGAAAGAAAGCACCATGTTTACTTACAATATGCATATATATATATATAATCATAATCCCCAAAAAATATAATGTCATAAAGCACGTTATTTTGTTCATTTCGATTTTCAGATTGAGTCTGAATGGTATCTGCCTTGTTATCTCTTGCTGTCATAAATTTCTGCATAAACCAGGATATGTTGGTTGAGTCTATTGTTTATTATGAAGTTTATTTTAAAAAATATTTGTATAACGTTATTCAGTGTACTGACAATTATATGTTAGGACTATGTATAATGTACATGGGCATGTGTATATGTGAATGCATGTGCGTGTGCGTGACGCGCGCGCGCGTGCGTGCGTGCGTGTGTGTGTGTGTGTATGTGTGTGTTTATGCTATCAATTAACATTATATGTTCACTTGATAATGGGTATGTCTTGTATTTGCCTGATAGTTGTTATATTTTGTGAATGATAAAAGGCAAATTATGTCGGCAAATTGTAAAAGAAAAAAGAAAAGATAGATGATAGACTCAAACTGTTATAGGTAGTTTGCTCTCAAACACGTCAAGATTAAGGTGCTCATCCATTTAGACAATTCATTAACCGATTTAAAATGGCAAGTCTACCTCTCATAACCACACGTCTATGATTCCCTATCTCGTGTATCCGAGAAACAAATGGCTTGCTTCATAAACGCCATGAATTGTAAGAACATGACTACTGACAGATACGCTTAATGATCCAATCTACATCCATCATGATCTTTCGATCTACCCTTTCACTTGTATCCGCTCTCTATCGGCCATGTCTGTTTCGTAAGCTTCACTTCCAAATGGATCGACATTTGTATTATATTCTTTCATTGGAAGACAAATGATTGTTCTATATTGATACAATCTACGTTATTCCTCCTTTCGAAATCCACATCAGTCATTAATTAATTGCGCATCTACGTGACGTAAAACAAAGTAATACAAATATGTATTAAGAAAACAGTCCCTATTTGTCTTGATTTAGTTTTCAAGCATATAGCCTAATGCGAACACGCTATAAATGAGTACGATTGAATGAGATTATTGTGGGATCATTGGAGTCAATGAGCGGATATTGAGGGGGAAACACATTATCAAAAAAAAAAATGAGAGATACACAAATATTAAAAGCTTCATGTTTTGGCACAGACACATGTTAAATGAAAAGCCACACAAATAATATAATTTAGAACCATTGAAATATGGTTAAACTTCTATCACGCACATAAGGTTCCATGAAAGCATCATAGTTAACTGTTGATACTATGTCATATTATTTACTCATGTCGACATTATGTTCCGCTCGCAAAATAAGCTATGTATCTCTAAAAATACAATGACAGTATATATTGAGAATCACATAATTGCATGGTTATGACATTTAATTCAAAATCTAGCTCTTATGCCAAGGTTGGTCATGAGTTATATATAAAATGGGAAAACACACGCAAATACATATTCCTTTACTGATTCAATTATGTTGATCCTTATTCTTTAAATTCATCTAAACATTTCTTTGCAAACGAAAATTAAATTAAGAGGGTAATAATACAAAAATATGTGTCCTCAAAAGTGTTTTTTTCACTTTGTATAATGAATTCCTTAACGCGGTGATACGAACCGAATGACATAGTTGATATTGTTTTGCAATATCTATTGATCAAAGGAGATAAACCAAAAAATCGAATGGCTAAAATTAAAGCTCGAAAGGAAATTGGAAAGCGAGTCCATAGGAATTAAACGAGATAGAAATGGAAAATTGCAATAACCGTCATACATTGGATGTAATCAGACAGGCTAACATGAAATATTTTCCCACACAATTTCCACATGTTAGCACAACTATCCACATCCTGTCTATTTATCTCTAGATACGCCTAGGTAAATACTGTACCACCATTGCTACACCTTTCACATAAGCTTCTGAAAATAATGAAGTTGATAGTTTAATAAGTTTTGCTTTGTAATGAAAACTTCGTTGATATGTTATTTGTGAACATGCCGTGATTTTCGCGGTATCAGATTAGCTAAGAGGGGACATACTGTGCGACATTGTAAAATACAGAGGTATGACTTATTAAAAGTCACTTCAGTGGATGTCACTTAGTAGATGTGTTCTCCTATTTCAAGTATTATAATGACTAGTTGATTGGCATTAAATGATAAAACTAGTGACTTTTAGTTTGGTGTTTGTGGTACTCATTTTACGACTGATGTCATGTGTCTGTTTCACGGTATTATTCCATTGATTTGACCAACAAGCGCCCTCTCACTCCCTCACACTCATCAATTCTTGGATCCACTCCTGGAATTGACCTAATTGTTCGTTGTAACATATAGTGGAAAAATGGGAACATCTGTCATCTTTATTTTGTTTATAAACGATATTTTGAAAATATGAACACAAGCACTAACCAGGAAATATTTAGAATATTTGTTAATGGGTATGATTTTATTTGCTGATAATTTTTAGTTGTTTATTACATTTCAGTTTATCTATAAGCTTAGATATGGATTGTATTTAGCATTACTCTGTGGCTTGAAAAAGAACACAATTCAATCTAAAGTTTACTGTATGAAATAAGAAAGCAAGCTAGACCATCCATAGCTCACAATCTTTTTTTGGCAAAGTTAGTTTCGGAGTCAAAACTAACACAGTCGGCTTGATGGTTGTAACTATTTAATGTATTGTTCTGAAGTATGGTGCGGCTATACTTACGAAGAACTCCATACGTTATGTATACGGTTCCTGAAATGTAATTTAAGAGTAACACATCAACGTTATGTGTTGTGTATGGAAATCTCGGCAGATTTTATCTTACTATTTTATAACAGGAAACGTCGCATACTGTTGATTTTTTTCTAAAATATACGATACGTGTGCATTCAACGATGAACCCATTACACTATGTTATATGTGTTAATGTATAAAGCTCATTTTGAGTAATTAACTTTAGTATTGATCATCTAAGTGTTATGTCTATAAGAATAAACGTCGATACAAATAATATGTTTTAATGAAAAATTCATGACGTGTTTTTCAATTCTTGAATGGTTCCTGAATCTGTATTGTACTGTTAAGGTATGGACTAAATGGTGCATTTCAAAGACGACGATTTAAGAAAGCACCTGACGAAGTTTAGGCCACACCAGCATACAAATGAATAGACATCTTTTTATGATAATTATAACATATTTCAAGAAATATGTTTTTTTTTTTTCATAATATATAATATTACGGCTGTAAGGGTTTCTTTGATCGTGTCCAGTTTTAGTAACGATCCTTTTTAGTATGACACTCAATTATCACACATTATTAAACCTTTTATTTGCTAAGACAAACTGTGTGTGTTTCTTTTAGTTTCAAACAATAGCTGTATCGTATATTTTTAAAGTTTTTGCATTAGGTACCTTGAATTGTACTCCTTCTTCTGATGAAAGAGTTTGGATCCCTAATTATTGAGGTTTACCTTGAATGTTTTCATGATATTATCTTAATATACGTTTGAATAGTTGAGAATGAAACATGGATGCAATATTTTAGTCTTGAATTATGATAGGGTCGGTTACATAAAGATAATCAATACTTGGATTCAAGAACTCTCTTATACGGGCTCTAAACCGAGCAAAGCTCGGCAGAGCCCTATTACGGTCACACATAGCACTACTTTCGTTCAAAAGTTGCACATACTATCAGCCTGAAAAAAAGACGTAAAGGTAATGGAACCAGTATTTTTCTGTTCATAAACTATATTAAGCGCATGCATGCCGGACACCAAAATCATCAGAGCGTGACGACACGGAAGAAAACAGGCTTAAACTATGCGATGCGAAAAAGCGCCCCGCTAGTTATTAAAATAATTCAAAATATGCTTATAAACAATTACTATGAATACTTTTGGTAAACTCAAAAAGACAAATAAAACACATTTCTATAGATTGTCTGAGATATATAATTTGTTTTCACTTGTTTATTAAAGATATGCATACGCATTGTTTACCATTCTATACGAAGGTCACACTTGACAGTTAGTAGTTGTCATTTTAGGCTTTACAATATCGATACTATTTAGATGTTTGACAGTTGTTGATCGGATAGAAATTGCGAAGAATTAATTCCTCTTGGATTACCGATTTAATTACGAGCATGGATTATACCGGTACACATAGCAGAGCTTGTCACGTCATCCAGGTACAGTATGATTATTTTGTAAAAACAGTTTTCAGTAAATCATACAATGCAGATATCAATTTCATAAACTTATGACATGCGGTTGACCAATTCAGAAATCGCTATGGCTGAGCGAGTTATTGTCACTGAAAAGATGGATGGGGTGTACCGTCTGTGAACCTCAACAATGGATGAGTGAGATGTTTTGACTGAGATCAAAGGATGGGAACACCTTTCAATTACCAACACGCTGGTTGAGAGATTGACTTAAAAGATATACAGGAATTGTGTGACAGGTGAACTCTTGTGCCATGCAACACCACTTTTGTGTAAATTAAGAAGTTGGGCGGGGAGGGTGCGGGAGGGGTATCCCCTCCTGCCAAGTGAAACGATGGCAATGGACAGTTGCGGTCCGACACCATGTGAATGATAAAGATTGCATGTAATATTAAAATATTCAATATGTAAAAATATACGACCAAAAGTGGATTATTTGTTTATTATATATGTATCATAGAGTACACAGTGACAAATACATTTTTTTTATAATTCTCAGACCAAGAGATCACCCAAGGGACCGAATCGCCCCAATCAGATATCTCGACTGGCCACAACTGCAGTCCAAATACCAGGTAACTGAAATGCAACACCACTTTTGTGACAGATGTTATTAAAGTAAGAAGTTGGAAGGGGAGGGTGCGGGATGGGTTTCCCCTCTTGCCAAAAAAACCCAAGGCGGAGCGCAAGATTATGACTGAAAAGATAGATAGATGGTTGCGATCCAACACCTTGGCTTTTTGAGCTATTGTGACTGTAAAGATGAATGGTTTTGCTTTGATCCACAGAGTGTGTGAAAGATTGCAAATAAATAGTGCCGAGCAACACTATGGGAAATGAGAGATTGTGACTGAATATGTTGAGAGGAAGGCTGACACCATAAGAGTGCAAGATCGTGATTGAAAGACAAATCAGCAAATGCGGGTTGATGGTTTTGCTGTGGGCCACAGATCTGGTGAAATATTGTAACTAAATAGTCAGTCCAGGGTGTAGAGAAGGCGAACCATCCTGCCAAACAACCCCATGGCTGAGTGAGAGTTGCCATACCCTTACAATGAAACAACATTGCTTTGTGAGAGAATCATCACTGTTACTAAAATACACTTACTTAACAGGTGCACCTGTATGTTATCAAGCTGTGCAATTCTTTATTCATACGTCGTTCTGTTTTATATATATTTTAAAACTTTAAAATGGAGGTGCACCTCTTACATAAATACAACTGCGCCTCTATATTTAAGATGTAGGTGCACATCTTTAATATACAACTGCACCTCTATATTTAGACTGCCATGCCTTTTCTTAGACCTGCACCTTAAAAATTTAGGTGCAACTCCATTTTTTTCAATTTGCATCGCCGTTTAGTAATTTTTCACCCAAATGGTAAGTCAATCTGTACTGGCTTGCTCACACTCAATTTCATGGTCAAGTTTGTTACAAAATTGCCATTGTGTCAAAATTTCTACTTGTTAATAACTAAAATAGTCTAAATGAGATGCCTAAAGAAGTTTGTGTTGTTGACAGTAAATACTGTAAACACTCTCTGCGATTAACTAAAATCTGCATGCGAGAATGCACCAGTCAATTGTACCCCCCCCCCAGGTCCCGGGAATAGTGGGGACTTTGACATTTGGTCCAGTCAACCCTGGCTTAAATTTCCGCCCTGTGGGGACGAACAGATGGTAAGGTCCCCGCCAAATGCCCCTGCACTTCAGGGACCTTAGGTTAGACCCATTCTCCGCTATATTTAAAGCGAACACAAAACCACTGCATTCACCCGGCACTGCGGGCCGCCTGAAAGGTAAACCCACGACCCATTTCCCCGTCTATCCCCTGTATACCCCCGGACCAGGAGGGAGGGGGGTGAGGGGGCCGTGGTTACAATTGACTGGTGCATAAGACCCCAGCTTCTTGATAAATCTTAAGCGTAACGGACCTAAAAAGCTTGAACCTGTTATAAAATATTTCCATAAATTGGGGCAAAGAAGCATGACATTCAAAGTAAAAAAGTCATGTACATACAGTATACTCATGCTCAATAGCAATATGTTTAGCCATAAAGAAGTTGTGTTACCTTAGTTCAGATATCAGTATAAATCGCTTGTAAATGGGATATGTAAGATTAGCACAAATTACAGACTTTTTTATAATTCAGAATGCATCCATGCCACCTGGTTTTTGACATTACTGCTGTGGACAGATTTTCAGCAATGCAGGTATTGCCATGTTATGTATTACTGGAGGCAAGTTTGGAAATAAACCAGACTTTTGTCAAGGTTTCCCTGAAATAAATTGCCAGTATGTTTCTTGCTCTTTGATATTAACATTTGCTTGTTATGACATCATGATCAGTATTTATTTCAATACCTCATTGAGGAACTGTTTCTCTCCGAATTGATTTTCTTTCATGCCGTTTTTGTTGTGGCTTTGAGATAATTTCATTTTCTAATAAAACTGCTGACCGTCATTGGTCTTTGGACTGTATTGTGCATCTATTCGCATATTTTGTTTGTTCTTTTAAGCAAACATTGCATTTATTGCAAACACGTATCACAACTTACTACACATGATGCAGAATTATATTTCATTTAGTGTGCATATGATTTTAAGCTTATGAACATGAAAAACATCAACTAACATAAACAATCACAGCAACACAATGAGATCCCTATCTAAAGAAATATTGCTACTTTTCATTCATTCATACTGTCAAACATTCATGAATATATTTATTTACTTGAAGTTAATACATTGAAAAAAAAATACATCTCTGATGGCAAAAGCAATACAAAGTGAGCAGGGGGATTGAAATAAGTACCTTTTCCCTTTATGCATTAAAGAAAAAAACTAAATACACTCGAAATGCCTTAAAGAGTACACCAGATTGGCACCAAAAAGATTATTTTCTGTAGCGAATCTCGGTACAATTGTTTCATAAAATTTGATCAAAACGTTCAATCTGTGAGAGTGCAGCTTTAATAAATTAAAACACTAATTTATTGTTTATCTAATATATAGCCATCTTGGTTGCTGAACCCACAGAAGTATTTTCAAGGACAAGAACCAATGCTGATCAAAACATGTTCTAGTGATGGAATTCCATACCCGTTCTTGGCAAGGATTTTTTGGAAAGGAATATTGTCTGCAAGTAAGAAAGATTTCTAAGAAAGTCTGGTTAAAAGGCTGTCATAATGCATCTGGGTACTTGATTAGTAAAGATTAACCTTTGAGTTGTTAAAAGAGTTATTTCAAATCGTCCAAAAGACTATATATTTAATATTTTTTGTCATAATTTTCTGCACATTTATCGCATTAATGCACCAGTCAATTGTAACCTTGGACCCTCCAGGTGCAGTGGTTAACCGGGGATAGTCGGGGAAAAGGGCTGTGTTTTTACCATTCAGGTGTCTCTGCAGTTCCGGTGAATGCGGTGGTTTTGTCTTGGCGCAAAATATAGCAGTGCAGGGGCATTTGGTGGGTATTTTAACATCATTTCTTCCCTGCAGGGCGGGGATTTTACACTGGGTGGGCTGGACTGAAAGTCAAAGTCCCCGCTATTCCCCGGGCTTGGGTGGTGTATACAATTGACTGGAGCATAATTCCTACATAAAAGTTTAGGTATGTCTCAAATGAGTGTTTATTAGGCATTGTTCATACTTTTACAGTAGAAGAAGACAGTCTTATTCTGTGTCAAACATTGATTTTGTTTCTTGCTTGCAGAATATCATGTGCCAATAAGCTCCAGTATGCTGCGGCTTTTCGCCCATGGCAGTGGTCCTGCAATCTAGATCCAGGAGTTGCAGCTCTGAATCTAATATTTCAGAATGAAGATGTAAGTTCACTTTGTAGTACTTGTTTTTATGTGTAAATGATTCCAAAGAGTGAGATTTATACTTATCAGGTGTAAATAAGCAACTTATAGACACTGGTTAAGAGCTGTAATCTTAATTTTAAGGCAAATCTAGCCTTCAAAACAGATACTTTAAGCAATATTGTTTTAACTTAGCATAATTATGCTATCACTGCATTTTCTACATCATGTAGCCATCTCATACATGAAAACACTAGCAGTTGTCATGAATCTTTCAGTTTTGGTGTTGTTTTTTTTGCCATTTCCTTTGCTACGCCATTTTCCCTGGAACCTTTTTATTTTGGCTCTATGTCATTTTTATATAAACGCTAAGCGGATAAAGTGGAAAAATCTTATTTTGCATTAAAAAAATCTTAATAGAGTAGGCAGGCCATTTTTATGGTGCTGTCTATATAAACTTTACTTGGTCATATTAATCCAATGCATGGGGAAATAATGGCTCTTTAAAAGTTTGCGGCTTACCGATTGATGGAAATGGCTATTTCTGCTTTTTATGAAAACACCACAGGTGCTTATACTCATTATAAAATTGTTTAATATATCAGTGCCAAACTTTCAGTATATGTTGCATACAGCCTGTTATTGATCTATAGAAGTTTTGAAGTCTACTTTTGCAAAAATATTATATGATATATTGTTTTGAAGAGATACATTGTAAGCTTGGTTAGTGTCTATATGAAACATATAGTTAGAATAACTGTGGTCTTAGGCCATATTTACATATTTCTAACAACGGTGACTTCATGTGTTAGTGTGATAGTCTCTTTATCTGCGTCAATGTAAACAAATTGACCCTTGTTTATTATATTCTGAGTTTAAAATAGGTGTTAATCTGTTTCAGATCGGTATTCATCACTATAGTACCGTATTCACCAGTGAGGTTTTATCCAGGATACCAGAGTGGCAACTGGGATTGATCTCTTCAGTAAGTTGGATTCACCAGTAACGTTTTATCCAGGATACCAGAGTAGCATCAGGATTTGATCACTTCAGTACTGTATTCACCAGTAACTTTTTATCCAGGATACCAGAGTTGGCATATGAGACGATCACTTCAGTACCCTATACCAGAGTACATTATGTATCTTGTATCGATGACTTCAGAACTGTAATCATCATGAACAATTGAAATAAGAGACAAGAATTGCATATGTATCAAATGCATAGAAATGTGTCAATTTTCTTGGAGAGTATTCCCCTATCAATAGATCAATACATCATAGTTTATTACAGTCATCGTGTCAGTAGGCTGCTAAACTCTTGCTGGGGGGGGGGGGCAATTTACTAATAAACAAAGCCTTATACGTTCTGAGCAATTAAGTGTATTGGCAAAGAATATACTTTTTGTAGTTTTAAACTGGATGAGCTTATGAATGAGCTAATGTAAGCATAATTATAGTACATTTTTGTTCTGATAATGTTGTGAACAGTAAAATTGCTTTATTGTGCATATATTACAAGTTTACAACATAAATATATATGTATCAATAACAATAACTAATGTTTTGTTGAATAATCTATGTGCTTGTTTTTAGCTCACCTGAGCACAAAGTGCTCAAGGTGAGCTATTGTGATCGCCGTCGTCGTCCGTCGTCAACAATTTGACTGTTAACACTCTAGAGATCACAGTTTGGGCACTATCAGAATGTTGCTCTCAATAAAATCTTGGACGAGTTTGATATTGGGTCAGCTGGGGTTAAAAACTAGGTCATCCGGTCAAATTAAAGGAAAAGCTTGTTAACACTAGATAAGTCACATTTATGACTGTATCTTCAGGAAACTTGGTAAGAATGTTAATATTGATTATATCTAGGTTAAGTTTGAATCCGGGTCAAGTGTGGTCAAAAACTAGGTCACCTGGTCAAATTGAAGGAAAAGCTTGTTAATACTCTAGGCCCCAATTTCTCGAAACTTCTTAAGCTTAACAGGCTTAAGTAGCTTTTAATATTTCAATTACTCAAAATACATACTTGAATGGAATTTTGATAAAAGAAAAATGGCTTAATTTAACTAACATATAGATAATTCCTATCTAAAGTATAAAAACTCTTAAAGAAGAAAATATTTGACAAATTATTGAAAAACAAAAATAGTGAGTTTAGCTTAATCCGGTTATAAGGGACTTAAGAAGTTTCGAGAAATTGAGGCCTGAGGTCTCATTTACGACTGTATCTTCCTCAAAGTTGGTCAGAATGTTTATATTGATTAGCTCTAGGCCAAGTTCGATCTTGGTCATGTGCGGTCAAAAACTAGGTCTTAGGTCAAATCATAGGAAAAGTTTGTTACCAGTCTAGAAGTCACATTTATGACTTTATGTTCATTATACTTTGTCAGAATGTTTATATTCTTGATTAGCTTTAGGCCATGTTCAAATCTGGGTCATTAGCAGTTAAAAACTAGGTCACCAGGTCAAGTAATAGGAAAAGCATGTTAACACTCTAGAGGCCACATTTATGACCATATGTTCATGGAACTTGATCAGATTGTTATTTTGATGATCGGTATTGGATTAGATGAGCGATACAGGGCCGTCAGGGCTCTCTTGTTTTTTTTAACTGTTATAGATGTATAATTCAGTTTAAAGACTCATACTTTGAATAATTAAATATTAAATACTTTCTGCATACATTGTTATATTCAATTATGGAATGGTGCTAACAACATCAACTACAGGGAATTTATATTCATTTCAAACTGATGAGGTGGTCAAACCATGTTTCCAGCTTATTTGCAGAACCTTAAAAATCTAAAATATACACAATGCTGTTTTACATATTAAAATAGTTTAGTACAGGTTAATTGTCAGATAACTGTAATACTTAAATTTAAGTAAACTCAATCTGTTTCGTTTACCTTCTTATGTTTAAAGTAGGAATCATTTATTTGTACTGTAAATGCTTGTATGATATTCAGTGTTAGGTAAATTAATATACTTGTGTTTGTTATTATGAGGTTTTTTTCAAACATTAAAATATTAAATTTGCTTTGCATTGCCTTAACCTTACTTGTTATGCACCTTAATAATCTTATTGGTGTATTCAAAGTCATAGTATTTCATATAAAATGAATTTTGCCTTTGACACTTGTTTACCTAAGAAAAAAATATACTGCATTAACAGTTTCTGCAGTTGATAACATACCTCGAGCCCGTCTAAGGCAGTGCCTTATTTCATATTATCAACATTAACAACGTCTAGCTTTCTTCTGATATAAATATCTGCGCGTTTCATTGTCCAACGTATGATTACACAAAAATAACATTGCCATATGTTGTCTAGTATAACATCAAGATATTCTTCAAACTCTTTTTTGAATAGTCTTTAAAAATCTAATTTTAGTAATGTAAAGTCAACGGCATGGGCTAGCTGATACGAACAATATGTTTAGGAAAATTTAATGGCTTTGGTGATGTTTAATTCCTATCAGACTATGTAGTAATAAAACCCAGATATCAAAGTTGACATTCCTATTTTCCTGTCGTCAAACCCAGTGTTCTTTTCTATCATGATCGCCATGTGTGGCAAGGTATTTGTTCGAAATTGAAGTTTGAGTTAGCATTTGGCACTACATGTCAAGCATTATTTCAGACAAAACAATGCAACATATTCCTGTGGGCTTACAGCTCCTACATCATTGACGCCATCACGACAAGTTCTAATCGCTTTACCAAATGATAATCGTTTGGGTAAAATACTATTAAAATATTTTGAACAATCTGCATATTGTAATCTTGACAAACAATTTGCAGAACAACTATCTTCGAACTTATGCTTTCTAATCTTATCCAAGTTTGAATATCGTAAAATATTTATACATTAAGTCGCAATTTTGATGAAAATTAAACGAATATTTTATTTGATTAAATTACATCTGTCGAAAAAGCTTATCTGCTAAAAGTTGTAGTAAAACCGAGAAACTAACACATAAGTTTGGTGTGGCATTTAAAACAGTAGTAAATGTTCATGTAGTTTTATATAATAAAATATATGATAGAGTTTTAGAATTATATATTGTCTTTTTATATCAATTTGATAATATTTATATACAATCAGTTCCCATATACTTCGGTGAAATAGTGAGTTTCAGTTCCTTTTTGAAACTTGCCAATAATTACAGTCCTTCATACAAGAGCAAAGCGCGTTCCACAACCTTGAACCTGCTGACTAAAAGCTCCTGTCCATTATCTTATTGTTCGCCTTGATGAGACAAGTGTAAAAGAGTTGTTTTGGGATCTAAAGATCCTGGAAGGTGCGTATATTTCGATCATGTTCACTACCTAAGATGGTGTTTGGTCATGGAGTGCTTTAAAAGTATGTGTAAGAATTTTGTACCCTACCCTGCACTGCACTGGAAGCCAATGGAGTCCACGTAACACGAGAGTAATGTGGTCTTTTCTAGATGTTCTGGAAATGATTCGGGCTGCCGAATTCCGTTTGCCATGTGCAAAGTATGTAGTTTGTAGATTGAAAGTTTTGGTATTCTATATAGAATAGATAATAAAATTACAATAGTCCAAACGTGATGCGATGAGAGAGGTAACACGAGATCTGGTTTCATTTGTTGATAGGTATTGTCTGATTTTTAGTATCAATCTAAAGGAAAACCTGTTAAATGTAGTTAGATATATCAAAATGTCATTAAAATTTAGAATCTCCAACCTAGAAATGTAACTGTTTCTTTAATACTAACTAATTAATTTCACTCTTGTTTATAACACTTTTGTCTTATTTGTATATTTCTGATAAAGAATGGTGGCCTGTATGTGTATGTTATGGCTATAGGCATTTCAATGACGCGTTTGCTACTTCACTTTGTTTAAACATTTTTAAGATGACACGTTGTTCGTCATCTCCTTTTAGATGATATTGAAGTATTAGAGTCTGAATAAGTGTGCCTGTAAATAAAGGCATTGATAAGAGAATGGCATGGTTCTGTAGTCTCGAAAATAGGTTTATTTCGCTTATTATTATAATGTAAATAATATTTATTTCATTAAAACACCATATTGATAAATAAAAACACCAATGAATTCGAATTCGTCTTTTTAAAGTCAGTTTCCCAGTTTTAGCAGTGGTCAACACTCTCACTTCTAACCAAGAGGAATCGGATTTGTTTCCGGGCCTGGGCACAGGTGAGAACGTTTTTGGTCACAAAGCCTGATTTGTGCGTTTCTTCTGAATATTCCAGTTCCTCCCGCAACACAAGACCATCATGTCATCGTGATAAAAACAATGTTATCGGGATAAATTGTTTCACAAGCGTTATGAAATAAAGATAAAGAAAGAAAACAGTGCAGTAACCAACCATACTTCTTAGTAAATACCCTCGCTGGAATGAGCCTAACACACCAACCCCTACAACGCCTGCTTCGGATGTATCCACCCCGGTTGTTCACTTCAAGCATGGCATGAAACAACATCGTGGCTTCAATTTCTTGCTTAAGAAACTGTGCTAAGACTATACGAAACGCTTGCTGGGTTCTTATAAAACATATTGGGCTTTAGGGAAATATTTTAAAAAAGTTGTTCAACACTTGCCTGAAGTTATGTGCCCCTTGTGTCCTCCGTCCGGTGTTAAACAACGTAAAATTTAAGAAAAAACAACACTTTAGAAATTCGATACGATCAAGAAACACAAATATATACGTGTTTTATAAATAACCTAGTTACGTACTTTGTCATTGCACATCCTCTTGTATCGACCTATGTCACTTTTCTTCCTTCATCGTATAGACATGTTTTCGACTAAAGCTGTTCTCGTGTTGAACAATTGACATAAGAGTGGTTTTCAAGTGTTTGTTTGATTGTACTGACCTTGCTCAGCTTGAGTTTCTTTTTGCAACGGTTAAAGATATTCTTATAAGAAAGATAATTCCATAAATCAATTAAACAATATAATTTTTCTTAACTTGGTATAAAACAGTATGACATAATGTTAACACATCCGCAGTATATCCAGTATATACAATCGTAACACGCGATATGCAGACGTGTTATGATTTAGAAGTTTAAGTTTTAAACAAATTGGTACTTCCGATACGCTATATACAGCTGTCAGGCCATTCCGTTATTGTTATACATATAGTGTGTGACGACGCCATTACGCGATAACGCTCGAAGTAGTTCGACTGTTTAACGCTTATGTTTTAATTATGACATATTCGTTAAACACGGTCAACACATGTCGGTGGAGATGTCAAATATTTTTTTTAACTGTTTCTGTGTTAAACAATATTAAAACATAGACTTGTACAAATCGTTTTTTCTATGACATTATATCAAGGACATTAAACGTCTATCCCTGACCAATGTCTAGACGTTAATTTCTTCCCACGTCTGTTTAAAACTGTAAGAGGAGAAACGTTTGGTTTTCCGTTCCGTTTATGACAATATATAAACAATTGCAACAATGACAATTTTGTTTAATAAAAAATAATGGTACGGTAAGATCACACGAAGATTACTAAACGATCATTTCATTCCAATGTTTTTCAACAAAATATTCCTTGATAAAGAAAAAGCGGATTTTAAAACTTTAAAGATATATTGGTTAATATTCTTAATTTCGAATAAATAAATACTATAGTTTAATTGAAACCTAAACATGTCATGAAATCAAAAGCAAAATTATGAAGTTGTTACAAACATGGTTTAGAATTAACAATTGCGTTTGGGTTTGTGAATTTATATTTAGTATATATCCGACAATGCAATATATAAAGAACCGGACCACTCTATCATTTTGTAACCAGATGTAATCTCTACTCTCGTGGCAGTAGACATATAATAAGATGAAAGGCAAAAGCAATACCGAACGGTCTGGTGATCTAAAGTACATAAAAATGTAGCGTAGTTGAAGATTTTAGCCAAATACTCAAGAAATGTGTTCTTATACGTCCGCTCTTTTTACATTAAATTATTTGCAATCACATTTGTTTCAGAAGATACCCATTAGTCTGAGGCATAGCGATTAACATAAGAACATCTTCAAAGTTTTCGTATTTAAATGTTGACATGTAATGTACATAATGACTTATTCAGTGACCCCATGATAATTTGGTATAATTCTAATGGGGTATTTTTTGTATTAAGAAAAAAAGAGAATGCTTTGTTATCGAAAATAAAATAACATCAGTTTTTGTATGACGTTCAAGGAATGCAAAAACACTTATTTTACGTACTATTTCTTTTGAAATAAAACGAAATATTCACTTGAAACTTGTATGTATGCTGTTCTGGTGTATAGTGTCTTAACCTGTAGTTTCTAAATGAATTATAAAAACCTAAATTATCAACACGCGACATAGTCAAATTCAAAAATTAAGTTAAACACAATCTGACAAATAAACCTTGTATAAACTGACTTGAACACATCGCCATACGTCATAGACTACAAATTCCATCGACAAGGCCAACTCTACAGTTGCTCAAATAATAAAGAGGCAATGAAAAATGAACTTGAACCATATAATAAGTTTTAAGAACACGACATAAAGAGGAGTAGATTGCGTTCTAAAATTAACGTTGCTAGCAATATACTTCATAAATTTACACAATATTATATTCATAATATTACATTCTGGATTTAATTGCATGACACATTTTAATGAGAAAATATATATGGGGTTTGAAATATAATGAAATGAAATGTCGTATTCCGTTAATAAAACAGTTACACTCTTATGAATATTGAAATTCATCAACAATATAATATGTATAACAAAGATGGCATTTTATTGTCAATAAGGTGTCTATTTTTCTTGTTCTTTATCGTATAACATAACTTAACAATCCGTTTGAACGATCAAATTTGACCTTTTGTGAGTCTGTATTCATTTACTAAGGCTAGACAACCAGGGATTTGTTTATGAGGGGAATGCATGGGAGTTAGCTACGTCAACGCGCGTACGAGGGATTCGAGTTAAAATGGGGAAACGGCCTAACCTTTTCTGTCCAACACTATTGAACGATGTTGGGATTAAATTACAGTAACTGTATCTGAATAATGCGTGCTTGGTAGTTAATCGTGTGTCAAAGAAATGATACCAATGAGAGAAAGTATGTACTAAACGATCAGGTATAAAGAAGATATAGAAATCAACAATGCAGTTAGGAAAAGAAACACCCCCGACACAATATGTACAGTGTTTTTCATGACTAAGGGCTTAGCATCAGCATTCATCTGAAAACCGGTCTTGTTAAAAAGACCTAGTCATTTTGCAACAATAATGATAACACCAAACATATGGGTGCAACAAACAAACATAATTAAACACTGTAAATATAATAAGAATGTTCGAATTGATACAGGTTATACATTTTATAAAACGTATGCAACATTCTTCTTGTTCAGCCTGATGCTATACATGTATGTATACAAACCAACTATCGCAGAAATATGTAGTAAAGTCAGCATGTACTTTTGTTACTTCAGCTTCATTTTTAAAACTAATGAAAACTGAATCATTGACTGTATATCCCTATCTATGCTCATAATTAACATACATTTAAGCTGATTTCAGCATTGTTTTGGGTATGTTATTGTCTCTGGAAGAACTTTTATCCACCTAGCTAGAGATGGCACTAATTCCATGATCCGGCAAGTAAACCTTTACCTTGTACTTTATCATCACTGTAATTATATTTTTTCTGGTCCTTCGGGATCCCTCACTATACTTCACTCGTCCTTTAAAATGGTATAAAGCGTAAGCAGGTGATTTGGTTCGTTTACCTCTTTGGTCTCTATCAATAATTTAATGAAAATTACATGGACAAGCCCAGAATTAAAGGCAAATGGCAATACGATAATGCACTAGGGACACACACGTAAACACCACACACATTAATACGAACACCAGACACTCGTTAAAATAGCTTTACTGATAACTGATGTTCTAGTGGCATTGGAACGGTCTTTTAAACACGACTTCACCCGTACCCAATATTTATTTGAAAAACTACAGAAAAAAGCTCAGCAACCGAAGGTTTAAACAGAACCCAAGTCAAATGCACAAGACATAGAACATTAAAACAAACAATCACAAACCAGAAACATGTAACAACAACACAAAACTCTACAATTAACACAGTACATAAATAAAATATAAAACAATTAGGTTAGGGTGTTAGGTACCCGGAATTAGATCAATATATTGAACCAAAATATATCTTAGTTAGACTTATGATAGTTGGAATATCTTGAGTCATATACATAAGGTGTGTTTTAAGTGCATGATGGGATAAATGTTGCACGTGTCAAATATTTACATAAATATCCTAACAGTTTTGCAATTCAATTGCAGGGAAATTAATGCGCTTTCGTATCCATTAAATGTCGAAATTGTATCTCCTTTCCTCATTTTAAGAATGGAAATGAATTTAATAATAAAATCTCCGCATACTCTTTGTTAATGGATAAACGTTAAGACCAGCAGACCACAGAATGCAAATTGATAGAATATATCAAATTAAATCATACCTTTTGATGTTCTTTATAATAAACGGATAGTTGTTGTAGCGGGTTATAGTATAATAGGTCCTTTTGTCTTTATATGGTATTTATTTCCGTAAATGTTGCATTAGCAACATCTTCCTAGTATTACCAATTTGCCGTTTTAAGATAGGTTTTAACATTGACGAAGGCATCGCACTCCTCATACAATAGACACTTGACCTTTTTCAAACTTAAGTAAATTTAGTGGAATATAAAATACGAGCCCTGCTCGTGTATCATACCACGTCGATGTATCTCAATGTGGTCGCAGATATAATAAATGGATGTTTTTAATACGAACATAATTGGCGATGTAATGCTTTACAACTTTGTACTAAAATGTCATTTTCACTTTCGCGATACATGAAAGCGAATTAACCAACATTTATTGAAATATTCATCTTGTTCCAGAAAATCTTGAACACACCAAATTCATTATTTTTATCACGACACATACTTTGAATGTCGTTTGACTATTTGAAATTATGGCATTTAAATACCTCTTGGGGCAATGATCAAAGACACAATGTGCATTACTAGGGATACAATGAATCAGAAAACTATTTAAGAGACGTTTAACGTAATGAATGGCACCTACGATAAATAATTGCAGATAATCTTCAGTAGATGTGGCAGAAAGACACATACGGAAACTGGGATTCAGATTGATTTATAAAACAAACAATTATTTGCATTAACTGAATCATTACATCAGAAACATCGTAATTGATTTGTGTGTGCTTAAAATATAAAATGAGTTGTGCAATTACTTTTGCTTAGTTGTGTTGGTATTGGTGTGTCTGTACAGCTGGTATAAATATAAATATGATTTATTTCAATTTAAACAGCGTTTCTTATAAATATAACTAACACTAGCTTAACATATAGGTACATGCATTTAGATAAGAAAAACAAGTGGAACATGCAACTACAATGAATCAGTAACACTAATTTAAGAATTTAATAATGTGTTTTTGCCTGCTACTGCTGAATTGTTTGGTTGTTTGTAAATTAACTTTTATTTAATTGCGTTGGTATTGGTGTGCCTGTACAGTTGTTATAAATATAAATATGATTTTTGTTCAGTCCAACAGCGTTTCTTTTTCATATAACTAACAATAGCTTACCATATAGGTACATGCATATAGATAATATAAACAAGTAGAATATGCAACTACAATGAATCAGGTACACTAATGTTATGATTAAATAACGTGTTTTAGCATACTGATAAAAGAGCAAAGTTAAGCAGATAGAATGAACATTTTTCTTTATTGATGAAATATTAATTCCACTTATAATGGCAAGTAGACATTAAATCCAAAATGTTCACTCACACTTCTCTTATACCAAGAAATAATCCAGACAGCGTAAATACTGTAGTTCAACTCACTTGAAACTATTTCACTATCAGATAAAGTAACACTATGAAGGAAATAACTTTTTAGTTCATATTAAGTTCACAGTTATTGAAATCACTCATTAAACTCAACATATGGCAACTGATATAAACAAGTTTGTCATTTCATCGACCAATTGCTAATAATGTTAAATTTTGATGTTAAGCAGCAAGCAAACCCATGCCATTTTGGTGTGGTACAATTAGACATGTGCTTACTGATTACTTATAAGTACAATGCATGACCGCAGCACATTCGCTTTTATTAAAAAGTTATTTGCTTTTGTATTATTGATCTTTATATTGACATAGGACATTAATTGACCTTACTGTTATAGAAAACCAGGCATCTAAACACCTCATTATAGCACCTGGGAAATCTCAAGTATAACACCGTTTTCTATGAAGCAATTATATCATTATTTAATACAATTATATACATACATCTATACAAACTATCAACAAATTAAGAGTTTTAATCACACATGTCAGCGTGTCACATGCATCATGTTGAGTCAAGTCTGATTCTTAAACGTTTGTTATCTCAATCATAAACTAGAAAAAGGACAGTTGACAGAGTGAACCCTTTATCGATGATCATAAAGAACAGAGACGGTAAAGCAGAGATTGTTGTCTACATAGTGTGGGTGTATTCTGTCTCACAGGACTAGCTCTTTTCAGAAAAAAAAAACATTCACCAGAGCTGGCATTAATGCCGTGTTGCAGCTATAAATAATTGAGCTGTACATCGTCACCAGTGTAGTAGTCAGTTATTTCAGTTCCTTTGAGAACTCTCACTACCATAATTTACTCTTTTTCACAATAGTATACCGCTAATCAGGCAATATGGATCATTGTCAGTGCTGCACTGGCCATTACTGTTAATGACAGTCTCGTTTAAACCGTGGGTTTATTTCACAAATGAAATCAATTGGGCACATAAAATAGCTTGTGTGCTGTTAAACAGTACCTTGGTCAATCAAATTCTGTGGATAAATCTTTCTTTAAAGAAAATACAGTTGTGAAAGTGTATAATGTTTAAAATATAAATTTCTTTAACGAGAAAGAATGACTAGACCGAACTTGGTTTTCTCTTTCTGAAATGTATTAAGGTTTTGTAATACTCAAATTTTGTTTCAAATACAGTATTGCTCATTTCAAACTACCAGGTAAAGATTAGATAAAGTCCAAGTGCAGGAAATTTCTAAATTTTAAAGTTAAATTATACCATTTTTGTACTTTTACATCCTCTGCAATCTGCCAAACAGGAGAAAATCACATAAAACCATACTACTGTAGAACTCTGTCCAAATAACATATTATCTGTACAAATAAATGTCATACAATCTCACAAAAGACGCCCTTTGCAATTCATCTTGCGTGCTCAAAAGGTTTACATTCTATCGCTAATCTAATTAAATAGCATCCAAATTTAATCACGTTCGATGGTACACTGTAATTGAATAATTGAATGTTTTTTATCAAAACAAACTTAAACGCATTAGATAGATGATCGTAGGAAGAGCTGCAGTTTTTAGACAATTCGTCTGCGAAGTTGTATATTTCTACGTACGAAAGGAAAATGGGATAAAGATTGTTTATACCATGGCCGTGTAATGCAACAGCTTGTTCAATACTATATAAATTATCTGTAAAAAGGGCTCAATGACACCACTGGTATTAAGGGCATGTACAGATGGAGCATATTGGCAAATACGAACTTAATTAATTACAAAATGTTAGGCAGACTAGACAAATTTAAAATCACTTATTTCAGTACAGTATTTTTCGTGCTGTCGGGTAGAAAATTCAATGAATTTATAATTTAAATAAGATATTCGTAAACATAACATTTTAAGTGCATGTTGTTGATTAGACTTTAATAGCAAGATTTGCACAACATAACAAATAAATAGTTAAAGCATCAATTAAGTTAAGAAATATTTTATCACTTTTATAGAAAACCATGATGTATTACCTACTAGATACCACTTATATCTTGGTCATCTGAAAAATGTAAAACACAACATAACGTGATAACCCTCTTCTATAGAATACTTGTATCACAACATTTACATGCTCTATAGACTCTTTAACTACCTCTAAACGCGCCAGTTTCAATTTCTTATTAAGGTGCAAATAGTCTTGTTTCGTGAATTAACTGCCTTAATGTTTTTTTAGGTTATAAGCGTTTTTGAAAGTTGAGAATAATAGCTGATTAAAAATTGACAATAATGTTTTTAAGGACAAGCATAAGTTTGGAACATAATAAATAACCAGATTACAAGAATTCTATGTGATAAGATTTTTGTCTTTTCATTTAATGTGCTTCTTTGCCAATATAGGCAGCAATACATTCTTATTTCTCATTATATGTTTGACGATCAAGAATTGGGATAATTTTTATCCCGCCGCATAATCCGCACGACATTAAATATCTAATGATACTACACTAATACCATTCAATCGTTTTCATTTATAGAGCATTAGGTGATCTGCTGGTAAAGAACATCAAGACAAATAGGAAACGCTTTATAAATATATATTTTTATTACTTTAATTTACCTCAGATAGATCCGCGATAACCCAATGACGAATGTGGAACTCAAAAGGAGGAATCACGTAGATTATATCGAATGGAAGAATCAAATACAGATATATAAAGCGTATACAAGTGAAAGGGTAGATCGACAGTTCATGATTGTTAGAATCATTAAGCGTATCTAGCTTTCACTTGTGATCGGTCATGTTGTCATAAGGTTCAAAGTTGTTGTTGTTTTCAGATTCAGAATTGTTGGATGCGCGTAAAGGGTTAATCCATACTTGTGAGAATGGGAGTGTTGTTTGCCCTTTAAATGATTTGATGTCTTGTTTTAATTTATATCACCCTGTTCTTGACATGTATGAATGTTAACATCTGATATCAGGATGCGTCATCCATCTTCCTTTACATGATAATATATGTTATTTGTATTTTGCGAAATGATTTTCTATATAAAATGGAAAAAAAATAATAAAGATATACGCAATTGTTTTGTAAATAAACATAATAAGTTAAGACGAGAAGACCAGGAGTATTTCAAATATTTGATACGGATATGATATTTTAGCTTACATTTGTACGAATTGGTTTTGCTCCTTAGCGGATGTGTTTTTTTGTCGAATATGTAACGGCTGCGTTCAACAAATTTAATGTTATACTTTTGTAAAGTTTTTCAGTGATCTTTTTACTTCAATTAAAGACGTTATTCAAAACATGAAGCAGGGTTTCGTATTGGATTGTAATTTTGAAAAACAGAGACCTTTTTCAAGCCGATATGTAGTGGATTAACAACACGCTTGAACCAGTTAAATGAAATGTATATATTTATACACACACCCTTAATCTTCTACTGTAATTATCCTCATACTAGCCTCCTGTTTTTCCTGATGTTATACCGTTCCAAGGCGGTACATAACAATCCTTCATAAACACACCTAGTTTTTATGTAGTATATATGAAGTCTTTTGTTTGAATTTTGTGCTGTTGTTCCATGTATCTTGTTGTGATTTTATGTTATTGTGTTCTATGTCGTTGGCGTTTACCCTGTACCATTAAACTGGGTTTATATTTAAGCGTTTGGCTACTGAGCTTGTTTCTGTAGTTTTACAAATAAATTTTAAGATTCAAGCATTCACCATTTTGGTTCACCATATTTGATGTGTACGCCAAGTTGTACTGATGACAAATATCAATATGACTGTTGCAATAATTTAAGTCAAGCCACGGTTTTCAAGTATAATGGGCTATTTCGGCAATATACCAGGCTTTGGTCATGGACAAAACCTGTTTTTTTCTTTTTGTTAAATATCGAACGCGCTTGGGACTTTGCAACTGTTTGATTTACCACTGCTGTCATTGAACAGTCTCATTTAAATGCTGTTATAATGCTGATGATTCAGTTATACATTTCTAATACAAATATTTGCCAAAATTTATTGTGTGAGTCTCGTTATTTTTAGATATTACTTTAATTAGTGTGACAGATAAATTACTCATCCCGATCATTATGATTGCAACAAAGTGTCATTTGGTTCCTTATTTTGTTCCAGGGTTTATAATTGACTGTTTGGTTTGCCTCTGTAGTTTTAATTGCTTTATTGGTAAAAAACGAACCGGATTGCACATTCTTGTTAATTTTGATACAAGCAAAATACGCATGAAGTTGGGGTTTTTTTGTCCATAAAAGTAGGCTGATCATTTAATTTTGAGAAGAGACTTAAAGTTTCCAAACATTATTCATGTGCTATTGAACTAAATAATGGGTGCATTAACTAATTAATTATCTATAACAAAAACATTGCAACAAAGTTCTACTATATCAAACCCTCTGCTATTAAGAAGAGTTAAAAAAAAACAGGTTAGCCTATTTTATTATAAAAAGAGATTTAACACCCTTTTCCAGGGATGTTCAGTTGAAATACAAAAGAACAGTTAGACATGAAATAACGAGGGTTGTACAGGTCGTTCCAGACAACCTTATTTATTCGCATAATATAGTTCTACACGTACTTGTACAGTTCCCGTACTGCTAGACATGGTACATAAAGCACTCATAATTGTATATAATACGGTAATTTAACGCGACAGAGAATAATTGAAAACGACACAAACAGAAAATAAATAACAGTTCAACAACAGCGTTTTGTTACATTGTATTGCTTATTCGATATGTTAATGGTGATTGTAGTATAATTTGAGCAAATGTTGTAAACAAATGTATATAAAAAAGTCTGCATTTGTGAACTGTATGAAATCATATGTTGTAACACTTTTATGTCTGTAACGAACATTAATTAGATTCAGATTACGGTATGTTCTCTATTGGCCAAGAAAGACATTCATCCTTAATATTGTCAATCACAATATATATATATATATATATATATATATATATATATTTAGACCAATCCAACCTTTGGGTAACTTTGATGCAACCTTTGGGAGACTCGTGTCGCCCATAGGATATATGTTGTGTCGCCCAAAAGTAATTGTGTTTTTTTCTATCAATTTATTTTTTAAAATAATAAAACAATTTTGCAAACGATTTTGAATGCTTTAAAAAAGGTTCAGTCATTAAGCACTAATCAGCAGGAATACTATTTAAGGAAAAATCATGAATTTCAAAAAAGTGTGTATATTTTGAAAACAACCTTTGGGATACAATTAAATTTTTATCAATAATTTTCTTGTCATAGTTATATGTTTTAGATAAGAATTCAAAAATGTAAAGAACATAATATTTTTTATCAGAAAAGTTAATTGTGTTCAACTTTAAAGATTCCGAAATTCCCTCAAAAAATATTTTCGCAATAAGCGTACGTTCCGTGTTTTCGTGTCGCCCAAAGGTTGATGTATATTCAATGCTTTGCAGACTATAAGAACGACATGTACTTTTCGTTGTTTTAGTTATTTTATTAAAAAATTAATAAACATGGGCGCATGTGCTTCGTCTCTATATTACAGAAAACCGTGTTCTATATTTATATACTGATATAAATGGGAACAGTTCATTTCAAAACCATTTAAGGTACATATACTTACAAATACGTTCGGATATGTTACTTCAGTTACAAGTCTATTCTAAAAAAGATAGTTAATCTTATTTACATGACTCATTAAAGCTAAGAAACTATGATACATCTAAAAGGATTATCACTTAACTACTTGTACAAAGCATTGAATCGGAATTCAAGTATATTAAAACAGGTTTTGGTGGTTAATTTAACAATATCTGTATTGGAGAGTAAAAATATACAGTTATGTACCTGCACGTATTATTTTATCATGCAAACTGATGTGTTTGTCTGAAGCCTACGAAATCTGTGATTTTATATATAAAAAAGCTGTCATCTTTTAATGCTTCTTAACTGGTCTGGATCTACACAAACATTAATCAAAGGTAAACGATTTTCTTTATGGAATGCGTAAGGAGTGCATGCTGCTGATAATCATTCCATAAATTGTGTTCAAATCGTACAGGCCATTAATAGCCTTTTCTATTTCCGTTGTCAACAAATGTTGCCGAAATCATTAGAAATAAAACAAGTGTAATAGGTTATTTATTTTCAATTTATACTTCTTGTTTATTGGTTTACAGGTTCAGTTCATATATGCATATTACTTTAGAAAAAGAACGGTTTAAAAAAGTAAAACACAAGTTTAATTCTGTTACTTTACTGTTTAACGCGTAATGATGCGTTAATAGTGAATGATTGGATGCCTGGCTGTTTCCGTGTTATTATATGTGTTAACTATTATCGGCGAAACGAACTGCGAAATTATGCATTTATGAAAAATATTTCTTACTTATAACAAGATTATAAACGTGTATTCAGTAGCTAAAACCGTACAAAACATAAATGACTGGTGGGTCCTAAGATAATAACAGTAATCAAGTATTGTCTCATAAAAGAAATACCGTTTTATGCTCCTTTGTTTCATATTAATGACGGTGTCCTTCATTATATTTTTAATTATATTTTTTAATTTTGATAAATTGAAACACTTCTTTCAATTGAGGTTACTATTATTTGGGCGTGAGAGTGAGTCTCTAAATGAGATCTTTTATCAGTAACAATTCAACTAAATTTGAAACACATGAAATGTCAAAGAAGTCCTCTCTTGCTTAACGTCCAAACAAAGTCCAATTCTAAGAATACTAAAATATGATTTTTGCATTACCAACCTACAAGTAATGCATGAAATATGTCTACCATATGCAAATGAATAGTCTTTAAATGCCAGACCCTTTACTCATATCATGTATGTTTTAGTCGCTGTAAATAACTCATGGATACTTAATTGCCTTTATATAAGCGTAAGAAAGAGTTAACATTTTCAAGAATAGCATAATACTTGTGTCTTAGAGATACTTGTTTTTAAATGAGAACAAATTTAGGACGTTAGGATGCCAACTTAACGCCGCTAGGCCGCAAGGCTGCAAGGCTGCTAATTTACGTCGCTTGGCCGCTTACCTCACGCCGCTATGCCGCTTAATTCACGTACATGAAGCTGCCTTTTATTGCAGCCATCGATGAATTGCATCCATCAAGTGTGCTGAGCGTTTGAGATCAACACAAAAAAAACAGGTATGTGATTTTTGCATCCTTTTTAAAAATTGATTTTTTTTTGAAGTCCACGTTATTGAATCAAAATGTACTTCAATGGATTATCCCGGTCTCTTGAATATTATCTGGGAACGAGCGGCCTTGCGGAGTGAAGTTGGTGGCCTAACGTCCTACTTCTCTACTTCAATGCAATTGAACATTCGTTTCATTTTATGAAAACAATGATTAATCTAAGCATATGTATTCAGAGATTAACACAAATCATTTTTATATGTGTTTGCTTCTTAAACAATACTTGTTTACGAAACAATCAACACTCTAAAGCGAGTATAAAACAAATTTGATCACCAATCCATTTAGGGAAAATGCCGGTATTCGCTTAAGGATATTGATTTGTGAATAGGAACATAAGATTAATTATTGTTTTAGAAGAAAGTGCATATATAATGTTTTGAATTAGGAAGCAGTTTTAGGTGGCCGCTTACTTCACGCCGCTTGGCCGACATGCCGATAGGCCGCTAACATCACGTACATTGCAGCTTTGATGTTTTACGCAACATTTTTATTACAGAGCGTGGTCAGGGCATTGATATGTCTTTCCCAAAAAACAGTCAGTTGGATTATTATTAGTAGTAGTAGTATTAGTAGTAGTATTGTTATTATTATTATTATTATTATTATTATTATTATTATTATTATTATTATCGCTCTTCTTCTTCTTCTTCTTCTTCTTCTTCTTCTTCTTCTTCTTCTTCTTCTTCTCCTTCTTTTTCTTCTCTGCTTCTTCTTATTATTATTATTATTATTATTATTATTATTATTATTATTATTATTATTATTATAAAAAAATCCTACATCACTTGAGTTGTTATTCACTCCGATGTGTTATTTTCACACCCTAAGCCGATTCATTCGCTAATTCTGTCCATGTGTTTTCGACTTAACGTTTAGTATTTTTAAACGCTAAAAAACAGTTTTTGCAAACAAACAAAAAATAAATTTATACACGAAAACACATTAATTAACATGATACATTCCATAACGGCTACATATTAAAACACACACACACGTGCATTTCAATGCGTTTTGCATCTTTTTGTGTATTTCCAAATGTTTATTCAAGCGATTGTTTTAAAATATTAATTTCAAATTATAATAGTAATTGTCTTTTATTTGACACCATTTCTAAGGCACCCAAATCTTACATAAACATACTTTTTATGTTTACTGAAAACACCACCATAATCCGAAATGATCATGAACAAGTACATGTATTTGTTATTGTATTGGTGACTTGATGGAGTGTTAGTGAGGCGTGTGATTACGAACATATCTCTTGAGTGTCATCCCCCTTGTACCACTAAAGTCACTTCAGTGTCCCTTGCGGGAATGTGGTTGGAGTGTTAGTGTAAGCGGCTGTTCTGAATGTGTCCCTTAGTTCCCGAATAATGAACATAGCAATACATAAGATAGTTTGACAAAATATATTTTAGTTTTCCATTGCAAAAAGACAGCAAACAAGCTGTTTAAGTTTATTTTCTGCAAACATTCAATTTCTTGCTTGTAATACCATCCGCATACAGGACAATCATATTTTTGTATTTCAAAGGTACATGTAATGCTATTTACATTCATGCATAAGAAACATGATGAGTCCTAGAATGGAGAACTACATAGTTTATTAATCTTCGTGAATATTCATTTCAAGCTTAATAATTTGATGTCTATCGTTCAAATACAAAATTAAATGTTTTAAGGACTTATAGCTAAAAATTATATTTTAATTGATGCTTAAGAACTTCGTGATTAACCTATTCAAATACTATGATATTTTCATCCGGATGGGAAATCAATTGTCTGCATTCGAAAGGATTATTGGAGTTGTTTTGGTCATGTAATCAGACATTGGATTAGTATTCATTCTCATTCATCAGAGGTTTGATAACGGTATTTCTAACGCATAGCATCATCACTTGGGTAAAGAGATTAGGTTGTTTAAGCTGATAAACAAACACTGTTATTGATATCTACTGTATAAACATACACTTATAAGATAAGTTGATACATTTAGCAGTTAGTTTCCTGCTTCGAGTTTCCAGCCTATCTGTTTTACACATAAGCATTACAAATTAAAGTGAAGTCAGCCATCATTAGGGTGTTATTGCATATTAGATATAACAATCGAGAATATTATGTTGTATTTATATTGATTAACTATTATATTAGAAAAAAGTGGTCTAATTGAATGCATTAGAATATTGCTAAAACTAATCGGGTATGGTTTTAATTAAGTGCACAGATCTTTGTTCACAAATCGAATCGTAAAATCAATGTGTTCAAAATCAAGTTTTGCATGCATATTATATTTTATTTTTTACATACATATATAGTTCATTTGTAATGATGTTTCTTGATTTAAGATGTAGAAATGCCCCCTAACAAGTCGTACAGTTGAACAACAAGATTTTCAAAACTATATGCATAGCTTAATTTAAAAGCTGACTTTTGTATCAGAAATAAAATAATCATGCATTTGATTCGATTACATTTTATAACTTAATAAGTTTCTAGTTTCTAGCAGCCCCTGCACCTTTTATTTCACAAGCATAATTTATTGTCTAAAAGGAAGCCAACCGTCTGAATTTATCATTTTGTATTGATTTAACTTAATTATATCAGGAAAAAATCTTTAAACCTCAATCTGAGCTGAAGGTTTAGGGGGTACAAGCGCCACATGAAACAATAGGCCCCATTTTGATCAAGTGATGATAACTGGTACAAATGAAAAAGATGATAACTACAACCAGAAGCCAATCACTAGATTGGATAAGCCGAAATAAAAAGTATAACCAAGTTATTAGCATATAATATCATCGTAGGAGCCAGTTAGACAAAAATGACTTAGACTGTTTAATAGTGAATTGCTAAATAACATGTGAATATTAAATATATATATACTAAAGTTGTCTACGCCTATACCCTTTTTCAGAAATAGCGATATGGGCAACGGTGTAAATTTATCCGTTACATAATTAAACGAAATAAGTATATATGCAAATTTTAAGATTGAAACTACTAGATGGAGGTGATGTGACGCACAAAGACCGGGTACTGGTACGTAGGGAACATATAGGGCTACCATCTGATACCAGCCAATAAGGGCCAGCTTTGAGTCAAGTTGACTAGTAATAAGTCTTAATGTCAGGAACCGCGGAATTTGCTATTATACGCGAGTATGTGGACTCTGGGCTGGGAGGATAATAAGTGCGCAATGTGACTTCCGGAAACTGGATACAGGCAGGTAGGTGACATTTAGTTTACATTCCGGACCCGAACCAATAAGATAGGATCGGGTAGGTCTACTCAAAATGACTTTAAGTGTCAAGGACCACAGAGTTTTCCTTTATAAGCCAGGGTGTGGATTTTTGTTGGGGGTAAATACTACTAGATGTGGTGGTGTGACGCCTAAAGACTGGGTACCGGTACGTATGGGACATCTAGGGCTAATACTTGGTATGAAAGAATAATGGCACCCAAAGGCACCGTGTCCTGGCTTATTCGCTCAAAGTATTGGTTAAACATTTACCAGTTGAAACAATCGCATTTGTGCAAATGTGAAGAACTAGAAATGCCTCTTAAACTAGTTAGAAGATGGTTGTTATTAGTATGATAAAATATGGAGGAAACGCCATAATAGAAGTACTTTATAACCTCCAGTACGCCTGGTGTGATTTTGACGTCCGTATAGGAAGTAATTATTAAACAGCGACCCCTTATGAGTACGCTCTGCTATATTTGGTTACCCACTTCGTTTTAGAAAATGTAAACATTGTTATGCGGACGATATAATTTTATTTTATTTAAACAGCATTTTATAGCGCCTATAGTGGGTTCAATCTAAATAAGCTTGAAACATTTAAATGCAAATAAATAAACATATATTTGAAGCGTTCATACATTGAAATTCTTATTATGAAGTTAAGGATTAAGTCAAATGTATTAGACAAAGAATAGGGAAACCATATCTTTTATTTACAAGAAAAAGCAAATAAAAAAAAATAATAATAATAATAATAAGTTATATTTCAAAATACATATGCATTTATAAAGATACATATAACAGCAAATTCACTTTTATTAGCAAAAAAAAATGATTTCGAATGCCATAAATCTTTAAAAGTGAACTTGCATAATATAATTTTCATACTTATACTCAGTGCATTTTTATGGGGTTGTATATTGATTTATCGGTTAAGACTTTATACATCTCAGGGTGTTTACATAGATTTCTTTATAAGAAGATGCATACCGCATGAGCGGATACGGTTGTTGATTAGTCAGTCCTGTTATCTCGACTCCACCTACCGTCTGGTAATCGGCATTTTCACAATCAGCTGGGTTTAATCGTTTATAACTCAAATATTTCACATTGTTTATAATTTGAAGCCTTGATGAAAGCATAACAGTTAGATGGCAGTATTTTGTATTGGTTAATTCATTATTGATTGTGATCGTTTTTGACCGAAAAGGTTTGGGAAGTCAAATTTATATGATTTAAAGAAAAAATGCACTGCCTCTTCCTAACAAGATGTCACAGAGAACACTGACTATTATTAAAAGGAACAGAAAACATGAATGTACCAACAACCAGCCATAAAGTATACGTCTAAGACGGAAAATTACACAAACCTTCAAAGAATTGGCTGGCTCCAGTTGTTTTGCGCAGTCACATAAAATGTTCCTTAAAAAATGTCGGGCAGCAAAAACAAACAATGGTGGGGAAGGTGTGCGTTTTCATGAATATCTCATATTGAAATAAGAAATTGTCAGTAATATAATGAAATATAATGAGATAAATAAGACTTATGTGTGATACAGTGCAGTATTATTACGTTACTAAAAATGCAGATTTTGCCTTGATATATTTTTAGGCAACATGCAGAAACCCTCCCAAAGCAGGGAATGTAGTTAGGGAGAAGTATGCCACAAAACATGTTTTGCATATTTCTTAATAAGACTTATTGCTATGTTTCTTAAATGTTGTATGAAAAATGATTTTAGCAAGAGATAAATCAGAAGTGATCATAAAGCTTTAACGTCACTAAAAGCCAGAACACAAGAAGAGACGCCACGAAAAAGGTGGAAATATATTGACACCTAAGACTACATATACATCGTAACCAAAATAAGATTGATGTTGTTTTAATCTTATACAGACTAAACGAATTATATCTGTATTTTGCATGTACTTTGAATAGCATTTTTGTAATATTTTGTTCGAAATTATCCTTTTTTTATACGCCATAGCGTTTTTTTGTACGCATTTATACTGGACTTACTTGTACTGCTGTAATAAATAACTTGTTGATTAAAGTGTAATAAATCATTTTTAAAAGAATCATATGACTTGGTGTTTAAGCTATTCAAGATCTTTGCATAAATAAACTTATTTCAGCACTAATGTACGTGATAAATAATAAAGACCTTTTATCTAATCGAGCTACTATTTTCTTTTTGTCTTATAATTATGTTAATGTGTTGAGATATATATTTCTTGTTAAACCAAAATAATTATCAGTCTTCGCTATTTCTAGAAATGTTCATTATTATAAAGCTAAGACTATAATCTTGACACTCGTTATCCTCCTTGCATGTTCAACTTATAGTGTTAATAGGCCGAACGGACGCACTTACGCAAACACTGTCGCACCCACGCACGTACGCCTACACGGACCCGCCTGTTTGGTTTACTCATATCTTAGGCCAGATTTTTTTTGAATTTACGTTTTACGGGAGCGCCTTACCTAAATATTGCAAAAAACAAATAAGAAAAAGATTCAAACTCCTAACTTTATTTTTTTTCCGCCGCCCTTTTTTGATCACCGATAAAAAAAAAATTAGTGTTTTTTTTTTTTTTAACTTATTGCTAATTCCACAACAACAGAAAATATCGCACACAATTTCCAAGATGGCGGAAGCCGGCGCTTCTTGCTTATGATGTTAACTGAAATGTGTTTCATTGTTTTGTGATATCACATGCATATTATATGAGATGATGAAAATAAAACTTGAAACCTGCTTATTATCATCATCTAAACGATTGCAAGGAAAGTGGCCGCCTTTACGAAAAATACGAAAAATCCATCTTTTTTTATTTATTTTTTCTCGACGCTCATTTTTCGACATCTTTTTCTTAATTTTATTTCCTCCTCATGGCGCTTAACTTTGAAAACTTTCCCGTAAAACGAAAAATAAAAAAAACACTGGCCTTATTGCATAAAAAAAAGTGTACATAGCACATTTAAATACAAATATTTCAGCACATATTTCATAAAGTACGAATATTACACTTTGTGCACAGTCTTTCTGCTCAATCGATGCCTCTGTATATACCTTCTTTAATCATAAGTTTATGTTTAGAACACCTGAATCGTGGTAATGCTATTCTATACTTCATAATATTAATATAGTTAAGATTGGGTTCATATATATAACTTTTCCTCATAACTGCATACGATTTTAACTTTCTGCTATTATTAGCATCTTCAAACCAACATAATTCGCATTGATCATGAGCACGTTGAATTAACATCTCCAATTCAACTTTCGTAACATTTGCATTATGCTACATATATGTATGTCAAACTCATCTAATAAGCGTTTTACTTGTATGGACAGGTATAAATCTGAAGGTATTTTGATAAGGCGTATTGATGATCACATAAAAATATTGCGCTGAATGTTTCTCCAAATAAAAGAACAGAACAGAACAGAACAGAACAGATTTTATTTCAACTTATGCATAAAGCATCTCGTTACAAGAATTAATACAAATGTCAAGTGGTGAGCAATCTCGAGAGTACTCGGTACAACCTAAGATATTCGTACTAAATTAGTATCAAGATTGCATGTTTATTGTTTTCATCTGGATGGGTTTATATTTTTATTACGTGAATATTTTGCATGTATGAGAAACGAAATATCACCCACATGACACTTTCAATAACAGATGTAGAGCCACAGTAAGAAAATACTAAAAAATGCTTGTAAATAGTGTCCAAAGTATTTGGTCAAATCCGACCTTTGGGTAACATCTTTGCGACCTTTGGGAGACATTGAAAATTTTCACCAGAAGGTCATATCTTCTTTCGACCAATAGTCATTATGCGTTATGTGTATGTTTATTCAAGATTACTATACGTCGTAAGTTAATTATTGATTTGCAAAACATTTATTATCTGAACAGTTTCAAAGGTCAAGTGATAATTTCAAAAGTTTTTTTTTATATTATTACGACTTAATGATTATCCGTAATTGTTAGTGTAACAAAACATAGCTCCCAATTTAGTAGTACTTGTAATTTGCAGTCGATCATGAAATATAAATGGACTTCGTAGAAAACTTGGCGATACTAAATTTGTGAACATTATATGTGAATATGATATAGTAATTTTAACAGAAAAACGTGCTATAAATTTAGACATAGGAAATTTTCATTATGAGCCTTTGTTTGATACTTAATATAAAAATACAAGAAAATATCGTTATAATGGGAGGTATCTCCAATTATTTTAAGGATAGTTTTAGAGAAAATATTACAATTATTGAAATAAATGTTGTTTTGTAGACTAAAATATGTTTAGGTGTCCTTTAAGCATTCTAAGATTTATATTTATGCAGTCTATATTTACCACCAATTAATTCCACTATTTTAAAACAATTTTAAATATATTTATTCGATCTTATTGAACAAGGAATCGAAATATATAGCACTGCTGGCATAGTTGCATTAAATGGCTATTTTAACGGCCGCATGGCGGATGAAATTGACTTCTTAAATTTTGTTTACTATATACACAACGAGCAATGTGAACAAATGTTGACAAATATTATTTTTACACCAATCGTGTATAACATGGAATAAACAAAATATTAAATGCAATAAAATGAATACGGTTTCGTGAAGTCAAACGGCATTAATCTTAAAAATATATACGAATACTTATGCCTATGGTTTCTTACTAAATGAAGCCAAATGTATAATTACAGGAAATCGCACATTAAGATTAACATAGTATAGAGCTACTGGTTTTATTTAACATAATTTCGTATCATGATAGAAAGCACATAATTATATTACATTCAGTAG
This sequence comes from Mya arenaria, assembly GCF_026914265.1. Taxonomy (NCBI): domain Eukaryota; kingdom Metazoa; phylum Mollusca; class Bivalvia; order Myida; family Myidae; genus Mya; species Mya arenaria. The sequence goes on from NC_069128.1 coordinate 24,747,311, forward strand.
TCAGTACATCATTTCAAAGTTTTGTAGAAACCATTGGTTACCTGTAAGAAATCTAGGATGAAACTAAATTACTTAATATATGTTTTATCGACTATGGTACCAAACATACTTTTGTGTTAAAGAGATGAGCAGCATTGAACGTTAATGCCTGATCGGATTTCATCAATCACTAGTTGATTGATAGTCAACTATTAGTAGTAGTAGTAGTAGTAGTAGTAGTAGTAGTAGTAGTAGTAGTAGTAGTCGTAGTAGTAGTAGTAGTAGTAGTAGTAGTAGTAGTAGTAGTAGTAGTAGTAGTAGTAGTAGTAGTAGTAGTAGTAGTAGTAGTAGTAGTAGTTTACCTGATTTATATAGCACTCTTGTCATATGGCAATATACGTTCAAATGTGTTTTACAATACATATACACAAAATATCAAAACAAACAATTAGGCTACAAATTAAGTTAGCTAAGTCTAGCTAATGCAGAACTAGCTTTCAGACCGACCGCCTGGTAGTGTTCTTGATTTGTATATAAGTTGGCTGAAATTTTATCATCAAAGGAATCAAAATAATGGTAAACAACACAAAATGTTGCGTTTCTTAAAACATTGTTTTGAAATCCGTATATTTCAGTTCCAACGTGACACGCCTTCACTGTTTAATATATGAGTCATACTTATTTTACATTGATTGCGAAAATTGTTAATTTACTTATCAGTAAACTTTCTTCACAATGGACCATTCAACACTGGTTCAGCAAAACGTCGAGGACTATAAGTTTTGGTATTTCAAGCTCCTTGAATATATCCTAAATATTGCACCAATTAAAGATAGTTTGACAAAGTATACTTTAGTTTGCCATTGCAAAAAGACTGCAAACAGTTGCCCACTTGGTGTTTTATTATTCGTTTTTCTTTATCTCAATCAATATACATTTTTAAAGATTGATTTTTTGAAGTTTTACTATGATTTTAGGCTATTATTTCTGCTCAATATAAAACATCCGTTCCTGAATGACAATACGTTTTGTATGAGGAACATTTTAATTAACTTATATTTAATTTTAAGCATCATCTGATACGAGTAGTATATATAAAATTGGTTCTGCCATAGTGAGCTCAACTTGTGCAGTTCTAAAAAATAGATATAACGTCACACTGATACTTGATTTTGTTGCATATGCAGTCCAGTGTGACCGCAAAATCAGAATTATCAATACTATCGGTCAATAACGCACGTTTCCCGGCTACTTCTAGCATAACATAACAAACAAACAAAACGCAAGTCAATTAGTCCAATAAAACATTTTCAATTAAACAAATCAATCATTTATAAGAAATATGAATGCCCGCGTGTATCACACGCTCGCACACGCGCACATGCACACTCACAGATTACACCATTTTGTATCGATCCATCGATACCATCATGTTATCACATAAAATGTTTATAAACTATTTACAGTAAATTAAGGAACACATACAATATATTTAAGACAGAATATCGGTCAATTAAAACAACTATAATATCGTAAATACAATTAAAGGTTATCTGTTAATATGTATCTAACAGAATTTACACAAAAAATCCATTTTTTTTTATTTGCATCTGATGTTGTAAAGCAATTCTTACATGTTTTTAGATTTATGTTTATCTATTCGTAAAAGTTCTAAACGTTTATTCTACAAGCATGTGTTTCTTCTATTGTTTTGTATGCCTAAAATGAGCGATATCTTCTTCGTTTAGAGACGATATCCTATGCTGCAGTATAAGATATAGTAATGATTTCTCAAAAATAGCTAGTGTGACGATTTAGTAAGGATTTATATTCAAATGCAGCTGTTTGATACTACCAATGGTTTATATATTGAATCCGTTTTATTTTTTCAAACAATTCTTATTCGCGTTTTAAAGCTGTTATTTCACAGATTGAACGTTGTGACAACTGTTTTAGACCGAGCCAAATTATGTGAAAATGCATGTAAACAAGGCATATAAGAATTCAGACAGAAATTGGTTCCAGATATTTTTTTATTTTAGTTCGAAATATGATGCTTTATGCAATTGTTGTAAACAGTTAGTAACACTTTAAGCTTTAAATATAAATTTAAGAACGGAACTTTGAAAATCTGCGGTTTTTTATCATCAGTCTTTTATCGCTGGTTTGCAGATATTTAGTACTACGAAATATTCTGCTCATTTCTGTACAAAAAATAAAAAAAGGTTGTAAAAAACCTTAAATCTGTGCTGCTAAGCAATATACTTGTTTGGACCTGTTAGTTAAAGTCTGGTTATTTTCTTCACACGTGACAGCTTTTATTTCCGATACGCACCACTCGGATATGCTGTGCAAGAATAGTTTCTACGTACATTTATTTTTTGTGCATTTACGTTAATTATTATGATAAGGTTAGACACAATCCATATACAAGACAATCAGATTTTGTATTTCAAAGGGATTGCCTATGATGTATATATATATTTTTATATATAAAACATGAGGTGTCCCAGAATGGACCCTTGGTCAACTAAAGAGTTTATAAATTTTCCTGAATATGAAATATCAATTTGATGAATGTCGTTCAAAAACAAAATCAATGTTTAAAGGGATTATAGCAAAAAATTCTATGATCTTAATTGATGTTTAAGAGTTTCGTGATTAAGAGTTTCAAGAGTTTATTGGCGAATCGGCATGTTTGCCTTTGACCATTTACAAACTATCTAATTATGGCCAAGACACAAAAGTATATTGATTTATAAAGCAATTATGTGATAACATTACATATATATTCAGTGATCAACAAAATCAATTTCTTGGCGTATGATATTTTTCCTGCGATAATTTGAATGGATTATCGGATTTGTTTTGGTCATGTAATTAGAAATTTGGATTTCATTTATTCTCATCCATCAAAGGTTAAACAATTAAAATCTAACGCATAAAACCATCACTCTGTTCTAATAGATAAGGTTGTTTTAAGCTTATTAAGAATGTTTCGTTCTCAAGGGGATACCCATGTTCTGCAAAGTAGATAAACAAATATCTGCTATTGAAATATGCAGTGTAAACAGTCACTTCGCCATATCTCCTCAATCCTTAGATGCTGGTACAAATAGGTTTACATATAACATGTCGTTTCCTGCTTCAAGTTTCCTGCCTATTTATAACTGACCAACATTTAGAATTTAAGAGAAGTCATCTATCATTAGTTGATTTAAAGAGTAAATTTCAGATAATGATATAGAATTGTTTTAATGTTTTATTTGTATTGATTAACATTTATATTGATGCATTGATTACATTTTAGAATAACATCAAAATGACGAATCTACTATGAGTTCATATATTAAAGTAAGGTACATGTTTTCCATAACAACAAGATGTTTTCTTGATAAAGATGTCTAGATAAAAATGCTCTGGGTTACTACTAGATAAAAATTTCAGACGAAACACTTTAAATAAAAAATAACCCGAAGAAACGTCTTGTAATCAATTATTCCGACATAAAAGCGGAAATCTGTTAAGCAAATATAATCTATTGTTCAAATGGACGGCAAAAATCAGAAAATACGTCGAAATGTGTTATCATGTACTGATAAACCAAAATCAGTTCAGGGTTAAACCTCCTCACCAAAAACAAACATTTTAATCTGATGGTGTATGGTTTACAAGCGGCATATCTAACTAGTTTTCCCAAATCCTCAAGATCAAATATTGTATCCCAAAATAATATTTAAACATGTAAATGTTCATTCGAAGACAATAAACGTAGTTACTCATACTTAATACGTAATACACGTACATCTGCAAAACCTGAGTCGACTATACTTAAAAAACAGTTATAATCAATATCTTCTTTCAATCAACTTGAGTGCTTTGCTGCTAAATTCAAATTCATTCTTCGATATCAGTAATGACTAATGTGTATCGCATGACAGTGAGCATCTACAGAAACTTTTAAAAATGCAGTCAACTTATAAATCACTGTAACTGAGGTTCACTCCATGTGTGAGTGACATGAACCTTATATAGGCCCTATTTTAACCAACGAAGGATAACGGATAAAAATGAAAACAATAAATAACGCAGCTTAAAACAAATAACTATGCGGGTTACGTCGAAATATAACATATATCCAAGGTATTAATAAATAATATTACCGTAACAGCAAATTAGGAAATATTTCATGAAGGCTGATGAATGGTGAATTACTTAACATTCGTTATTAATATAATATAGTAGTATATGTTATGAATAATATGGTTCATAATACTAGAACGATGTGGTTTGACTTTTTAAGACCGGATACTGGTACGAAAGGGACAACTTGAACTACCATCTTATATCAGCAAACAAGGGCCAGCTTAGAGAACCACGTATTTTTCTATTATTAGCCAGTTTGTTGACACTGGATGGGTTTCATGCTATTATAAAGACGCGATGTGGCACCCGAAGACCGGACAAAGGCACGTAGCGGAAATCTAGTGCTCAAACCTGATCCCAACCAATGAAGGCGCTTTGGATAGATTTACTATTTAAATAAAAATACATAAATGGTCTTGTACCGCAGATGTTTCTGTACCAGTGTGGGGAATTTTGTTGGGAGCTTAAACTACTAGATAGAGGTGATGTTGACGCCCGTAAAACGTTAGCTGGTATTTACCAGTCAGAGATTTTAGGGTTTGTGCATATGCTAACATATATAAAAGCCTCTAACACTTAATATTAATTGCCACTTTTATGATGAAATATAAAGAAAAGTACGTTATATTATATTATAACTTAAGTACACCGCGTAATTTTGACGTCTTATGAATACGCTCTGCTAATCTTGGTTCCCGTCTTTATTTTAGAAAACGTAAACATTGTATTGTAGACCACATTTTGTGAATTTGAGAATCATTTCAGTGCGCAAACTTTGTCATTTTTAAAGCGCTTATGGACTAGTGTAAAAATGTTTATCATTATTAACCCATCCTGTGGTTCATGCGTTAATCGCACTGGTGTCACAGTAGAGGCCATTTTCTGTGTACTCGTGTATCGTGTTCAGAGCCATTTAGAGTAGACGCTTTGCTATTAGAAATTGGCATTGTCTTACTAACACATTTAAACAATGTGCTTAGCCAATGTATTTATTAATTAAACCGACTGGAAATAATAATTATTTTTAAATAGTTATATGATATGTATTTAAATCTATTTTGATTGAATGGTCACCATTGTTCTATCCAAATTGTGACGCATTCCGGTTAAATTGTATAAACGGACTATCTACATAATTATTTTCCTTATTTAAAGGCATTATGATACAATCACCATTTGAAAGCAACATAAACTAAAAGACAAGATGTATTGGTGCATTTCTATAGCTTCACAGCTCGCCACCTAGATCGGAGATGAAATAAGCTAAACAAGCGCCTTGGCAATAGTGCATAGTCAAGAGAAGTCATAATTAAGGTTTATATCACGGAATATCAATAGTCTTTCAATAACAAAAGTAATATAACAGCCTTTTAGACATTATTTATAAGTTTTATATCATATTTTCAACAGACACATTGACTTCTAAACATACTTATATTTTTTATTTAAGCATTTAAATTGAAATAAGCGGTGGCATACCAATGTCTTTGTTATACTTCGTTTTTACCCTAAAAACAACAACACAAATGTGCAATACCAGACGAGTTGTTTATTAGATGATGACGTGAAGCCAGGTTGAGTAAGTATAAAACGAGCACATGTATTTATGTAGAGCACAGCACAATGAAATTCACTGGCAAAGTCCTATGCCGTGCAACCGACCGGCCAGGCAAAACCAGAGACGGTTAACTCTGGAAACCTGTGTTCGTTTGCCAAGTGTCGATCCACAACGTATGAATGTCGAACCTCATTCATTTGTCTTGTTTCAAATATGGATATAAAACAGTGAAACAAAATCACTAAAAATATTGAAGTGAAAATTAAGGTTACAAAGTGAACTGAGTGAAGTCGACTGGTTGAATGACACTTCACGATAATATACCAATATAGCACGAAATCCTCGTGCAAGACCACTACTGTATTCAAATACTGCCATTTCGCCAAGACAAATATTTCACGCTTTACTAACGAAACGCGTGAAATGAATATTATCATCACAAATCATTTAGCAAATATTTTGAAATTGCTGAGAAAAACCGATAAAGTGACTGTGAACTATTACGATATGATCAATTTGATTGTTTTCGGTTTTGAAAAGGATTGCCAACTTAATAAATGTTTGGTTACAGCGGATCTTTATGGCAGTAGCTCTAAATCATAGATTATCTAACATTCGACAGGTAATCAGCGTTCAGATTGTGCTTACTTTCCACCACATGATTCAAAAGATTATGTGCTAGTTACACAAGGTAAACGCTTCATCGAGTTATGTCAATCCAAATTTGATATTTTTGTTAAAAGTCGACTGCACACCGATCAGGTATGGGCGAATATACATTTTTTTAAAAGAATCAATTAGGCGTATTGGATTATTAAATACTTCAGCTTCAAAATATATTTTCTGTTTCAGACTTTCAAATACAAGATCCAAACGAATTTTCGAATCAATCATGAATCGTTTTCGCTTGTAATAAGCAGGTAGGAAAAAAATAATGCCAAAAATAATAGTAAGTGTAATAATATAAATAATGATAATAAAATTAAATGGAATCCATCCAGAATTGAGGAACTTAAAGTAATTCGTCATTCAAATATAACCGATTGTCTTGATTTGTAGAATAATTAGATTCTAATTAAACATTGATGGTTCAACGATTTCGCTCATACAGATAATTCAATATTCGTCTTTGTGTCGGTCTGCCAAAAAAAGAAACAATTTCTAGAAAATCGCTTCCCAAAAAAGCCGTGAGACCCTGAGCAAATCAAACCCTAACGATATTTAGAAATAAAATAAAAACGAATATAAAAAGTCAACCAAAATCTGAGAATCAAAATGCGTCGGAGTTATATGATCATTACAAAACACTATATAGTACTTAAGATTATACTAACAACTCAAAATTAAGAGCAAACATTTGCGATGAAAATCTTGATAAAATGATAATATTGGCAGATTAATGAAGCTGTAATGCTGAAATCTATAAAATCGTATCTTTACCACATGAGAATATCCCAGATCCTTTTAGGGGGGATTATTAGTACCTGCATTTAAAGGGAGCAATGAAGACGAGCCAAAGAACTATAGAGAAATAACTCTCATTGGTATTTTTCGAACTTTAATTCTCAAATATTTCTTAAAAGACTGATGTGGAGCAGTCTTAATAAAAATATTTTAAATCAATTTCACAATTATGATTGTGATCGAAATAATAAGACAAAGAATAATTGACATATATGGAATGCAGATATTAATGAATCGAACAGACAAAACATATCGCTGGTGTAACAATGAACTCAAGCATGAAAATATCTAGACAGTATGCACATGAATAAATATAGAACGGTCGTTACAACATTTCCTCACATGACCTTTTAATCGAAACAGGAAGGCATCATCTCTTTCCAAGAAAATATAGAATATGTAGCGTTTGTAATATGAATGCAATCGAGATGAATATCATTTTGTATGTCAAAAACATCATAATCTACGAAATCATTTCTGTAAACCATATTTTGCTTTTGGCCAACAAAACAAAATGTATTACCCTTTTCCTCAGACAGTGGAAAAAACTATGCCAAGTTAGTAAATATTTATAGTATGCATCTTTGTAACGATCGAGAACATTATTAAGTTAAGAATTTGATACTATGATGTATAGTATATTTCTCTATTGAAAGAAAAAATCAGAACAGAAAGTTTATTTTTGACTTAAACATAAAAAGCTCATCGTCATTTTATATGAATACAAAACAGAAATATAGAAAACACACATAAACAATCAAACTATATATAGTTTCATGTTTAACAAGTTCTAAATGATTTTTTATCATTGACAGAATTTTTACTCAGAAATCGAAAGAATAAAAGAGTAAAAGAATATATCAACCAAGTTACACACAATTCAGTGTGCATGATGGTTGAAATGATATCACGATGATTTGTTTCATATGTTTTTGCATTTTGTCTTTAAACATTATATATCATTGAACAGAACAGAACATTTATTGTTAACTTTAACATTTACAGTTTATCGTTGTTACAATGACATAACACATGGCATGGCAATAGTTGATAAATGCGAGAGTGTATTAGACATATATACATATATAAACTCTCAACATAATAAAAGTTAAGCATTATCATTCAAAGCAGTATATCGTAGCTTAAAAGTATGTTTGCAATACAAAGCTAGTTTTCGTATAGACATGCAACATTTTCCGAGTTTAGTAATTGAATGAATTTAAACATGCTTGGTCTTGCATAGTAAAATTTAGTTATGTATTTTTTCCTATTGTCATTACATTTCGGACAAATCAAAACAAAGTGATATTCATCTTCGATATCATTATGAACACATAAAACACATTTACGTTGATTTCTTTCAATATTAACATATTTGCCTCTTTCAGCATATAACACTATTGAACTTAATGAGTTTATATCAATGTCCAATAAATGAGTCGATTAATCTTCTTCTAAAAAAGGAATGAAATAATCAATATTAATCGACTCCGGATATAACCATACTTCATTGAATCCTGCATTTTGTAATACAGTGCGTACATTAGAACACCAATTGTTTGAATTTGCGTTATTTTCCGCATCGTATCGAAGGCTTTGCAATGTATTTTATAAAATGCAATTGTCTGTTTTAAATTGATACAGTTTAAGAACATATTTTACAATTCGTACAGGTCTAGTAACATACAGAGGGTGCCGTTCTAATTCACCATATATTGCTACTGGTGCTTATTTTTACACTATTTAATGCTGAATAAATGTTATGTAAAAAAGGGAACACAGGACAATTGAAAGAAAGATCAATACCCAGAAGTTATTCACACGAGTTTCGGGCCGGGGATCATTTGTCACTAAAAGAAGGTTTGAAATAGGCCTTGAGACATTACAATGATATTAAATAACACATAGTTGTTTTGTAGCATTCATTAAATGAATGCCTCATTGTAATGTTTTATGATTAAATCAAATGTATAAGACCTACATTAACGGAAACCATATCAATTTTCAGAATCAAAAACAAAAACGTGTGCAGAAATGACATTAATATCGTTTAAGGATTTAATTTTAAATTATGTCTATATTTATAAAAATACCATATGCCCTAAGTATCTAAAATATAACATCAAATTCACTTTAGCAATTGAAAAAAAAATCATACTAATAACTTGCTTATAATTCCTCTCTAAACGTATACGCAAATGCATTTGTAGTATGTGGTTGTGTATTTGTTTATCAGATAAGACCATTAATCCCCGTGGGTGTTTACAAAGGCCACGCGTCCAGTATATTTTTCGATACAGGGTGCTTATCTCTGTAGCGGATTCGGATCGTTGATTGGTCGGTCTTTTTAGTTCGACTCCGCCTACCGCCTTGTGATGGGTATTTTAAGTCAGCTTGGTTTAGGCGTTTATTACTCAAATCCCTCGCATTGTTTATATTTAAAGACGTTATAATGACACAAATTAATGGCTAGGTTCGTTAAAATCAAATAATGGAAGGTTTGCAGTTTTTCAAGAGTGTTTTGATGTTTTCGTTAATAAAAAATGACTCTTATTGTTATGACCGGAAACGTTTAGAAGTATAATTCAAATTATTAATTGAAAAACGCACTGCAATGCATATGATTAAAACGAACAACATACAATCAGTCTTATTTTCCATTTTTACATGTGTATCTGTTGCTGTTTTATCACAAACGGTGTATCTCCAATCTATATGTATCAGGTGCCTTTATATACGGAAATATTGCTTCTGTTTTCTTATTTCATTTTATTTATTTCTGAATATTCAAGTTCATGTGTTAAATGATATATATCAAACATTCTAACTTTCATAGCAACCATCCTGCACACTGATTTGTGTGTAACGTGGTTGATGTTTTTCATTTTCTTTCCATTTTTGAGAAATTTCTAAAAAATCAGTTGTTGATAAAAAATCATTCAAAACGATGTCTAATGTAAATATATAAGTTTTGATTGCTTGTGTTGTGTGGCGGGGGTGTGCGCGCGTTTGTGCGTTCGTGCGTGTGTGTGTGTGTGCGAGCGCGCGTGCGTGCTTGTTCTTGTGTGCGTGCGTACGTGCATGCGTGCGTGTTTTTTTATTTTTTTATATTTGTGTAATGTGACGATGACCCGTTATGCTTAAGTCACAAAAATATGTTCTGTTCATAACTGTTCCAACAGCCAAAACATCTAGCTCTAAGACAGAAAATCACACAAACTTTCAAAACGTTTGACTGTCTCGTTTTTTTTTTTCAAAACTTTACATCGGCACCAAAGTACTATTGATGTAAATTGAATCTTATAGTCTGTATTCATTAAATCTTTATTTTGCATGTACTTTAAAGGTACTGTTGTTATAATCTGTTCGTCATAATCTTGTTCTTCTTTCGCCATGGCTGTTTTCAAACTCTATTGTTTTAATATTTGTATATAATTTAAATTATATTGATTTGCATATTAAATTTACCTGATATTTGTTTTCAGAAAAACATTCACATCAAAGAAATCATAAATTGAAGAAAAATAGAGACAAACTGCGGAAAACTGGAATTACTGTTAGCTGTCACACTAGGCATTATATAAGTTGTAAGAATTCATCATAAAATATGTGATACGTGCATTTGGTTTAAACAGTATTTATTTCAAAATAACATTATAATGATCTACACATTTGTAGCATATACAATATAAAATGTTTGTCGGAGATAGTGATACATGGAAGCATTTGATCTGATCATTTTAAAGTATGTTTTCGAGAAATGATGATGAATGGTTCGAGCTTAACAAATACCAGGTTTAGTGTTGGAAACAAAACTAGAAGTTGAATTTCTGAAAGTGAAAAGTTCACTTTTTTTTAAAATATCAGTGTTTGCAGGATCAATACGTTTTGATGATTGACAATGCAGTTTTCTGATATCCATCGATTATGAATGAACAGTTCCAATGTTCACAGACTTTTCATTAGCACAATACTTGACTTGCTCGTACTGCTGTTCTTGTTTATTTAATGTGTCGATTGATGTGAGAATCGTATTTCAGATATTCAAGATATGTGCACAACAACCTTATCTCAGTATTAAAATACGTAATAAGATTTACAACTATTTTTCACTTAATCCATCTTCTTTTAAATTTATTGTTAGTGTTGTCTTAAAACAACTTCATTTTAATGTGATTTAAATTTCTCGTTTAACCAAAAAATATATTGGTTTAGTCTTCGATATTTCTATAATTACTCATTTTTGAAAACTAAGTTTATAATCATGATACTTGTAAGATCATCAGCAGTATCATTAAAGACCATGTTATTTTATTTAAATGTCCATCACAGACCACCGCTAAGAAAAACTTTTGGAAAATTGGAGATCAGGTGTAAATGCGAAGAACTGGATATGTTAGAATTGAATGGGTATAGTGTTCATACAAAAATGCTAGAATTTTAATTTAAGCAATTAAAATTCGCGCATAAAATATTTTACGATTCTAAGAACGCTCGCGAAAAAGTATGTTACTATGCGTTCTGGATAAGCATTTTTTTTAAAAACAAACTCTTAATTTCGGGATAATATCGGAATCAGAACTTAAGAATTATATATCTTCTATAGCGAAAAAGCCCCGAAAAGCGAAAAGGGTTTGAATAGTGTTGAATACATGTATAAGAACAAATTTGACATAAATATCTCATTGATAAAAACGTGCACGATGATTAACAAATCGCCCACTGTATAAGTTTAATACAATGAGACTTTTTAGTGTCTAAATGTTGGTTTGAATTCTGGTTTTTATTTATATATTGATGGATTATCTTTTTAAAGTGTAAAACTTGTTGTTCTAGTTCATTTGTAGATAACAATAACGTGTACATATTTACATCTTAATTACTAGTATTACGTTGGTCACATGCTAGATATACACAGTTTGCAAGTTAATTTAGCGTACATACTTGATAACAATTCATTAAATATTTAAATTCATGTAAAATTGTAATGTTGGCCAAGAACAAAATATCTTGGTAAACATGAAGATCTCAGATATCTATTATATGGACACACTAGTAGAACATGATATTCTGTTTCGACAGTACATATATATTTTACGTTGTACACAGTCTTTCTGCTCTATCGATGCCTCTCTTACTACCTTAATCAAGTTTATGTTAAGAACACCTGAATCGTGAAAATGCTATTCTATGTTTGATTATATGAATATAGTTAAGATTGGGTTTACAACACTTATTTTCATAAGTACATACGTTTCTAGCTTTTTACTATTATTAACATCTTGAAACCAACAAAGTACCATTGATCATAAACACGTTGGATTAACATCTCCAATTCAACTTTCGTAACATTTTAATTATGTTACATGTATGTATGTCCAAACTCATCTAATGTGCGTTTTTATGGTAATGTCAGTAGGTATCAATCTGATTGTGTTTTGATCAGGCGTCTTCAGATAAAATTATTGCGCTGAAGTTTCTCCAAATGGAATAATTAATACAACTGTCAAATGGTGGGCAATCTTGAGAGGACTCGGTTCAAACCAAGCTATTCGCACGTATTCCTACTAATTTAGCATCAAGATTAGTTTTCTATGGATGGGTTTATATAATTTTATTGAGTAAATATTTCAAAAAAATCAAATTATTTATATTATCAAATTTGTCATATTGTGAACTGTACGATATGCACACGGTAATAATTACTCTTGAGGAGATAACGTAGAACAAACAACAAACGAGGTTAACAAGTCTTTCTTTAACGTATAAATATACACATACAATACGCAAAACCGCTTGGCTCAATATTCGCGAGGCTCGAAGTATTATGGCCAGTCCCTGATATATCGAGCCAACGGGTTTCGATTGTATAGATAATTGAAAACGTCTTATTTGGTACGCGTCAAAGATATTTAACTTGAAGTACCATGTAATTCATATTTGTTTGTTACAATAAACGATGCCTTATTTTACAGTCTTAAGTAAAGAATTAATAAGGTGTGATGTCTAGGAAATTAAAAAAGCAAAAATCAATTTCCGTCCGAATAAAAACGCGTGTAGCCACTTAATCAGAACGTTGGTTAAAAAAAAACTCAAATATACTTATCAAATAACAACTGGGTAATAAAACATGTTACATAAAAAAACGTTAGCAGTAATATATTATTATTATTAAACGCGCATTGACTATTAGCGAGAAGAAGAAATGACCTTCTGGTGAAAATTTTCAATGTCTCCCAAAGGTCGCAACGATGTTACCCAAAGGTTGTATTTGTCAAAATACTTTTGAAATTATTTACAAGCATTTTTTGAGTATATCCTTAATGTTGTTCTACATTGTTAATGAAAATGTCATGCCAACGGTTCGACTGTATAGATAATTAAAAACGTCTTATTTGGTACGCGGCTAAAAAATAATTCGAAGTTCATGTAAACCACACTATAAATTTGGACATAGGAAATGTTCCCATGAGTATTTATTGGTACTAAAAATACAAGAAAAGATCGTTATAGTGGATGTATCTCCATTTCTTTTAAGGATAGGGTTTAAGATAATATTACGATCACTGAAAGGTAAAACTAAACAGGAAATCGAAATATATAGCACTGATTATATACTTGCATTAAATTGCGATTTAAACGGCCACATGGCGGATGAAATTGGCTTCTTAAGTTTTCATAATAATATAGACAACGAGCAATTCGAACACATGTTGACAAATGTTCCTAACATAATAAGTAAAGATAAATGTTTAGACAACCACGGAAAAAGTACTAGTAAGGATAGTAAAATAAGCGACTTTACTTGCCATAATACTAACGGAAATAACCCGGTAGATTATTTTATCATTAACTATCGATATTTCTCTCTTTTGAGCAACTTTGAAATACTTCCTTCCACACAATTCTATGACCACTCGGCAATAACAATATGTTTATAAGGTATTTGTTTACAAACAGGAATTCAATTACTTGAGCAATTGGATATCCGCAGTATACACATTGCGTGGGAGAACGTAATCCATTCTTAAATTTACTACAGTCGCACAGTAACGATTAACCGCGTTGTGTGACAATATTTAAATACAAGCATTGATCATTCAGTTAATTATTTACTGAAATATTGCAAATTGTGCTAAAACACAATGAATAAAGATAGAAATATTGTAAAATTAATAATAATAATAATAATAATAATAATAACATAGAATGAGGGTGTAGAATTGCTAACATGGCAATAAAAAACAAAACAGTTTGGAAAAAATTGAAAACTCAGTGCAAGAAAAGTATACCCAGCTCAGAAGGCTTATCTATAGATGAGTTGTATAAGCATTTTAAAAACCTTTTGGTGCTGCGAATAATGAAAAAGAATTCAATGTGCCTTTTAAGGCATATGAGTCGCTAGATGGGATAATATCGGAATCAGAACTTAAGAATTATATATCTTCTATAGCGAAAAAGCCCCGGCAACAATATTTTAATGGCGTTTTTTAAGAATTCATTTGCAATGAGTTCCGCTAAATTTGCTCAAATTGTAAAACATAATGTTAAATAACACAGAATACCCGGAGTCATTGAGAGAGGGTAATAATAACACCAATATATAACTGAACGCGTGGTGACGCGAGTAATATAAAAATATAGGCATAGCGTTAAGCAATATATTAGATAAGGTGTAAAAATTGCGACCCAAACTTAAGTGCAATCGGAAGTGACAAAATGATGAATATGATAGGTTTTCATGTCGGCAGATCGGCCACTGATGCCAATAATAAATATTCGATTACAGTCGAAACTCGGTGTCTCGGTATCGCAAGGTTCGATATCCTCGTTGGCTCGAACAAGATTTAAAGCTTTTGTTTGTTCAATATGTTCATATAAAATTCGATCGTTAGTTGGTATTTTGAGGTTAAATATTTCTCAACGCTCAATGTCATTTTGCGGTCTCTAGTAAACATTTAACATTTTGATTTGTTTGTATTACTCGATGTCAGTTTTCACACCTTGATTTATTTGCTTAGCTAAGCCGAGGCGCTGATCGATTATATTTGCTTGATTGGTATTATAATCATTATCAGATTCAAATGGTTTAACAGTTTGAGAAAACATGCTTTTACTTTAATTTCGGTCTTTAGCTGGCACGAATACAGACGTTCAAAGTATGTCAGAGTCAAGTTTTAGTTTTATTAGCATAAACATAAAAATG
This sequence comes from Mya arenaria, assembly GCF_026914265.1. NCBI lineage: Eukaryota > Metazoa > Mollusca > Bivalvia > Myida > Myidae > Mya > Mya arenaria. Next base: position 24,762,664 of record NC_069128.1, read on the forward strand.
CCATTGCTATTATACATAATACAATTTAAAGACGGTGAACATGTAATTTATATACAAACAAATGTCAGATTTATGATGTATCATTATTTTTTATAATAATATAGACAACGAGCAGTTCGAACACATGTTGACAAATGTTCCTAACATAATAAGTAAAGATAAATGTTTAGACAACCACGGAAAAAAATACTAGTAAGGATAGTAAAATAAGCGACTTTACTTGCCATACTACTAACGGAAATAAACCGGTAGATTATTTTATCATTAACTCGATATTTCTCTCTTGAGCAACTTTAAAATACTTCCTTCCACACAATTCTATGACCATTCGGTAATAACAATATGTTTATAAGGTATTTGTTTACAAACAGGAGTTCAATTACTTGATCAATTGGATATCCGCAGTAAACACATTGCGTGGAGAACGTAATCCATTCTTAAATTTACTACAGTCGCACAGTAACGATTAACCGCGTTGTGTGACAATATTTATAATACAAACATTGATGACTCATTTACTTTATTTACTGAAATATTGCAAATTGTGCTAAAACACAATGAATAAAGATAGAAATACGGTAAATGATTGTAATAAAATAATAATTATATAACATAGAATGAGGGTGTAGAATTGCTAAAATGGCAATAAAACAACAAAACAGTTTGGGAAAAATTGAAAACTCAGTACAAGAAAAGTATACCCAGCTCAGAAGGCTTATCTATAGATGAGTTGTATAAGCATTTTAAAAACCTTTTGGTGTTGCGAATAATGAAAAAGAATTCAATGTGCCTTTTAAGGCATATGAGTCGCTAGATGGGATAATATCGGAATCAGAACTTAAGAATTATATATCTTCTATAGCGAAAAAGCCCGGCAACAATATGTTAATACGTTTTTTTAAGAATTCATTTGCAATGAGTTCCGCCTAAATTTGCTTTAATTGTTAAACATAATGTTAAATAACGCAGAATACCCGGAGTCATTGAGAGGGGTAATAATAACACCAATATATAACTGAACACGTGGTGAAGCGAGTAAATATAAAAATTATAGAGGCATAGCGTTAAGCAATATATTAAATAAGGTGTAAAAATTGCGACCCAAACTTAAGTGCAATCGGAAGTGACAAAATGATAAATATGATAGGTTTTCATGTCGGCAGATCGGCCACTGATGCCAATGAATTAATATTCGATTACAGTCGAAACTCGGTGTCTCGGTATCGCAAGGTTCGATATCCTCGTTGGCTCGAACAAGATTTAAAGTTTTTTTTTTTCAATATGTTCATATAAAATTCGATCGGTTAGCTTGGTATTTTGAGGTTAAATATTTCTCAACGCTCGATGTAATATTGCGGTCTTTAGTAAAGATTTAGCCTTTTGTTTTGTTTGTTTTACTCGATGTCAATTTTCACACCTTGATTTGTTTGCTTTGCTAAGCACTGTATATATACTTTTTAAAATTTTAAATTCGCTTGATTGGTATTATAATCATTATCAGATTCAAATGGTTTAACAGTTTGAGCAAACATGCTTTCACTTTAATTGGCACGAATACAGACGTCAAAAGTATGTCAAAGTCAAGTTTCAGTTTTATTATCATAACATAAAAATGTCATTGCTATTATTCATAATATAATTTAAAGACGGTGAACAAGTCATTTCTATACACACACAAATGTACCTATTAATAATGAGAAAACTATGTTGTTAAATATTTAAAAAGCGAACTAGAATAATCTTATTTATCCATAACTTCCCCATTTACACAATAATAATTTATGTTTGTAAATAACATGCCTGACGAAATTATATGGTTTGAATATTGTTGAATATAAGAACAAATTTGACATAAATATCGCATTGAAAAGAACATGCACGAGGATTTCGTGTTTGACATATCGCTAACTGTGTATGTTTAATAGAATGAGACTTTTTAGTGTCTAAATGTTGGTTTTAATTCTGGTTTTGATTTATATATTGATGTATTATCTTTTTAAATGGTAACACTTTACCTTGTTGTTCTAGTTCATTTGTAGAAAAAAATAACGTGTACATATATACAATTTAATTATAACGTTGGTCACATGCTAGATATATACATTTTGCTAGTTTATTTAGCGTACCTACTTAATAACTATTCATTAAATATCAAAATCCATGTAAAGTTGTAAAGTTGGCCAAGACCAATAATTTCTTGGTAAACATGAAGATCTCAGATATCTATAATATGGACACACCACTAGTAGAAAATGATAATCTGTTTCGACAGTACGCATTTTTTATTTTGTGCACATTCTCTCTCCACTATCGATGCCTCTGAAACTACCTTAATCAATTTTATAAGTTTATGTTAAGAAAACATGAATCGTCAAAATGCTATTCTATGTTTCATTATATTAGTTGTTAAGATTGGGTTCACACACAACACTTTTCTTCATAAGAATTCCTACTTAATAAGTATTAAGTTTGCTTGTTTATTGCTTTTCTATGGTTTGGTTTATATTTGTATTGCTTAAATAAAATGAAGAAAAAGTCAAATTATTTCATATTATCAAATGTGTCATGTTGTGAACTGTACGATATGCACACGGTAATAATAACGCTTTAGGATATACGTAGCAAACAACAAACGAGGTTAACAAGTCATTCTTAAACATCTAAATATACACAAATATACCGCTTGACACGATATTCGCGAGGCTCGAAGTATTTCGGCCAGTCCCTGATAAATCGAGCCAACGGGATTCGATTGTATAGATATTTGCAAACGTCTTTTTGAGTACGCGTCAACGAAATTTAATTTAAAGTACCATGTAATTCATATTTGTTTGTTACAATAAAACGATGCCTTATTTTTTAGTACTAAGTAAAGTATTATTGAGGTGTGATGTTTAGGAGTTAAATAACAAAAATCAATTTCCGTCCGAATAAAAACGCGTGTAGCCACTTTATCAGAACGTTGGTTAAAAAACAACAACTCAAATATACTTATAAATAACAACTGGGATAATAAAACATGTTGCATAAAAAACGTTAGCAATAATATATTATTATTATTAAACGCGCATTGACTATTAGCGAGAAGAAGAAATGACCTTCTGGTGAAAATTTTCAATGTCTCCCAAAGGTCGCAACGATGTTACACGAAGGTTGTATTTGAAAAAATACTTTTGAAATTATTTACAAGCATTTTTTTGAGTATATCCTTAATGTTGCTCTACATCTGTTAATGAAAATGTCATGCCAACGGGGTTCGACTGTATAGATAATTAAAAACGTCTTATTTGGTACGCGGCTAAGAAAATAATTTGAAGTTTCATGTAATCCATTCAATTGGTATATAATTTAGAAGCCAAATGTAAAGAACACATAGCTTAGTTCACATGAGGTCATGTCCCTAGTATGTACCTAAAAGATCGACGTTTAGATTGTAGAGGTTAATTATATGTGCTAAACTCACGTCTAGTATGGTCCCTGTTATGCGCTTTTAGAACAAGGTTGACAACTAGCAGGCGGTGGTTTTCAAAGGTTCAGCTCAGGCCCAAGCCGTTCATAACATGTGCCTACTCGGTGGACTATCAGCTGGCGGAGGTTACTATATTTTCAGCCTATTCCAAGGTTAAATTGTCCCTATATGTGCCAACAATGCAGTTCAGGTATATTATTTACCTTATATGTGTACTAGGGCGACAACCACTAGGCGGCTGTCACCATATGTTCAGATTAGGCTTAGTATAAGCTAGGGTCCAAGGTCATGCCGGCAGTCACTATACAATCAGTACAGAACTAGTAAGTCTCTTTTATGCATATGCTAGGGCGTCAGGCATAACGAGGATGACACTTTGTGATCCAACTATATTGATTTTCAACAATCTGTTTAGTTCAAGCCTAGTATATCCCTACACTGTGTCTTCTAGCGCGGTAACAAGTAGGCGGATATCATTCTTTGTTCAGTTCAGGACTCATATGTCTTTATTGTGGGCGAAAACCAGTAGGCGGTGGTCATTAATTATGTGATCAAATCAGGCATGGTATGTCTTTTTCGTGCCGAACAGGGTGACAACAAGTAGGCTGATTCACTAGATGCGCACATGAGGGCGACAACTGGTACATGCAGGCCAATTTATGTTTACTCAGGCCCTGTATGTTCCAATGATAAAGATTCTTGTGCATTAAGCAGCATGGCCTGCTAATGTTTGAGCCTGAATGATGACCTTATATATGCCCGCTAGGGCACTAGGACATGCAGAGGTCACTGCGCATTCACTTTAGGTCAAGGACGTCACACTTATGTGTCTATTAGTGCGGTAGTTTGATGCAGTTTTATGCCCAGTTCACGTCTAGTAACTCCCTAAAATGAGTAAACTATGGCAACAATCAGAAGTATGAGGTCATTATTTACTCTCTTCATGCCCAGGGAATGTTTTTATAGGGCGCCAGGTCATGATGAAGACCGCTGTTTATTAAGGTAAACACTCGTACATATTTTGTTCAAGACTGAAATGTCCCTTTTATGATCCAAACTTTTGACAACTAGTTGGCTAAGGTCTTCTGGTCTTCTATTCAGGGATAAAATGTCGCTATTATGTTCCTACTCGGGCGAGAAATAGTATGGTGCGGTTTAAGATGTATGCCATCTGGGGTATCAACCAGTAGATGGAGGCCATTTTGTGTTCAGCTGAGGCTGATTGTTTATATGATTTTTTATAATGTCTAAAATATATATAAACCAAACTGATCTTTTGGTAACATTGTTGCAACCTTTGAAAGACATGAAATGATGTTACCAGATGGTCAAATCTTCTGCTTTCCGAAAGTTAGTTTTGTGTTTAAAAAGAATATAGTTTTGCATACGAGTTTTTACATTTAATGTTATCGCATTTCTTTCTTTTTTTGTGTTTTATTGTTTTGTTGCTGTAAATCCATGGTTCTAATGTTGTGTAAACGCATTTTTATATAACTGGACATAAAGGTATATCTGGTTTTTAACTTCCTAGACATGACATGAATATTTAACCTCTGCCTAAAAGCATTGTTTAGGTCTCAGAAAATATGTGGTCAGAAACAGTAGTACGTGCCATGCTATACTAAACCAAAGAAGTTATGTTGAAATGTTTTATGCAGAAATATGTGTGCAGCTCGTATATCGTTTTTGGTGCTTACTAGTGCAACGAAATGTAGGCAAAAGTAACTATGTCCAGTTCGGTTCAGGGCGTGTATGTCGCTCTTTTGTGCCTTCAAGTGTGGCAGCCAATAGACAGAGATCGCTTTATGTTAAGTTCAGCTCCGATATGTCCCTGTTTTGTTCGTCCTAGGGAAATAACAAGTTGGCAAATGTCACTGTGTGGTTGGTTCAAACCAATAATGTCCCTTAAATATCCCTTCTATGGCAAGAGCGATAACCAGTAGCAGGAGGTCACTCTTGTTCCGCTTAGCCCTTTTGGGTGCTTATTAGTGCAAGAACCACAAGCAGGTCATAATGAACATTTCACGTATGATGTTTCTACAATTTGCCTTATAGTCTAGAAATAGTCCGTCCCTATTATTTGCGTTCTATTGAAAAAAACAGTAGGGGCGATCACTATCATGTCTATTCGGTCGCTATTTTGCGTCTACGAAGATGAAAACCGGTTGGCGAAAGTCTCAGCTTTTTGTTTTCTTTAATCGAAGTATTTTCCTATTTTGTGCCAGTTAGTGCAACAACCAGTAGGCAGAGGTCACTTATTTTAGTCAGGACTAGTATGTCGTTTTCTTTCGCCTACTATGGCGACAAGCAGTAGGTGCAGTTCACTATATGATTACAGTATGTCTAGTTTATCCCTACAATGCAGCTGGTAGGATTACAACTAGTTGGCGGAGGTCACCATGTGTTCCGATATGGCCCAGTATGTCCCTATTATGTTCCGACAAGGTAGATAATAGAAGGCGATGTCAATAGGCTGGTATCACTCTGTTTTTGGCTCATACTTAGTATGTCTCTATCATGAGCCTAACTTGAGGGTAAAACTTGTTGTTCTAGTTCATTTGTAGATAACAATAACGTGTACATATTTACATCTTAATAACTAGTATTACGTTGGTCACATGCAAGATATACACAGTTTGCAAGTTAATTTAGCGTACATACTTGATAACAATTCATTAAATATTTAAATTCCTGTAAAATTGTAATGTTGGCCAAGAACGATAATATCTTGGTAAACATGATCTCAGATATCTATTATATGGACACACTAGTAGAACATGATATTCTGTTTCGACAGTACATATATATTTTACGTTGTACACAGTCTTTCTGCTCGATGCCTCTCTTACTACCTTAATCAAGTTTATGTTAAGAACACCTGAATCGTGAAAATGCTATTCTATGTTTGATTATATGAATATAGTTAAGATTGGGTTTACAACACTTATTTTCATAAGTACAAACGTTTCTAGGTTTTTACTATTATTAACATCTTAAAACCAACAATGTACGCATTGATCATAAACACGTTGGATTAACATCTCCAATTCAACTTTCGTAACATTTGCATTATGTTACATGGATGTATGTCCAAACTCATCTAATGTGCGTTTTAATGGTAATGTCAGTACAGGTATAAATCTGATTGTGTTTTGATCAGGCGTCTTCAGATAAAATTATTGCGCTAAGGTTTCTCCAAATGGAAGAATTAATACAACTGTCAAATGTGGGCAATCTTGAGAGGACTCGGTTCAAACCAAGCTATTCGCACGTATTCCTACAATTTAGCATCAAGATTAGTTTTCTATGGATGGGTTTATATAATTTTATTGAGTAAATAAATTTCAAAAAGAATCAAATTATTTCATATTATCAAATTTGTCATATTGTGAACTGTACGATATGCACACGGTAATAATTACTCTTGAGGAGATAACGTAGCAAACAACAAACGAGGTAACAAGTCTTTCTTTAACGTATAAATATACACATACAGTACGCAAAACCGCTTGGCTCAATATTCGCGAGGCTCGAAGTATTATGGACGGTCCCTGATATATCGAGCCAACGGGTTTCGATTGTATAGATAATTGAAAACGTCTTATTTGGTACGCGTCAAAGATATTTAACTTGAAGTACCATGTAATTCATATTTGTTTGTTACAATAAACGATGCCTTATTTTACAGTCTTAAGTAAAGAATTAATAAGGTGTGATGTCTAGGAAATTAAAAAAGCAAAAATCAATTTCCGTCCGAATAAAAACGCGTGTAGCCACTTAATCAGAACGTTGGCTAAAAAAAAAACTCAAAAATACTTATCAAATAACAACAGGGATAATAAAACATGTTACATAAAATCGTTAGCAGTAATATAGTATTATATTAAACGCGCATTGACTATTAGCGAGAAGAAGAAATGACCTTCTGGTGAAAATTTTCAATGTCTCCCAAAGGTCGCAACGATGTTACCCAAAGGTTGTATTTGTCAAAATACTTTTGAAATTATTTACAAGCATTTTTGGATTATATCCTTAATGTTGTTCTACATCTGTTAATGAAAATGTCATGCCGACGGTGTTCGACTGTATAGATAATTAAAAACGTCTTATTTGGTACGCGGCTAAAAAAATAATTCGAAGTTCATGTAAACCACACTATAAATTTGGACATAGGACTGAAAGGCATACAAATGGTAAAACTAAACAGGAAATCGAAATATATAGCAGTGATTATATACTTGCAATAAATTGCGATTTAAACGGCCGCATGGCGGATGAAATTGGCTTCTTAAGTTTTCATAATAATATAGACAACGAGCAATTCGAACACATGTTGACAAATGTTCCTAACATAATAAGTAAAGATACATGTTTAGAAAACCACGGAAAAAGTTACTAGTAAGGATAGTAAAATAAGCGACTTTACTTGCCATAATACTAACGGAAATAAACCGGTAGATTATTTTATCATTAACTATCGATATTTCTCTCTTTTGAGCAACTTTAAAATACTTCCTTCCACACAATTCTATGACCTCGGTAATAACAATATGTTTATAAGGTATTTGTTTACAAACAGGATTCAATTACTTGATCAATTGGATATCCGCAGTAAACACATTGCGTGGGAGAACGTAATCCATTCTTAAATTACTACAGTCGCACAGTAACGATTAACCGCGTTGTGTGACAATATTTAAATACAACATTGATGACTCATTTAATTATTTACTGAAATATTGCAAATTGTGCTAAAACACAATGAATAAAGATAGAAATACGGTAAATGATTGACAATAAAATATAATATATATATATATACTAATAATAATAATAATAATAATATAACATAGAATGAGGGTGTAGAATTGCTAACATGGCAATAAAACAACAAAACAGTTTGGAAAAATTGAAAACTCAGTACAAGAAAAGTATACCCAGCTCAGAAGGCTTATCTATAGATGAGTTGTATAAGCATTTTAAAAACCTTTTGGTGTTGCGAATAATGAAAAAGAATTCAATGTGCCTTTTAAGGCATATGAGTCGCTAGATGGGATAATATCGGAATCAGAACTTAAGAATTATATATCTTCTATAGCGAAAAAGCCCCGGCAACAATATGTTAATGGCGTTTTTTTTAAGAATTCATTTGCAATGAGTTCCGCCAAATTTGCTTAATTGTTAAACATAATGTTAAATAACGCAGAATACCCGGAGTCATTGAGAGAGGGTAATAATAACACCAATATATAACTGAACACGTGGTGAAGCGAGTAAATATAAAAATTATAGAGGCATAGCGTTAAGCAATAATAAATAAGGTGTAAAAATTGCGACCCAAACTTAAGTGCAATCGGAAGTGACAAAATGATAAATATGATAGGTTTTCATGTCGGCAGATCGGCCACTGATGCCAATGAATTAATATTCGATTACAGTCGAAACTCGGTGTCTCGGAATCGCAAGGTTCGATATCCTCGTTGGCTCGAACAAGATTTAAAGTTTTTGTTTTTTCAATATGTTCATATAAAATTCGATCGGTTAGCTTGGTATTTTGAGGTTAAATATTTCTCAACGCTGATGTAATATTGCGGTCTTTAGTAAAGATTTAGCCTTTTGTTTTGTTTGTTTTACTCGATGTCAATTTTCACACCTTGATTTGTTTGCTTTGCTAAGCACTGTATATATACTTTTAAAATTTTAATTCGCTTGATTGGTATTATAATCATTATCAGATTCAAATGGTTTAACAGTTTGAGCAAACATGCTTTCACTTTAATTGGCACGAATACAGACGTCAAAAGTATGTCAAAGTCAAGTTTCAGTTTTATTATCATAAACATAAAAATGTCATTGCTATTATTCATAATATAATTTAAAGACGGTGAACAAGTAATTTCTATACACACACAAATGTACCTATTAATAATGAGAAAACTATGTTGTTAAATATTTAAAAAGCGAACTAGAATAATCTTATTTATCCATAACTTCCCCATTTACACAATAATAATTTATGTTTGTAAATAACATGCCTGACGAAATTATATGGTTTGAATATTGTTGAATATAAGAACAAATTTGACATAAATATCGCATTGAAAAGAACGTGCACGAGGATTTCGTGTTTGACATATCGCTAACTGTGTATGTTTAATAGAATGAGACTTTTTAGTGTCTAAATGTTGGTTTTAATTCTGGTTTTGATTTATATATTGATGTATTATCTTTTTAAATGGTAACACTTTACCTTGTTGTTCTAGTTCATTTGTAGAAAAAAATAACGTGTACATATATACAATTTAATTATAACGTTGGTCACATGCTAGATATATACATTTTGCTAGTTTATTTAGCGTACCTACTTAATAACTATTCATTAAATATCAAAATCCATGTAAAGTTGTAAAGTTGGCCAAGACCAATAATTTCTTGGTAAACATGAAGATCTCAGATATCTATAATATGGACACACCACTAGTAGAAAATGATAATCTGTTTCGACAGTACGCATTTTTTATTTTGTGCACATTCTCTCTCCACTATCGATGCCTCTGAAACTACCTTAATCAATTTTATAAGTTTATGTTAAGAAAACATGAATCGTCAAAATGCTATTCTATGTTTCATTATATAGTTGTTAAGATTGGGTTCACACAACACTTTTCTTCATAAGAATTCCTACTTAATAAGTATTAAGTTTGCTTGTTTATTGCTTTTCTATGGTTTGGTTTATATTTGTATTGCTTAAATAAAATGAGAAAAAGTCAAATTATTTCATATTATCAAATGTGTCATGTTGTGAACTGTACGATATGCACACGGTAATAATAACGCTTTAGGATATAGCGTAGCAAACAACAAACGAGGTTAACAAGTCATTCTTAAACATCTAAATATACACAAATATACCGCTTGACACGATATTCGCGAGGCTCGAAGTATTTCGGCCAGTCCCTGATAAATCGAGCCAACGGGATTCGATTGTATAGATATTTGCAAACGTCTTTTTGAGTACGCGTCAACGAAATTTAATTTAAAGTACCATGTAATTCATATTTGTTTGTTACAAAAACGATGCCTTATTTTTAGTACTAAGTAAAGTATTATTGAGGTGTGATGTTTAGGAGTTAAATAACAAAAATCAATTGCCGTCCGAATAAAAACGCGTGTAGCCACTTTATCAGAACGTTGGTTAAAAAACAAACTCAAATATACTTATAAAATAACAACTGGGATAATAAAACATGTTGCATAAAAAAACGTTAGCAATAATATATTATTATTATTAAACGCGCATTGACTATTAGCGAGAAGAAGAAATGACCTTCTGGTGAAAATTTTCAATGTCTCCCAAAGGTCGCAACGATGTTACACGAAGGTTGTATTTGAAAAAATACTTTTGAAATTATTTACAAGCATTTTTTGAGTATATCCTTAATGTTGCTCTACATCTGTTAATGAAAATGTCATGCCAACGGGGTTCGACTGTATAGATAATTAAAAACGTCTTATTTGGTACGCGGCTAAGAAAATAATTTGAAGTTTCATGTAATCCATTCAATTGGTATATAATTTAGAAGCCAAATGTAAAGAACACATAGCTTAGTTCACATGAGGTCATGTCCCTAGTATGTACCTAAAAGATCGACGTTTAGATTGTAGAGGTTAATATGTGCTAAACTCACGTCTAGTATGGTCCCTGTTATGCGCTTTTAGAACAAGGTTGACAACTAGAAGGCGGTGGTTTTCAAAGGTTCAGCTCAGGCCCAAGCCGTTCATAACATGTGCCTACTCGGTGGACTATCAGCTGGCGGAGGTTACTATATTTTCAGCCTATTCCAAGGTGAAATTGTCCCCTATATGTGCCAACAATGCAGTTCAGGTATATTATTTACCTTATATGTGTATACTAGGGCGACAACCAGTAGGCGGCTGTCACCATATGTTCAGATTAGGCTTAGTATAAGCTAGGGTCCAAGGTCATGCCGGCAGTCACTATACAATCAGTACAGAACTAGTAAGTCTCTTTTATGCATATGCTAGGGCGTCAGGCATAACGAGGATGACACTTTGTGATCCAACTATATTGATTTTCAACAATCTGTTTAGTTCAAGCCTAGTATATCCCTACACTGTGTCTTCTAGCGCGGTAACAAGTAGGCGGATATCATTCTTTGTTCAGTTCAGGACTCATATGTCTTTATTGTGGGCGAAAACCAGTAGGCGGTGGTCATTAATTATGTGATCAAATCAGGCATGGTATGTCTTTTTCGTGCCGAACAGGGTGACAACAAGTATGCTGATTCACTAGATGCGCACATGAGGGCGACAACTGGTACATGCAGGCCAATTTATGTTTACTCAGGCCCTGTATGTTCCAATGATAAAGATTCTTGTGCATTAAGCAGCATGGCCTGCTAATGTTTGAGCCTGAATGATGACCTTATATATGCCCGCTAGGGCACTAGGACATGCAGAGGTCACTGCGCATTCACTTTAGGTCAAGGACGTCACACTTATGTGTCTATTAGTGCGGTAGTTTGATGCAGTTTTATGCCCAGTTCACGTCTAGTAACTCCCTAAAATGAGTAAACTATGGCAACAATCAGAAGTATGAGGTCATTATTTACTCTCTTCATGCCCAGGGAATGTTTTTATAGGGCGCCAGGTCATGATGAAGACCGCTGTTTATTAAGGTAAACACTCGTACATATTTTGTTCAAGACTGAAATGTCCCTTTTATGATCCAAACTTTTGACAACTAGTTGGCTAAGGTCTTCTGGTCTTCTATTCAGGGATAAAATGTCGCTATTATGTTCCTACTCGGGCGAGAAATAGTATGGTGCGGTTTAAGATGTATGCCATCTGGGGTATCAACCAGTAGATGGAGGCCATTTTGTGTTCAGCTGAGGCTGATTGTTTATATGATTTTTTATAATGTCTAAAATATATATAAACCAATCTGATCTTTTGGTAACATTGTTGCAACCTTTGAAAGACATGAAATGATGTTACCAGATGGTCAAATCTTCTGCTTTCCGAAAGTTAGTTTTGTGTTTAAAAAGAATATAGTTTTGCATACGAGTTTTTACATTTAATGTTATCGCATTTCTTTCTTTTTTTTGTGTTTTATTGTTTTGTTGCTGTAAATCCATGGTTCTAATGTTGTGTAAACGCATTTTTATATAACTGGACATAAAGGTATATCTGGTTTTTAACTTCCTAGACATGACATGAATATTTAACCTCTGCCTAAAAGCATTGTTTAGGTCTCAGAAAATATGTGGTCAGAAACAGTAGTACGTGCCATGCTATACTAAACCAAAGAAGTTATGTTGAAATGTTTTATGCAGAAATATGTGTGCAGCTCGTATATCGTTTTTGGTGCTTACTAGTGCAACGAAATGTAGGCAAAAGTAACTATGTCCAGTTCGGTTCAGGGCGTGTATGTCGCTCTTTTGTGCCTTCAAGTGTGGCAGCCAATAGACAGAGATCGCTTTATGTTAAGTTCAGCTCCGATATGTCCCTGTTTTGTTCGTCCTAGGGAAATAACAAGTTGGCAAATGTCACTGTTTGGTTGGTTCAAACCAATAATGTCCCTTAAATATCCCTTCTATGGCAAGAGCGATAACCAGTAGCAGGAGGTCACTCTTGTTCCGCTTAGCCCTTTTGGGTGCTTATTAGTGCAAGAACCACAAGCAGGTCATAATGAACATTTCACGTATGATGTTTCTACAATTTGCCTTATAGTCTAGAAATAGTCCGTCCCTATTATTTGCGTTCTATTGAAAAAACAGTAGGGGCGATCACTATCATGTCTATTCGGTCGCTATTTTGCGTCTACGAAGATGAAAACCGGTTGGCGAAAGTCTCAGCTTTTTGTTTTCTTTAATCGAAGTATTTTCCTATTTTGTGCCAGTTAGTGCAACAACCAGTAGGCAGAGGTCACTTATTTTAGTCAGGACTAGTATGTCATTTTCTTTCGCCTACTATGGCGACAAGCAGTAGGTGCAGTTCACTATATGATTACAGTATGTCTAGTTTATCCCTACAATGCAGCTGGTAGGATTACAACTAGTTGGCGGAGGTCACCATGTGTTCCGATATGGCCCAGTATGTCCCTATTATGTTCCGACAAGGTAGATAATAGAAGGCGATGTCAATAGGCTGGTATCACTCTGTTTTTGGCTCATACTTAGTATGTCTCTATCATGAGCCTAACTTGAGGGTAAAACTTGTTGTTCTAGTTCATTTGTAGATAACAATAACGTGTACATATTTACATCTTAATAACTAGTATTACGTTGGTCACATGCAAGATATACACAGTTTGCAAGTTAATTTAGCGTACATACTTGATAACAATTCATTAAATATTTAAATTCCTGTAAAATTGTAATGTTGGCCAAGAACGATAATATCTTGGTAAACATGATCTCAGATATCTATTATATGGACACACTAGTAGAACATGATATTCTGTTTCGACAGTACATATATATTTTACGTTGTACACAGTCTTTCTGCTCGATGCCTCTCTTACTACCTTAATCAAGTTTATGTTAAGAACACCTGAATCGTGAAAATGCTATTCTATGTTTGATTATATGAATATAGTTAAGATTGGGTTTACAACACTTATTTTCATAGTACAAACGTTTCTAGCTTTTTACTATTATAACATCTTGAAACCAACAAAGTACGCATTGATCATAAACACGTTGGATTAACATCTCCAATTCAACTTTCGTAACATTTGCATTATGTTACATGGATGTATGTCCAAACTCATCTAATGTGCGTTTTAATGGTAATTCAGTACAGGTATAAATCTGATTGTGTTTTGATCAGGCGTCTTCAGATAAAATTATTGCGCTAAGGTTTCTCCAAATGGAAGAATTAATACAACTGTCAAATGTGGGCAATCTTGAGAGGACTCGGTTCAAACCAAGCTATTCGCACGTATTCCTACTAATTTAGCATCAAGATTAGTTTTCTATGGATGGGTTTATATAATTTTATTGAGTAAATAAATTTCAAAAAGAATCAAATTATTTCATATTATCAAATTTGTCATATTGTGAACTGTACGATATGCACACGGTAATAATTACTCTTGAGGAGATAACGTAGCAAACAACAAACGAGGTCAACAAGTCTTTCTTTAACGTATAAATATACACATACAGTACGCAAAACCGCTTGGCTCAATATTCGCGAGGCTCGAAGTATTATGACCAGTCCCTGATATATCGAGCCAACGGGTTTCGATTGTATAGATAATTGAAAACGTCTTATTTGGTACGCGTCAAAGATATTTAACTTGAAGTACCATGTAATTCATATGTGTTTGTTACAATAAACGATGCCTTATTTTACAGTCTTAAGTAAAGAATTAATAAGGTGTGATGTCTAGGAAATTAAAAAAGCAAAAATCAATTTCCGTCCGAATAAAAACGCGTGTAGCCACTTAATCAGAACGTTGGTTAAAAAAACAAACTCAAATATACTTATCAAATAACAACTGGGATAATAAAACATGTTACATAAAAATCGTTAGCAGTAATATATTATTATAATTAAACGCGCATTGACTATTAGCGAGAAGAAGAAATGACCTTCTGGTGAAAATTTTCAATGTCTCCCAAAGGTCGCAACCATGTTACCAAAGGTTGTATTTGTCAAAATACTTTTGAAATTATTTACAAGCATTTTTTGAGTATATCCTTAATGTTGTTCTAATCTGTTAATGAAAATGTCATGCCAACGGTGTTCGACTGTATAGATAATTAAAAACGTCTTATTTGGTACGCGGCTAAAAAAAATAATTCGAAGTTCATGTAAACCACACTATAAATTTGGATATAGGAAATGTTCCCATTGAGAATTTATTTGGTACTAAAAATACAAGAAAAGATCGTGATAGTGGATGTATCTCCATTTCTTTTAAGGATAGGGTTTAAGATAATATTAAGATCACTGAAAGGCATATAAATGGTAAAACTAAACAGGAAATCGAAATATATAGCAGTGATTATATACTTGCATTAAATTGCGATTTAACGGCCGCATGGCGGATGAAATTGGCTTCTTAAGTTTTCATAATAATATAGACAACGAGCAATTCGAACACATGTTGACAAATGTTCCTAACATAATAAGTAAAGATACATGTTTAGACAACCACGGAAAAAGTTACTAGTAAGGATAGTAAAATAAGCGACTTTACTTGCCATAATACTAACGGAAATAACCCGGTAGATTATTTTATCATTAACTATCGATATTTCTCTCTTTTGAGCAACTTTGAAATACTTCCTTCCACACAATTCTATGACCACTCGGCAATAACAATATGTTTATAAGGTATTTGTTTACAAACAGGAATTCAATTACTTGATCAATTGGATATTCGCAGTATACACATTGCGTGGGAGAACGTAATCCATTCTTAAAATTACTACAGTCGCACAGTAACGATTAACCGCGTTGTGTGACAATATTTAAAATACAAGCATTGATGATTCAGTTAATTCATTTACTGAAATATTGCAAATTGTGCTAAAACACAATGAATAAAGATAGAAATACGGTAAATGATTGCAATAATAATAATACTAATACTACTACTACTAATAATAATAATAATAATAATAACATAGAATGAGGGTGTATAATTGCTAACATGGCAATAAAACAACAAAACAGTTTGGAAAAAATTGAAAACTCAGTACAAGAAAAGTATACCCAGCTCAGAAGGCTTATCTATAGATGAGTTGTATAAGCATTTTAAAAACCTTTTGGTGCTGCGAATAATGAAAAAGAATTCAATGTGCCTTTTAAGGCATATGAGTCGCTAGATGGGATAATATCGGAATCAGAACTTAAGAATTATATATATCCTACAGCGAAAAAGCCCCGGCAACAATAATTTAATGTTTTTTTTAAGAATTCATTTGCAATGAGTTCCGCTAAATTTGCTCAAATTGTAAAACATAATGTTAAATAACGCAGAATACCCGGAGCCATTGAGAGAGGGTAATAATAACACCAATATATAACTGAACGCGTGGTGACGCGAGTAAATCTAAAAATTATAGAGGCATAGCGTTAAACAATATATTAGATAAGTTGTAAAAATGCGACCCAAACTTAAGTGCAATCGGAAGTGACAAAATGATGAATATGATAGGTTTTCATGTCGGCAGATCGGCCACCGATGCCAATGAATTAATAAATATTCGATTATAGTCGAAACTCGGGGTCTCGGTATCGCAAGGTTCGATATCCTTGTTGACTCGAACAAGATTTGAAGCTTTTGTTTGTTCAATATGTTCATATAAAATTCGATCGGTTAATTGGTATTTTGAGGTTAAATATTTCTCAACGCTCAATGTCATTTTGCGGTCTCTAGTAAACATTTAACATTTTGATTTGTTTGTATTACTCGATGTCAGTTTTCACACCTTGATTTATTTGCTTAGCTAAGCCGAGGCGCTGATCTATTATATTTGCTTGATTGGTATTATAATCATTATCAGATTCAAATGGTTTAACAGTTTGAGAAAACATGCTTTTACTTTAATTTCGGTCTTTAGCTGGCACGAATACAGACGTTCAAAGTATGCCAGAGTCAAGTTTTAGTTTTATTAGCATCAACATAAAAATGTCATTGCTGTTATACATAATACAATTTAAAGACGGTGAACATGTAATTTATATACAAACGCAAATGTCAGATTTATAATGTATCATTATGTTTTTATAATAATATAGACAACGAGCAGTTCGAACAAATGTTCCTAACATAATAAGTAAAGATAAATGTTTAGACAACCACGGAAAAAGTAACTAGTAAGGATAGCAAAATAAGCGACTTTACTTGCCATACTTCTAACGGAAATAAACCGGTAGATTATTTTATCATTAACTCTCGATATTTCTCTCTTTTGAGCAACTTTAAAATACTTCCTTCCACACAATTCTATGACCATTCGGTAATAACAATATGTTTATAAGGTATTTGTTTACAAACAGGAGTTCAATTACTTGATCAATTGGATATCCGCAGTAAACACATTGCGTGGGAGAACGTAATCCATTCTTAAATTTACTACAGTCGCACAGTAACGATTAACCGCGTTGTGTGACAATATTTATAATACAAACATTGATGACTCATTTACTCTATTTACTGAAATATTGCAAATTGTGCTAAAACACAATGAATAAAGATAGAAATACGGTAAATGATTGTAATAAAATAATAATTATCATAACATAGAATGAGGGTGTAGAATTGCTAAAATGGCAATAAAACAACAAAACAGTTTGGGAAAAATTGAAAACTCAGTACAAGAAAAGTATACCCAGCTCAGAAGGCTTATCTATAGTGAGTTGTATAAGCATTTTAAAAACCTTTTGGTGTTGCGAATAATGAAAAAGAATTCAATGTGCCTTTTAAGGCATATGAGTCGCTAGATGGGATAATATCGGAATCAGAACTTAAGAATTATATATCTTCTATAGCGAAAAAGCCCGGCAACAATATGTTAATAACGTTTTTTTAAGAATTCATTTGCAATGAGTTCCGCCAATTTGCTTTAATTGTTAAACATAATGTTAAATAACGCAGAATACCCGGAGTCATTGAGAGAGGGTAATAATAACACCAATATATAACTGAACACGTGGTGAAGCGAGTAAATATAAAAATTATAGAGGCATAGCGTTAAGCAATATATTAAATAAGGGTAAAAATTGCGACCCAAACTTAAGTGCAATCGGAAGTGACAAAATGATAAATATGATAGGTTTTCATGTCGGCAGATCGGCCACTGATGCCAATGAATTAATATTCGATTACAGTCGAAACTTGTGTCTCGGTATCGCAAGGTTCGATATCCTCGTTGGCTCGAACAAGATTTAAAGTTTTTGTTTTTTCAATATGTTCATATAAAATTCGATCGGTTAGCTTGGTATTTTGAGGTTAAATATTTCTCAACGCTCAATGTAATATTGCGGTCTTTAGTAAAGATTTAGCCTTTTGTTTTGTTTGTTTTACTCGATGTCAATTTTCACACCTTGATTTGTTTGCTTTGCTAAGCACTGTATATATACTTTTTAAAATTTTAAATTCGCTTGATTGGTATTATAATCATTATCAGATTCAAATGGTTTAACAGTTTGAGCAAACATGCTTTCACTTTAATTGGCACGAATACAGACGTCAAAAGTATGTCAAAGTCAAGTTTCAGTTTTATTATCATAAACATAAAAATGTCATTGCTATTATTCATAATATAATTTAAAGACGGTGAACAAGTCATTTCTATACACACACAAATGTACCTATTAATAATGAGAAAACTATGTTGTTAAATATTTAAAAAGCGAACTAGAATAATCTTATTTATCCATAACTTCCCCATTTACACAATAATAATTTATGTTTGTAAATAACATGCCTGACGAAATTATATGATTTGAATATTGTTGAATATAAGAACAAATTTGACATAAATATCGCATTGAAAAGAACGTGCACGAGGATTTCGTGTTTGACATATCGCTAACTGTGTATGTTTAATAGAATGAGACTTTTTAGTGTCTAAATGTTGGTTTTAATTCTGGTTTTGATTTATATATTGATGTATTATCTTTTTAAATGGTAACACTTTACCTTGTTGTTCTAGTTCATTTGTAGAAAAAAATAACGTGTACATATATACAATTTAATTATAACGTTGGTCACATGCTAGATATATACATTTTGCTAGTTTATTTAGCGTACCTACTTAATAACTATTCATTAAATATCAAAATCCATGTAAAGTTGTAAAGTTGGCCAAGACCAATAATTTCTTGGTAAACATGAAGATCTCAGATATCTATAATATGGACACACCACTAGTAGAAAATGATAATCTGTTTCGACAGTACGCATTTTTTATTTTGTGCACATTCTCTCTCCACTATCGATGCCTCTGAAACTACCTTAATCAATTTTATAAGTTTATGTTAAGAAAACATGAATCGTCAAAATGCTATTCTATGTTTCATTATATTAGTTGTTAAGATTGGGTTCACACACAACACTTTTCTTCATAAGAATTCCTACTTAATAAGTATTAAGTTTGCTTGTTTATTGCTTTTCTATGGTTTGGTTTATATTTGTATTGCTTAAATAAAATGAAGAAAAAGTCAAATTATTTCATATTATCAAATGTGTCATGTTGTGAACTGTACGATATGCACACGGTAATAATAACGCTTTAGGATATACGTAGCAAACAACAAACGAGGTTAACAAGTCATTCTTAAACATCTAAATATACACAAATATACCGCTTGACACGATATTCGCGAGGCTCGAAGTATTTCGGCCAGTCCCTGATAAATCGAGCCAACGGGATTCGATTGTATAGATATTTGCAAACGTCTTTTTGAGTACTCGTCAACGAAATTTAATTTAAAGTACCATGTAATTCATATTTGTTTGTTACAATAAACGATGCCTTATTTTTTAGTACTAAGTAAAGTATTATTGAGGTGTGATGTTTAGGAGTTAAATAACAAAAATCAATTCCGTCCGAATAAAAACGCGTGTAGCCACTTTATCAGAACGTTGGTTAAAAAACAACAACTCAAATATACTTATAAAATAACAACTGGATAATAAAACATGTTGCATAAAAAAACGTTAGCAATAATATATTATTATTATTAAACGCGCATTGACTATTAGCGAGAAGAAGAAATGACCTTCTGGTGAAAATTTTCAATGTCTCCCAAAGGTCGCAACGATGTTACACGAAGGTTGTATTTGAAAAAATACTTTTGAAATTATTTACAAGCATTTTTTTGAGTATATCCTTAATGTTGCTCTACATCTGTTAATGAAAATGTCATGCCAACGGGGTTCGACTGTATAGATAATTAAAAACGTCTTATTTGGTACGCGGCTAAGAAAATAATTTGAAGTTTCATGTAATCCATTCAATTGGTATATAATTTAGAAGCCAAATGTAAAGAACACATAGCTTAGTTCACATGAGGTCATGTCCCTAGTATGTACCTAAAAGATCGACGTTTAGATTGTAGAGATTTAGATTTAGTTAATATGTGCTAAACTCACGTCTAGTATGGTCCCTGTTATGCGCTTTTAGAACAAGGTTGACAACTAGCAGGCGGTGGTTTTCAAAGGTTCAGCTCAGGCCCAAGCCGTTCATAACATGTGCCTACTCGGTGGACTATCAGCTGGCGGAGGTTACTATATTTTCAGCCTATTCCAAGGTTAAATTGTCCCCTATATGTGCCAACAATGCAGTTCAGGTATTATTTACCTTATATGTGTATACTAGGGCGACAACCAGTAGGCGGCTGTCACCATATGTTCAGATTAGGCTTAGTATAAGCTAGGGTCCAAGGTCATGCCGGCAGTCACTATACAATCAGTACAGAACTAGTAAGTCTCTTTTATGCATATGCTAGGGCGTCAGGCATAACGAGGATGACACTTTGTGATCCAACTATATTGATTTTCAACAATCTGTTTAGTTCAAGCCTAGTATATCCCTACACTGTGTCTTCTAGCGCGGTAACAAGTAGGCGGATATCATTCTTTGTTCAGTTCAGGACTCATATGTCTTTATTGTGGGCGAAAACCAGTAGGCGGTGGTCATTAATTATGTGATCAAATCAGGCATGGTATGTCTTTTTCGTGCCGAACAGGGTGACAACAAGTAGGCTGATTACTAGATGCGCACATGAGGGCGACAACTGGTACATGCAGGCCAATTTATGTTTACTCAGGCCCTGTATGTTCCAATGATAAAGATCTTGTGCATTAAGCAGCATGGCCTGCTAATGTTTGAGCCTGAATGATGACCTTATATATGCCCGCTAGGGCACTAGGACATGCAGAGGTCACTGCGCATTCACTTTAGGTCAAGGACGTCACACTTATGTGTCTATTAGTGCGGTAGTTTGATGCAGTTTTATGCCCAGTTCACGTCTAGTAACTCCCTAAAATGAGTAAACTATGGCAACAATCAGAAGTATGAGGTCATTATTTACTCTCTTCATGCCCAGGGAATGTTTTTATAGGGCGCCAGGTCATGATGAAGACCGCTGTTTATTAAGGTAAACACTCGTACATTTTTGTTCAAGACTGAAATGTCCCTTTTATGATCCAAACTTTTGACAACTAGTTGGCTAAGGTCTTCTGGTCTTCTATTCAGGGATAAAATGTCGCTATTATGTTCCTACTCGGGCGAGAAATAGTATGGTGCGGTTTAAGATGTATGCCATCTGGGGTATCAACCAGTAGATGGAGGCCATTTTGTGTTCAGCTGAGGCTGATTGTTTATATGATTTTTTATAATGTCTAAAATATATATAAACCAAACTGATCTTTTGGTAACATTGTTGCAACCTTTGAAAGACATGAAATGATGTTACCAGATGGTCAAATCTTCTGCTTTCCGAAAGTTAGTTTTGTGTTTAAAAAGAATATAGTTTTGCATACGAGTTTTTACATTTAATGTTATCGCATTTCTTTCTTTTTTTTGTGTTTTATTGTTTTGTTGCTGTAAATCCATGGTTCTAATGTTGTGTAAACGCATTTTTATATAACTGGACATAAAGGTATATCTGGTTTTTAACTTCCTAGACATGACATGAATATTTAACCTCTGCCTAAAAGCATTGTTTAGGTCTCAGAAAATATGTGGTCAGAAACAGTAGTACGTGCCATGCTATACTAAACCAAAGAAGTTATGTTGAAATGTTTTATGCAGAAATATGTGTGCAGCTCGTATATCGTTTTTGGTGCTTACTAGTGCAACGAAATGTAGGCAAAAGTAACTATGTCCAGTTCGGTTCAGGGCGTGTATGTCGCTCTTTTGTGCCTTCAAGTGTGGCAGCCAATAGACAGAGATCGCTTTATGTTAAGTTCAGCTCCGATATGTCCCTGTTTTGTTCGTCCTAGGGAAATAACAAGTTGGCAAATGTCACTGTGTGGTTGGTTCAAACCAATAATGTCCCTTAAATATCCCTTCTATGGCAAGAGCGATAACCAGTAGCAGGAGGTCACTCTTGTTCCGCTTAGCCCTTTTGGGTGCTTATTAGTGCAAGAACCACAAGCAGGTCATAATGAACATTTCACGTATGATGTTTCTACAATTTGCCTTATAGTCTAGAAATAGTCCGTCCCTATTATTTGCGTTCTATTGAAAAAAACAGTAGGGGCGATCACTATCATGTCTATTCGGTCGCTATTTTGCGTCTACGAAGATGAAAACCGGTTGGCGAAAGTCTCAGCTTTTTGTTTTCTTTAATCGAAGTATTTTCCTATTTTGTGCCAGTTAGTGCAACAACCAGTAGGCAGAGGTCACTTATTTTAGTCAGGACTAGTATGTCGTTTTCTTTCGCCTACTATGGCGACAAGCAGTAGGTGCAGTTCACTATATGATTACAGTATGTCTAGTTTATCCCTACAATGCAGCTGGTAGGATTACAACTAGTTGGCGGAGGTCACCATGTGTTCCGATATGGCCCAGTATGTCCCTATTATGTTCCGACAAGGTAGATAATAGAAGGCGATGTCAATAGGCTGGTATCACTCTGTTTTTGGCTCATACTTAGTATGTCTCTATCATGAGCCTAACTTGAGGGTAAAACTTGTTGTTCTAGTTCATTTGTAGATAACAATAACGTGTACATATTTACATCTTAATAACTAGTATTACGTTGGTCACATGCAAGATATACACAGTTTGCAAGTTAATTTAGCGTACATACTTGATAACAATTCATTAAATATTTAAATTCCTGTAAAATTGTAATGTTGGCCAAGAACGATAATATCTTGGTAAACATGATCTCAGATATCTATTATATGGACACACTAGTAGAACATGATATTCTGTTTCGACAGTACATATATATTTTACGTTGTACACAGTCTTTCTGCTCGATGCCTCTCTTACTACCTTAATCAAGTTTATGTTAAGAACACCTGAATCGTGAAAATGCTATTCTATGTTTGATTATATGAATATAGTTAAGATTGGGTTTACAACACTTATTTTCATAAGTACAAACGTTTCTAGGTTTTTACTATTATTAACATCTTAAAACCAACAATGTACGCATTGATCATAAACACGTTGGATTAACATCTCCAATTCAACTTTCGTAACATTTGCATTATGTTACATGGATGTATGTCCAAACTCATCTAATGTGCGTTTTAATGGTAATGTCAGTACAGGTATAAATCTGATTGTGTTTTGATCAGGCGTCTTCAGATAAAATTATTGCGCTAAGGTTTCTCCAAATGGAAGAATTAATACAACTGTCAAATGGTGGGCAATCTTGAGAGGACTCGGTTCAAACCAAGCTATTCGCACGTATTCCTACCAATTTAGCATCAAGATTAGTTTTCTATGGATGGGTTTATATAATTTTATTGAGTAAATAAATTTCAAAAAGAATCAAATTATTTCATATTATCAAATTTGTCATATTGTGAACTGTACGATATGCACACGGTAATAATTACTCTTGAGGAGATAACGTAGCAAAACAAAACGAGGTTAACAAGTCTTTCTTTAACGTATAAATATACACATACAGTACGCAAAACCGCTTGGCTCAATATTCGCGAGGCTCGAAGTATTATGGACGGTCCCTGATATATCGAGCCAACGGGTTTCGATTGTATAGATAATTGAAAACGTCTTATTTGGTACGCGTCAAAGATATTTAACTTGAAGTACCATGTAATTCATATTTGTTTGTTACAATAAACGATGCCTTATTTTACAGTCTTAAGTAAAGAATTAATAAGGTGTGATGTCTAGGAAATTAAAAAAGCAAAAATCAATTTCCGTCCGAATAAAAACGCGTGTAGCCACTTAATCAGAACGTTGGCAAAAAAAAAAACTCAAAAATACTTATCAAATAACAACAGGGATAATAAAACATGTTACATAAAAATCGTTAGCAGTAATATAGTATTATTATTAAACGCGCATTGACTATTAGCGAGAAGAAGAAATGACCTTCTGGTGAAAATTTTCAATGTCTCCCAAAGGTCGCAACGATGTTACCCAAAGGTTGTATTTGTCAAAATACTTTTGAAATTATTTACAAGCATTTTTGGATTATATCCTTAATGTTGTTCTACATCTGTTAATGAAAATGTCATGCCGACGGTGTTCGACTGTATAGATAATTAAAAACGTCTTATTTGGTACGCGGCTAAAAAAATAATTCGAAGTTCATGTAAACCACACTATAAATTTGGACATAGGACTGAAAGGCATACAAATGGTAAAACTAAACAGGAAATCGAAATATATAGCAGTGATTATATACTTGCAATAAATTGCGATTTAAACGGCCGCATGGCGGATGAAATTGGCTTCTTAAGTTTTCATAATAATATAGACAACGAGCAATTCGAACACATGTTGACAAATGTTCCTAACATAATAAGTAAAGATACATGTTTAGAAAACCACGGAAAAAGTTACTAGTAAGGATAGTAAAATAAGCGACTTTACTTGCCATAATACTAACGGAAATAACCCGGTAGATTATTTTATCATTAACTATCGATATTTCTCTCTTTTGAGCAACTTTGAAATACTTCCTTCCACACAATTCTATGACACTCGGCAATAACAATATGTTTATAAGGTATTTGTTTACAAACAGGAATTCAATTACTTGATCAATTGGATATTCGCAGTATACACATTGCGTGTGAGAACGTAATCCATTCTTAAAATTACTACAGTCGCACAGTAACGATTAACCGCGTTGTGTGACAATATTTAAAATACAAGCATTGATGATTCAGTTAATTCATTTACTGAAATATTGCAAATTGTGCTAAAACACAATGAATAAAGATAGAAATACGGTAAATGATTGCAATAATAATACTACTACTACTACTACTACTACTACTACTACTACTACTACTACTACTACTACTAATAATAATAATAATAATAATAATAATAACATAGAATGAGGGTGTATAATTGCTAACATGGCAATAAAACAACAAAACAGTTTGGAAAAAATTGAAAACTCAGTACAAGAAAAGTATACCCAGCTCAGAAGGCTTATCTATAGATGAGTTGTATAAGGATTTTAAAAACCTTTTGGTGTTGCGAATAATGAAAAAGAATTAAATGTGCCTTTTAAGGCATATGAGTCGCTAGATGGGATAATATCGGAATCAGAACTTAAGAATTATATATCTTCTATAGCGAAAAAGCCCCGGCAACAATATGTTAATAGCGTTTTTTTTTAAGAATTCATTTGCAATGAGTTCCGCCAAATTTGCTTTAATTGTTAAACATAATGTTAAATAACGCAGAATACCCGGAGTCATTTAGAGAGGGTAATAATAACACCAATATATAACTGAACACGTGGTGAAGCGAGTAAATATAAAAATTATAGAGGCATAGCGTTAAGCAATATATTAAATAAGGTGTAAAAATTGCGACCCAAACTTAAGTGCAATCGGAAGTGACAAAATGATAAATATGAGGTTTTCATGTCGGCAGATCGGCCACTGATGCCAATGAATTAATATTCGATTACAGTCGAAACTCGGGGTCTCGGTATCGCAAGGTTCGATATCCTCGTTGGTTCGAACAAGATTTAAAGTTTTTGTTTTTTCAATATGTTCATATAAAATTCGATCGGTTAGCTTGGTATTTTGAGGTTAAATATTTCTCTACGCTCGATGTAATATTGCGGTCTTTAGTAAAGATTTAGCCTTTTGTTTTGTTTGTTTTACTCGATGTCAATTTTCACACCTTGATTTGTTTGCTTTGCTAAGCACTGTATATATACTTTTTAAAATTTTAAATTCGCTTGATTGGTATTATAATCATTATCAGATTCAAATGGTTTAACAGTTTGAGCAAACATGCTTTCACTTTAATTGGCACGAATACAGACGTCAAAAGTATGTCAAAGTCAAGTTTCAGTTTTATTATCATAAACATAAAAATGTCATTGCTATTATTCATAATATAATTTAAAGACGGTGAACAAGTCATTTCTATACACACACAAATGTACCTATTAATAATGAGAAAACTATGTTGTTAAATATTTAAAAAGCGAACTAGAATAATCTTATTTATCCATAACTTCCCCATTTACACAATAATAATTTATGTTTGTAAATAACATGCCTGACGAAATTATATGGTTTGAATATTGTTGAATATAAGAACAAATTTGACATAAATATCGCATTGAAAAGAACATGCACGAGGATTTCGTGTTTGACATATCGCTAACTGTGTATGTTTAATAGAATGAGACTTTTTAGTGTCTAAATGTTGGTTTTAATTCTGGTTTTGATTTATATATTGATGTATTATCTTTTTAAATGGTAACACTTTACCTTGTTGTTCTAGTTCATTTGTAGAAAAAAATAACGTGTACATATATACAATTTAATTATAACGTTGATTACATGCTAGATATATACATTTAGCTAGTTTATTTAGCGTACCTACTTAATAACTATTCATTAAATATCAAAATCCATGTAAAGTTGTAAAGTTGGCCAAGACCAATAATTTCTTGGTAAACATGAAGATCTCAGATATCTATAATATGGACACACCACTAGTAGAAAATGATAATCTGTTTCGACAGTACGCATTTTTTATTTTGTGCACATTCTCTCTCCACTATTGATGCCTCTGAAACTACCTTAATCAATTTTATAAGTTTATGTTAAGAAAACATGAATCGTCAAAATGCTATTCTATGTTTCATTATATTAGTTGTTAAGATTGGGTTCACACACAACACTTTTCTTCATAAGAATTCCTACTTAATAAGTATTAATTTGCTTGTTTATTGCTTTTCTATGGATTGGTTTATATTTGTATTGCTTAAATAAAATGAAGAAAAAGTCAAATTATTTCATATTATCAAATGTGTCATGTTGTGAACTGTACGATATGCACACGGTAATAATAACGCTTTAGGATATAGCGTAGCAAACAACAAACGAGGTTAACAAGTCATTCTTAAATGTCTAAATATACACAAATATACCGCTTGACACGATATTCGCGAGGCTCGAAGTATTTCGGCCAGTCCCTGATAAATCGAGCCAACGGGATTCGATTGTATAGATATTTGCAAACGTCTTTTTGAGTACGCGTCAACGAATTTAATTTGAAGTACCATGTAATTCATATTTGTTTGTTACAATAAACGATGCCTTTTTTAGTACTAAGTAAAGTATTATTGAGGTGTGATGTTTAGGAGTTAAATAACAAAAATCAATTTCCGTCCGAATAAAAACGCGTGTAGCCACTTTATCAGAACGTTGGTTAAAAAACAACACTCAATATACTTATCAAATAACAACTGCGATAATAAAACATGTTGCATAAAAAAACGTTAGCAATAATATATTATTATTATTAAACGCGCATTGACTATTAGCGAGAAGAAGAAATGACCTTCTGGTGAAAATTTTCAATGTCTCCCAAAGGTCGCAACGATGTTACCGAAGGTTGTATTTGAAAAAATACTTTTGAAATTATTTACAAGCATTTTTTGAGTATATCCTTAATGTTGCTCTACATCTGTTAATGAAAATGTCATGCCAACGGGGTTCGACTGTATAGATAATTAAAAACGTCTTATTTGGTACGCGGCTAAGAAAATAATTTGAAGTTCCATGTAATCCATTCAATTGGTATATAATTTCGAAGCCAAATGTAAGACATAGCTTAGTTCACATGAGGTCATGTCCCTAGTATGTACCTAAAAGATCGACGTTTAGATTGTAGAGGTTAATATGTGTTAAACTCACGTCTAGTATGGTCCCTGTTATGCGCTTTTAGAACAAGGTGACAACTAGCAGGCGGTGGTTTTCAAAGGTTCAGCTCAGGCCCAAGCCGTTCATAACATGTGCCTACTCGGTGGACTATCAGCTGGCGGAGGTTACTATATTTTCAGCCTATTCCAAGGTTATTGTCCCTTATATGTGCCAACAATGCAGTTCAGGTATAGTATTTACCTTATATGTGTATACTAGGGCGACAACCAGTAGGCGGCTGTCACCATATGTTCAGATTAGGCTTAGTATAAGCTAGGGTCCAAGGTCATGCCGGCAGTCACTATACAATCAGTACAGAACTAGTAAGTCTCTTTTATGCATATGCTAGGGCGTCAGGCATAACGAGGATGACACTTGTGATCCAACTATATTGATTTTCAACAATCTGTTTAGTTCAAGCCTAGTATATCCCTACACTGTGTCTTCTAGCGCGGTAACAAGTAGGCGGATATCATTCTTTGTTCAGTTCAGGACTCATATGTCTTTATTGTGGGCGACAACCAGTAGGCGGCGGTCATTAATTATGTGATCAAATCAGGCCTGGTATGTCTTTTTCGTGCCGAACAGGGTGACAACAAGTAGGCTGATTCACTAGATGCGCACATGAGGGCGATAACTGGTACGTGCAGGCCAATTTATGTTTACTCAGGCCCTGTATGTTCCAATGATAAAGATACTTGTGCATTAAGCAGCATGGCCTGCTAATGTTTGAGCCTGAATGATGACCTTATATATGCCCGCTAGGGCACTAGGACATGCAGAGGTCACTGCGCATTCACTTTAGGTCAAGTACGTCACACTTATGTGTCTATTAGTGCGATAACCAGTAGTTTGATGCAGTTTTATGCCCAGTTCACGTCTAGTAACTCCCTAAAATGAGTAAACTATGGCAACAATCAGAAGTATGAGGTCATTATTACTCTCTTCAGGCCCAGGGAATGTTTTTATAGGGCGCCAGGTCATGATGAAGACCGCTTTATTAAGGTAAACACTCGTACATGTTTTGTTCAAGACTGAAATGTCCCTTTTATGATCCAAACTTTTGACAACTAGTTGGCTTAGGTCTTCTGGTCTTCTATTCAGGGATAAAATGTCGCTATTATGTTCCTACTCGGGCGAGAAATAGTATGGTGCGGTTTAAGATATATGCCATCTGGGGTATCAACCAGTAGATGGAGGTCATTTTGTGTTCAGCTGAGGCTGATTGTTTATATGATTTTTTATAATGTCTAAAATATATATAAACCAATCTGATCTTTTGGTAACATTGTTGCAACCTTTGAAAGACATGAAATGATGTTACCAGATGGTCAAATCTTCTGCTTTCCGAAAGTTAGTTTTGTGTTTAAAAAAAATATAGTTTTGCATACGAGTTTTTACATTTAATGTTATCGCATTTCTTTCTTTTTTGTGTTTTATTGTTTTGTTGCTGTAAATCCATGGTTCTAATGTTGTGTAAACGCATTTTTATATAACTGGACATAAAGGTATATCTGATTTTTAACTTCCTAGACATGACATGAATATTTAACCTCTGCCTAAAAGCATTGTTTAGGTCTCAGAAAAATGTGGTCAGAAACAGTAGTACGTGCCATGCTATACTAAACCAAAGAAGTTATGTTGAAATGTTTTATGCAGAAATATGTGTGCAGCTCGTATATCGTTTTTGGTGCTTACTAGTGCAACGAAATGTAGGCAAAAGTAACTATGTCCAGTTCGGTTCAGGGCGTGTATGTCGCTCTTTTGTGCCTTCAAGTGTGGCAGCCAATAGACAGAGATCGCTTTATGTTAAGTTCAGCTCCGATATGTCCCTGTTTTGTTCGTCCTAGGGAAATAACAAGTTGGCAAATGTCACTGTGTGTTTGGTTCAAACCAATAATGTCCCTTAAATATCCCTTCTATGGCAAGAGCGATAACCAGTAGCAGGAGGTCACTCTTGTTCCGCTTAGCCCTTTTGGGTGCTTATTAGTGCAAGAACCACAAGCAGGTCATAATGAACATTTCACGTCTATGATGTTTCTAATTTGCCTTATAGTCTAGAAATAGTCCGTCCCTATTATTTGCGTTCTATTGAAAAAAACAGTAGGGGCGATCACTATCATGTCTATTCGGTCGCTATTTTGCGTCTACGAAGATGAAAACCGGTTGGCGAAAGTCTCAGCTTTTTGTTTTCTTTAATCGAAGTATTTTCCTATTTTGTGCCAGTTAGTGCAACAACCAGTAGGCGGAGGTCACTTATTTTAGTCAGGACTAGTATGTCGTTTTCTTTCGCCTACTATGGCGACAAGCAGTAGGTGCAGTTCACTATATGATTACAGTATGTCTAGTTTATCCCTACAATGCAGCTGGTAGGATTACAACTAGTTGGCGGAGGTCACCATGTGTTCCGATATGGCCCAGTAGTCCCTATTATGTTCCGACAAGGTAGATAATAGTAGGCGATGTCAATAGGCTGGTATCACTCTGTTTTTGGCTCATACTTAGTATGTCGCTATCATGAGCCTACCAGGGCCAAAACCAATAGCAAATGGATATCATTTGTTTAATAGGAAAAAAAAACCAGTACGTTGAGGTCATAACTTGTTCACTTCATTACTGTTATATTCTTATATGTGTTATATGTGTTAACTTGGACGACAGCCAGTAGGTTCATGACAATGCCAATTTATGTTCAATTAAGGACTAACCATTCACTAGCATGTGTTTATCAGGGCGACAACCAGTAGCCGGAGGTCAATACAATTCAGTTCATGTACGGTAGGTTCTTTTTATGTGCTTACTATGATGACAACCAGTTGACAGATGTCAATATATGTTACCGTTTGACTCAATTATGTGCATAATAGTGCGACGAGGAATGGCGGACGTCACAATAAACCCATTTGGAAACAAATTTGTCTCTATCAGGTGTCTGCCCATCAACCAGTACCTGGATGTCAATGTATGTCCGGCCTTAGACCAGTTCGTTCATATTAATTCTTATTGCATTTAACGCTAGCATGTGCGTAACAGGGTGAAGCCAAGTAGGCGGAGGTCAATTAACAATCAGTTCACGTATATCATGTTCATATTTTGTGCGTAATAGGATGACAATTTGTATGCGGATGGCACTATATGAACAGCTGAATTTGCTCTGTTTTGTTCCTTTTATGAACCCACTAGGGCATAAAGTCATAGTGGATGTCACATTATGTTCTATTCAGGAAAGTACGTCTCATGCGTCTACTAGGCATCGGCCAGTGGGTGCTAGTACTATTTTGTGAATACGCGGACCACAATTAGTAGGTGGAGGTCACTATTTTGTATGTTCAGGCAACAGTAAAAGGAAACTAGAGTGTCGACCCCCATCAACTTTCAACATGGTATATGTGAAATTGTCGTGTATAGAGCAGTAGAGCAACCGTGACCTTTCTAGAAAAAGATTGTAAATCGTCTACGGAATATTTAAACAAATCCGACCTTTGGGTTACATGGTTGCAACCTTTGGGAAACTTGTACTTGTTATCAGATGGTTATATAGCATGTGCCCAAAAGGTATTGTGTTTAATAAAACATAATTTGGCATATGGTTCATTACATTTTGTGTAATCCAATATATCTAAATTATAATATAATATATTTTATGTAGTTGCAATGTTCTGATGAGATGTGGATGGACACACTTATGGTATAATATTTACTGCCTAAAAATAAATGAATATTAACCTCAGCCTAATAGGTTAGTAAAATTAGTATTTGCCATGCTAGAATATATATCAAATAATTAATAATGATTAAAATTTTATCATAAGTTATGGTGTTACAAGAAATACATATTTATTTGGATAATTTGGAACGATTCCAAACGTATCACTCTTTTTTGAGGCGTATTGTAATAATTATTAAGATTACTTTTATGCTCATATTGGCATACTTTACAAGTCGGTGCAAGATATCACTGTTTTTGCAGAAGTTGTGTCAACTTGCTGAGATCTTCAGACATATAATGCTAGTTTCCAACTGACGCGTTTCTTTTGACCCAAATCGCATAGCAGTTAGATTTCTACACTTTTTCATAA
Source organism: Mya arenaria (assembly GCF_026914265.1). Lineage (NCBI taxonomy): Eukaryota > Metazoa > Mollusca > Bivalvia > Myida > Myidae > Mya > Mya arenaria. The sequence continues at coordinate 24,795,101 of NC_069128.1, forward strand.
TCATTGACTTGTTTCCTCCTCGCCAGTATACTCGATAGTTTTTAATAACTTTATGACAATATATTTCCAATATTTTTATTTTCCACATGTACTATATATCCCCATTATCCTCATATTCTTGTTTTTTTAAACATAGTTCTTAAAACTCGAATGATATAGATCGCCTACAACACTTACTGTATAGTGGATGTTTACTATGTCCGTTTTATGAGAATTCTTTGCTGCCAGCCATGGCGTATATCCATTTATGTTCAGTTCAGTTCTGATTTGTACTAGCATGTCTCGGGTTTGTTTCTACTAGGGCAATAATCGGTAAGCCGATGTCAATATACTCATTTATACACCGTTAATCCTAAGTCGGGATATGGATTGACGGTATGTCGAACAAACAATTTATAGACAAAACAGCATGCGCGATTTATTAGTGACATAAAACATAAAGTCGTGAAAATGTGCAACACCTTAACACCGTTATGAATGTTAGTTAAGTGATAGTTCAGTATATAATTATGTCGAAACAGTGTTTAATTAATAACAAATAACTTTGATTATACTTGTTTTATTTGAAATTGATGTAAATCAAAATTTAAGCTCATGCATGCATTCATAATGTAATCAAGTCCCTGTAAAAATATAACAAGGACATATAAATCCTGAAATGAACATAAAGCGATCTTTGCTTTCTTGTTACCGTCCTAGAATGCACTTAAACGCGACACTGAAGTCCTGAACAGGAAATAGTGGCCTTCGCCTACTGCCTGTCGCATAAGTAGGCTAATGATAGCGACGGGAGAGGGCCGTAACTGATGTTGGCATAACTCGTGGCCCAATCCCTTTGCATGCTTGATTTTATAATGTCGGTCTAAATATTGTGTTAAAATTTGTATTGATATTGTCATTGTGAAATGTGTTCTCATGCAATAAAATATTATTAAATTAAAAAAATAATGATAGCGACATAATAGTTCTGAACTGAAATAATAACCTCCGCTTACTGATTGTCACCATTAAAATAGGCATACATGTCCAAGCCAATACACATAGTGACTTTAGCCGACCGGTCGTCACCCTAGTAGTACTTATTAGAATTTGTTGTTTTTAATCAACTATTACGTATTTGACGAGATACAGAGGAAACGCGGTACCAATACCAGACAATTGAAGACAATTTTACGCCGCCAAAACACGCTCAATATCAACTAAACTCGGCCAGTATCAACAAAACTAGGCCAATATGAGTTTCCTCCGTTTTGATTGGCTACAAAACTCGCCTAATATAGGATTTGAGAAATGGGTCATTTTCATTGGCTGTCGAAACCCGTCTGTTATGAGAAATATCTAGTAATCATTTTTAAAGCAGCCATTGTGTTTTCCGTTTTCTGACTGTTTTGAAAATTGTGTGCATCGCATTAACTTATTTTGAATACTTGAACCACTTTTTACGGTTTGATATTACAGTTGTATTAACCCGTTGGTAGATTTTACGAATATTTTGTGCACACCGACAAAATGGACGACGAAGGTATAACATTTAACATTTGGCTAACGATTTACGAAATTAAGATAAAAAGAAATGCTTTCTTTAATGTACAGAGCTTTTTCATAAGCATTTGCAATGTCACTTTAATGTTGAATGTCAAAATCAGCATAGTCGATTCTAGAAAAGCAGACACCATGAATGAATAAGGGAAGCTATGGCTTCAATGTGAATTGGTAAGTTATAAAAATGTTTTAACAAAAATGGTAAAAGTCAATTAATAAAACATTTATTAATTAGGTGATTTCATAATGGTCCAGTTATTTGTCCGCGGTCAGTGTATTTGCCTTCGCCCTTTTGGGCTCAGGCAAATACATCTAACCTCGGACAAATAACTAGGCCACTATGATAGTACCTAATTGATAATATTATATCAAAAATTCGGATTTTCTATATACTATTCTATAACATTGTAACAAGGCATGCATACATTTGATTATTAATCAACTATTACTATTAGACAATTGCGGTAGCAATACCAGATAATTGAAGAAAATATATTCCAGAACTCATTCCATATCGACCAAACTTGCCAATATCAATATAACTCTATGAGTTTCCTCCGTTTTAATTGGCTTCAAAACTCGCCTTATATAAGATTTAAGATTTAAGAAATGGGCCATTTACATTGGCTGTCAACACTCGCATGACATGACAATCAGTAGAAGGAGGTCACTATATGTTCAGATAATGTACATAAGACATAATCTGTTCACTTCGTGTCTATTATGTCCCTAATATGTGTCTACTAGGGCAAACACTAGAAAGCAGAGGTCACTTGATGCTCCTTTCAAGACGCTATCGCTTTAATATTTATATCAGGGCGACAACCAGTAGGCGGAGATCAATATAGAGTCAGGTGATGTGCCAGTTTGTTCCTATTATGTGTTCTCTTGGACCACAAACAGTACTTTGTTGTCACACGATGTAACATTATAAGAGGCTCGAGTGTCCACTTTAGAAAATCATGAATTCTATACACAGAGATTGTTTATTATTGTTTAATGAACATTCTAACGAAAGAGGAATATTTTGCATACTTAAAAATTAAATATTTACCGCTCCCCAACTTTAAACATCACATAAATAGCCTATGGCCATATCTCGTATGTTCCTAGTATGTGCTTATTGGGCGATGACACTTTGTGTACAGCTGAGTACCAGTTTGTCCCCATAGTTTGACTACTTTGCCGCGTTGTCATGGCAAAGTACATTAAATGATCTGTTCCGGACATTATTTTTTCTATTAGGTACATATTAACCAGAAACCGGAGTGACTTTATGCACAACTTAGGACTTGATTTGACCTGTTAGGTGCCAACTTGGACCACAAACTGTAGGATGAGGTCACATTCTTGTCACATAACATTAAAAATAATATCGACTGTACGCTTTAGGCTGTCGTGTATTGTTATACACGGGTATTTTATCACTATATAGTAAACCTTCTAACAAAACAAATGAATAAATTGCATGTTTGAAATTGAAGTAGTTGCCTTTTCCCGGCGTTGAACCTGACACTTGCGACATTTATTCCTCATAACATATGAAGAGCAACAGTGACCTTTCAAGAAAATGACTTTATATAGTGTCCAAAATGTTTAACACAATCCGACCTTTGGGTAACATCGCACCAACCTTTGGGAGACATGAAATTATTTTACCACATGACAAAATTTTCTTTTGCCCGAAATTTACTCTGTTTGAAAAGAATACAGTTCTGCATACGGGTTTTTATATTTACTGTTATCGCATTTGTTATTATAAAAGGACATAGAAGTAAATTGCCTACCCATGACATGAATATTTTACCTCTGCCTAAAAGTAAGTTTTGTTTAGGATCAGAAAATTTTACCGAAAAGTCACTGTGTTAAAAAAATATATAGTTTTGCATACGGGTTTTTACATTTAATGTTATCGCATTTGTTATTTTTTTGCTTTTTATTTACTTTTGGTTGTTATTGTTTTTGTGGGTTCATTATTCCTCTGAGGTGTAAACACATTTTAATATAAAAGGACATAGAAATAAATTGCCTTTTTAATTGCCTACGCATGACATTTATATATTATCTCTGCCAGTAAAGTTTAGGGATCAGAAAATATATTGTCAGTAAGAGTATGTGCCATGTTAGAATATGGCATATACATTATTTTCAGTAAAATGTTATCATCAGTTATGGTGCTATAACATATATGTGTATATGATTATAATTGTAAACGTTTCTAAATGACTCTTTCATCTTTTAAGTACGCTGTAGATTTTAGATAACTGTTTTCGCTTAATAAGCAAAACATACCAGTCAGTTGCATACTATCACGGTCATCGCAGAATCTCATATTTGGCGGGATTTGTCCGAGGGTTCAATAGTGATTTGATAATTATGACGATCGTAGAAAAGCGGATCTTAGTCCGGGTTGAAACTTTACCATGTATACTAGTATTTTCAACAAAACGTAAGTACACAAAGTACTTCAACTGATCCTGAGCAAACATTGTCCTGGCTGTATTTATCATTCATAGTAGGATTTTCAAAACGGTTTCACAATTATAAGGCGCCGTAGCACACACATCAGCCAGACCTTAAGGTAACACTGAGAGGTCAACAATTGAAATAGTTCTATTGAAACATTAATTAATTGAGTACACAATAAATTGAGATGTTCGAGTTTGTTAAATTTTAAAGTTGATCGTTACCAAATTATATATCATACTAAATATAAATAGTTTTCGTCTTACTGTTGAACTCGATGTAAGTCTGTGTTGCAATAACATGGAAAATAGTCTGACTGTGTCTGAAGCTTTTTTAGCGGGCTTGATATGTCGCCACTTGGCGTCTATTATTGCCGTTGTTGAGTTTATAAAGGTCTGCCCGCACTCTTTAGAGGCTGCGTTATGGCTTGACTCCGTCACAGCCCCAAGTGAGACGGAAACATATTTCTGAGGCCGAGGGGTAATCCCATTTGTTTGTGGGAAATTTGCCAAATGAGTAACTGCGGGCTCTACTATAAATGAAATATGTGGTCCCACATATGTTTTTTTCATTGGTCTTGACTTGTTGTAATTTAGAAATTGGATAGCATGCGTGTCTTAAAAATCTAAAAGCTAGTAACTCTGTAACTTTGATATTTTTAAAGGATGAGTAAGACTTGTGGACAGTTCATTGGCAAGAGAGTGTTCTGAGATCAGGACGTTTCGTTCACTGTGTATACATATATAATAATGTGAACTGACCTCTTTGTTGTTGAATTCCCAGTTGCCTCACTACTATCTGAATTCTAAAACTTCTTCAATACCAAAGAATATGTTGACATTTTTTATTGATTTATTTTTCTGATTGTTTTTTCAAATGTTTATCTACATATTTATGTTGTTTTTGTTTGGTTTTTTGTTTGTTTTTGTTTTTCAAACGGCCCGCGTTCGATTGTTTTCCAATTAAGTATTCAAGAACGAGATAATAATTACCCATACTGGACTATCTAGACATAAACATGTCGCCCCTAGTCCAGTGTATGCTCTTTTTCACTGAATATAATTTATTTTCTATATTTGAATATTTGTTATTGAATGAATTAGGTGTGGGTCAAAAACCTACAATGTACTTGGACCCGAAGCTTTATCAAAATAACACCATCAACTTACATAGCATACACCATGTATCATTCTGGACTTCTATTAGTACAATGGTTGTGTACAAGCTTTAAATGAGAAGAATTGAAACATTGTTTATAACATATACATTTTTTCCGATATTTTCTTTCTTGATGCGTTCGCTCGTTTGACGTTATGTTTTTGTGGTGACATGTATTTAAAAGTTTATGGTTAGACCGATATGTAAAATCATACTTTGAAAT